>NC_057863.1:378057210-378704397 GCF_019393635.1 Dromiciops gliroides
ATCCAACTTTTTCAATAGTGATTTCAAAAGTGAGAGGTGAAGCTTAGACTCAACATAGCCCATAATATTAGTCAATAAGCCTCTCCTTAAGTGAGCAACATCAAAGAAGCTCATGCTTATGCTCCCAAAAGGGAAGAACCAATGAAAATCCATATGAAAAATGTAGTCTGTCACAACTACAGGATACTGAATATATAATAACTGTGTCAACTTCCCATGAAGGAAACCTAACTGATCATTTTTTAGGGTTTCTACTTCTTCTTCTTTGCCTTTTTTTCATAGTAATTCATAAGCCCCACTAAGTTCTCAGGTAAAATGATGCTATCTTGCATTTCTTAAACTTTTACCCACCTATTTTCCTATTCCAAGATGCTTGTTATACAACCTAGTAAAAAGTACTATTAGTATGGTTTTAGTTTAGGTATAGTATTATTTTAGTGTAGCTACAGTATTAGTTTTGGTTTAGATTTGTTGCTTCTCTGCAATTCCTAACCTGTATTTCCATTCCAACTTCCTATACCAATATACAATACCTGCTCAGCTGCAACTTATGATCAATACATGAGGTACTGACAAGTTAAGTGACTTGCCTGTGACCACGTGTAAGATGTCGGACTTGAATCCAGGTCAGTATGACTTTGGGAATGCCTCTTAAGGTAGCTTCTCAAAGGCACAAAAAAACCCCTTTGTATCTAGAATCCTTCACTCATTATGGATTTAATTCAAATTCTAGTTTGCATACAGTTAAAAACAAGGATAAAAGCATGATGACTCCTCTTAAAAAATTAAAAATACATTTTATAAAAAGATTTCTTTCCTTCCAATTGTAAAGGATGTAACAAATCAAACTACAAAGACAGAAAATGATACATATAATCATCCAATATTAGGTAATTTTCCCTGCCAATATACTCATAAGGGTTTTTGGGAAATGTCGGGTAAGGGTAAAAAAAAAAAAAGCCAATTACCCCTCCCCAATAGGAGATAACCCCATCCCTCACAACTAAAATATGATCTGATTCAGAAAGAACTTTAGTGCTAAAAAGGACCTGATCTGTTCAGCATGTTAGTTTAAGAAAAATTTTCAGGAATAATTTTTTAAAAGTCACCCATAATTCTTTATTATCCTTCCAAAGTGTTGAGGTTTCTACTGATGTTACAACTCTACAAATAGAAAGTTAACAGCTTCATTCCTAGTTGAAGTCAGAATATTACTGTTGCATCTGTGTGACAGATCAGACAGATGAAAGTATGGTAGCAGGAAGATCAATCAGGAGGCTAGTGCAATAGCCTAAGTGAGATTCCTAATAAGGGGTCTGAACTAGATTGGTAGCCATGTGAGAACAGAGAAGACTCAGCAACTGATTAGATATATTGGGTAATGGAGAATGCAGAGTAGAAAATGATTCAGGCTGTAAACCTTGGTAATTAGAAGGATGGTGGTAGTACTCTTCACAGAAATAAGTTAGTTTGCTAGAAGGCTAGAGGAGAAAGATGATTTCTATTTAGGCCAGAATAAGGGAGATGATCATGCCATATCAAGTATGAACTGTCCAACAGTCAATTGGTAATAGAAGGCTGACGCACAGGGGGCAGACCAGGGCCTGATGTAGGAATCACTGATGTAGATATGATGACTGAACTTACAGGAGCTGCTGAAGTCAAAGAGAGGGTGTACCATTCTTTATATATTTAAAGAACATTCATGACATTGTCAATACTTAATAACTATATAACCTTAGCAAAATTTACAACCTCTTAGAGCAGGAATTTGTTCTATAAAATGAAGGGGTTGCATTAGATGCTCTCTAAGGATGATCTTTCAGTTCTAAATCTGAGGAGCCTATAAAAAGCTACTTATCCCTTTCACCCTCTTTTAGCAGTAGCAAGGTTCACTGACTCCATTTTTACAAAACAAAGTGATACTATTAATACTCAGGCCATAGGTGGTCTTCACATTTTGAGTAAGGAATTTTGTTTTTTAATCATTGCTTGAGCTGAATGAGAGGGTAGGGCACTGTACTCTAAACTTAGTAAGATTTGTATTTTTAATCAGCTTTTCTTTTATCTACTGGTTGACCTGGAACATTGCTGAGAATCAGGTATTCATTATTGACCCATTTTACCCTTGATTCACAGGTAGAAAGTTTTTTCCTACTTTTTGAAGGAAAAAAAAGTCTTTTCAATGTTCTAAAATCGTAGTTAAACTCATACCCAGAAACTACTTTTCCTAATTTGTTTAAAGAGATGAAATTCTGTGGGACAACATGGCTGCTCAAGCTCTAAGGCTGTTGTAGTTAAGGTAAGTGGGTCCTCAAAACTTGATCATTTTAACAATTCTCTCCAAGAATGAATGAACATGATGTTCCTTTTTAAGAGAAAATAATCAGGTAAAAGGAAAATTAATAGGAAACAAACAAAGATTTTGTACAAGAACATTTTATAAAGATTTTAAAAGGGAACTGACTGAAATGCTATAGGCATCCAAATTAATGTAAAATGGTTTTTTATCAGAGTTGTTTTCAAGTGACTTTTATAAAAATTGCAATGATGTTCCCATGGGGGAAAAATCTTCCATATAGACTAATCTGAAAAGTTGGGATAAAAGAGGTTATAAGATGCTGGAGAAGGCCTCTTGTATGAGAAAATTTCTTCCTTGCCCTCTTCAACTTTTCTACTTTTCAAGTGTCTCCAGTGCACGGTAATCTCTGATTTCTTCACATTGTGCTCAGAGTTTTGGTCCTTGTTATTTACGTCTGTCATGTCTACTAGAACTGGCTGTATCATCAATCAACAAGAATTTGTTAAGTGCCACTAGTTGGTATACACTATGTCTACTGGGTTCTGGGGAGACAAAGATGCTTACCTTCTACTGGGGCATATAACTAATACACATCTAACTAAATGTGAAATAGCTTCAAAATAAACAAAAGGCGCTTTTTTAGGGGGTGGGGGATATATAGGGAGTGCTAGCAGTTGAGGGACTGAGAAAAGTCTTTGGAAAGAGGCAGCCAAGTTTTAAAGGAGCATAGGAATTTTCAGAGGCAGGGGTGAAAGAGGGTATACATTCCAGAATTCGAGGCATAAAGGAGAGTCTATACAAAGACATGGAGATGGGAATGTCTTATGAAGAATAGCACATGAGCCAGTTTGAGTGAAATGTATTATATATGAATGGTTATGTGTAAAAAGCCTGTGAAAGAAGGCTGGAAATGGACTGAAGGGCTTTCAGTGCCAGAGGAATTTGTAAATGCATCACATTTTATTACTGGGCATCAGCCATTAGGAACATAGTCTTGCTTGAAAATTCCTTAAGATCTGTTATAACATGGAGTGGCAAAATAGTGCTCTTGAGAACTGGAAGCTTTCCTTGGGTTGGAATCCTAGCTGTTAGTTACCACATATATGAACTTGGGCAAGATACTTAAACCTATCTAGGTCTCTTTTCTTTATCTCTAAAATCAGGGAGTTCCTTTCAGTGTAAGAACCCTTGTAGTTCTGCCAACCTAAGAACACTGTATTCTGGCAGTTGTCATCTATTTTTTTTTCCTTAAGGCAAACTGTACCCAATGCCCTGAGTCTATCTCATTGAATAATTCCTTTAAATATTTTTTGGGATGATACTTTGATCATACTTACCATCTAGTAATTCTAAGGTAACTGATGGATCCACGTATTCCCACCAATGTTTGCCATCAGTAGATACAGGAATCTCCCAATTGGACCATTTGCAGGCCAAATGAATGCATACACATGCTATCACTGTTGGTTTATATTGAAGGCAGAAGGTAGTAAGATGTAGACTATTGCAGGACAAGTTTGAAAATGAAGAACCAGATATTCAAATATGCAAAAACAAAGGAAAAAAAATAACCAGTAAGATTAGGAATAGCATACCGAAAATATATAGGTTTTCTTTAAAATAAAACAAAACAAAAAACCAGACACACATACAGTCTAACATCAGGTCATGAGGCTATGAAAATATTTAAATCAAATATTTTATTTATTTATAGGGACAAAGGATAGAATATTTATTTACCTTTCACTCATTTTAAATTTAGTATGTTACTATAAATGTTATATTTAACTTTTAAAATCATACATTTACTTCCTTTGTAATATGAGAACATATTTTAAAAAGAAAACAATTAAAGCATAATTTGTTAAATCAATAAAGTATTATCAAAATATATCATACATAAGTAGGGATCAAACCATTTCATGTGGATCTCCAATAGCTCTTATGAACAGCAAAACTCTCCAGTCACACAAGTGAATTAACATTTTTATCTCCCTAATGACTATCTCCACCTCCACCCCCCAACAGCAAAAGCCCCACCAAAACTTACCTCTGGCTGTACAGCTTCTTAAGGCCCAAAGTAGCTCAAAAAGCTAACTTCAAAAATGTTTTTCCAATAGGCTGACCAAGTAATTTCTGTGCCAGCCTTTCCCCCCCACCTCATTCAAAGTCTTTAAGTCTAATATTGTCCCAGAATATTTTCAATTATGATGGTTCAATTTCAGGAATGATGACATGCATCTAAGGACACATGTGTATTTGTTTACAGCATTGTACTGCTTAACATTGTTTTCTGTCATAAGAAACTAAGGACCACACAAAGTTGGTTTGTTCCCCTCCCAATCAATCTTCTAAAAATATGTAAAATGTCAGTGCTATGTCTATACCGTAACAATTTAATATTCAGCGCTCAAATATTCTGACAACTAACTACTCTTGTAGGTTCAACGTTCAATTGATGGAAATGGAAATAACTGATGGAAATATTTATTGACCAAACACAAAAGTCTTTACATAAAGTGAAAATTTTTTTTTACATATTGTTTTATATAAGTTGAAAAAAAACACCATTTACTTAAGGCATAAATTGTGCTCATGGAAAACCATGCACTTATGTGATTGACTACTTCTAGTTTACTACTAGAGGGTATCATCTGGAAAAAAATCCAAGTTAAAAGATTTTTAAAAAAAGCTTTAATGATTATTTAAAAGTTAGGATTGGATCAATATGTTTAAATTAAAAAAAATTGTCATTTAACTACAATTGTAAACTAGAAATAGCTTTGTACTTACCAAGATGCTCGAATTTCTAGGTTAAGTTTAGCTCTTTGTAATCTTTAGCTGCTATTCAGGCTACCAATTTTAGACTTATGCACTCACAATCGAGAATATGTCATCAGAAAGCACCACTACACTTCTCATTGTGCATTAAACCCCTTTGTGCCAAAAGACCCTTGTACAATACACCGCACTGCAAACAGGAAGGTACCACCACTCTAGATGGTCCAGTCGCCTGTTGCAACAAGGGTAAAAGACACATGGAGGGGGCCCTGCAGTAAAGGAAGCTATAGTGTGCTACAACAGTGCAACAAAGAGGGTCAGGATAACAACCTGTTGGTAGCCATGAAATAGGATGTCTGTGCCAAATCCTTGCTTGCTGTAAGAAAAGAAAAAATGAAGATATTACTATTTGTTCTAACATAACATCAAAAGGCTTTCAAGAAAAAAAATATATCTCAGCTCCAACACTTGTGCACAAAATTAAGTCCTATAAAATAATTTTGATACATAAAAATTAATACTGGTAGAGCTCCAACATTCTTGATAGTACTGAAAACCTTCAACAACATTCATGTCTTATACTATTCACTCAAAGATCTGAGAAAGTTTACCAAATATGAACTAACTAGTTGTAATGTTTAAAATTTCAAAGTTAATAAGAAATTTCCCTTGACTTAAAACCAAAGAAAACACGATTAATATAAAAATAAGTATCTTCTGTCATCATACCTAAGTTGACAAATACACTTCTAGCCATAAAAATCCATGATAGCTAGCTTGTTCAATTTTAAGTAAACTGAATAAAAATGTTTGTTTAGCACAATGCATTGTTCAGCATACTCTTCTGCTAAACCACCCCAAAAACAATTTTAAAAGAATAGGAATATTTCTGAAATTCCTTTCCATTAATAGGTAAGAAATCCTATGTATTCCAGCCTTAATAGTATGCTTTAACCTTGGTGAGTCCCCCAAAATACTTTTCCATAACTAGGCAATCTACCCTTAAAAGAAGCATTTGATTAAACAAAATTCAAATAATTCCTATTGCCATGGCTGCTTTTTTCTCCGTCCTTTTAATGTCTCTACCGAAGCCCAATTCCCTCACCATTGCTCCTATTAAGGATATCAATGTCTGTCCTTCTAATCCACACTGAGAGGAATCAAAAAGAGTTGAAGCATTGCTGAGCTTCGGAGGTTATTTCAGTGTGTCAGGTATCTTGTGAATTCTTTTCAGAATGAGGGAGGCAGTGAATAGAAGTCACAAAGACTGTATTAAAAAATAATTTAACAATGTCAAAACTTCTGAGGACACAATTACTTTAATGTACAAAATAGCTAACTATTTTGAAAAAAAAAGTCATGATTCTAATTTTGTGTAGTTTTCACCCTGAAGAGTTTCAAAACTTAAGGATTATAGCCATAACTTCATCACTAAAACAACACAGCCACTGCTAGTGTAAAGAATAACAGAACAGGTTATTTTTATTTATGGAATAATTATCAATACTAATGTTTAGAAAAAATTGGTAAGATTATTAAAGGTAACAACAAATTAAAGGAAGGAAATTTTTCAAAAAGAATTCATGCATAAATAAAACAGGCTTAAGTATTTCATTTGACATATTAAACTTGCACATAAAAATATAAAGTTTTTATACAAGCAAAATTTCTAGCTTAAGTCTAGAAATGTAGGAAATTTGTAAAATAAATGTACTTTGGGGAAGACATAAAAGCTCAAACAAGTTTTCCTAACAAGGGCAATACAATTCAACTCAAAGTAAAGTTTCATTTCCTACCATGTGTCAAAAAGAAAACTTTGAATCTCTTTAAATTCATGCTTCATTTCAACAACTCTGCAAATGAAATCACATTATGTACCTTTTTCCTACCCTTGATGAAACTTACACTGACTTTCTATGACAGACAGCCAACAACTACTCTTTCGAGCAAGTATAATCTTGTTTTGGTCACCTCAGGTTGGAGATTCTTACATCATGCCACAGAAGTATTTTTAAAACTGGAGATAAGAATTAGTATTAAATACCTATGAAATAAGCCACATAAACTGGCTTTAAAATACAAAGGTTTAAGTATAAAATTAGGTTTACAATTCCACATCTATCTATGAATTTAAGTAACATGAGTCATAACCAAGACTAAACTCTAAGAAGTAATAAGTTTAAAAAAAATGCCACCATCAAAAAACAAAACAGAAATTTTTATGAGATATTAGAAGTTGGTGAAAGGCAGTGTATAGATTAGCAGTGCATAGAGTTGTCCTCAGAAGCAGGATGACCTAGGTTTAAGTCGGCTTTCTGACACACTGTTTCTGTTACCCTGGGCTAGTCATTTATCCCTCCTCAGTGCCCCCAAGGTAACTTTCTAAGTCTCTCCTTTGCACAGCAGGTGATCTGCACAGCTAAAATGAGTTTCCTCATTACTCTTTTAGGTCTTAAACCAACAGAATTATAGATCTAGTCCCATTCCAATAACTTACCATGTAATTCATCAAATTTAGAAAGTGTGTGTGTGTGTGTTTGTTTTGGGGTGAGGAGGGGATAGTTAAAAAGTAAACTAAGTTATACTTTTTCAAATAACCTTTAAATCTCTTACCCATTTTGGTTAGGAGACGCGCCTAGTGGTAATGTCATAAACGCACAAAGTTTTACATTAGAAAGAAGCCATTTTGAAGCCAAAGGTTTGAGAGCTGCATGGTATAGTCCATAAAGCCTTGGGATGAAGAAGGAGTGGGTTCAAGTCCTGCCTGTAACTCATAGTAGCTATGTGATCCTAGGCAAGTCACTTAATGTCACAGTGTGTGGTTGGTGAACTCTCTAGGACTGTAAGGTATAGATAATAATCTAAATTAGTAAGGGGGGGGGGTTCCTAATTTTTTTAACCAATGAAATCAGGAAGGGAAGGGGGTGTGATGGAGGGGAAGAAACCCCCTGTAGGATGACAAAAATCTTTCAAATAAACAGAGACAGCATGATATAGTGAAAAGAATACTGGACTGAGAACCAAGCTCCACCATTTCTTATTAGCCATTTGACTGGGTCATTTTATGTCTCTAAACTGTCTATGAACTTGCTTTTTTTTCTTTTGTGAAATCAGGACTGGAATGACCTTCTAAGGTCTCTTCTGGTTCTAACATTCTATAAATATTTTTGTCCATGCAGAGCTAATAGGACAAAGGTCAGGACAAAAACCTGTTGGCAATCAGTAAAAGTCACTTCAAAAGGGAAACAGCAATACGGAAATGAGAATTTAGGTACAGCAACATGCAGAAGTGGAAAGTTCCCATTGCTCAGGGTTGCAACACTAGATTATTATACCCTTCTAGTACATACAGCATTAGTAAGATTCAAATGATCAGTTACACTCAGTAATAATATCTTCATTTACCTAGTGTTTTACTTTTATTGTTTTATTCACTCTAACTAATGATGTATGTATCATAATGTTATAATAGTCTAGTATTGCAACTCCAAGCAATGGAGACTTTTCACTTCTGTAGGTTGCTGTACTTAAACTCTTATTTCCATATTGTTGCTTCCTATTGAAGTGACTTTTACTGACTGCCAACAGGATTTTGTCCTGACCTATTAGCTCTGTGTGGACAAAAATATTTACAGAATGTTAGAGCTAGAAAGGACCTAAAAGATCATTTAGTCCAGTTCTTTTATTTTAGATATAAAGTTAGATTTACACTAACTTTTAGTGGAATTTCTAATCACAAAAAACACAAAATGTTTCAACTGGCTTTTTGGCTTAACATTTTAGAAATGTTAAAACACTGAATAAGGCAACAAACAATTTATATAGGACACTATTTTGCAGATGTTGATGATGTAGTTATACAGCAAGAAAATAGAATTAACAGATGAAAAGCCTAAGTTTTGCTCCGATTTCCATGAAACATTCCAAGTCCCAGTAAAAGATCTTCGGTATGGGGGGCAGCTAGGTGGTCCAGTGGATAAAGCACTGGCCCTGGATTCAGGAGGACCTGAGTTCAAATCCAGCTTCAGCCACTTGACACTTACTAGCTGTGTGACCATGGGCAAGTCACTTAACCCTCATTGCCCCCCCCCCACCAAAAAAAAAGATCTTCAGTGTGTTATATAATCTATGGAAAATTTATGGAAAGGACACAAACAATAATCAAACAAAATCACAAAGCAGGGGCAGGATATAATTTTGTAATAGTATTAGGCATATCTAGGCTGATGAGATTACAATTCCATTTAATTATCTATATTGCTGGCTTATGACTATGGAGTCCATTGCAACAGGCATGGAAAGGAGCAAATGAATAAGTATTGAGTGTCAAAAAACCTACTGAAATTTTCTACTGAAATTACGCATTCTCCATTAAATCTAGATCAGACATTAAGTCACCACGTAGACTCAGAACTAGTGTATTTTCCACTTGTAGATGGGAAAAATATTTTTCCTGTTCTCATAAAATTCTCACATGAGAATGGAATCACACAAATCAATTATTAAGTCTTAATACCATTATGAGAAGGTTTCAGAGGTTATTTACCTCTCACTAACTGGGTACATTTCACCACATCTGTATGTGGGTGTTCAATGGTGATCTCAAAACCTGAAAAAGAAAATAATTTTATTAAATTAGCTACCATTTCAATGCCCATCTTAACCAATATAATTTAACATAAAAGAAAAAGTTATTTTCCATTATACTTCAGGACCATTTCCCCCTTCCCAACTTTGGGTAGGACCAAATGTCTTGCCATTACTCCCCAAAATCCAACAAGATTTATAATCTGCACTACTACTATTTCACCCTAAGGACTTCTAGGTCTTGACACTGACACTAAAAGTCGACTGGTTTTTCCATAAGCCCTGAAGCTGGACCCTCAGTTATAAGTTGCTTTCCTGATTAGAAGGCAAAATCCTTGAGATCAGAATTGTCTCCTTCCTTAGCACACAGCTCAAACAAACCTTGAATCAATTCACTTAATCTTAGTTTTTTTCCACTGGAAGCTACCTACATTAACAAACTGTTACAAGTCTACACCAAATAATAAGAGAATGTAGTTATTGCTAAAAAAAAAAAAAAAGTACATTTATCAGTTTAAGAATCAACCCATTTACAGAATGACCTTTTAGAGATACTCTCAAACTTAATAAATTCCATCAGTGACTGTATACAAAATCTGTCTCATTCTATACCCTAAATCCATCATCTGTCATTGTATAGTACATTTCACCATCAATCCTTTAGAATCATAAATGGTCAATGCTCATAGTTCTCACGGCTTTCAAAGTTTTTGGTTTTTATATGCTGATATTATACACATTTTCTCCTGGTTGTTTTTAAAATTCTTCATCAGTTCATAAAAGTCTTCAAAACTGCTGATTTTAACAATACTGATGTTATAGTACAAACTATTCAGGTTCACTGATTTCACTCAATGTTAATACTAAAGTACATATCTTTTAAAAATACTCTATTTCTTCATTTCTTACAGAGCACAATAGTATGTTATCACAGTTAATAATAGAGATAGCATTAACTTTATAAAGTGCTGTACATGTTATTCCCTTTGATCCTCAATCATATGGTTGCAACTTAATTCAATCACTCTTTAATTGATGGGCATCCCTGTAGCTCACAGAATTTTTTTTGCTACTGTTAAGGGCTAAAATTCTAGCTAAGCTGTCTAAAATATCTAATGAGTGGTCGCCAATAAATTATAAGCTTTAGCAAGAGTTAGACTTTTAAGCATTTATTAAGGAGAATAAGAATTTGGTAGAGAGAGAGAAAGGCCTACATTCATCTATCTATTAAAGGGAGAGCACATTTCTAGCTCTGCTCTCTACCAGAGTCCAAAGGAAAAAAAGCCAGACCGAGTGCTAGTCTCTTCCTTCTTCCTCTCACTACCCAACATCACTTCCTGATGCCAAAGAAAAGACTCCTGGTCTTGCCCTCAAAGACCTTCGCTTCATGGACGGGACTCTTCTACAGTAAGTCTCCAGCAGGTGGCGTCATTCCAATCGTTACACTACCATAAAAAGAACTGTTATAAATACATATAAGACTACCCACATGTACAAAAATATTCATAGCAGCTCTCTTTGTGGTGGCAACGAACTGGAAATTGAGGGAATGTCCATCAATTGGGGAATGGCTAAACAGTTGTGGTATATGAATATAATGGAATACTATTGTGCTGTAAGAAACGATGACCAGGAGGATTTCAGAGAACCTGGAAGACTTGCATGAACTGATGATGAATAGAACCAGGAGAACACTGTACACAGTAACAGCAACATCATGTGATGACCAACAGTGATAGACTTGGCTCTTCTCAGCAGAGCAATGATCCAATAACAATTTCAAAGAACTCATGATAGAAAATGGTCTCCACATCTGGATAAAAAAAGAAACTGTGGATTATGAATACAGATTGAACCATACTGTTTCTACTTTGGGGCTGTTTTTTTTCCCCTTCTTTTTTGAGTTTTTTCCCTTGTGCTCTGATATCTTCTTTTACAATATGACTAATGCAGAAATAAGTTAATGTGATTATACATAATAACCTACATCAGATTGCTTTCTGTCTTGGGGAGAAGGGAGTGAATGGAGGGTGGGAGAAAAATTTGGAACTAAAAATCCTAATTAAAAAAATGTTGAAAACTATTCTATATGTAACTTGAAAATAATAAAATACTTTATTTAAAAAAAAAGACATCCCAAAAGAAACTGAAGAAACTAAAACTTATGGCACGGGAGTAAATGCAACATTTAATATGCAAATAAAAGTGCAAGCTAAACAATTTGTTGTAATAAACAATTAAAAAATAAATGAAATCTACATAGCTCACTAAAAAAATAAATGAATGAATAAACAAAAACATACATACATATAGGACTTTCCCCTCTCTCTTTCTTTGATCTTTCGTTGGGGTATAGGCATAGTTTTAACTAGTTTGACTAGATTTAAGAAACTGTTCTGTTTTGTCTAGGTATTTAAAAGAGAAAACAGCTGGTTTGAAATCAGGAAGAACTGGGGACAGCTAGGTGGCGCAGTGGCCCTGGAGTCAGGAGTACCTGAGTTCAAATCCGGCCTCAGACACTTAACACTTACTAGCTGTGTGACCCTGGGCAAGTCACTTAACCCCAATTGCCTCACTTTAAAAAAAAAAAAAAGAGAGTGAAAAAAGGAGAAATCAGGAAGAACTGAGTTTAAATCCTGCCTCATACACTTATTAGCTGTTTGACCCAAACTTAACCTCTTTTGACATAAGTTTTCTCTTGTATAAAATGGGGATAATAGAAATCTACCTTAAAAGGTTGTTGGGGGGGGGGGCGGCTAGATAGCACAGTGGATAGAGCACCGGCCCTGGATTCAGGAGTACCTGAGTTCAAATCCGGCCTCAGACACTTGACACTTACTAGCTGTGTGACCCTGGGCAAGTCACTTAACCCCCATTGCCCCGCAAAAAAAAAAAAGAAAAGAAAAGAAAAGAAAAGAAAAAAAAAAAAGGTTGTTAGGACCAAATAAGATACTACTACACAGAGCATTTTACAAACCTGAAAGCACCATATTATTATTGTATTAAATAAAATTCTTGCAAATTAAGATACTCATTTAAGTAATTGATTTCTGTTCTCTGCTCCACTTCAAGTATATTTACTCCCCTGCTAAAGAAATATTCTTTTCTGGAAAGATGGAATGTGAAAAAAATGTTAATAGTTGATGATTTTTCCTTCTCAATAATTAGACATTAAGTATCTTGTTTCACTTTGGGTATATCTCATTTCCAATTCCTGAAAGCAGTAATGTTGAAATATTTAGCCATTTCTGAAATAAACAATATAGATATTAGAATAAGATGATGACTTCTTTTCCCACATTGATAGTTATTCTGCTGTTTCTTAGCCTGCTATGTTAAGACAAATGATGAACTTTTACAGACAAAAAACTCCTCATAGTCAGGATAACTTGGTGATGAAGCTCTCTTAATTTCTCAGATGACAGACATACATCATTAGGTTGATAGGGCATGGAAGGGAAGTAAGAGGTCATGTTATTATTTTTCCCCCATATAAATATTTCATTATTTTCCAGTTACATTTAGAGATAGCTTTCAGCATTTGTTTTTATAAGATTTCTAGTTACAAATTTTTCTCCCTCCCTCTCCAAGACAAGTAATCTGATATAAATTATATATGTATAATCACATTAAACATATTTCTGCATTAGTCACGTTATGAGAGAAGAATCAGAGCAAAAAGGAAAAATCTCAAAAAAGAAAAACAACAACAACAAAAAATAGAAATAGTATGGTTCAATCTGCATCTAGATTCACAGTTCTATTTTCTTCTGGATTTGGAGAACATTTTCCATCATGAGTCCTTTGGAACTATCTTGGACCATTGTATTGCTAAGACTCAAGTCTATCACAGTTGAACAACACATACTGTTGTTGATACTGTGTAACAATGTTCTCCTGGTTCTGCTCATCTCACTCATCATCAGTTCATGCAAGTCCTTCCAGGTTTTTCTGAAATCCTCCTGCTCATCATTTCTTACAGCACAATAGTATTCCATTACATTCATATACCACAACTTGTTCAGCCATTCCCCAATTGATAGGCAACCCCTCAATTTCCAATTCCTTGCCACCACAAAAAGAGCAGCTATTAATATTTTTTGTAATATAGGTCCTTTTCTTCCCCTTTTCCATGATCAGAGGTCATGGGTATTCAATCCTGTTATTTAAAAGATGAAGGGCAGATAGGTGGCGCAGTGGATAGAGAGCACCGGCCCTGGAGTCAGGAGGACCTGAGTTTAAATCCGACCTCAGACACTTAACACTTACTAGCTGTGTGACCCTGGGCAAGTCACTTAACCCCAATTGCCTCACTTAAAAAAAAAAAAAAGATGAAGAAACTGAGGCCCAAAGAAGTGAAGTGACTTGCCCAGGGTCACATAGGGCAGTAACTGTTGCAGTTGAGTTTGTAACTCAGGTCATCCTACCATCGTAAATACAGAGCTATGTCCCTTACAAACTCTGCGGATTCTCTTCCTTACTTTATGCTTTTTTCCACGTCAGGACCCTGCTGGAAAGCCCTATCAAGAAGTCAAGTCCTCCACGCCCCTCAAATGAAGCATATCTATATCCCTTTCTAGTGTTGGGATATAACTACATATATCAAATAAATTAAAAAAGACCATTTCCATGTATTTTAATAGTATGAAGAATTACCCTCCACCCACATATGTTTAATCCAAATATCTGTTGTGATACATAAAACTTCCAATGAATGTTAGAACTGGTTCTATAAAAACAATTCATCTCAAAGCTTAATTAAAAAATAAAATTTTGGGGCAGCTAGGTGGTGTGGTGGAAAGAGCACTGGCCTTGGATTCAGGAGTACCTGAGTTCAAATCTGGCCTCAGACCCTTGACACTTACTAGCTGTGTGACCCTGGGCAAATCACTTAACCCCAACTGCCTCACACACACAAAAAATAAATAAAAATAAAAATTCTGACATGGTAAAAATGGGTCATAAAGCTACTGACTAAAGAAGTTTTCAACATGTTATGCCAAATATATATTCAAACTGTTCATTTTCAGGGGGTTAAGGGACTGAGTATACCAACAATAAATTTTAAATGATACCTACTACATACCCAGAGTTTGTAGCATTATAGTTTCAAGTATAACCAGTTCTTGGGTCTGCTGAAGGTATGCCTGCCATGGAAAAACAACAATTACTTTATAATGAACAGATTACTAAATCTTCTTATACTAGTATTATGGCTTATCTGGAAGAATGTCTAAATTATAATAAAAATTCCAAAGGAATTTGGTTCAAAGTTTTTGAATTATCTCTAACAGTTATAAGAATATGGATGAATACATTATTATTAAATTTAGAGAGAATGTAAAACCAAGTGCAAGAATATAGTCAGTATCACCTTAGTTAAGATATTTGGATATTAAATATCTTGCCATTCCCCAAACAAAATCAATTAATAGTGGGGTATCAAGATTCTGGGCTTCCTATTAAGTAACTAATCTAAGGAATAACTGGAAGTCGGAAAAAAAAAAATAAATGGAAGTCAGAAAAGTGACTTAAAACACCCAGAATTGAATTGTTTTTTAACAAAGTCTATAAATTCAATCTTAGTACTTTCTTTTAGGTAGGGAGAAAAGAAGAGAACCTATGTAAACAATGCTCACATTTACATCGTTTTCAACACAAAAGAATGAGTCACAAAGACTGTATTTTGGCCTGAATACAGCCCATGCCCGCTAAAATTAGAGCTTTTTGAAAAATATATGGACATACAACAAAAATAATTACTCCCCACCATTACCCTGTTTAAGAAAGAGAAAACAAGATTACAGAGCTTTTTATGGTTAAGGAAAAGGATAACACAGCTAAAACCATTCTCACTTGCTCTCTCTACCCTAGTTCAATTTTTATGATTGGAGACTTCATTACTTGATTGCAAGTAAGTATGCCTACACACAGCCTTCCTTTCTCACGCCTAATTTCTTACTTGGACATCAATACAAAAACTATACTCAGTGCTTGGATTTTATGCCATGGAAATGGAGGGGAAGTACAGCTTCTATTTGGCCTAATATGGTTTAAAATTCTACATTTTATTCACTGGATAGTTCAGTGATACCACCTCTTTAAAAAAAATGCATGTTATATAAATTGAACAACTCTTTAAAAAATCTAGGTCAATTAGTGTCAATGTTGAAGGAAATAATTTCAATTTCAAAAAATTCTCGTCACATACTTCGACTCTTTTGTGTCCAACCTAGTAACTCTGATGAAGACAGGCATGTGATACTTTGATGACATGTTCAAGTTTTCTTGGCTGTTCTTCAACTTTTGCAGCCAAGAATAATGCAGTAGGTGCTATTATCTGCGGAAAAGACCAACTTTATTTTAGTTTTGTTAGTTGATTTAAAGAAACAAATTCCTTATTTGGAACATCGAGTTTCTGGGGAAACAGAGGAATTGCCTGTCTCAGTTTAATTCTTTTCAGTAGCTGAAGACAAATATCTTCAAGTAAAATAACATAACAAGGGCAAAATAAAGAAAAAACCAGATTAATTCTTGAGATGGGAGAGTTTAGCTACATGGAAATGTCTAAGTAGTACTAATTTTACAGCTATGCTCATCAACATGGCATAGAAATAATTTCTATTCCACTATAAAAGAAAAAAGGGATCAAATTGGAGGTTAAAAATTAAACATATAATGAACGTTTGTTTATATGTATATATGTATTACATACACTTTCTTTTGTGAACGAGATAATGAATAATACATTTGTAAAGTTATGTTTAATGATATATCCAGTTAAGAAATAAACACACTCAAAGGCAAATGTGTAAACATAATGCCTACTAATATCCTTTACAAAATATACAGTTAAAGAGTAAAGGGATCCCTGTTTAGAAATTAAGTATCCTAGTTACTCAGCCACACAATAATCAAAAACCAAAGCGAAAACGGTTAATTTTTAACACATTACACTAGCTAACTTAGCTTATACGTTTAAACATTTTAATCATCCTAGGAATACCATACTGGATCATACTTTCAGCAGGGGCAAGAAAGGATGACTTGTTTCCAACCATATTTCCCTAAAACTGCTTTTAAAGCAACAATGAATTGGACAATGACAAATTTCTACCAGGTTATACTGCTTTTGGCTTGAGGAGGAACAGGAGGGAAGTGTAAAGAAAACCATAATAGCTAAGGGCTGTGTAAGTCTGGACTTCAGGAATAGAAATATGGTCACCAGTAATGAAAGGTAGTGTAATTTAAACAAGAAAGCCCCATTCACTCACGACTTTTACTGGGGTCATATTCATTCTAATGCTCTAAGTAATAAGCCTAAATAATAAATATTTGAGAGTCAGTGAAAACTTTAATCTTCCCATTGAGATAAAAAAAACAATTTTTAAAAATGTGCATATATTTTTGCAATAGGAGTTAAATGAATTAGTTAAGCAAAATCCTCAAAATACGGACCCTGGCATTCTCTTCCAACAATTGCCAGATCAGAAAATATGTAAACTATATTATTAACTCATATAAAATTAGTCTACCACTGGAAATTTCTTTAAACTAGAGATTTTTGCATACTTTCTTTTACCCAGGTCAAGAACTAGTATAGACAAAGAATACATCACCTAATGGCCACCCTGATATGAACTTTCTTCTCTTTATATTTGAGCCAAGTCAGCTCTCAAAGAGCACTGCCTCCTGATGAACTAAATTTGAAGTGGCTCTAGCTTAAAAGAAACTGCCTCATAGTCTTTCACTATCAACTAAAAAACCAACTAATTTAAAGAGGTTTCATTAAGGGTTAAGGCAGTGCTATCAGAACTTAAATAGAAACTGGGGGGCCTAAACCTTACATGTACTGATTTTAAAAACCACATATAAAACACAATCTATACTCTATTGTATTTTTACTTAGTTTGTTACATATGTTTCAATTACATTTTAATCTGGTTTGGTACATGTTAGACACCTCTGGGCTAAGGAATATACACAAAAGTAACAAGAAGTGGTCCCTCCTCTCAATTTTAAGAGAAAAAGCACCAAATTGCAGAGTCCTAAATTCTTTGTCCTCATTCTAGCAAATTATTAAATCTCTCAAGCTTCAGTTTTCTCATTTCAACAATGAAAAGGCTGAAGCATATAATATCTAAAGCCCTTTCTTAACCACACGTAACAGTACATGCAACATTCTGACTCTGTAGTCAGTCCTCTCCCTCTCTAAAAGAGGTTTCATCATTTGTTTTCTAAGGTCTAGATTAGTTATTGCAATTAAGTAGGGTTAGGGTGCTATTGGTCTAAAAACTTTGGGGGAAGTGTTGTTTTAGTGTTAATTATTCTCCTGGTTTTGCTCACCTTCCTCTGTATTAGTCCAGGATTTCTCACATTTGTTTTTGTTCTTGTGGGGCAATGAGGGTTAAGTGACTTGTCCAGGGTCACACAGCTAGTAAGTGTCAAGTGTCTGAAGCCAGATTTGAACTCAGGTCCTCCTGACTCCAGGGCCGATGCTTTATCCACTGTGCCACCTAGCTGTCCCCCACATTTGTTTTTTTCTTAAAGCACAAGTATCTTACCAGTTTGTTTCCAGTCTTGGTATAGGCTAACTTACATATGGTATGCTATTTGTAATTATTTTTAATGATTATTGTTTTCTCTTCATTTTTGCTAAGAGCCTCTTCAGAAATACTGATAATTTGAGGATTATTTTGTTCTCCATTATTTTTACTGAAACTATTAATCATCTTGTTTAGTTTGTTTTTTTCTTTCAAAGTAAACCATCATATTATCTGTAAATAGGGATAATTTTGTCTTTGTTGCTGTTTATTGCTTTCTATTTTCTCTTCTGTCTTTTATTATAGGTAAGATTTCTAAAACTATATTTATGTAACTGTAAAATATAGGTGTGAAGAGCCATCCTTGTTTTATCTTGTACTTATTTGTTCACATAAAAGAGAAGTCCTTTAATGCCTATAGTTTTAAGGTTAAAAAAAAACAACCCAAAACAAAAATAAGTTGTATATTTTTTCAAAGACTTTCCCCACCATTGATCAAATAATTTGCTTTTTGTTAATTAACTATGCTATGTTCCTGTTGTTGTATCACCCTTGAATATCTGGTTAAAACCTATCTTGGTCAATAGGTACTTTATTTGGAAAGAATACTATGTAGTGGCTAAGATTTTTATATCAATAATTATTAGTGAGGGGCAGCTAGGTGGCGCAGTGGATAAAGCACCAGCCCTGGATTCAGGAGGACCTGAGTTCAAATCCGGTTTCAGACACTTGACACTTACTAGCTGTATGACCCTGGGCAAGTCACTTAACACTCATTACCCCGCAAAAAAACAAAAAACAACCTAAAAAACCCCAAAAAACACCAAGACCAAACCAAAATAAAACCAAACCCTGAATTGTGGGATCTTTCTCCAAGAAGTCAGTAAATAAACATTAACATTTATTAAACCCCTAAAATTTGCCAACCTCTGTGTTATATATTGGAGATTGAAAGCAATGTAAAACACAAACCTGGGCTTTCAAGGAACTGTTTAAAATAAGGGATATAACACATAAACAAAAACAGGCAGTATAAATTGGAGATAATCAACAAAGGCACTAGCATTAAGGGGGGGTTGAGAAAGGCTTGTTTATTGAATGATTTTATGTTTTAGGGCAATTATGGAGTTTATCCATCCTCCCATCTTTTCTTTGATTTTGTATCCTCCCCCAACTCATTTTTTGATAAACATCACTCTTAGAAGCAGCAAAACCCAAGTATTTATTAAGCATTTACGATGTGCCAGATGTACTAGATCCTGGAGACACAAAAATGAAATAATCCCTGCTGACAAATAGTCTGTATCCTGATGGGAGAGACAACATGTACACGGTAGAGCTCCTGGAGAAGAGATTGTTCTATTCTTTGTATTTGTATCCCCAGTGCCTAGAACATAGTAGGGTGCTTAATATTACTGGTCAGCATTTATATATTGCTTTAAGGTTTGAAAAGTATCTCATTTTGTAAAAGGAGGGCCATGACACTGGGAGGTGATGTCATAACTTGCAGTGAATTGGATTTAAGTGAGGCAGGGCTGTGCAAAGTCACCAGCCTCACTCTCCTCCAGAGCCGTTTGAACCCTGTGGCAAGATAGACATCAGGATGACTACAGTTGGTTCCAGATGCAGAGGGAGATCTTGGCCTTTAAAATTTTAAGCTAAGGCCTTTCACAGGTCTCAGTTTGCCTGAGGGAACACCCATTCAGGGATTAAAGCTAGGTAAGAAATGTGGCCAAAAAAGGGGGGGGGGGGGAGGGAGGGAGGGAAGAGCAGCTCTTTTACCTAGTCAAAAAGAAAAAAATAAATAAATGAGGTGAGGTAGAAAGACCCTCAGGATTTCTGGCCAAAATAGAAATTGCTATTTATTATGCCCACTCTGAGCCACCCAGAGGCCAAACAAAGGTTAAATGAGGATGGGACCTATTGTTGGCCAAATAATGAGAGTCAGGTATTTGGGTTTAAGGATAGTCTTTAACCTGAAAAGAACTATGGGAAGTAGGTACTATTATTAATCTCCATTTTACAGATGAGAAAACAATCAAATAGAGGTTAAGTGACTTGCTCAGGGTCACAACACAGTCATCCAGTGTCTGGGGTCATATTTGAACTCAGGTCTAAGTCCAGCACTCCATATACTGTGCCATCCAGTTGCCTATAATAAATATCAAAAATAAATCATAAATAAAACAAATAAAATTATTAGTTAGACTTAATAAATGCTTCATGGGCGAAGGCACTAGTAGGTTTATTTTTGGGGGGGGGGAGTGCAGCTGAGTCTTAAAGGAAGGTAGGAATTTTAAGTGAAGATTAGGAAAACTGCAAGAATGTGGGGCAGAAAATGCAAAGGTAGATATGAGGGATGAAGCATTAAATGTGAATCACAACACAGTAGATGGGGGGGGGGGAGCGGGAAGAGGGAAGAAAAAGGGGGAGGTAAAGCGAGAGAAAAGAGAGGAGAGTGACTCAGGGCAAGGAATTCAATAAAAAAGGTACTACTATGTTAGTCTAGGTAAGTAGTGATGTGTGCCTGAGCTAGAAGTGGTGGCTATGGGAAGAGAATGAAGGAGACAAATGAGAAGAGATGTGGTATAATGGAGGTCTCACTCTATCCTGATGTCGACAAACTTGCTTTGATACTTACCGCCTCCATTTTTCCCACTCACCAGTTGCTACATTCTCAAAGCCACCGAACCTATATTTTCCCTCGTCTACCCTGGATGTTGGACACTCCCCATTTTAGGGGTGGATGGACCATAAAGTCCCGGAGAAGCATGACCCAAGTCCAAAGGGGAATCTCCGAGAGTTCTAATCCCCCCTCAAAGAAATCTATCATGAGACATGTCCTTCTGTCCAGCCACAATGAGAATACATTTTTATTTGCCCTCCCATACCATGTTGTTCCCCCTTCTGGGGCAAGGCCTGATTCACATTTTTCCTCTTTTTCCCAGGCAGGCTAAGAGACTGAAAAAATCACGATCCAACTGACTCCCAAACCTCATCTTGACTGGAGCATCACTGGTTCCCTTCTGCCTCATGCTTCTATCTCTTTCCCCATCACCAGGTTATGTGTCTCCTTTTTCAAATATTATTCACTTAAAAGAGAACTTAAATTCTGTAGCTTCTAATGGCTTCACTTTTAGAAAGTATTTGGACAGGAGGTACTGTCAATCAAAAACAGGTTTCCAAAGGAGTTATTAAAGCAATCTTCAATTTTCAGCATCATAATTCATGGTCAGAAAAAAAATCTCATCTGCTATTAACTTCTCTTATTCATTCAAATTTTCAGGTTTTTCAAATTTCTCCAGTATTTAGGAAACTGAGGGTACTTCATGGACTACTTATATAGTTTCAATAGAGCATCCTAAACAGAGAGAAATGTTTTGAAGATAATATAGAAGCAGAAGAGTTGATACAACTGAACCTGTATATTACAAGAAATAGCAGTATAACTAACCAGCTCTGTGACCTTGGGCAAGCCACTTAATATCCCTGGGCCCTCAGAGGCCATGCAGTGAAATCTGCACCTGAACAAGAACTTCCATTACAAAACACACACCAAGAAATTATATAACTTTTGCTTTAAGACCTCTGCTTAGTCAGAGAGAAGAACCCACTACATCTCTTAACTCTATTTATAAATAGCTGAGATGAAACCCCCCACCAACCTTTCATCTGAGTTCCTTTCTGCTCTAAGAATTTATACATCTAGTAGCTCTCCAATCTCTTGCCATTTAATGTGCTATTTCACTAAAACACTACTTGTTAAGGTTCCAGTTATTCCTTCTTTGCTAAAGATGACAATGGGGGGGGGCAGCTAGGTGGTGCAGTGGATAGAACACTGGCCCTGGAGTCAGGAGTACCTGGGTTCAAATCCGGCCTCAGACACTTAACACTTACTAGCTGTGTGACCCTGGGCAAGTCACTTAACCCCAATTGCCTCACTAAAAAAAAAAAAAAAAAAAAAAAAAAAAAAAAAGATGACAATTGGCTTTCTCAATTCTGATCCAAAAGTTTTGGCTCCATGAATAATTCCGGGATTCATCTTTAACAACTACAAACGATCTGGTTTTCAACTTAATTCCATAAAGATTTAAGTGCTTACTACACAGAGCATTCAAAAATCTTGGTGTAATTTTAAGCTATTAAAATTACTGAAGCTTAAAATGGCACTAAGACATTCAGGACACTAGATTTAAGACAGTGCTAGGTATTGGGGACAGAAATAAACAAGCAAACAAATAAATGTGTACACTGGCAATATCTCCTTAGGAGGCTGATGATGTCCAGACAGAAAAATAATTACAACATAACCTTAGGAAGAAGTGAACACAAACAACTAAGTAGGTTCTTTGTTTCAGGGAAGAATGATTTATGGAGAAAGAAAGTTTTGTTTTGATCATGCTGAATTTGAATTTCAGTGACACTCAAGCAGACAAACTGAATCTAACAAACAGATTCAAGACCTAAACTCAAAAGAGATTAGAGCTGTATACACAGCCTCAGGGGTTATTTGTGTAGAGAAGATACCTGAAATAAGTAGCTTGTTCTTGAAATAGTCCCAAACCAATGGAAAGCAAAATATCTAAAGTGTCTTTATAAGCTTTTCTTGGAAAAAATTTCAGTATACTGGTGGAGATCTTTATGAAAATCTGTTAACTCATTTCAATTCAACCAATATCTATCTCCTATCCAACCATCCTTCATACTGCTACCAGATTTACGTTCTGTTAAATGACCATGAGCACCACTACTGTGTACAGCTCAGTAGGAAGTAGCTCTATCCTTGAGCTATACCTACACCAGGTCTATTTTCTGTCTCAACATTGCCTTCATCTCAAAAGCTGAGAAAAAGATGCTAATGTATATATATTTGAAATGTCACTATTTGCATTTAACATTTTTAAGGCAATGTAACTATGAGAAGATGTTTTCAATGCTTTTGTATAGATCACAAACTTTCATTTATCCCCCGTTTATTAAATCCTACAAGAAACTTGTTATTTAAAGCATTCTGGTGTTAGATCACTAAGATTACTTGCTTTCTTATTCCTAACTACAAAGTTACTTAGCACAAGAGCAAAAACAGTACCAAGAATAAGCATGGATTGTAAATCACCCCTGGACGTGTGTCAGAAATACTGTAGGACTCTGAGATTCTGGAAGTAGTTACAAACCTCAATGACAGCAGGTCTCTGATTCTAGGGTCTGGCTCCTTAAACTGCCATATTTAAGTTTGGTAGTGCTGAAACTACTAAAGTCATCTGTAGTCAATTCTCTCACAGTAGAGTTCTTCATTTGCTCTTCCAGCTGTGCTCACTCTCAGTCACTCCTAATGGTCCTCTTTTCATGCAAGAGTAAATAAATTTCATTTTATTAGGATCATCTTCCTTGGGAAACCAAAATTATTCAATGATTTAGTCTAAGAACCTATCCTTTCAGTAACACCTGAGGCAATGGTACTGATGGCATTTTTACTTTTATAGCTTTCATTTCTTTTTCCTCCTGAATTTATTCTTCTTTCTTAGTCTTCATTTCTTAGGTTTCCTAGAGGCACCCGAATGCAATGTACTGAACCTGAGATCACATTCCAGGTGTTAACTACTTCATTTGTGTCTGAACGTGCCAGATAACTTCTCTGGGCCTTAGTTTCTTCATTTGTAAAGATAAGAAGACTGAGTTAAATGATCTTTTAAGGCCCTTTCCAACTCTAATATTCTGATTGGAAATAGAATATAAATCTACTACACTTCTTTATTCACTTGCAAGGTAGAATACTTGCTCTAAACTTGTGCCCCAACAAAGATCTTTTCTCATTTAAATTGTGTTCAGTCCTATTCCAGTAATGCCCGACCCTGTGATCCCACTTGAAGTTTTCTTGGCAAAGACATTAGAGTGATCTGCCATTTCCTTCTCCAGCTCATTTTACAGATGAGGCAACTGAGGCAAACAGGGTTAAGTGAATTGCCAGGAAAATTCCAAATGGGGTCACAAAGAGTCAGACACAACTGAAAAAAATAAGTGAACAGTAACAATTATTACTAAAACAAGAAAGTGGATTTTCTTCTGTGGCTTAGAGACTGGCTTTGCAATCAATTCCAAAAGAATTCCAGGATTGAGGGCAATACAGTTAGCAATAGTAACAAAGAAATGATGAGCAGGATACTATCAGAAGGACTTATGAAGAATGAAATCCACCTACAGGGAAAGAACTGATGGTATCTGAATACAGAGTGAAGTATAATTGTTAGTTCCTCTTTCTAAAGTTTTTTTGTCTGTTTTCTTTCACAACCTGACTAACGTGGAGATGTTTTGCATGACTGCACATTTATAACATATTGAATTGCTTGAGTTCTTAGGGAGGAGTGGGGAGAGAGGAAGAGAATTTGGAACACAAAGTTTTAAAAAATCGATGTGAAAATTTGTTTTTACATGTAACTTGGGGAAAACTCTAAATAAATAAATTTATTACGGAGAAAAAAAATAAAGAAAAAGAATTCCAAAAATGTTTGTAGTAATGGCTGTCTTATTGATATGAGCGTCCTGTATCCCAGGGGGACTACTGGAAAAAAATAATCATGTAGATATATTTCTGAAGGGTTAAAAACTAACAACAACAATAAAAAACCCAAACAGAACAACAACCACCAATAAAGAATAAATACCAATCTGGGTCAAGAACGGAATCAAGATTAGATGAAGAAGAAATCCTGCTTTTGACACTACTTCAAGCAAGTCATTGAACCTTCTTGGGCCTCAGTTTTCTCATCTGTAAAATAAAGATACTGGTCAAGACAGCCTCTAAGGTCCTGCCAACTCTAGATGTATATTCCCATGAAGTGTAGATTAGACTGGTTCAAGTTTAAGATAGGATTCCAAAAGAGAAAGAGGTGACATTTAAATCAGTGACTCCCAATTTTGGGTTTGACACCACTATGTATCATGGAATTATCTGTTACACAAAATTCTCAAAATGAAACTTGAAATATAAACACAATGTCATTTTTTTTCTTTGGTTGAAAGAAAATGAGGCATCAGAACAATGCAAACTCCAGCCTGACTGGGTGATACTAACATTGGCTAATCGGTAATTCTTGCAGCTGTTGCAAAGCTTATTGCTAGCAGACTTTTGTTACTGAGCCCTACTATCAAGTGGTAAAATAAGTTCAACTTGCTCTTACCCTCCCCTCCTTTTCCACTACTATAGAAAAAAAAAAGTTCCCACATATAGCCTTATTTTCCAGATCTTCATTTGAATACATCCCTCAGTATTTTTGTCTAGCCCCATTTCCCCTCCACTTTATCAAATATTTCCATATCTATTTCTACTCTCTGGGTTCCTTCTCTTTTTTCTTTTTTCTCTCTTCCTAGCTTGCTGCTTTCCTTTTTGTTATAAATGTCCCATTGCTGACTGACATTTTGTAATTTTTACTAGTTGCAGCTTCAATAACTCACAAAAAAAGGGAGGTGGGGAGAAACGAAGTGAGTAAAACTATGGAGACCATGAATTAATACTGATTTTGATACCACTAAAAGGAATTCCATAGTAACAGCATTTTGTTGGTCTGCTTTTAAGGAGTAATACTTTATGTTCTCTGAAGCTCCTTATGTACCCCTAAAGATGGCTCTACCTGTAATCTTTAGTGAGGGTAGAAATCATTGTTCTTAAATTATAGTTCAAAGCAGCACAACCCTAGTAGTGATTCAGAAGGGTTGCAGGACTGAAAGAGGTATCAGTCTAAGGAAGTCCCATATAGCAGATAAGGACAGAAGAAAAGAAATTAAAGGGAAAATAAGAGAAAAATGCTCATCTTATCTTCTCTTGAAACCAATCTATGTAAACTGTACCAGTTTAAAGTGATTAAAAATAGAGCTTGGCTATGTATGAGACGGTGATTTAATATATGTGGGGTTTTTGCCTTACACTGATTTTCTGAGATAAATGGGGGAATGTTCCATTAATAAATCTTTTATTTATTTTTTTTGGTGAGGCAATTGGGGTTGTGACTTGCCCAAGGGTCACACAGCTAGTAAGTGTCACATGTCTGAGGCCGGATATGAACATGTCTGAGGCCGGATATGAACTCAAGGAACTTCAGGTCCTCCTGACTCCAGGGCCAGTGCTCTATCCACTGCACCACCAAGCCCCCCCCCCCCATTAATAAAACTTAAGCACTGATATTCTTTAATCATAAATAAAAACTATGCCATAATTATTGGTAGTCAAACTCCATCATACAGATAAAAATCTTTATTTGGGTCGAGGTGATTCGAATGGAAACTATTTCTTATACTAAAATGGAGACTTCATATATACTAGTTAATCTTCCAAAGGGTTATGAAAAATAAAACTCTTGTTACTTGAGAAAATTTCAAAACAGACTAGATAAGGTCCTCAACAATCTTACTGCTGACTCATTAATAGAAAATTTACATTCAAAGTTACAAAGAATAAATGCTTTTATTTTCCCTTTTTGCTTTATAGGCACAAAATTTGAATACAATAAAACAATTCCTAACCTCCTGTGTATCAAAAGACCACGAAGTTTTTTGGGTTTAGGGAAGAAGAACCTGCTCAGTTCAGATACAGTGACTAACACAGCTGTCATAATACTCTACAGGCCTAAACTCGGTCTCTTTGTTAAGCTTCCCAATCTCCCCAAGCCAGAAAGAATAGTTCCAGTATTACAGTACATTAACAACACTGTTGGTGGAGTTGTAAATTAGTCCAACTTTTCTGGAAAATATTTTGGAATTATGAAGGAATCACTAGTTAGATCCCCTAATGGCATTTCCCCCAAGGAAATCAAAGGAAAAACAAAGATTCCATATATACCGAAATATTCACTGTAGCACATTTTCTGGTAGCATAAACCAGAAACAATGTAGATATGTCCCTCAAATGGGTAAAGGATTAAAAAAAAAACCACAACCCTCTAGTAAAGAAGGTAATGGAATGATATTTAAGAAGTAATGGGGGGGGGGGCGCAGCTAGGTGTCTTAGTGGATAAAGCACCGGCTCTGGATTCAGGAGGACACTTACTAGCTGTATGACTCTGGGCAAGTCACTTAACCCTTGTTCCCCCCCTCCCCCCACACACATAAAAGAGGGGCAGCCAGGTGGCAGAGTGAATAGAGGACTGCCCTGGAGTCAGGAGAATATGAGTTCACACCTAGCCTCAGACACTTTCCAGCTCTCTAGGCTTGACCCTGAGCAAATTACTTAACCCCAACTGCCAAGAAAAATAATAATGAATACAAGGAAATTCAAAGAAATCTGGGAAGAGGATATAACTGATGCATAGTGAAACAAGGAGAACCAGGAGGAAAAGCAAAATAAAAAATGACTATGTTTTAATGTTGTAATTTTTTTAAAAAGCTAGAAGAAAACCAAACTCTGAATAACTAATAACAATCTTGTTCCTTGAGAACAGATGATAAAACACAGCTTCCTGAATTTCAGTAGATGGTGACTACCAGTATTAGAATGTTGAGAATGAAGTCGAAACAATTACTGTGCCAATTGATTTTGACTAACTAATTCTTTGCTAGGGGGAGGGGATATCAAATAATAATAATAAAAATAAACAATATAAAGTAATATCAAAAATAACTGATCCATTCAGGCACCACAACTAAATTGTAAAGACACCTTCATTCAAAACATTACTAAATGCATGGGAATGGATCTATTACAAAAACTTCTTGTTCAAATTTTATTAGACCCACATCAGCTAAGAACTGTTAACATGGGCTTTCAGCCAGGCATGGAAACAGTTTGGTCACAAATAATATAACATTACAGTATCACTAAATGAAATGGGAAACTTCCATAATTTCAATGTAATAACTTGTCAATGGTGATTCCTATAATGAAAAAAAAAAGTATGTAAATCAAACCTGTTAAAATGAACCAGGAAAACAACTTCACTATATGTTTCTTTGTGTCAAAATGAGAGGATTAGATGATCTCTTAAAGTCATTAAAAAATCCTATAATATTTGAGCTAGTCTTAATCCATTTTTATTACAACTTGGATACAGATACTTTCTTTAAAAAATGTCCGATAATCTTGCTGCATCAGTCATTTATGGACATAAAAATATTACCCCTTCCCCCCTCTCTCCCTTTTAACCAACTGACTCAGCAACCTCGAGGTATGCAACATTTGGCACTTTTTGTACCCCATCTCTCTAATGAAAGAAGGTAAGTGCATCTCATTTGTTCTCCAGGACCAAGATTGGTCATTACAAATACTAAAGATTATCTTCCTTTTAGTGCTATTTTTGTCTAAATTATTGTAGTTAGTTCATAAAAGCATTCCTAAGTTTCTAAACTAATTTTTTGTTTCTATCAGCGCACTATTTCATCATCCTTCATTTCCTAAAAATTGTTCAGCTGTTTCCTCAATTCAATAAGTACCCACTTTGTTTTCAGTGTTTTACTACAATGACTTTTGTACTTTTTGGATCAATTTTGCAATTTAGTTAAAAAATTATTGCCCCTGTGCAAGGCACTGTCGTAGACTGATAATCCTTGATCTAAAGGAGTCCACATGCCTCCTGAAGTGGGAGAAATGGACCTGACATATAGTTAGGCAAAGTACAATAGGAAAGTATGAAGTGAATGATCGATCTTAAGCCGGGTGTTCAGAAATGGTTTTCTGAAGCACAGTGTAAAGCATTCATAGAGAAAAGCAGAAGAAAGTGTATTAAGTTTGGGAAAACAACTAGTTTAAGTTGGAATTTAAGAGTAAAAATAGTATGAAATCAGGGTGGCAGGTTATTTGGAGTCAAACTGTGGAGGCTAAGGAGTTTATACTTTATTCTAAAAGCTACAATGATCCATTGAATTTGTTTGAATAGGGAAGTGAAAGAGGCAATTTCGGTTTAGTAGATGGAATGTCATGAGAATTTGGGTCAAATCCTGGCTTTGTCATTAAAAACCTGTATGACCTTGGACAAGTCATTTTACTTCAGTGCCTCAGTTTCTTCATCTGCATAAATGTGGGTTGGACCAGAAGACCTCTCTATAGAGCTATATCTATGATTCTATATGCCCAAGTACAAAGCACCATACTATAAACTGGGAGAATAAAGACAAAAAAAGAAGTGTCATGGGATCCTAGATTATCTATTCCAATTTCCCTTTTATAGGTGAGGACACAAGCCCCTCAAAAGTTAAAGGACTTACTCAGGGTCAAAGAGCTTAAATGGTGTCTTATTATTTGACCTCAACCCTCTTAAGTGGAGCACCTTTTCCACTAGACCATTTCTACCACAGCTTAAATTCTACTGGGGAGAGGATACAACAGAACACAAGTAAATACAAAGTATAGGCAAAGTTATTTCAAGAGAGAGCAAGCTCCCTGCTGTTGTGGTAGTCAGAAAGAACCATTTAAGAAAGCAAAATAGTTACACATTAGCAATGCTTAACCAAATCAACAAGACATCTACCCTGGGAAGTATTCATGTCACCAGTGCGGGTATGCCCCTCTACCAATGCAATTTCTACTCTTCTATACCTTCACATCAGATCCTCTTACATGCTTATTCTTTCAGGATTTTGACTTGAGGGCTTTTGACTCTTATATAAACTCATAACTACCTATGCGTATGCATAATTTTCTTTAATCAATCAACAAGCATTTATTAAATGTTCATTATGTGGAAGGCACCACACAAGGTGCTGGGGACTGAACAAAAGACAAAACTGAAACATTCCCTTCCCACTTACAACGTCCTCATATAAATACAAAATATAAATTAATTGGAGGAAGAAGACAATAGCAATGGAGGGATGTGGTTAAGAAAAAGCCTTATGCATTTGAGCTGAGCTTTGAAGGCCAGATATTCTACCAATGAACCAGCGAGTGAGTGACAAACATGAAAGACAATCTGGGCAATCCTTTGCGGTGTTAATGACACTGGGTTTGGAGCTAGAGAACTGTGGATTCAAATTCTAATTCTGTTATTATCTCTGTATTTCCCTATGCAAGTCCTTACCCCTGCCTAGGACTCCAGTTTCATATTCAGAATGAAGGGCCTGAAATGGATGATTTCTTTCCTTTTTTAAATAAAGTATTTTATTTATTTTTTTCCTGTTACATGTAAAGATAGTTCTCAACTTTTGTTTATACAAGCTTTCCAATTTCAGATTTTTCTCCATCCCTCCCCCGCTCCCCTAGACAGCAGGTAATCTGATATAGGTTTTATATATACATACATACATACATATATATGTATATAAAATAACATTAAACATATTTCTGCATTAGTCATGTTATGAGAGAATAATCAGAGCAATGAGGAAAAACCTCAAAATAGAAAAACATCAGCACCCAAAACAAAAGAAATAGTATGGTTTATTCAGCATCTATACTCCACAGTCCCCCCCCCCCCCAATTTGGAGATCCTCCTCCATCATGAGTTCTCTGGAACCCTTCTGTACCATTGCATTGGTGAGAAGAATATAGTCCATAAATGGATGATTTCTAAGGTCAATCACTGCTCTATATCAGTGGTGTCAAAGTCAAATAGAAACACACCTTTGGGCCACATATTGACTTAGAAAACCACAAATTAATATTATCCAGCCTGTATCACATTTTCATTTATCTTGTTAAGCATTTCCCAATTACATTTTAATATGGTTTTGTACATACTGGGGAATTTGAGATCTCTGTTCCAAATCATATCACCTGGGATTTTATGATAACATGTTAACAGTATGCTTATGCCTACAATACTCTTTGGGCTATTTGCTATTTTATGTATTCTGAGATCCTTGGCATTCCAAGATTTGTGGTATAAAGAAATCATCAGCCAAATACTGGTATAAAAAGATGATGAGCTTTAGTCTGTGTCAATGAAAGCACCATTTAGTTTTTGAAATACAATCCAACTCTTAGAGAGGCAGTGTGGTATAGAGGGCTGAATTTGGGTGTCAGGAGCAATTAAATTCAAATATTGCCTTCGACACTAAATAGGCTTGTGAGTTGTTTCTGTCATGTCCGAATCTTTGTGAACTCCATTTGGGGCTTTCTTGGCAAAGATACCGGAGAGTGGTGTGTCTTTCCTTCTCCAACTATTATAGAGGAACTGAGGCAAACAGGGTTAAGTGGACTTGTCCAGGGTCACCTGGCCACCTAAAGCATCTGAGGTCACATTTGAACTCAGGTCTTCCTGACTTTGGGCCAGCACGATATCCACCTTGCTGCCCCTTCATATAATGTATTCAAGGGCAGCTAGATAGCAGTGTATAAAGCACTTAGCCTGGATTAAGAGCACCTGAGTTTCAAATCCGGCCTCAGACACTTACTAATTGTGTGACCCTGGGCAAGTCACTTAACCCTCATTGCCCTGCAAACAAAATAAAACAAAAACATACTGTATCCAAGGCTCTTGGTTAGCAAGTCAAGTGCTTTACAAAACAAAAACAAAAAACCAATGGCACGTTCTTTATATTTCAAATAGGACTTTGGAAACCTAAAGATGTAATTCCACTGAGGAAACTACCCTATTCTTTTAATGTTATCATTGAGAATGCCTTTGATGAAACTCGTGGAACCATTCTCAAAAAGATGTTATAGAGGTGAGAAAGGTAGCAATTCATGAACCTGTATGGCTAATGTCTTACTGAATCACTTTTTCGGTTAATGCAGCATTTGTGGTCTTTTCCATTCTTTTAACATTTCCCCCCTCTTGATAGAGCTTGAAGAGCATCCCCCAAAAGCTTTTAAAATTGCATCATTCTCTGGCAGCCACTCTTCCTTATTCATTGTCTTGATGTGTTTATAGGTTGCTGATGAGAAGAGATTTCTTGATTTGGGACCAAGAAATAAAGAGCCAGACTTAAAGACTATTAAAAAATCTCACAACTGTTTAATGACAACTACTTTTTCAGTAAGATAGTTGGAAGGCCACTGGTCATGTTGCATGCTGTGAAATCATAACAAATCATAATAGATAGCAAGTGACTAGTTATAGATGTAGAAGCAATAGCCTACATGCAGTGATACTGGCTGGTTAGAGCAAAGATCAAAGTAAACACCAAATTAGAAGGACAAGGAATGCATTACATTCACAGCAGCTCTAATCCAATTTGTTTATACAAGCTGGTGACTCCAAAGCCCAAATGAAAAATGTACAAATGTTCTATCATGCTACTATATGGAGATAGATGAGAAGAGGGTAGGGAGTATCAAAGAATATGGATGTTGGGAAAATAAGGTTTTCCAAACAAAACAAAAAACCAAACAAAAAAACCTTTAGACTGGGGGGAGGAATGGAGAAGAGACCAAAAGTATTTTCAGAAAATCTTCTGCCTTTGCCTTCCAAGCTCTCTCATCTTTATGACACTCCAGTCTTGACCTTCCTTCTCTTGTTTGTTTATGGAATGGAAAAAAAAACAAGCCTGTTTTCTCAATTCCCACATGATTTCTCAAATTAAAATTAATTAGTTCAAGTATTCATTCTTTACCCAAAGAAGAAATTACTACCATCTAAAGTAGGACTATCACTTTATTAAATGATGAATCTCAACAGCTTAGGATGCTAACATTTCATTACTGTGACTTTCATGGTGAATAAAAAAATGCTTATTTTTAAAATGCCATTTTCTCTACCCTGAAATGTGTATCTTTACTATCTGTTCATGACAAAAATGGGTGGATTTTAGGTGATTAAAAACGCAATACAAATTCCTATAGATATTTATTATGTATTCAAGTTCATAAATATCATGACAGACTTTGAATTATGATGTATGGGTTGAAAACAACACTGAACAGCTACTTATCTATTTTACTTTAGCAATTTATTAAACTTGTATGGTAGAAATCTGATACCACTCAGTTTAACTCACCATAATATCAGTTCCGTTTGGTACAAAAACCAAACGAAGCCAAGGTTTAAAGTTTTCTCTCCATATAGAACTTAAAAGTCTGTGCAAAGAAAAAAAAAATCTGTTCAATAATCATAGCCTACACTCTTAACTTCAATAAAACACAGACACTGGGTGAATGTGGAAGGGTTAAAAAACATCTTTTTATTCGAAGGAAAGAACATATCAATAGGTATACCATCACTGTTACAAAAGTACTGCAAATGACCTTTAAAGTACAGTTAATTTATAACAAAAAAGGGGGTCACATAAACAACATAGTACAATAAACAGATCTCTTTATGAGAATTCAAGAGACCTGGGTTTCAATGTAGCCTCAGTTACTTGATCAAGGGCAAGTTTCATTAAGTCTCCAATTGTCATTCAAATAGACTGCCAATTGCAAAGGGAAGGACTCAGCAAACCTAAAGCACTACATAAATGTGAATTACTATGTTGTCATTACTGAGGAAAGGTAGAGATAAGATTTTTAAAAGCATAATACTAAAGCAAAGAGGGAAAACTACCACAGACCTTCATCCCTTTCACTTTAGGTAGAACTAGGAAAAGGCCTTCACATTATACATTTAATTGGATAGCTTGTGTTTATCACACTTATAAAAAGTAGATGACAAAAGTTTTAATTTATGATTTTGTGAGGTATGAATAAAGTGACAAAACTAATTTGCTTGCATGGTAAACCTAAGAGAAATAACTTTTTTAAATGGCAGCATAATTTAATAAAGTGTATCACTTTTAAAGGTGAAAGCTTTGAAGGACAACACAAATTATGACATGTGAGTTTTGGTTAATTTTACTCATATTTTTCGTACCTCCCCAATTAGACTGTATCTTACAAGTACATGACCACATCTGACAAAGGGATAATAAAGTCTTCAAAGTTTTAGCCTTTATAATAAAAGTATGCTAAAAGTCTGTAAATCCAATTTTAAAGCAAATTTTTCCTCTTACAAGGACTGCAATTCTATCATCTATTAGATTAGTGTTTAGCTAGTATTGCAGATGTTCTCAGGCAACAATTGTATTAACTGTCCTATGCTTTAATAAATTTGCTTTTAAACCACATTCATAGACAGGTTCTAGGTTCAATGGGGTTGCCATAGGCACAAAGCACTTCATAAACCCTAAATTGGAATTATATTTCTATATGAATGCTATAAAAGTATTGTACATTAAATGCCTGAGTATAAATTAGTTTCTTGCTTTATATGCATCAAATAAAGCAAGATTGTTTTTTTCACATGTAAAAGCAGGACATATCCCTGCTGTCAGTTTATTGCTTTGGAATTAAAAAAATAAAAAATATATATATGCATGCAATTAGGTCCTTCATGTAGTGATTTCACTTTTTTTTCTCTTCAAGGAAGGTTAAGAATGGTTTCTGCAAGTGGCCTTGCCATTAAAATGAATTTTTATACAGTCCTACTTTTCCTTCTTATTTCTTGTCTTGATGTCTTTAATAAATTTATGGAGGAAAAAAAATTATTTCATATAAATCAATTTAAAGGGAAGATATTTAAAGTAAAGCTTTATCACTGTCAGGTTCCTGGCAAGAATCTTGGAAGTTAGTAATAAAGCTCGTGACCTCCACTCTCTAGAGCACTGCTAAGAATTCTAACTAGACTCAATTTTATTCAACTTAAATTTGCAAAGGTTGGTTTTGTTTAACTAGATAATAGATCATATGGTGGGCAAAGAAAAAGGCCCCCCCCCCAAGCAAAAAAAAAATTAAATCTAGCACAGTCTTATAGATATTTAATATTTATTGAAGTTGTACCTACATATTAAAATAAACTTTAAAAAAAACATTTACCTTGGCAAATAAGAAGTTTAAAAGACATCTTAAAAACAATAAAACTAAAGGCAGTATATAGTAGGAAAGAGTGCTGGATTTGGAATCTGAGAATCTGTATTTGAATCCCAGTCCTACCACTTTAACTAGCTGTGACTTTGGGCAAATCATCCCCCTCTTTGGGTCTCAGTTTCCTTACCTGTGAAATGAGGGGAGATTAGACTAGATCAAAGCTTCTTAAACTGTGGGTTGAAACATGTAACTGAATGTGGGTTTTATGAAAAATTTGGCAGCAAATATTTTTATTTTTATACTTATTTTATATACCTATATACCAGGGGTCTCCAGTAGAAAAAGTTTAAGAAGCCCTGGACTAAATGACCAACCTCTAAGTCCCTTCCAACTCAAAATTTCTGAAAACTTCCATTAAAGATGAAATTGCCTTATTTTCCTTTTTATCAGTGACCTAGGAATGAAATAAATCCAAAAAAGTCAAGATGGCTCAGCAAAGATAAATGCTTTTCAAACAAAATTAACAATATGTGATCAGGTCAACAGACCTAGTTCTAGTTCAATTAGGCCACTAATTCACTCTGTGCAAGTAACTATCTTGCTTCCTCATTTGTAAAGAGGGGCTGGACTAGACCAGAAATGGCAAACTCAGCCCTTAAAACTCCTTAGAATAAGATTAAAATATAATTGGAAAATACTTAACAAAATGTATTTGAAAAATATTTAACAACAACAACAAAAAAACAACCCCCCAAAACAATACAGAACATTCATTTGTGGTTTTCTATATCAATATGCAGACTGCAGGCCATTTCTATTTGTCTGACGCTACTAATCTAGCTGATTTCTAAGTTTCTTCCTAGTACTAACAACAATCTGCTTTATATTGTATTATTAAATACTGTCTGGAAAAAAATATATAAGAAAGAATAAATCTTTTTAGAAATCTAAAATGACACCAAGAAGTTCAAGCAGTATTGATCTAATATGCTCAGGAAAAGATACATATAATGATGCTCTCAGCATAAGAATCTAAATCACATCAAAATATTGTCAGAAATTAAGCTAAAATTACCACTACTTTTAGGTGTATACTTTCTCTTACAAAACAAAATTACTTAAAAGCATTAAATTAACAAGGTCAGAAGTGGCAGATTACAAATGTGACCCCTGTTCATAAGAATTGTGTCCAGGGGGATTAGAGACAGTTGAGTATGGAGTACAACTTTCATTCCTGTACAGCTGGTATACTTTACACTAAAAGGCATAATCATTCAACAAAAAGAACCGAGGAGAAATCCCCCAATTTTTATTGTTATTGTTGTTTCAAGCAAACAGAAATTATGTCTAAAGGGTTTACTAGTGTTTGAGGTGGTTTAAAAAACGTACTGAGGTAAAAGAGAACCTATAAAAGTCAATTAGTTCAAAATAACTCTGAAATGTTCTACATCAGAAGCCAGAGGCCATTGTATTATGTCTAGAAAACTTGGTTAGAGAAAGGGGAAAGCAAGAAAAGTTATGTGGGGTTATTTCTCTGCATTGAAAAGTATAAAATAGTGGGTTTTTAAGGAATTATTAGTATGCTTTAGTTTTTTTTAATAAATGATCTAAAGTAGTGAGTGTACAGTGAAGTTCCCAAATTTTCAGGTAGCAAACTCTTCTACCAAAGTATCAAATGAATGGAATACACTACAGAAAATAGACCAAAATAAGTGGTACAAAAATACTGGGTTCTCAGCAAACACCCAGAAAAGGGACCTGGAGAGTCCCTGTAAATTGTCTACTTGAGGGTTAACAAAAAGGTTGAGCAATTAAAAAAGGTTGAAAATACAGGGAAAAAAACCACATTATCCTACCTTTGTAAAACTAGTGTATCCACACACCATGCCTATTGTGTGTGTAGTGCTCTCATTCCATTATGTATTTCTTGAGTTGTGGTAATTAGATGGGCTAAGGAAGATCCAAGGAAAGACAACTAAAATAAACAGAGGATTTGGGGTGGGGAGTTGGAGGGAAAAGTAGACTGTTGTATGGAGAGAGTAAAAGGATAGAGTTCTTTAATGTACAAAATTAAAAGGTTAAGAAGGGATGAGATAGAAAACTACAGAATTTTAAAATGACTGGATAAAGTAAGCATAACTTGTATATTAAATCCAGCAATACTTGGATGATGGTATGGTATCTTTGAGAAGGGTGGGGTGGTGGTGTGTGAAGCCAGTTCAAGACAAAGACAAGAAACCACTAATTTACAATTATTCATTCAACAAACACGAATATCTACTACATTCTAGGCACTAAACTAGGCACTGCAGAAGTATACAAAGATAAATAAGGCAATCCCTACTAATAAGGAGAGTGTATCAACTAGTAATGGATAAATAAATGCATGTCCAAAATAATATTCGTGCCTAATTTTAATGGGTTTGGGTCTATCATTAATAAATGCCAAATCATAAATGTCTACAAGAAAACCAGGATATAGATTAATTTTTAAAGTTAACAATAGGGGAAGCACTCATGTCTTTCTGTAGTACTGTTAGCAAATAGAATCCTGGGCTTGGCTGATCCATACTAGTCTGACCCAGTATGGCTAGTCCATTCTTAATTCCAATTAGGAAAAATACCTGACAGTGAGGTTGACTAGCTTTTCCCTTGGGAAACAGGAAACATTTACCTAATCTTAAAGTACTTGATTCATGTCATTTAACTTTCAAGGTGATTTAACCTTCCAAATAAAATCTTCAATACAATTCAACCCTATGCTCAAGCCATAAGAAAAAACCTGCTGGGTTATAGAGAGTATTACAAAGATACAAAGTTGCATTAACAAAGGGTGTTAGGAAGGGGAGAAGTAAGGGTTACTAGGAAGCAGTTCCCATGTCTTGTAGCCATTTTTAATCCTGATTTGAAGCAAGAAAAGTAGATAAAGACTATTTTACCTGCCTTCTTTCTCTGAAGTCTCCTGGGACAAAGATATCCATGTTTGGTTTTTACTCAAATCTATTTTTGCTACATAACGTAACATCACACTTCCTTCTGTTAACTTTTAATTTTTATGTTAATAATATTTTAAAATGAAATACATACCACAAAATATATATACATATATGATATATATATGTTTAAATATAAATATCTTACTGGGTATGCTTTAAATCTGTCATTACTATTTTAATACTCTATACTAGGTTCTGTTTACTAAAAGGGACTCACTTTTTATTTAGCTCAATATTCTAAAGAATTGTAATTTCCTAAATTTAGTTATAGTCCTCAATTATAACCCCTATTGCGATAAATTTTCTGATGATTTGGGGGAGTATGAATTTAAAAAGTGGCCTCACATTCAATTTGAGACCACCCCCTTCACCTAAAGAATAGGAAAAAAAGATAAAAGAGTAAGGTTGTACATTGATGGTAGGGCACCAACATAAATAATCAAAAACTTTTGATGTTATGACAGCCAAATGTAAAAAAATTTCTGAAATTGATTAGGTTATTATATGATGGTTGTTACCTTTAGCACTTTTCTAAGTGAAAAAGTTAATAATACTTTTGAATTTACATTAACACAGAAGAAGTTTTACAAAGTTCAAGTCTGATTCATAAGAAAAGTCAGACACACCAGATACTTACTGGGCTTTGCAACTGCAATTTGATACCATTTAAATAAAGACTGAAAAATACAATGAAAGTGACTAATACTTTCAACTACTGCACAAAAGACTTCTGAAATGGACAAAGCTTTGAATCTTGGCACCAGATTTGACAAATTGCTTGATTTAAAGCACACCACACAGGCCATGGAGACAAATTATGGGAAGAAGCCATTGTCACCCCCTCCCCCTTCCCCAATGAGGTTTTCCAGTAACCGATTTCAGTACAAAGAGCAAAGCAAACTTAACTCAGAAAATAGATTATCTACAGCTAACGAAGAATTTCCATACGCTTTACAAACTCCCAATTTGATTAGTAATTGTCAATACACTTTTTCAGAACCTTAATGAAAGTTTTGATATCATTTATCTATGTCTACTTACATAAGCAATTTTCATGCTAAAACTTCCTAATTCCTAATTTAAAGGTTGTCACTGACCTTTAACTTTCATCTTACCACTACTAGTAACTCACATCTACTATACCAGAAATATATGAACAGAGACAGATAAGATTGAGTAGGAAGAAGGGGAACATACCAGAGAAAGGACAAAGATGTATAAAACAAAAATCAAAGTGGGGGTGCTGCAAAGTCCATTAGAAAAATATTCAGATCAGAATTTTGCAAAACAACAAATTATACCGATAAAGATAATCAGACTAACATAAAATGGATTGTTAAACAAAAAAAAATCCAATTTAAACATGTGTTTTTGTTTATTACAAAAAGAACTTATAGAAAGGGTTATTTGGTTGTAACTATATTAAATTATTTGACTAAGTCAAACACTGATAAACCTTTATCATTAGAACAATATTCTTTATGAGGCTGTGGTTGGAACAAAAAACTGAGGGAAGGATAGTAATATGGCTAACACAAAATTTCACCTACAGATAGGCAACTTTCTTCACTGTAACATCTTTTGCTGAAGAATGTTTAATATATCTTATATAAGTATTTTCCACAAATTATAAATAGCATATTTTGAAATTAAACACTAATGTTAATGGAAAAGTCAACTAGAAAATGTTTATATCCTGTTCTGTAATTTACCTGTGAGATGGTAGTTTGAAGCAAGATTTGTCATTTGGGTTGACCAATATTGGTGGAGGGTAACATACAAATCATCTAATAGCTAATGAAATTTTGGCACCTCCCCCTCCCTTTTTCTAATATAGAAATGAATTACATAGATACTGACCTTTTGCAAATTAATATTCCTCAACATTTACTTTTTTTTTAAACAATACGATCAGTTCCAAAATCAATTTCAAAGTCAATATAAGAAAGACTTGGTATGACAAGTTCAATTCACATTCAAGTCTCCTAAAACAAACTACTCTCATACACTTCTAGCTTGTCTAACCTAAACTGTGTACTTCACTGAAATATTCAAATATGTAGGTATAAAATTTTAGCTGTATTGCAGCAATGAAGTACCTCTGACTATATAGCTTTATAAGATGTAGGTCTAAGGATGAAGATTTCGGATGCTCTCTACATCTGGACTATGAAAACATGATCAGACAGTTGGAAGCAAAATATAAGCATCATTTGCAAATACAAATTTACTGTTAATACCCAATTTATCCGTAAAGCCATTGACAAAACCCCTTTTACAAAATAACTGAAAATTTAACTACTTTTAACATATGGCCAAATGCTGTTTAAAAATTGTACTTACATTTCTGTTAAACTTGGTGAAAGAATGGTGCATATAAAACCTGTGCATGTAAACAATTGCAGTATTTATTGTAAGTTGAGAGCTGAAGGCAGTATTTAGGAAATGCACATTTTTAAAACACGTAAATTATGTAATCTAACTTTTTCTTCTTAAAACATGCTTCATAGGGTTAACATTCGAGTGTTGGCACCAAGTTTATTTGAAGTATTTCAGTGCTCTTTTCTACAGCATCTCATTCAGAAAAACAAAAAAAAAAAAAGGCAAAATGGAAAACTGGCAGAGAGAGGGCAGGAAAGGAGGAGAGGGCCTTAAAATTGTTAAAGGAGGTGAGGTGGGAGTAAGAAATCTGAAGCTTTTCAAAGTGAGCCAGCTCTCCAACCTCCCACGAGGATTTCTGGCTGCACGGTGTGTATATTTCCTTCAAAAATCAGAGCACTTCAAAGCCACCCCAAGAACAGAAAGCCTAGGTTGGGTGCGTTCCACAGCACATGGGGTCCGAGCCGCCCAGCCTCCAGCCCCGCCACCTGGATGCTCTGGGGACTCCGAAGAGAAGTCTTTCAAAGCTCCATCCACCGGTCTCAACAGTCTCCCCCGCCCCCACCCACGCCACCCCCCAGTTCCGCGCTAAAGCTTCTCCGGGATCAGGAGCCACCGGAGAAGGTGCCCCGCTCCCCCTCCCCCCTCCTTTCTAAAGCAGACTCCCCCCCCACCCCCCCGCCACGCGGAGCATCCAAAGGGATTACACAACGCAGCGTTCAAACCCGGCCGGGGATCCCAGGTCCCCATGCGTCCTCCGCCCCCCTCGGCCTCACCGGCTCCGGCCGCCGCCCCCAGGAGCCCCTCGCTCCGGCCTCCCCCGGGGCCGGCCCCTACCGGGCCCCTCACGGCGTGGCCGACGGCTGCAGCGCCATGTTCGCCGCGTCCAGGCCCCGGACGCCGGCCCCGAGTGTTGGGATGATGAGGGAGGCGACGGGGCCGGGGCCGAGGTAGGGGGGTGGGGTGGGGTGGGAGAATGGAGGTTGGGAGAAGGGGGATCAGGAGGTGAATGGTAGAAGGTGAGGTGGGGGAGGAACAAAAAAGAAAGGATACACATTGAGACGCTGCCCCATTTCTTGGATAAAGTTGGCCGCCTGCTGGCGGTACGAGAGCTCCTTATCCGCCTCCACCCCGCAGCGGCGGCTCGGAGTGTTCTCCAGCTGCTCCCGGCTGAAGAACCAGCGAGAAGAAGCCCCACGGCCCGACGCCATGACACTTCCTCCTCCTCCGACTCCCCCTAACCCGCCCCCCTCCCACCTCCCCTCCTCCCCGCCAAGGCCGCGCGGCCCCGCCCCGCTCCGCTCGCCGTAGCCGCGCACCGCCCCCTCCCCACCCCTCCCCACCTCGCTACCTTGAGTGCGCTTGCGCGCACCCCTCCCACGTTGTGTTTATTTGGTCGGCCTTGTTCTTTACGCTCCCCACCCCCCCTAGTCCTTTCTGCGCCGGCTCGGCCGCGCAGGAGACCATAATGCCTTGCGCCGCGCATCATTCAGTCGCGTCTGGAGGAGGAGGGTGGAGTTGAGGGGGAGGGCGGACGCAGTGCACGCTGGGAGGAGGGGGGAACGCGGGGCCGTGTGCAGCGCATCGGGGGTGGGGGAGAAGGGGACTGAGGTAAAGAAGAAGGGGAGGCCATAGTTACTAAGGATGACGGTGGAACGAAGAGGGGTGATGCAAAGCGGCCCCAGCCCGCTGGAAAAAAATACCAAGCTCCGAGTCGGAGATCTCGTCCTAGCTCTGCTCCGTAGAGTTAATTTGGGCAGGGGTCTGGGCCTCCCTTCGTCATATATAAAATGATGAGGACGTTGGACTCGCTGCTCTCTAATTCTTTTTTCCCCTTTTCCGTTATTTTCTGTTTGAAAACCTAAACTTTCCCCTCCCCTTCGGAGCATCCTCGAAATCATAAATAGGTGTACATATACACGCATTAACGTCGGTGGCCATAGTCTGGTCTCATCCCTTTATTGGGTGGGAAAATGAGGTAGGAATCACATTTCTTCTTAAATATGTCTTTTAAGTAACTATTAGCCTGCAGTGCACAGGTACCCAGTAAGACGTCTCGTCTTTATTCTGCAGCCACACGGAATATTAAAAGCTTTTTCCCGGCGCTGGAGGATGCTAAGCAAGGATTAGCATAAAACCCTGAAATATACCAAATGCATAATCCTAAAGCAGCGTCCACTCCCTTCCATAAAAACCTAAAATGTCTGCCCATTGCCAGCAGCACAGAACGTCAAACCTTCCCCCTGGCACTTAAAGCCCTCCGCAGTATGACTCCCACCTACCTTTCCCAGACTGTCCAGTCCGACAGGCGGGCCTGCTAGCTGTTCCTCGTGCACCACCTCTCACTTGGGCGCCTTTGCACAAATGGCATCTCGTATCTGGAATTTACTCCCTCCTCGCTGCTCTCGGCTTCCTTCATAGCACAGCTCACTTCCTACATGCGGCCTCGCCGGAGCTCCCCGTTTGCTAGCTAGCTCGCCCTCCTGAAGTGATTTTGTATTACATTGTAAATATTGTGAATTTACTTTTTTGGCGTACATGTTGCATTTTCTCAGTAAAATATGAGTTCTTTTAAGGGAAAAGCAAAACAAAACAACCAAACGTTTTATTTTTTAATTTGTATCCCAGTGCCTTTATACATGCCATAGTGCCGTAGGAATATCCTTGGCAATGTAGTCCGGGGATCTGGATTCAAATACTGCCTCCTTCACTTACTATCTGTGACCTTTAGCAAGTCATTTAACCTTTCTGGGTCATATGTAAAGCAAAGGGGTTATAGTCTCAAAGACTGGAAATGAAAAGGTAGGAACTCATCTGCAGAAGATAAAGTATAAATAAGGAAACCATGCCGGTGTGTTCTCATGACCTGGCACTAGTCTCCTGAAGGCAGGCAATTTAACATTTAAGAATCATTGAAAAGGATGACCTTGTAATTGTGTTTTGATCTAGATCTGGCTGCTTGCTTTTGAATTTTTACTAGAGCAAGAAACGTCAACAAAAAAAAATCTTTGATTTTGTTGTGAGATTTGTGAGGCTGGCAGAGCTTTCTTGCCTATGATAGGATTGAGAATTGCATTTAGTATTACCCTGCATGAGCTTGTGTTCCTGCCCTTGGTTCTGCCCTGATAGATTTGGTTTCCAGGAAGGTATATATCCTGCCTGTGTGTCCCATTGTTCCATCTGTCTATGTTTGATTGTGGGAAGTAAGAGAAAGCCAAGGATAAATTATGGCCTCAGGCTAAAATAATTAAGCTCATTTCTAAAAATGTCCAGCTAAAGTTACTTTTGTCTCAGCTTCCTCTAATCCTCAGTAGCCTAGTGAACTTTTGTGGCTGATTAAAAAAAAATCATAATCAATTCTTGTGGTGAGCCTATCTAACTTAATTTAACTGGTTCTTAGATGACAGATAAGCAAGTTGTCACTATGCTCAAGCCCTTTCAGCTTCATAGGACCTGCTAGAGGTTGCAGTTTGCAGCCATAATATGTAAGAAAACAGGATTACCTTAACACCATCCTTAAGCATCTGAGGACGCTTAGTCAAAAATCTTATTAAAATATTTTCAAGGGGTGGCTAGGTGGCACAGTGGATAAAGCACCGGCCCTGGATTCAGGAGTACCTGAGTTCAAATCCAGCCTCAGACACTTGGCACTAGCTGTGTGACCCTGGGCAAGTCACTTAACCCCCATTGCCCTGCAAAAAAAAACCTTCAAAATTACATTATTCTGTTTACTGATTGCAATTTTGTTAAAAATGGATCAGAACTGAGAATTGGAGTGGAACATTGTTATCTTTTATTTCAGTAACTCTGTCGTTGCCTCATTTACATTAATCAAGGTTAGCTGGTTGTATATGGACTTAAACATTTTTGAGTGGGGAAAGAGGATATGAATTGCTGAATGAAAAATCAGAGTGTTAGGAAAGAAGACATTCATGCAATATAAAAACTGGTAAAGAAATTTGCTTTATTTGAAGAATGGTCAGAGATTGTTAAGGTGTCAGGAATGGAGGAATAATTGATATACTAATAATGGTAGGGGAACATAGAGATTTATTTGAGTATGAAAAGAAAAGAAATTATGAGTTGGACTAAATATTTTCCAGGGTTTCTTTCAATTCTAAATCCTATGAACCTGTGAGCACTTATAAGGTATAGTGGAAATGGAGGACAAACATTTATCTCAAATATCTAATAAAGGATGTAGTATTCATTTTGTGGCAACCCCTTTAACCTGTACTTGCTGGCCTCTTAGGGAACCAGTACTCTGGGTTCAAGTTATTCTATGAGCCCATTCTTCGAAAACTATGGCTCAGATGCTTCCACTGTTGTGTTCACATTTCATTGTCAGCCAGCTGACACAATTAACTAAAAGCAAAGGCATGTACTGAAATGACATAACATAAACAGTAGTACCAACATATTCCCCCCTCAAACCAGCATATAGTGTCTACTTTCCCATAAATTTACAAAGTGTCATTAGGAAGTGGGCACATATGTAGAATATATTCGTAGAGGGGCACATATCTAGGGAACACATGTGGCCTAGGTAACTCATGCATCTGATGCTGAAGAGTCCTAATGTTGCTTCTCTTGGTGTCTTCATGCTGCACTCCCCTGGACATGGCATACAAGTTGCTTATCTGTGCACTCTGCCTCAGTTCTTGTTTGACTCACAGATGGACTCTGATTCACTGGATACTGCCTGCCATGGACTGGGGAAGGGAGAGACTTAGGAGGAAGAAAATAAAGATGTCTTCTCTCCCTTGCCAAACATTGCTTGAAACTTTCCAAGAATTGGTTTTCTCAAATGACTGGGATGCCCTCCCCCCCCCCCCCCCCCCCACCCATGACTGACTTCCTTAGGGGCAGCTAGGTGGCGCAGTGGATAGAGCACCAGCCCTGGAGTCAGGAGGACCTGAGTTCAAATCCAGCCTCAGACACTTAATGCTTACTAGCTGTGTGACCCTGGGCAAGTCACTTAACCTCAATTGCCTCACCAAAAAAGAGAGAGAGAGAGAGAGAGAGAGAGAGAGAGAGAGAGAGAGAGAGAGAGTGTGAGAGAGTAAACCTTGCTTTTTAAAGGCCACCAGGAATGTGACTGAACCTTCTGCTGTCCAATGGTTATGTACCCAATAATTCTACTGAGAATTGAATGAAGAATATTTCAGTATTGCTAAAGAAATAGTAAAGTACAAACACTCCTTTATACTCCCTTTAAGACTGTAACACTTAGTTGTCTTTTGTTTGTCCCTTACACTCTTGTTATTTCAAGTTATTTGGGAGGACTCAGATGATCAGGCCTGCCCTCCACCCTGATCAATCCCCCCCCCCTCCGTAAATGCCATATCTTATATACCCCCTATTTCTTAGTTTATGGGCATACAGGATAATAAGGCACCCAAGGTCATTAAATATTTACACTAATTTGATAATAATATCACTAATTCACTGCCCTCTTAATATGTATTTTTCAAAATCAGCACATCTGCCCATCTTCTATGTTTGCATATCTTTTTTTAAATCTCAAGTTGGTTAGTGAGTTAACAGTATGTTCCTATCAGTCTTTTCATACAACTTCCACTTTCTCTCTCATCAGAATTATCTCCCTTGGTTCTTTTGAATTTTATTCTTGATAGTTTTCCATCTCTTCTGAGCTAACTTCTCCCTTGTAACATTTTAGTCCATGAGATCTTACCTATCCTTCTATACCTTTAAAATCTATTTTTCCTTAAATCTAGGATGCATGGCAGATTATGCCTGGCTTTCTTCATCTCTATCACAAATTATAGAAGTGATGGATGAGTCATTTCAGCCAGTTAGTCAATAACTATGTGTCAAACATTATGGTAAGTTAAAGAGTCAGTCCCTGACCTCAAGGAGCTTACAATCAAATGGGTGAGACAAGTAAACAGATATGTACAAACAAGCTATATACAGGATAAAAAAGAAAGTAATTAAAATAGGAAAGGCACTAGAATGTAGAGGAGTTGGGAAAGGTTTCCTGTAGAAGATGGGATTCTATTTGGGTTTTTTTGGAATCCAGGGAAGTCAGTAGAAGGAGATGAGGAATAAGAGCATTCCAGGCATGAGGACCAGTCAGATAAAATGCCTGGAGTTCAGAATTGGAGTATTTTGCTTTAAGAACAATAAGGAGGTCAATGTCACTGGATCAAAGAGTATGTGACTGGTAGTAACAACCAAGAAGAATGGAAAGGGGACTGGGTTAGGAAGGCTTTGAACACCAAACAGAGGATTTTCTATTTTTTCTGGAGGCAATAGAGAGCTATTGGAGTTTTTGTTTGTTTGTTTGTTTTTAAATAGGTGAGTGACACAGCCAGACCTGTGCTTGAGGAAAACCACTGGCAGCTGAATGGAGGTAGGCCTGGAATGGGGAGAGACTTGAGGGAGGTAGATCCTCCAGCAGGCCAATTGTCCAAGTATGAGGTGATGAGTTGTCTGCACCAGAGTGGTAGCAGTGTCAGAGGGGAGAAGGGGTATTTGAGAGATGTTGCAAAAATGTAATTGACTGGCCTTAGCAACAGATTGGATTCAGGAGGTGAGAGACAGGAGTTGAGGATGACATCTAGGTTGCAAGCCTGAGGGACTGCGAGGATGGTGCTACCTTCCACAGTATGTAGACAAATTAGATGTAGTGAAGGGTTTAGGGAGAAAGATAAAACATTTTTACCCAATATTTCTATTATTTTGACTCTAGCAATCAGTTCATCCTTGTTAATACAATCAAATTCAGAACAGGATTTCCTCTTGTTGGTTCCTGCCTTTCTTGGAGGGTGACATTAAGGTAGGCCATTAAGTTATTAACTACTCTGCTTTTGGCAGAGAGAGAACTCTAGCAGGTGTCTAGATAAGGGAAGTCTCCCATCACTATTGTCACATGCTTCTGTGCCAGTCTTGATCTGCTTCCTGAATTTGTGCTTTTCTTCTTTTTATATAGTTGGTATGTAGTATACTTTGATGACAAAAGTATTTCTGTTTCTCTATCTTCACTTAAATTCTTTCAACCATGCTTCCCAATTCTGGTTTCTGTATTTCCTTACACAAGTATACATTGGCCCTATATTTTCATCCCTTGGTGAACCTTGTTCTTTTGAATAAGGTATATAAATTCAAAGCCATAGTTATGTCATAAGTTTCATTCCATAAAATTTCAGTGTTATTTGTGTAATGGGGGTCTAGGGCAGAATTCCTCAGCATCTTAATGGGGAGGGCATTGGAAAGCAGATCGCATTTACTAGGGAGCTTTTTCTACAAGAATTGTGGTGATGTACAAGGGAAGTGCCTTGGAGATACTATGGAGAATGCACATTCTAGAACTGCTTCTAGTTGGGTAATACCATCATTGGGAAGAACCTTTTTCCAATGGCTACATAGGGGGAATTGTTGGCATCTTATAATGGCTGAGTCAGCTTCAGCCAGCTGTTTGTCTCATTGTCTTCACCTGAGCTCTGATGATAAGATGGAGTCAGGCAAAAGACTTTTAAAGGGAAAGTCATATGGCCCCCAAGAAATGAGTTCTCTTTGTTCTTTTCATTCATTCTTTTCCGTTCTAAGTACAGGGAGGAAAGTCTCTGACCATGAGAGAATGATCCACAGGAATATAGGAGTTAGAATCCATGCCAGATATTGTAGTGAGCCCAGCATCAATGACCCAAGGAACAAGAAACAATCTTTAGGAGCTACTTTTGAGTTTTCAGTTCCATGGAAGGATTCATTCAGCAGTAATAACACATAAGGACATGAATTCAGTGGGACCAGTGGTATGTATGAATTCAGCTAAGTTTTGAACCTATGCCCCCAGTAACTGAAGTAGCATAGGGTAGAGCATGCCCTAGAGGTATTGGGGAAAATGTATATCTTTGAAGTGAATAAAAAATATATATAATAATATAAAAGCTACCTGATGTTAAATGGCTAAATGAAACTTCAGTGTTAGTCACAGGTTTCTTAAAAATGGGGGAAACAGTTGGTGAGGGCCCAAGCCAATCATAGAGAAAAGAGATACCCCCCAGGACATCTCTGAACCCCAAGGGGAGATGGAGCTGGTCAGGCCCTGAGAGAGTGGGGGGCCAAATCATACCTATTACACTTTTCAGGTAGAATTTGTCTTCTTTTATTAGGACCTTTAGTTCCCTTTGGTTGTTGCTTAATCTTTGCAAGTTTATATAAAGACACTTGAGGCTATATAGTTTATTACTGGCTCCTTTCTTGGATTTTGTTTCTTGTGACTTATAGGTGTCTCAAATGCCATTTTTCCTTCATCATAATTACTTTCTATGGTGTCTTGATTGGTGGATCTACACAGACATTTCACTCCCTTTTTCCATCCATTTTAGTTGGAAATCCTTTTGATTTCTGGTTATCACATTTTAGGAAGGATATTAATAACAGTACCCAGAAGATAGCAACCATGATAGTGAAAAGCTTCATTTAGCAATAAGAGACTATTTATTTATTTTGGAAAAAAGGCTTAGGAGAAGCATGATGGCTATGTTAAAATATTTGAAAGGGACCCATGTAGTAGAGGCTTTACACTTGTTTTCCTTAGCCCCAGACAGAATCAGTAGCAATGGGTAGAAGTTACAAAGAAGCAAATTTCAGCTTGATATACAATTCCTTAGCAATTTGATTCGTCAAAGTGGATTTGGCTACCCTGGGTTCAAGAAAAGCATTCATGACTTCCCCCCCTTCAATTTTAATAGTATTTAAAAAAATACATGTAAATATAATTTTTAACATTCATTTTTGTAAGATTTTGAGTTCCAAATTTTTCTCCCTCCATTTCTTCCCTTCTCCCTCCCTAAGACAGCAAGCAAGCTGATATGTTATGCAGTACAATCATGTTAAACATTCATGGATGACTATTTGATGGAAATTTTTGTTTGGTGTATTTTTTTGATCTGCACCTGTGATTTCAGTGATGTAGAGAGCTTATTCTATTAGTGAAGATGAGCAACTGTTCTGCAGTTTTATAGTATTACAGAATTTCTTGGAATGAGAGGTTAATTGGCTTTCCCAGGGTTGACAGCCAATATGTGTTAAAGGCAGGATTTGAACCTAGGCCTTCTTGACTTTAAGGCTGGTGCTCTATATGTAATACAATAGCTGCTTCAGTGTGTGATATAGGAGATGAGGATTCTTGTTCCAGGTCCATTTGGACTAGACAGCTTCTAAGCTACTTTCCAACTCTGACTCTGGCTGTGAGACCATATCTGACTAAAGTAGTGCCATCAGAAAACAATGAAGTCTGATTCAATCACTTTCAGCCTTCACTGCTCAGAAGGAAAGTAATACTCAAAATCCTAGAACTAGAAACAATCTTAAAGAAAACTTACTCACCTCCTATATTTTATATATGGGGAAATTAAGTTTCAAAGTCAGAACTCAGTTAAATAACTCAGCTAAGACCACAGAAAATTGATATTAGATCTCATACCTGTACTGAAGTTTTCTGTATCTTCTTGCAGTTTTCTTTCTATCCAAGCATTTCATACATCTCTAGAAATCCATACTATAATAGAAATGGAGCTGACCTGGAACCTCCGAGGCCATCTATGTGATGTTCCCAACAGATCCACAACCTGTTTGAGGTCTCATTGTAGGAACTGGAAATTGAACCCCGAAATTTTGACTCCACTATCATTTTGCTTTCTATTGTTACCATGTTGCCTCTAAGCCTATTAAAAAAGAAATTTCTAAATACCTCTTAAAGGGTTGCTAAGACAATACAGGCATATCCTACATAATATTTCCCTATGAATATTGTTGTGTAATATTCTACCAATTTACTATTTGTCATTAGGAAGAATGTGAGGTTGAGAGTTCTGAGGCAGAAAAGCTTATAAATAATAACTTGTCCTGCTTGAAGGATGGTTTACCCTTGAGCTCTTTCCTATAAACAGTTGAAATGAGTAGTAGCTGATTGAGCTAGATACTTTAAAAATGGTTAACTTTTATTGATATCTTTTGTTTTTGCATCATTTTCATTTCTTGAATATATCCCTTTATATTTCCCTCTGCAGTCAACTGTCTCATATTCTGGGACAGGGCTAACTCATCCAGCCTTATGATTCAGGGTAGGGATTGGAAAGCAATAAAATGCTTATTGACCATAACATGCAATAAAAATCACTTTACTTATTATGAAGGGTATAATTACTAAAAATAGACACTGCCTCCCTCTGCTTCCCCATTCATCAGGGTAGCGAGGGCAGTGGGAACTCTGTCAAACGTCAGAAACAACAACTCCCCACAGGCAAGGCTTTTCATACCCCTAGTTCTCTGGAGCAACTACATCTGGAGGATAGCCCTCTTGCCTCTTTAATGCAAAACCATTCCCATTTATGTAAAATAAATGCTTTTCCTACCATATTCCACCTCTTGGTGTCAAGGTCCAAAAAATTCCTATAGAGGACCTTCTACTTCTACCTTAAAATAACCCTACCCTCAGGAGGAAGTCTAGAATAAACAGCACTGGACAGAACTTGATACTTAATAGAACTCAATAGAAAGATAAAAACTTAAAACAGCATAAGAGTCTGAAAAATATAGTCCATGCTGTGCTTTTTGAAATAATTACTATTGCTCTCAGTTTTGCATAAGCACATATTAATTTATTCAGTATTATATACCAGTAAAGGATTGACCACATGTCTCCCTAACTTCTCATGGTCTCAGGCCAAGCAGGAGAAAAGCACTCAAAGACCCACAAGACCTAGAAACTACCCCCTCCTCCTCCAAGAGCCTTCATGGAGTGTTCCCAGAATTTTTTATCCTCTTTTGGTCATTATACATTGATCAAAGCTAATTGGTTAGCGTCATTCAATTCCATTGGTTGACCAACGTTAAAATGAACTCTACAGATGACATCAGGGAAAAGTATGCAAAAGACCCTCTCTCAAGTTGCTTAAGGAAAAATCAGTTATCTAGGTGTGGCACGATCAGTTCTTCTCTGAGCTAGACTAAGGCATCCATCTCCATTTCTTTTGTTCCTTTGGTTTTGTCCCAGATCAAAGAGAACTGGACTTTCTGGAGGGAGAGGGAGGGGAGAAAGGACTGAGAAACTGATCTCTAGGTCCCCCCAAGAAATCCATTATTAATAATTATTTTCTCATAGTGCAATGGGGTAATGTGAGGGACAGTTCCAAATTAATTTCCCAATATAAAACAGCTATAATGATCAGGAATAGCATCTGGGGAAAAGGGCCATGGCATCTCAAAATCCATAATATGAATTTGCATTGTGGTTTAGGGTATCTGTAACAAAAGGCAATATAACCTGTCACCCATGACCTGTAATAAGGCAAGGTCATAAACCTCTTGCATGCAAACTGTCCTAAAATATTAGTTGATATGGAGACTTGACCTATAATGCCAATTACTCAGTGTTCCCTGGCCCATCAGAAAAAACAAGTCTTTACTTCCTTGGGAGACCCATTCAAGAGATGGTACCAAATCCTTGCCCCATTAGAAGCTTCAGCCAAGGAGTTGCCCCATTCTTTTGCAGGTAAAGTGAAGACTCCTCACCTTCATTTAGGGACTCAAGATTCCCACCAAGTCTACTCAAGGATCTTCTGCCTTTCAAGTCAATACATATTTACCATCATTATGAAAAAACAATTTCACTTTCCTTATATCATTAGAAAGCAAAACACTTTCCATCAATTCTATCCCTTGGCATCCCATGTCCTTTCTAGTAAGAAGTTATCCAAACCATTAAGGGGGCCCTGAAAAGTTCCTCTTGAATATAATGAAACTTCTGAAGGGGCAAACCCCACAAAGCCTGGGTGTCTCTGCACAGGGAATAGACTAAGGAAGAGCTAGAAAGAGTTGTAGGACTATGTCTAAAAGTAGGTAAATCTTCTTAGAGACCAAGATCCAAGAAACCATTGAAGTCAAGAGCTCTCAGCTTTCTAGGATAGTGTCAATTTATCACACATCCAGCTTCTACAAGGCAGATTCCAACTTTAATGATGGGAGTGTGATGAATAATGCTGTTTTGAGAATTCATTTCAGTATTCAATGACAACAAATGCATAAAGATGATATAGGAGGGGGTGGCTAGGTGGCACAGTGGATAAAGCACCGGCCCTGGAGTCAGGACTACCTGAGTTCAAATCCGGCCTCAGACACTTAACACTTACTAGCTGTGTGACCCTGGGCAAATCACTTAACCCCAATTCCCTCACTAAAAAAAAAAAACCACACACACAACAAAAACCAACAAAAAAAACAAAAAACAAAAGATGATATAGGAGATGAAAAATACTGTGAATGTGGTTATTGCCTGTCTGATCTTGAATCTGCTTTGAAGTAAAATGGGTGCCATGACTAGAAGCAATGACATAAGGGAAAGGGAATGGCATAACAAATAAGGATATGCTTTGTAAAAGCTTTACTGTTGTTTATCATAGTGGTGGATTTGCCATAATCTGCAATGCCATCTTCCGAATAAGGGTAAACCTCTTATGCAGACATTGGTTAAGACAGCTGATAGGATCACTTTGCCAGTTGGTGGCAGTCTGAGAAACATGGATGCTCTGATTGGCATGGTGAATGTTATTGAACAGAAGTAGCTGCCTCATTCTTAATTAAGGAGATCATTTGGGTATATGCTTATTACAACAGGATATCACAGCCTCTCTGTCCAGATTGATGATGGATCCAGTCCCCAGTCTTTGCTGTTCTTAGAATGGTGTCAACCTGATTCATCTCAGTAGAGTATATGGCATCTCTTATGGGTATTGTCTTATGGGTGTTAAGTCTGATGAAAAATAGAAACAGCAAAGTCTCCAAGCCATAGAAAAATAGTTTTATTGAGAGAGGATACTTGTCTCACAATAAAATTGGTCTCAGGTCTAGGACTTGAAAACCCTGAGCCTAGGGATCTGGGGGTTTTTATACCCCAGCAAGGCTTGAATGCTTTTATACCCTACTGTTTTTAGATAAACTCCTCCAAAATATACAACAGATTAAAAGGACTCTTACAGAAAAGCAGAGTGTGGATGTAGTCACTTGTCCCAAGTCACTGTTGTAGACATGTGTCCTCTTCACCTCCTCCAGTCTCTAATGCTGATTGGTCTCGCACTGTGCTGCACCCAGGAAGTTCTGACATTATATAGGTTTGTGACAACACCTACAGGTTTACTTGGTATAGTTGATGCTGGTGTAAGAATTGGAATGACACCCCCTACTGGGAGGGATATAGTGAGCTCTGGCCTGAAAAGAAACCATGCAACTTTAGCGTCCAGAAGTGACCTATTCTGGGGTTTGGAAGGTCAGTTCGGCATCAGCAAGTGATGTTTGCTCATGGGTCCTGTCAATCAAAGTTACTAGCTAATTAGCTTGGAGCTGTGTGTGTGTGTGTGTGGGGGTGTATGACCCTTTTTCCTGTTTCACAAGAGGTTCTGGGAGTAGCCACTGAAGTGTTGGGTTTTTGGGTTCCTGACCTTGGTTTGGGGGGGGGGTCAGATGCTGAGGTCTCTTAGAGATAGTTAGATTTTTACCTCTCTCCTCAACAACTTCTTATGCACTTTAATAAATACTTAAAAGTTTAAACTCTTGCTAAAGCTTCTAATTTAAGGCGATCACTTATTAGATTTTAGACATCATAGCTAGAATTTTAGCCCCTTACATTGGTAACTCTCTGAAGCTGATTGGCTCCTTCAGCTTAGAAGATGCTATTTTCAGTACCTTGTAGTTAACCACAAGGATCAAGGGACACCAGTTATAATGATCAGGAAACAAATTTACTTATTAAGTTAATACATGGGGGGCAGCTAGGTGGCACAGTGGATAAAGTGGATAAAAAAATCCCTGGATTCAGGAGGACCTGAATTCAAATCTGGCTTTAGATACTTGACACTTACTAGCTGTGTGACCCTGGGCAAGTCACTTAACCCTCATTTCCCTGCCCCTCCCCCCCAAAAAAAGTTGATACATGAGAACATATTACTGCATTGGCTTAAGCCACTAAAGTATATTAAGAGTACATTAAGAACAAGTTACATAATTTCTAAGAGACTAGAGAACACCTAAATGTAAGTAAATAATCATCTGTAGTCTATTATACTGATTAGTATCACAATTAAATAACTTGTATCTAAGGACTGGGGAAAAATCTCACTCACATTATTAACATGCCCAACAAACAGCTATATATGATGGGAGGCATCAGTATAATTCCTCCATTGGGCCTGACCCTAGCAGGTAGAAATTTTGACTATCTATTCCTGTTATCCCCAAGACCTAGACCAGATTCATGAACTTATCCATTCATGAACAGTAGTCAGCCATCCATTCAACCAACATTTATTAAGGGCTTACTAGGTACCAGGCCTTGTGCTAAGTGCTGGGGATAAAAAGAAAGAAAAAAATGAAACACAATCATGTCCTCAATCAATTCACAGTTTAATGGGGAGGGGAATAAAGGTGGAGACACAATGTATACAAAATTATATATACAAGATATATACAGGGTAAGTGGAAGGTAGTCTCAGAGAGAAGGCACTAGAAGTGGAACCGGGAAAGGTCTCCTAATTAGACTCCCTGTCCCAAATCTCTCCCCAGTCCACTCTATTTTCTATAGGGCTACCAAAGTGATTTTCCTAAAGTACAGATCTGACCATGTTACTGTCTTATTTGGTAACCCCTGATGACTCCTTATTGCCTCTAGGATAAAATATAAACTCTACTGTTTACCCTTTAGAGCCCTTCACAATCTGTGTCCAAACCTACTTTCCAGCCTCTTTGTGCATTACTTCCTTTCCTGAATTCTGTGGTTTAGCCAAGATGGCTTCCTTGTACGCATGCATGAAAAAACTGTTATTATCATAAGTAAGACTGCTTGAGCATTAGGAGAAGCTCCTCAGCTATTGACAACCCAGTCAATCCAGGAGATAGAGTCAGGGAATATAGACAATGAGTGTAAACATTGATTATGAAAGTTGACCCTATGTGTCCCCAAGTGATTCACTTATGTATTGGTCACTGTTAGGAATTAATTGTGATTTGGGGTTTTTATAACCCTATCTTTGCTTAATTATGGTCAGATTGAAAAAAATGTAAGCTTGAAAAGCCTAAGAGAAGATAGGTATGTACTTTGGGAGATAATTGAACAAACAAGAGGAACTCTGACCACAGGGAACATTTATTGAAATAAGTAACTAAGCCTCTCCTCCCCCACACCCACATGAGCCTGGCCAGATTATAATGGGGACAGCCCATGTGGGTGTGCTGAGCCAATTGGAGACTCAGCAGGACTAAGAACCACCCCTTCCTGTGGGAGAGACAGTTAGAGGAAGAGGGTGAGGGGAGTTTTCTGAGAGGCAGTTAGAGAGTGTTCTGAGAGATACAGGGAAGGAAGGTAGGGACAGTTAGAGGAGCTGCTGGTGTTTTTGACCTTCAGACAAAAACAGAAGAGACTACAAAGCTAATTCTCCTTAAAGCTACAGATTTTGGGTGTTGGCAAGTTTGTGTTTTTGAGGCAAAGCTAACTCTTTGGAGCTGGCTAGGCTGGAGGCAGGCTTGGGGTGCCTGGGGCCTTTTTACCCCAGAGATTTAGATTCCCTAGCTCTATTAACCTCACTTATGTTTTGAACTTGTTCCCATTAATAAACCTGTTTTGTTTTTTGGACGAGGCTGTTTCCTTTCTTACCACAATACTACGGTGAGCCACCCACTTAACTCTTCCCATATTCTAAATTTGGTCCTTACATCAACAAGACCAAAACAGAGGCCAACTCAGGCTAAACAATTCTTATCAAAGAAGTTCAAGTGACCTGTGTACTTTGTTAGACTGTTGTCCAGAGTAACTCCTCCTAGCAGCCCAAAGAGGCCTAGGTTCATGGGTTAAGGCTACATACTTAGAGAATTGTATAGAAAAAGTATACCAGAAAGGGTTAGGAAGTATTTTGCTACAATTATGGATGAGATTGTACACTTCAAACAGGAATCTGGAAATACTTTCCCAGAGACTAATGACCACTGACAGGCATTAGGAAAATAGGAGCACAGTCAAACACAGGCCACTAAGAAAATAGTCCCTTCCCTTTTTAGAGTCCTTTCAAACTAGAGTCATAAAACCCTGTGTGGCAGTTATAGTGAAGATTGATGTGCTAAAGTGCTATGCTGTGTAACCCAAAAGACAATTATATTTTAGTTTTATGAAGAAAACCTAAGGTATGTACTGATAGCTTGTAAACAGGTAGGTCTTTGCTCTGTGAAATGAATAAGAAGTGCTATCTATAACAAGTATGTCAGCATATTTGGAATTTTCTGGGGAAGTTATGAGTACTATCAAGAAGGTAAATACCAGAGCCTTGTTATGATCAAATACAGGCATTCTTTTCAGTATTTTGGTACTTTTTTTTTTTTTTTTTTTGGTGAGGCAGTTGGGGTTAAGTGACTTACCCAGGGTCACACAGCTAGTAAGTGTTAAGTGTCTGAGGCCAAATTTGAACTCAGGCCCTCCCGACTCCAGGGCTGGTGCTCTATCTGCTTCGCCACCTAGCTACCCCCCTTTGGTACTTATTTGGGACCATTTTTAGCCTATTCTGAGTACTGGCTCACAACCTGTGCAGATGCTTGTAGGAAGACAGAGGATCACAGCAACCGGGCTAGGAGAAGTTGGCTAAAACTGTCCAATTCCCACTCATGTATTACTATAAAAACCCTCCATAATGATTTTAGACACATGGACCAAGAAAAAATTCTTGGTGCATAATGGGAAACTATTGGTTCAGGATTCCAGAAGATTTATATTAGAAGGGCAAGACTTCCTTGGTGTGTTCAAAGGAAAGTTGATCACCTAGAAAACATGGCAATGTCTTTGGTGTGATTAAACTTCTTGTCTTTGGTAGGAATTGGAAGAACATGAACAACATCTTAGTGGTGACAGATGACTTCACCTAGTACATTCATAGACTACTCACTCAGCAAACAAAGGAGTTCCAACAGTGGGCAAGGTACTTTATGCAGAGTATTTCTTGGTATATGGTTCTCTTGCCAGAATTCATTCTAACCAGGGTTGAGATTTTGTAGGATCATACATTTAGAACTGAAAGGAACCTTAGAGCACACTGAGTCTATCTCTCTCATTTTAAAATAAATTTAATTATTTCAATTATTGAAAATCCACATCCTCTCATTTTACAGATGAGGAAACTGAGGCACAAAGGTAGGAAGGATTTGAATCTAGGTATTTCTTTTCTTTTTTTTTTTTTTTTTGCAGGGCAATGGGGGTTAAGTGACTTGCCCAGGGTCACACAGCTGGTAAGTGTCAAGTGTCTGAGGCCGGATTTGAACTCAGGTACTCCTGAATCCAGGGCCAGTTTTTTATCCACTGTGCCACCTAGCCGCCCCCTGAATCTAGGTATTTCTAAATCCAAGTCCTGTGCTTAATCTAATATACAAGATGCTTAACCTGCTAGAAACTAAATCTGCCTTAGGGAGAGCCTTGGTTAGGGTATTTTAACCCATATTCTGCTGTATAGGATGGGGCCCCAAGACCTGAACAGAAGGCCTGATCTTTCCAGTGCATGCTTATGATACCACCATAAAAAAAGTCAAAGAATTTACTTTATCTTACAGCTATTAAGTGTCTGGCTGAATCTGAACTCTGATTTTCCTGATTCCAGGACTGGTATTCTCTCTAGGGCACTATCTATTTGCCCCAGTTCACAAGTTGCAGCTGGATACAGTTACCCAGCCAGATGGTCTAAATGGGAGGATCTTAATAAAAATCTGAAGATAAAGCCAAATTTGGGTAAACAAACCCTTTAGGAATGGGCAAGCATTCTAAGAATTCTTCAATCAGAGAGAGATCCCTGTCTGAATAGGAGGAAGGGCTAAATCCAGAGGCTATCCATTTCTTGCCCACTAGTTCTGCTTTGGAAGTCCCATGAGAATAGAAACCATCTACAGATACTGCTGACTTTTAAGAAACTGGAGACAGATACATTTAGGTTGTGTGATCCATGGACCCAGATTTTGGGCTGTGGGCCTCTGGGTCCAACAATACCATTTATTCAGAAGCCACAGCACTTAATCTGCAATCTGAATAAATGGTGGAGGTAATTACAATTCAAAAGCTTGACCTTTAGGCAAATTTCTCCAGAATGTAGGTGAATGTGAAGTTATAAACTCCTAACCCTTATAACTCCCTTATAGCTTTTGAATTGTAATTACCTCTATCATTTATTCAGGTTGCAGACTAATCCTATCACCTGAGAATCAGAAGGAAGACACCTGTCAGCCCTGTCTCAGTGTCTTTGGTCATTAAGAGAGGCCATTGACTCAATTTATTAGTTACTGCTAGCCTAAATAATAGCATGTTTGGAATCTTGTCTCTCAGTTTTTTTTTGTTTGTTTGTTTTGTTTTGTTTTTTAGTGAGGCATTTGGGGTTAAGTGACTTGCCCAGGGTCACACAGCTGGTGAGTGTTAAGTGTCTGAGGTCGGATTTGAACTCAGGTCCTCCTGACTCCAGGGCCGGTGTTCTATCCACTGGGCCACCTAGCTGCCCCTCTCTCAGTTTACCTTAATTTTCAAATGCAATGGTTGAGACCATCAAATATGCTAATGGTATAATATTATAAGTACATTAATGCAGAATAACATTTTGTTTTTGTTTTTGCAGGGCACTGAGGGTTAAGTGACTTGCCCGGGGTCACACAGCTAGTAAGTGTCAAGTGTCTGAGAACAGATTTGAACTCAGGTCCTCCTGAATCCAGGGCTAGTACTTTATCCACTGTACCTGCCCCCATAATAAGATTTTAAAAGTAAGTTTGTTCACCAGAAGAATATGTGAATCCTTTAAAGATCTGTGGCAGTGATAAGAAACTCCTAGTGTAAAGATTTCCCTTTACTTTTTTTTTTTTTGCAGGGCAGTGGGGGTTAAGTGACTTGCCCAGGGTCACACAGCTAGTAAGTGTCAAGTGTCTGAGGCCGGATTTGAACTCAGGTACTCCTGAATCCAGGGTCAGTGCTTTATCCACTGCGCTACCTAGCTGCCCCCCTTTACCATTTTTTAAATAAATATTTTTATTTAAAAATTTGAGTTCCAAATTTGATCCTTTCCTCCCTTCCCCACTCCTTCAGATGGTAAGCAATCATACAAGTTATACATGTACAATTATGTAAAACAATTCCATATTAGTCATTTTGTATAATAAGACTCAAATAAAGAAAAATTGAAGGAAAGTAAAAAAAATAGCATGCTTCAGTCTGTTCAGTCAATATCAGTTCTTTCTCTCAAGGTGGATAGTATGCTTCATCATTAATTAGTCTTAGATCATTTTATTGATGAGAATAGCTAAGTCATTCACAAGTTCTTCATCAAACAATATTGCTGTCATTGTGCACAGTGTTCTTTTGGTTCTGCTCACTTGATTATATATCAATTCATATTTGCCTTTCCAGGCCTTTCTGAAATCATTCTGTTTGTAAATTCTTATAGCACAAGAATATTCCATCACAATCGTACCACAGCTTGTTTAGCCATTCCTCAATTGATGGGCATCCCATTGATTTCTACTTCTTAGCCAACCACAAAAAGAGTTGCTGTGAATATTTTTTTTTTTTGCTGGGCAATGGGGGTTAAGTGACTTGCCCAGGGTCACACAGCTAGTAAGTCAAGTGTCTGAGGCCGGATTTGAACTCAGGTACTCCTGAATCCAAGGCCGGTTCTTTATCCACTGCGCCAGCTAGCTGCTCCTTGCTGTGAATATTTTTGTACAAATAGGTCCTTTTCTCTTTTTCTGGATGTTTTTGGGATGTGAACCTAGCAGTGGTATTGCTGGATGAGGGGGTATGCACAGTGTTATAGCCCTTTGGGCATAGTTCCAAATTGCTCTCCAGAATGGTTGAATCAGTTTACTATTCTACCAACAGTGGATTAGCATACCAGTTCTCCCACATCCCCTTCAACATCCAACAGTTTCCTTTTTTTGTTATGTTAGCCATTCTGATGGGTGTGAGGTGGTACCTCAGAGTTGTTTTAATTTGTATTTCTCTGATAAATAGTGATTTAGAGTAATTTTTCATAACTATAGATAGCTTTCATTTCTTTGCCTTAAAACTGCCTGTTCATATCCTTTGACCATTTATCAACTGGATAATGACTTGCATTTTTATACCTTTGACTATGTTCTCTATATATTTGAGAAGTGAGGCCTTTATAAGAGATTCTTATTGCAAAAATTCTTTCCCAAGTAGGCCGAAAGGGCTATAAAACTATACATACTCTGACCCAGCAATACCCCAACTAGGTCTTTATCCCAAAGAGACCATATAAAAGGGAAAAGGACCCATATATACAAAAATATTTATAGCAGCTCTTTTTTGTGGTGGCAAAGAATTGGAAATCGAGGGGATGCCCATCAACTGAGGAATGGTTGGACAAGTTGTGGCATATGAATATGATAGATTACTATTTTGCTGTAAGAAATGATGAGCAGGCAGATTTCAGAAAGACCTAGACTTACATGAACTGATGCTGAGTGAAGTGAGCAGAATCAGAACATTGTAAACAGTAACAGCAACATTGTGTGATGACCAACTGTGAAAGTCTTAGCTCTTCTCAGCAATACAATGATCCAAGGTAATTCCGAAAGATTCATGATGGAAAATGCTCTCCATCCAGAAAAAGAACTATGGAGTCTGAATGCAGATCAAAGTATACTATTTTTACTTTATTTGTTGTTTTCTTTTCTTTGTTGTGGTTTTTCCCTTTTGTTCTGATTGTTCTTTTACAACATGACTGATATGGAAATATGTATAACATGATTGTGTACACACACACACACACACACACACATATGATTGCTTATTGTCTTGGGGAGGGGGAGGGACAGAGGGTGGGAGAAAATTTTAGAACTCAAAATCTTACAAAAAAGAATGTTGAAAACAATCTTTACATGTAATTGGAAAACAAAGTAAAATACTACCAAGAAAAAAATTTCTTTCCCAGTTTTCTGCTTTCCTTATAATTTTAATTGTACTGGGCTTTTTTTTTTTGTGCAAAAGCTTTTTTTTTTTTTTTTTTTAAGTGAGGCAATTGGGGTTAAGTGACTTGCCCAGGGTCACACAGCTAGTAAGTGTTAAGTGTCCGAGGCCGGATTTGAACTCAGGTACTCCTGACTCCAGGGCCGGTGCTCTATCCACTGCACCACCTAGCCACCCCTCTATGCAAAAGCTTTTTAATTTTATATAATCAAAATTATCTATTTTATATTTTGTGATGCTCTCTACATCTTCTTTGGTCCTAAATTCTTCCTCTGCCCGTAAATCTGACAGATAAACTATTCTATAATCTTTTAATTTTCTTATGATATCACCTTTTATGTGTAAATCATGCCCTTTCCATATTTAATTGAAACTTGTCTGTGACTTAGTAGATAAATCCTAGGGAGTTGCATGAAGCACTTAGAGGTTAAGTGTCTTAACTAGGGTGATATGCTGGTAAGTATCTTACTTAGGATTTGAATGCAATCAACTAACATTTTCTAGACTATACCACATTGCCTCTGCTGCCAGCAGTCAGTCAATCTATAAACATTTAAGCTAAGAACTGAGTGGGGCAGAGGGACAAGAGAGAGAAAAAGAGAGTAGGACTACTGGTGGGGAGCAGTCTCACTTTCCTCACATGAGAGTATGAGTTTTGAAGGAGATAATTTCCTAATACTCTAAAGGAAAGAATATTTGCTGGGGGTTGTGTGTAAACCTTGTATGTGTGTGTGTGTGTGTATGTTTTAATATAGCTTGATCTGATTCTTGCAAGTTCAAATAATGCCAAATTTGATTTAGCAAAAATTATACAATAAAATTATATATTTAATGCAAGCCAAAATTCAATCAATGCAAGTCATGATGGCCAGTTGAGGGTTTTAATGCATTGTTACATCTTCACTCTACATTTGCTTGTCATTGAGTGTGAATATGATATGCTGCTACATAGCACATCAACAACAGTTGTGTTAATTTAAAAAATATACTTTGAAAAATGGACAAATGGAAATAGAAACAGTAGAAAAAAGAAGAAGCTTTGATGTAATTGAAAGGCATGAATGTGGTCATTGTAAGTTTAACATAGTATGAGATGTCAATGTTTGAATCTATGGCACAGAATATTATAAAACATGCAGGCAAAATAAAGGTAAATTTCCATCAGTTTTCTTGTGGTTCCAAACAACTTCAAGGAATAGAAGTGTTTGAGTGATAGAAATGGAGTACCTTTTAGCTGTATGGATTTAAAATTGTAATCAAAACCATATTCCTCTTAGCAGAGCAGCCATTTAGACAAGCTTCAAGTTTATTTAAGGCAGTGAAAGAAAATGAAAATGAAGTGGAGAGTAAAGAAACTTGTTGGTTGGTATGATTGCTTTATTTTTTTTTACCAAGTGGTAATTGGATTTTATTTTTTTCCCCAAGTTACATGTAAAAACAAATTTTAACATTGATTTTTAAAACTTTGTTTTCCAAATTTTCTCCCTCCCTCCCCACCCCTCCTTAAGAACTCAAGCAATTCAATATAAGTTATACATATGTAGTCATGTAAAACATTTCCACATGAGTCAGGTTGTCAGAGAAAACAGACAAAAAACTTTAGAAAGAAGAACTAACAACTAAAAAAAATTATACTTCACTCTATATTCAGATACCATCAGTTCTTTCTCTGTAGATGGATTGCATTTTTTATAAGTCCTTCAGAGTTGTTTTGTATCATTGTATTGCTAAAAATAACTTACAGCAGATCATCTTACAATATTGCTGTTATTTTGTATACAGTACATTTCACTTTGCATCAGCTCATGTATATCTTTCCAGGTTTTTCTGAGAGCATTCTGCTTGTTGTTTCTTATAGCACAATAGTGTTCCCTCATAATCTCATCTCACAATTTGTTCAGCCATTATCCAATTGATGGCCATTACCCCAATTTTGAATTCTACTTTTTAAAAAATCTCTTTTAGAATACCAACCTGGTATTGGTATTGCTAGGTCGAAGAGTACACATGGTTTATAGCCCTTTGGCCATAGTTACAAACTGCTCTACAGAATGTTTGAATCAATTTACACTTTACCAAGAGTGTATTAATGTCTCATTTCCCCCATATCCTCCACAACATTTGTCATTTTCCTCTGCTGTCCTATTATCCAATCCAGTAGGTATGAGGTATTACCTAGAATTGTTTTGAACTGAATCTCTCCAATCAATAGTGAGTTAGAGCATTTTTTTCTCCTATGGTTATAGGTAGCTTTGATTATTTCTGAGAACTTCATGTCTTTTGATCAACTATCAATTGGGGAATGGCTCTTATTTTAACAAATTTGACTCAGTTCTCTATGTGTTTGTGAAATGAAGCCTATCAGACATACTTGCTTCAAATGTTTTTTTCACAGTTACTATTGCTAACTGTGTTTCCCTCCATCCTATTCCCTCCCCTTTATGTTTATTCTATTTTCTATCTTCTTTCACCTTATCCCTCCTCAAAAGTGTTTTGCTTCTGACTGCCCCCTCCCCCAGTCTGCCCTCCCTTCTTTTACTCCTCCCCCTTTATCCCCTTTCCTGCAAGGTAAGATATATTACTATACCCAATTGAGTGTGTATGTTATTCCCTCTTTGAGCCAATTCTGATGAAAGTAAGGCTCACTCACTCCCTTGAATCTCCCTCATCTTCCCCTCCACTCCATAAGTTTTTTCTTGTTTCTTTTATGTGAGATACTTTATCCCATTGCACCTCTCCCTTTCCCTTTCTCCCAGTACATTCCTCTCACCCCTTATTTTTTTAAAAAAAATTTAATGATATCATCTCTTTATATTCAACTCACACCAGTGGACTCTGTCTAAATATACTCCATTCAGCTGCCCTAGTAATGAGAAAGTTTTTATGAGTTACAAGTATAATCTTCTCATGTAGGAATGTAAACAGTTTAACCTTTTAATAGGTATTATTGCTTTAAAAATTTATATAAGTTACGTAATGTTTGAATTACTAGAAATGGGAGCAGGGAAGGTAAGGATTCAGCAGCTACAGATTCTGATGTTTTGAAGAAAATAAGTCAAAGATGGACACACTGATAAATACATTTTTTTACACATTTTTTTTTTAGGGCAATGAGGGTTAAATCCAGCCTCAGACACTTGACACTTACTAGCTGTGTGACCCTGGGCAAGTCACTTAACCCTCATTGCCCTGCAAAACCAAACCAAAAAACAAACAAACCCAAAAAACCCCAATGCTTATCAATCTCAAAATATTTGAGCTCTGAGAAGCTACAATCATTGAAAACTTCCAGCTTTTTGGCAGGCAGTAAGAAAACATGGATAACTAAAGTTGTTTTTGAAAGCTAGTTTTCGATTTATTTAGTGCAGTTTTTATTTATTTAAAAAATTAATTTATGGAACAAAAAAGCATTTCTATAACATAATGATATAGGAGGCAAAAAAGGGGTTAATAGAAAAACCTAAGACCCAAGCTTTAATTTACATATTAGCTCCAAAAGGGAGTTAGATCCCAGTTAATGGATAACTTACAAGTCAGGATGCAAGGTTATCGTACCCACAGTGATCAGTACCCATAACTGGACCATAAAGGGTCAGGTCATATAACAATAAGACACAAGACAGGGTATAGAAATTATTTTTTTTTTTTTTGGTGGGGCAGTGGGTGTTAAGTGACTTGCCCAGGGTCACACAGCCAGTAAGTGTCAAGTGTCTGAGGCCGGATTTGAACTCAGGAACTCCTGAATCCAGGGCCGGTGCTTTATCCACTGCACCACCTAGCCGCCCCCGGGTATAGAAATTCTAATGAAAAATGAAGATGTTTTGAAACTAAGCATGGAAATCAAAAAGAGACATGCACAGGAAAGGCCAAATTTGTCCCCAGATTCACCTTATGATGTGTAAACCCCCAAAACACACCTCCACTGAGAAAGGTACACGCCTCGGGGGTTGGCTTAGGACCCCAGGAACTCCAAATTAGGATAAGTCCTCCCCTGTACCTCCCAAAGGTGGAGAATATTATAATTAGAAGGACAGGCCCTCCCCTGTACCTCCCTAAGGTGGAGATTATTATAATGAGACTGATAATCAGTTTATCCATACTGTAAATATAATTGTTTTTCTTTTACTATTGGAGAGATACCTTTCCACTTTTCTGGCTCTCTCCCTGTGATGACTCACAGTATTGCAATAAAACTTGGAAAACTGAGTCACTGAGTCTTGTAATTCTTTTGGGACGACTCACAATCAATTTGACCCCAAATTTCAGCCCACATCATTAATAAAATTAAAAATAAAGATGATTGTACATGAAACTGCAAATCTACTATGCACGGCTTGCTATTCCTTTCTAGCATCGCCCCCCCCCCCTTTTTCTTTTCTCCAACCCTTCCTCCCCCTGCCTTAGATATGGCTATCAGAGACAAATAGGTATACATGCATGTAAAATTGTTCTATACATACTTCTTTCTATCAGTTCTTTCTCTGGATGCATATAGCATCTTTCTTTGTATGTCCTTTATAGTTAATTTGGATATTTGTAATAGACAAAATAACATTTTGTCAAAATTGTTTTTAAAACAACGTTGTTGTTGTATACCAGGGCTTCCCACTTGCAACCTCTTTTTGACTGAGAAATTTTTACACAACCCGGGGTACGTAGGTATATAAAATAGGTATGCATAACCTTTTATTGTTGCCAAATTTTTGCAACCCCCAAATTCAGTTACACAACCTTATGTGGGGTCATGACCCACAGTTTAAGAAGGTTTGCTGTTTACAATATTCTCTTTGTTCTGCTCATTTTGCTCATCATTATTTTGTGCAAGCGTTTCCATGTTTTTCTAAAATCATTGAGTTCATTATTTCATATAGCACAATAGTATTCCATTACAATCATATACCATAATTTGTTCAGCCATTCCCGAACTGATGGGCATTCCTGCAATTTCCAGTTCTTTACTGCCACAAAAAAAGCTGCTATAAGCATTTTAGAACATATAGATTCTTTTCCTTTTTCCCTAATCATCTTTGGAAACAGACCAAGTAGTGGCATTGCTGGGTCAAAGGATAAAGGTAGTTTAACAACTCTTTGGGCATAATTCCAGATTGCTCTCCAAACTGTTTGGATTAGTTCACAATTCTACCAACAGTAAACAAGTGTCTCAATTTTTACACATCCTCTCCAACTTTTGTCACTTTCGCCTTCTATGATTTTAGTCAATCTGATGGGTATAAAATGATATCTCAGGGTTATTGTATTTCTCTAATCAATAATGATTTAGAGAAGTTTTTATATGACTATAAATTGTTTTAATTTCTTCATTGGAAAACTACCTGTTCATAGTTTTTAACCATTTATCAATTAGGGAATAATTCATGTAACGACTGGAATGACGCCACCTGCTGGAGACTTACTATAGAAAAGCTCTGTCATGAGGTGAAGGCCTCTGAGGGCAAGAACATGCGTCTTTTCTTTGGCGTCAGGAAGTGACGTTTGCTTGTGGGAGGAAGAAGGGGGAGCCCGGCACTCTGACTTGCTCTCTTTTTCCTGTGGACTCTGGCAGAGAGTGGAGCTAGGAATGCTCTCTCCCTTTAATAGATAGAGAAATCTAGGCCTTTCTCTCTCTCTTTACCAAATTCTTATTCTCCTTAATAAATGCTTAAAAGTCTAACTCTTGCTAAAGCTTATAATTTATTGGCGACCACTCATTGGATATTTTATACAGTATAGCTAGAATTTTACCCCTTACATTCATATTCTTATAGATTTGACAAAGTTCTTTATATATTTTATATACAAAATTTTTACATGATAAACTGCCTATAAAAATTTCCTGCCCCCCATTTTCTGCTTTCTTTCTGATCTTGCCTATATTTGTTTTATTTGTATAAAACTTTTAAAATTTAATGTAATTGAAATTATCCATTTTATACCTAACTTTGCTTTCCATCTCTTATTTATTCATAAATTGTTTGCCTATCTCTAAGTTTGATAAGTAATTTGTTCCGTGTTCTTCTAATTTTCTTGTACAATCTCGTTTTATATCTAGGTAATGTATCTATTTTGACCTTATGGTAGTAAATAGTTTAAGATGTTGGTCCATGCCCAGTTTCTGCTATACTGCTTTCTAGTTTTCCAACAATTGTTATCAAATAATGAATTCTTATCCCAAAATCTAGTCTTTACTCATGTCAAATACAAGGCTATTCTGTTTATTTACTGCTGTAAATTATATGTCTGCTTTATTCCATTGATCTACATTTTTATTTCTTAGCCAGTACCAGATAGTTTTGATAATTACTGCCTTATAATATAGTTTAAGATCTGACACTGCTAAACTTCCTTCCTTTAGACTTTAAAAAAATTTCCTTTGCTATTTTTGACATTTTGTTTTTCCAAATGGATTTTATTTTTTTCTAATTCAGTAATTTTTTTGGTAGTTTAATTGGGAGAGCATTGTGTGTGTGTGTGTGTGTAAGACATATATATATATATATATATATATATATATATATACACACACACACACACACACATACACCCCCCCATATATATATGTATGTATATAGGTCAAATTGTAATTTTTATTATATTTACCCTAGCTATCCATGAACAATGAATATTTCTCCAATTATTTAAATCTGATTTTATTTGTATAAAAAGGTTTTTATAATTTTGTTTATATGGTTCCTGGATTTGTTTTGGCAGGTGTACTCTGAGGTATTTTATATTGTCTAGAATTATTTTAAATAGGGTATTTTTTTTTTACTATCTCTTCTTGCAGTTTTGTTTGTGATATATAGGAATACTGATGATTTATATTGATTTACTTAAATTCTGTTACTTTTCTATAATTATTGTTTCAACTTTTTAGTTGAGTCTTTGGGATTTTCCAAGAATATTATCATGTCATCTGCAAAAAGAGATAGTTTTATCACCTAATTCCCTATTCTGACTCTTTCACTTTCTTTTTTTCTCTTATTGCTATTGCTAAGATTTCCAATACAATATTGAATAATAATGGTGACAATGGGCATTCTTGTTTCACACATGATCTTACTGGGAAGGCCTCTAGTTCATCACCATTACAAATAATGCTTGCTAATGGTTTTAGATAAATGCTTTTTGTTAATTTTAAGGAAAAATCCATTTATGCCAATACTTTCAAGTGGTTTTTATTAGAAATGAGTGTTGAATTTTATCAAAAGCTTTTTTGCATCAATTGATATAATATTTTTTTACTGTTATTATTGATATAATCAATTATGTCAATAATTTTCTTTATATTAAACAATACTTGCATTCCTGGTATAAATCTCACTTGATCATAATGTATAATCTTTGTAATATACTGTTGTAATCTTTCAGCTAGTGTTTTATTTAGAATTTCTGCATCCATATTCATTAATGAAATTGGTCTAAAATTTCCTTTTTCTGTTTTTACTCTTCCTGATTTCAATATCAATATCATATTTGTTTCATAGAATACCTTCTTTGCCTATATTATTGCAAATAATTTATCTAATGTTGGAATTAGTTGATCTTATTTACTTGTAAATCCATTTGGTCCTGGTGCTTCTCTCTAAGGAAGTTCATTTATGGCCTATTCAATTTCTTTTTCTAAAATATATCTATTTAGGTATTCTATTTCCTCTTCTGCTAATCTAGGCAATTTATATTTTTGTAAATATTCTTACATTTCATGTAAATTGTTAAATTTATTGGCATATAATTAGGCAAAATAACTCCTTATAATTGCTTTAATTTTGTCTTTGTTAGTGGTATATTCATCCTTTTCATTTTTGATGCCAGTGATTTGGTTTTCTTCTCCCTCTTTTTAAATCAGATTAGCCAATTGTTTGCTTATTTTATTTGTTTTTTTCATAAAACCAACTCCTAGTTTTATTTATTAATTCAGTGGTTTTTTTACTCTCATTTTAATGAATTCTACCTTTAATTTTTAGGATTTCTAATTTAGTGTTTCATTGGGGATTTTTAATTTGTTCTTTTTCTAGTTTTTAAAATTACATGCCCAATTTATTAGTCTGCTTTTTCCTCTGTTTTATTGATGTAAGCATCTAGAGTTATAAATTTTCCTCTACTGAATTTTCTATATCCCTTAGGTTTTGATATGTTGTCTCATTATTATCATCCTCTTTAATGAAATTATTGTTTCTATGTTTTATTCTTTGGCTCACTCATTCTTTAAGATTAGATTGTTTAATCTCCAATTAGTTTTTAATCTATGTTTCCTTGGTTCCTTATTAAATATAATTTTTATTGCATTACTATCTGAAAAGGATACTTTTAATATTTTTGCTTTTAACTATAATTTTTTTATTACTAATGTATGGTTAATCTTTGTATAGGTACCATGAACTACTGAGAAAAAGGTGTATTCCTTTCTACTTCTATTGGATTCTCTACAGCTATCTATCATATCTAGTTTATTTAAAGTTCTATTTACTGCCTTAATTTCTTTCTTATTTATTTTTTGGTTAGATTTATCTAGTTCTGCAAGGGGAATTTTGAGGTCCCCTACTATTATATTACTACTATCTATCTCCACATGTAAATTCATTTAACTTTTCTTTTTAAAATTTATATGCTATAGTATTTGGTGCATATAGGTTCAATATTGATATTGTTTATGGTACCTTTTGTTAAAATGAAGTTACCCTGTTTATCTCTTTTAATTAAGTCTATTTCAGCCATAAGTTTGTCCGATATCATAATTGCTACCCTTGTTTTTTTGTATCAGCTGAAGTATAACAAGTTCTACTCCAACCCTCCATTTTAATGCTCTGTGTATTTCTTTTTTTTTTTTTTTTGCAAGGCAATGAAGGTTAAGTGACTTGCCCAGGGTCACAAAGCTAGTTGTGTCAAGTGTCTGAGGCTGGATTTGAACTCAGGTCCCCCTGAATCCAAGGCCAGTGCTTTATCCACTGTGCCACCTAGCTGCTGCTTGTGTATTTCTTTTTTAAATGTGTTTCTTGTAAACAACATATTGCTGGATTCTGATTTTACTCTGTTTTGCTATCCATTTCTGTTTTATGGGTAAGTTCATTCTGTTCACATTTACTATTTGTAAATCTCCCTCTATTTCATTTTTACTCACTATTTTCCTACTCTGCTTCTCTTTTTACCATATCCCTGTAACCCTATCTTCTCCCCTTCTCCTCTTATTCCTTATTTTGCCCACTCCTCTAAAAGTCACCCTACCCTCCTAATCTTACTCTATATCTCCTTTAAAAAATGTCTTCTCCACCATGTCCCCCATTTTTCACCTCTCTAGAAGTTCAGAAGATATCTAAACATCTTCAGATAAACACTTCGTTTCCTCTTCAGTCCTGATGAGAGTAAAGTTCCAACATTATCAGCCCTCCATGCCCACCTATTTCCTTTATATTAATTCTTCCTATTATGCTCTGTTTTTGAGATAATTGTTTTTTTACCTTTCCCCACCCAATTTTGTTTTTTACAATGTCTTCCCATGATACACAAATCAGCCCCAACCTTTCTTTCAAACTATCTCAGTGATGATAAATTTTAAGAATACTGATAACATTTTCATATATCATAAGCAGTTTGACCTTAATCAGTGCATTATAATTAGTCTTTAATGATTTCCTTATATTTATTCTGGGTATTTTATATTGAATTTTCTGTTTAGTTCTGGTCTTTTTGTTACAAATACCTGAAAGTCTTTAAGTTCATTAAATGTTTTCATCATATTGTCAGTGTAGTCTTGTTTAAGTAATTCTTCATCTTTTTAAAGATTATTCCCCTTAATGCAATTTATATTCTGCCAAATTGGAATATCTTTGAAGCAAGTTTCCCTGATAAAAGCCTCATTTCCAAGATATATAAAGAGCATTCATTCTCCAAATTAAAGCATCAGAGTGGTAAAGAATAAAAAAAGGGCAGTGATCCAAGATAATCCCAAAGGACTAAGGATGAAGCATACTACCCACCTCTAAAGGAAGAACTGATATTGATTGAACACAGATTGAAGCATGCTATTTTTCACTTTCTTTAATTTGTTCCTTTTGTTCAAGTTTTCTTGTACAAATTGACCAATGTGGTAATGTTTTACATAAGTGCACATGTATAACCCACATGTGATTGCTTACCAACTTGGGATGGGGTAAGAGGAGGGAGGAAAGGAGGGATAAAATTTGGAGCTCACTAAAAGACATATATCACTTGGTAGCATTGGTTGTATGTTTCCCCTCCATATACAGCTATACAGTTTGTGAGTTGAAGGGGATCCAGATAATATTGAGAACCCTCCATGTTTTCATTTTACAAATGAGAAGACTGAAACAGAGAGATGTGTGACTCCTCTAAGTTTGCACAGACAGTAAATAAAATGGAGAATTAAAACCAAGGGAATCTAACTCCAAATCTAAAGCTTTTTCTCTATTATATGGAAGACATTATGCATAATCACAGAGTGAAGATAGAAATTTGAATAAGATGAACTTTTTGCCTGTGTCAGTACAGGATTTCCCCAATCCTTTTGGAGAAAGGAAACACTTGGCACACTCACTACAAGGCCCAAACCATTTAATGAAGACAATAGAAGAAGGATTCACAGATATTCAAGCCCTATCAGCCATTTAGCTACTTATGGTTACATTATGCTTGGCCCTGGGGTATACAGCAGACTTGTCTAACCAGGAAACCCAATGTCTTTTGAACCTTCATGGTTGTTCTTCCTATTGATTATCAGCTAGTAATCTCAACTTTCAGCAAATGTATTTATTGAGGTGGTATAATTAAAAAAATTGGTACAAAATGTCCCCTCCCTCCCCCCCAACAAGGGGTATATTCTCTTCCTACACATACAAGGTCCTGGGGACAGTAGACGTAAATTTAGAGTACAATGATAGTGAGACATATAAATAGGATATATCTAGCAAAGGAGCAATTTATAGTTCCTGGAATTATATGACTGGAAGTCTTTTCTTTAGGCCATGGCTAATAATAATGATATTAATGGCTAACATTTTAATAGTTTTTTTTTGGTGGGACAATGAGGGTTAAGTGACTTGCCCAGGGTCACACAGCTAGTAAGTGTCAAGTGCCTGAGTCTGGATTTGAACTCAGGTCCTCCTGAATCCAGGGCCGGTGCTTTATCCACTGCACCACCTAGCTGCCCATTTTAATAGTTTTTTTTTTAAAGTGAGGCAATTGGGGTTAAGTGACTTGCCCAGGGTCACACAGTCAGTAAGTGTTAAGTGTCCGAGGCTGGATTTGAACTCAGGTACTCCTGACTCCAGGGCTGGTGCTCTATCCACATTTTAATAGTTTTTTAAGGTTTGCTAAATACTTTACAAATAACATCTCATTTTATTTTCACAACAATCCTGAGAGGTAGATCCCCTTATTATCCCCATTTTACACATGAGGAAGCAGGCTTTTAGAGGTTAAAGGGACTTATCCACAGGCACACAGCTAATAAGTGTTTGAAGCTAGATTTGAACTTGGGTATTCCTGACTTAATGTTCAGCACTCTGGCCAGCGTAGCTATCATTCTTCACTTGTGCAAAGAGACACACTCCTTAAAGAAGCTTCCTTTCATAGGTAACTCTCTGTGACCTTGTTTGTACATGTTTATCTTTGATATGTCCCTGTTCCCAGATGAATGCATTGTCTGCTGAAGGTCCAATCTTTCAATGATATGATTAAGGGAGGGGTGGAGGGAGGAGAAAATCTTCTCTCCTCAAGAATGATTCTCTCTCCTCAAATCCTGAACTGAAATATTACATTTTTAGACTGATCTACTCTGGACTGAGAAATTGCTGAATTTCTCTGCTGTTTAAAGTTCCTAGCATCTTGTTTGGTTACTCAATAATGCTTTTTTTTTTTTTTTTTTTGCTTTTTGACTCCACTTAAAAGCTTCATACTAAGGGATACTCTGAGATAGGAACAACTATAAACAACCTTATTTACATATCATATACTCTGATTTATTGATTAATTCTATAATTCAAACTGATAAAATATGAGTGTAGAGAATTTTGTTAAATGAAGTGTGTATGTGTAATGTGAAACTGTTCTTGTAGTTTCATAAGTGCTAGTCTTATTTCCCCAACTAGATTTTAAAATGCTTTTTTTTTTTTTGAGGTAGTTGGGGTTAAGTGACTTGCCCGGGGTCACACAGCTAGTAAGTGTCAAGTGTCTGAGATTGGATTTGAACTCAGGTCCTCCTGACTCCAGGGCTGGTGCTTTATCCCCTGTGCCACCTAGTTGCTTAGTGCTCATTGTTTCTTACATCACAGTAGTATTCCATTACATTCATATACCACAACTTGTTTAGTCATTTCCCAATTGATGGACATTCCCTTGATTTCCAATTCTTTGCCACCACAAAGAGAGCTGCTATAAGTATTTTTGTACATGTGGGTTTTTTCCCCTTTTCTATGATCTCTTTGGGATACAGACCTAGCAGTGGTACCACTGGGTCAAAGGGTATGAACAATCCCATAGCCCTTTGGACATAGTTCCAAATTGATGGCAAAGGTCTTAAAAAATCCCTAGTAGTACAAAGCACTGTTCAATAAATATACGCTGTGGACAGAAAATTGGGGGCCTTTTTTACATTTTGTTCTTCCAAATAGAGACTAACCATAGCATTTTATTTTTATTAAAAATTTTTTTTTATGGGGCAATGGGGGTTAAGTGACTTGCCCAGGGTCGCACAGCTTGTAAGTGTCAAGTGTCTGAGGTAGAACTTTAATTCAGGTCTTCCTGAATCCAGGGCTGGTGCTTTATCCACTGCATCACCTAGCTGCTCCCAATAAATATTTTTATTTGAAGTTTTGAGTTCCAAATTTTATTCCTCCATCCCTCCCTTCCCTCCCTCTTACCTGAGGCAATAAGCAGTCAGATACAGGTTATACATGCACAATTATGTAAAACATTACCATATTAATAATTTTGTATAAGAAAACTTGAATAAAAGAAAAAATTGAGAACAAAGTGAAAAATAGCATGCTTCAGTCTGTGTTCAATCAATATAATTTCTTTCTTTGGAGGTAGAAATTATGCTTCATCATTAGTCCTTTGGGATTATCTTGAATCATGTATTTCTGAGAATTGTTAAGTCATTCACAGTTCTTCATCAAACAATATTGCTGTCGCTGTGCACAATGTTTTCTTGGTTCTGCTCACTTCACTATACATCAGTTCATATCAGTCTTTCCAGGTCATAATCATAGACGTTTAAAACAAGAATATGTTTAAGGGGGAATGTCCAAATATGGATTACATGTTCTTTCTGAAACTAGATCCCCAAGAATGTATGTGAGGGTACAGTGTGAGGAACCTCTCAGCATGGTAGGTTTTGAAAAACAAGTGGGGAGTGTTCCAAAGAAGAGATACAGGGTAGGATGATTATGGAGGTTAACCAAAAGAAAGAAGAAAATGACTCTTTTACCTTATTGAATTCCCTTAACACTGTCTATGGGTGATTAGTGCATTCCTCTTACTGTTCTATTGGGGAGACAGAGTAGTAAATTAGGAGCTGAGATGCATGTGAGACATAAGGAAACAACAGCTATTTGGGAATGGATGCCAAGAACATTTTATCCCTGATTTGGTTCTCTGTTATGTTCTCATTATTGTCAAATGACATTGCTTTGATTTCAGTCTTCAAGCTTAATAAAACCAATATTGGTAGAAGCTTGGTGAAACTGACATTAGTGTTATCTTGGTTCGAATACACCAATACCCCAACAATACCATAGACATATTTGTAACTGAAAAGAGAGTGACCTGGAAGGCTACATATTGTTTTGGATCCTTCATCAGACGTTTAACTATTCTGCCACATGGGGTTAAAATGGTTTGAGAAGAATAGGTACATTGTACTAATTGCTCAGACTTTTCATTTCTTGTGTGAAATGCTTTATAGAAAAATGAAGAAAGTGGTGAATAATTTTAGTTGTGAATAATTTGATGTTTGAGAATGTTCTATTTCTGGAAATAGAGTTCACAACAGAATTTATAGCAACATAGATGACATAGAAGCAGAGAAAAATAGGTTGTCCTCTTAAAGTTTTATCTCAGTAGTAAATTCAGTCATTCAAATTGTTTTTTCTCGAGACCTAAAAATGCCAAAGCATTGCCAGCTTTGAGTTTATCCTGAAAAAGAAAAAGAAAAAAAATTTAAAGTGTTACTGATGGTTGTTAAGACAATACATCAAGGACTTGTTTCTGCAAACCATCTATCACGTAGAGTTTTGGAAAGTTGCCTCAGGAAGCTTAGTTGATGTTCATAGTCACACAGCTAATAGGTATCAGAGATTGGATTTGAACCCAGCCTTCCTGATTTTAAGTACAATACTTTATCTACTATGCTACACTTCCTCTTATTATTATTACTATTGATGATGCTGATAATGATGACCATGATGACTGGGTCTCTAGCTCATTCAGGCTACAAGTACAGTGGACACTTACAGTCCCAATCCTATTGCTGTTCTGCATTGAAGCTTTGACCTGATCCATTTCTGACCTGGGCCAGTTTGCCCTTTCTTGGGCTCCAGTTCATTGGGGTCCACCATATTGATGAGGGACTAAGTTCATCAACTAAGCCTCCTGTAGCCTTAGCCTTCCTCAGTAGCAGGGATTATAGGCATGTACCACCATTCCTGGCAACATTACCTATTTTAAGTGCAATCAACTCATTTGAAAAAATGTATTAAGTATCTATGGTGTGTGGAACCTATGTTGCATAGTTATAATTTTTTAAGACCTTGCCTCAGTATAAGAGAAAATACCTTAGTGAATATCTTACCAAAATCTTATTGGTTTATGATGTGAGAATTTGGAGATTAGAACTCTGTCATCCTAGGACAAAAAAAAGGTGGATTTGGAAGCTACAGTATCTCTAAAATATCCATCCTTTTATTGTAGTGGAAGTCTCCAGAGCAATGAATGTTTCCTAGCTTAAACTAAAGTATACTCTGGACTATTAAAATGTCTAAATTCTCCATCTTAATGTACTACCTGCCCTTCCTCTCTCTTTCCAAAGACCAGATATAGGGAGAAGAAAATAAGTTGTTTAAGTTTATATATATATATATATATATATATATATATATATATATATATATATATACACACATTTAAAATTATATCATATATAATAACACATTCATGCACTCTGTTTATTTAACTTATTTATCCTGTCTATAGCTTGATTGTACATATTTGTTTGCTGTCTTCTCCATTAGATTGTGAGCTCCCTGTCTTTTGCCTCTTTTTGTAACTCTAGTGCTTAGTATAGTGACTGGCACAGAGTAGGAATTTAATACATGATTTTTGTCTGACTGACATTTAGTGCTTTAAAGTTTACACAACACTTTACAACCCCATTATATAGGTAATACAATATTAGTGTTCTTTTTTCCACATAAGGAAACTGAGTCATAAAACTGCTTACCCGGTGTGGCACAGCTGATAAATGTCAGAACTTCTAATTTGAGCGTAGGGCCTTTTGTATTTAAAGCTTTGTAGATCATCAAAATAGTTTCTTATGGAATGCTGCTGGTCATGGGACCTGCATTTGGGAAACCTTTTTGGGAAACTAGGGAATGATAAGATGTTAGAGCTGGAAGGAATCTTGAAAATGATCCAGTCCAACTTTTTATTGACATAAGGCCCTAGTCACAGAGACCAACTATGATTTAGGCTTGTAGGATCCTGGAACTGACAATTCAAATAACATTGTTCTACCGTATCCTTCTACTTCTAAGCGTGTCAATCAGTAATATACATTTTTTGTTTGATTTTCTGGACGACTAAATGAAGACAAGCTAATTTGACTCATCACAGGAAGACATGAATGGAAATTATATGATAAGTATTGATGGGCATGTTAAAATTTCATCATAATTTTCATATAAGGTAGAAATGAGGATTAAAATCTTTTCTTAACCTTCCTTTTACATTTGTGAAAGAAACTATATCAATGTCACCAAGAGACTCTCCATGACACAAGGAGTATAAGAACTTAGCTTTGCAAGTTTGCACTACAGTCCCATAAAGCAGAGGTGGGTTTTTTTTTTGGGGGGGGGCAGGGCAATGAGGCTTGTGACTTGCTCAGGGTCACACAGCTAGTAAATGTCAAGTGTCTGAGGTCAGATTTGAACTCAGGTCCTCCTGAATCCAGGGCTAGCGCTCTATCCACTGAACCACCTAGCTGCTCCCAAAGCAGAAGTTCTTAATTATTTTTATGTTCATCTGGTGAAGCCTGTGAGCCCGCCCCTTCTCAGAATGCCTTTAAATGCATGAAATAAAATACTTAGGATCACAGACGAAACCATTTATATTGAAACATAGCTATTTAAATTTTAAAAAAAAGTCCATAAACTCTAAAATCCTTTGCCATATAGAGTATGAGGCAGATAGAAAGTTCATGAAGGATGTTCATAGGATCTTAGATTTAGAACTAGAAAGGCCTTTAGATTCCATCTTGTCCAATACCTTCATTTTACAGATGAGGCAAATGAAGCCAATGGAAGTCAAATGATTTTGCATTAGTATAAGAGGTGGGGTTTGGACCCAGGTCATCTGACTCCAGTGGCAGTGGTCTGTGCTACTTTAGATAAAGGTATATAGTATGACTATATACCTATACATGTACATACAGACAAATGGCTGATAAAGGAGTGTTTATACCAGTTACTCAGTGTATTTCCCCTAGCCTAACCTGGGCTCAACTCACTTGACCCATGCAGCCCTGAGGAACCACTTGCTTTACCTCATAAGAGGAGTTTATACTGATTTTCCAGCAAAAAATCCCTCTAGTACAATGTCCTCAGAAGGTCCTTTGCTGTCAGGATTTTTATTTCCTGAAGAATGATTCCTTAAAAGCATATCAAAATCTCAATTGAGTAGAATGTTTGGGTAATGAAATGAATTTCATTTTCTGATTAACCGACACTATGTAGAAAACTCTTTAAGTTTTAATCCTTATGTCTGAAATAGCTCCTCTTCTCTTCCTCCCTTCCCTTTCACAGTTCTTTAAAGCATATTAGAATGTTTTTCTGTACTAAGTAAGTGGAGAACCCTGATTGTGATTCAAGATATTGCAGTGCCTTGTAATTTTAATTTTAGTCACAGATTTAGAGCCATAAAAGACTTTAGAAACCATCTTGTCCAGCCCATTCATTCTGTGGTTGAGGAAACAGGCTTAGTGGGGCTAGATTATTTGCTCACAAGTATCAAAACCAAATGATAGACCAATTTAGAGTTGGAAGGAATCTCAGGGACCATCAGTCCAAGCCCCTTCGTTTGATGAGAAAATTGAGGTCCAGAGATGTGACTTACTCAAGGTTAATAAGCAGCAAAACCAGACTTTCTTTACAGTTACATCCACTGATTTCAAATCTAAGTTGACTATACTTCACTGTTTTCATGCATTTATGATGTGACATTGTGGATATAAAGTTTGTAGGACACTAGGCAATTCTATACTAATGCTAGGACATAATCTCTGGAAAAGGCTTAGTAAATAGATCCCTAATAGCACCTTGTTTCATAAAACTCCAGCTATTTTGACGGTCTTGATTAGTTGGTTTCTGGGTCTTCAAGAATTTAGACACTGGAGTAAAACAGGATCATGGCAGTAGGGCTTGCTTTGAAATAGAAGCAAAAGATAACTGACAAATTTTCTAACACTTATCTGACTTGGAAATATAAATGAACATTAGGAGATGCTTCTATATCCACTATCCATCTGTATCCATTATCCATTTTGGTTGCAATTAGTTGAAACTGCCTTTTTACCTTCCTTCAAACCATGTGAAATTAACTGTTTATAATAATAACAATGATAACAGCTAGCATTTTCATAGTGCTTTATGGTTTACAAAGTACTTTACAAATATTATCTTATTTGATCTCCACAACAACCTGAAAAGCAGGTACTATTATTATTCCCAGTTTACAAATGAGAAAACTGAGGAAGGGAGAAGTTAAATGGGAGGGAAGGGAATAAACATTTTTATAGTACCTACTAAGTGCCAGGCACTGTGCTTTTTTTTTTTTTTTTTAGTGAGGCAATTGGGGTTAAGTGACTTGCCCAGGGTCACACAGCTAGTAAGTGTTAAGTATCTGAGGTTGGATTTGAACTCAGGTACTCCTGACTCCAGGGCCAGTGCTCTATCCACTGCACCACCTAGCTGCCCCGAAGCACTGTGCTTTTTACAAATGTTATTTCATTTTATCCTCACAACAAGCCTGCAAGGTAGGTAAATACTATTATTATCTCCATTTTACAGATGAGGAAATGGAGTTAAGCAAAACTTAAATGACTTGCCCAAAGTAACATAGCTAGTAGTGTGTGAAGCCAGATTTGACCTCAGTTCTATCTGACTCCAGCTGGGTACAGTGCTCTATCCACTGGGCCATCTAACTGTCTCTGGAGACAGAATAACACTTTCTACTTTATGGATTATCAAACATTGTGATCCAATGACTAATCCAATGCTGTTAATTATAAAATACCCAATGACAACCACATCAACACTTCTGTGACACTTTTAAAAGAGTCATAGCTTTTGAACCTTTTTTTTTTTTTTTGCTTTTTTGCAGGGCAATGAAGGTTAAGTGACTTGCCCAGGGTCACACAGCTAGTAAGTGTCAAGTGTCTGAGGCCTGATTTGAACTCAGGTCCTCCTGAATCCAGGGCTGGTGCTTTATTCACTGTGCCATCTAGCTGCCCCCCTGAACCTTTTTGGTGTGGGCTCAATCCCAACCTGATATGGAAGCAAAACCAAAGCTCAAATACCATACCTTTGCTTCATCATCAAATTCTTCCATAGACTCTATCAGTTTTCCAGCTTCTAAATCTCCTAGGGGAAAGGGATAATCAGTTCCCAAAAGGACTTTATCCTGAAAACAGAAAGATGTGGTTTTAAAAAAATCTATAACTTGATTGGATACCAAACTACCTATGGTAAATCAACTTTTGGAAAATACTTCTTTAAAACAAGAAACTATGCCTACATTTGATTTATCCTCTTTCATGTCAATGGAAATATAAAATACAATGACCAGGATATTTTGAGACTGAAAAGAGATTTTGCTTGTTTTGAAGGTTTTTAAAAATTCATCCTAACATTTTATCTCCAGTAGATGTCACCATGGTGTCTCCTAAAGCTACAAAAAACGAGTAGTTTAAGAGAACCGGAGGAAAATATAGAATGTTAACCTAAAAATGAAGGCTTCTACCTGATACAAAAATATGGATGGCCTTGGGCTTAAAGCAACATGATTGTATCTAATGAAATAATTTCTGAAAAATAATCATTGCACACAAAACATGCACGATTTTTAAGGGTATAGGCTGTACAGTTCAAACCTGTAATTTTACAGATGAGCTGGAGCCTCCCAAAATGAAATGACTCACCTAAAGCTACACAGGCAGTCACATAAGTGGCAGATGTAAAACTGGAAGCTAGATTCCTTGATTATAAATCTGGTGCTCTTTCCACTCTATTCTTTTTGGAGCAATGAGGGTTAAGTGACTTGCTCAGGGTCACACAGCTAGTAAGTGTCACGTATCTGAGGCCATATTTGAACTCAGGTCCTCCTGAATCCAGGGCTGGTGCTCTATCCACTGCACCACCTAGCTGCCCCTGTTCTTTCTTAAAACAACCAATCAACCCCAAACAAATAACTTTCACCAAATTGGTCTCCTTTTTTTTTTTTTTGAATGATGTTGCTTCAGTACTCATTTTGTGATGCTTTGTGAATCAAATAAGTAGGATAGTATTAAAAACTCATTACCTCCTTTGTTGAACAAATTACATTGTCAGTAAGATCACTTATGTTTTTTAAGGATAATTCCTTCATTGACTACACTTCTCTTTATATGAAAGTGATGCTACTTGATTTCCTGTCAGTGAAGCCATCATGTTGGGTTATTTTTCCAGGGGTAATAACAGGCTTGACCCAATTCATCTGCATTCCTTGCAAGTGCTCATGATCAGGGCATTTTTAAGACTATTGGACATGGGGGCAGCTAGGTGACACAGTGGATAAAGTTCCAGCCCTGGATTCAGGAGGACCTGAGTTCAAATCTGGCCTCAGACACTTGACATTTATTAGTTGTGTGACCCTGGGCAAATCACTTAACTCCCATTGCCCCGCCCCCCCCCAAAAGACTACAGGACATGAACAAGTAAGAGGCATCATTTTAGTCTTATTAATCACATACTCTAAGTGCCTGAGCTATGCAGCCACAGATTCTGTGACACCAGAATGAAGCATAGTCTTGGGGGAGTTAGATTTTAGCTAAAAATAATGACAGGTTTTTTTTTTAATGTGTCAACCATAATGGACCCCATTTATAACTCAGGATGAGTCTGAGTTTTCATTTCATTGACATAACACAGTCATTTTAAAAATTAGAATTGTATCCCTGGTCTTAATACAATTGGGTAATTTCATACAATGCAAATGTCTGTCAAGTAAATTTTTTTATTTTAATTTTTTTTCAAATTTTTTTCTGTCAAGTAAATTAACAAATCTTGATGACAAAGAGGAAAAAGAAGTAGGACTATATTCAAATAAACCATTAAATATAACTTTAGCACTTTAAATTTGAGTTGTTAGAAGCCCAAATGATAGTTCATTTAATAAAACCCATAAAATTTATAAAGATTTAAAAAATATAATTTATATGAAATAGTTTGAAAGAAAGTTTGAAGACAAGGCATGATGGATCAACAAATCTGTTCCTGAATTTTGTACTCATTGCTATACCAAAGCGAGGAAATTAACATTCTCAACTCCTGCTGATGGAAGTCCCACAAAGAACAAAAGTTATGTCTCAGTACATCTGTGCAAACAGCTGATCCTTTCTTAAATTGCCTGCTTGCTGTTCAGTGGAGAATCATTTGCCCTTATTTCTAAGCCCCCTTAAAAAACCCTAAACAGCCCCTCACAACTTTTTGCAGTTCTAAAACCCTCCTATTACATTATGCATTTTAAAAATTTGAATGTTTACATTATATTTGTCAACTCCTTGCCTATGAAAATCAGATTTAGAAATTAATTTATTTTTCTAGTTCCCAGTGCCCCCATTCCTAGTGTTACAATAACCTACTTTGATATTGGTAATTTGCAGTCAGATCTATTCTGCTTGAATAGAGAGAAAACATAATTCAAAAGCAGAAATGAAAATTGTTCCTTCTGAAAATTTTCTAAAATTTTGTTCTTTTGAAGTAATTTCACAGAATTTTAACATCAGCAAGGACATTAGGGATCATCTGGTCCAACCCTCTCATTTTACAGATGAGAAAACAGGCCCAGAGAGGTTAAAATACTCACCTACATAGCTTGTTAGTGGCAGAGCTGACACTGGGATCTGGGTCTACTCCTAATACTACTTACTGATCTATACTTCCCTGCCTTTGCCTCTACTATGGTTTTCTGGTTCCATAATACCAGAAGCTGAGGTGATATATAATTATTTCTGGTTTTTTTGGTGGGGGGTGGTAATGAGGGTTAAGTGACTTGCTCAGGGTCACACGGCTAGTAAGTGTCAAGTGTCTGAGGTCACATTTGAACTCAGATCCTCCTGAATCAAGGGTTGGTGCTTTATCCACCGTACCACCTACCTGCCCCAATATAATTATTTCTTCTAGATATTTTCTATAACCCACATTATTAAAAACATGTAGGAGTTAACTGTATACTCTCAAATTTAGCAAATAACCTAGGTGGTGCAGTGAATAGAGCACTGACCCCGAAGTTGGGAGGACCTAAGTTCAAATCTTACCTCAGACACTTACTAGCTGTGTGACCCTGGGCAAGTCACTTAACACTGATTGCCTCAAACATCTGGCACTGTCTTCAAGGTTGGTTATCTTGTATAGCCCTCCCTAACTTAAATCCAATTCAGCGTAAGTCATAACATCACCTTGAAATCATGGTCTTCTTTGAGAAATAAAGACAAACAACAACAGAAACCAAACAGTCTCAGAAACCAAATAGTCAAACCTATATGGGAAAAAGGATCCTGACTGACATCCCTCACAACATGTCATATACCTTCCATCTGAAGACCTCTGATGGAAGGGAATCTCCCCCAGTATAGCAGCCTAGTTGAATTTAGGATCGTTTTAATTACTAGAAAGGTCCCCTACCCTCTATCTTGAGCTAAAATCTGCTTCTTTATCTTCCGTCCACAGTCCTGGTTCTACTCTCTTGGGTCAAGCAAAACACATTGGATCCTTCTTCCACATGATAGCCCTTCAAGTATTTAAATGAATAACAAGAAAAGTATTTATTAAGCATTTCCTATGTGTAGAACACTGTACAAAGCTCTGGGGATCCATAGCAGAAAGCAAGCTAGTTCTTGCTCTCAAGGAGCTCACATTCTAATAGGGGAGACAATGCATTCTGTATAGGAAGGAGCAGTATGGGCAGCTAGGTGGCATAGTATATAGAGCACTGGGCCTGGAGTCAGGAAGACCTGAGTTCAAATACTGCACTAGACATTAGCTGTGGGACCTTGGGCAAGTCACTTAAACCTCTGTTTGCCTCAGTTTCCTCAACTGTAAAATGGGATAATAGCATAAGTGACAACAAGAATTGAATACAAAAACCCCAGATGTGGTCCCTTTGTGCAATATAATAATAATGGTTAACATTTATATAGCACTTAATATGTGCCAGGCTGCACTAAATGTTTTTGAATTATTTCATCTGATCCACATAACCCTTCAAGGTATGTGCTGTTATTTTTCCTGTTTTGCAGAGCAAATCAGGCACAATTTGAACTCAGGTCTTCCTAACTCTTTAGCTAAGTGGCACAGTGGATAGGCTGCTAGGCCCACAGTCAAGAAGACTCATCTTTCTGAATTCAAATCTGGCCTCAGACATGTACTAACTGTGTGACCCTGGGCAAGTAACTTAATCTTATTTTCTGCAGTTTCCTCATTTGTAAAATAAGATGGAGAAGGAAACTGCAAACAACTCCAGCAAATCTGTGAAGAAAACTCAAAATGGGGTCACAAAGAGTTGAACTTGACTGAAACAACTGAATGATAACAATTTCCTAACTCAAGACCTGTGCTCTATCCATTGCACCATCTAGCTGCCTTACCACATGACCTGTTTTGGATGTCATATTATATTATTGAGTCAAATTGAAGTCTTAGTCCATTAAAACCCCAGATTTTTTTTCTTATGAGCTATTGGTTATTCATACCTCTTTTCTCCCATCTATGCTTGCACAGTTGATTGTTGAAACATTTATTATAGAACTTTACATTTATACATATGATATCATCTTATTAATTTCATCATTTTAATCTTGTGAAAGCTTCTGGGTTTTTGACTGTTAATTTCATGTGCTAGCTATCCCACTCAACTGCATTTCTAATCTGATTTAATAAACATGCCATCTATACCTTCATTCAAGTCACTGATGAAAAATGTTATGTGTCTGATGGCCCTTGACAGGGGCCTTACTCTATGTTATACTTAGGATGACAAAAGGAGCTAGAGCTCTTTCCAAATATACTGTTCTAGGATTGGAGGCCCCCCCCCAGTACCTTTGGAAATGCCAACAATGAGAAAACCAGACATGGATATACATAGGGCTTGGTAAAATTCCTTTGGTGCTCTGTAGTTATACTTATGGACTCATCAGTCATTTTAAATGCTTCTACCTTTATATCTTCAGTTTTTTCCTTTGGTTAGGGGAGACAACATGCAAACAAGTATGTACAAAATCTAGGATCGATTGGAGATAATCAATAGAAAGAAGACATTAAAATGAAGGAGGAATGGGAAAGGCTTTGTGCCTCCTGCAGAAGCTAAGACTTACAGGAAGCCAGGGAAATCAAGAGGTAGAAATGGGGAGGAAGAGAATTCCAGGCATGGGGGACAGCCAGTAAAAATTCCTGAAGTTGGGAGATGGAGCTATTTGTGTGAAGAATAGCAAGGAGGCCAGTGTTCCTGGGTCACAGAGTATAGAATGGTGAGTCAAAATGTTAGTCTAATTGAGTAGAACTGTATCTTAAACGGTGATTTCCCATAGTACTTTGCAGAGTTTTAGTTGGTAGTAGGTAATCAATAAATGCTTAATAAGATTTAAAAAAAGAATTGAATTGTTTCTCAGTACTAATCTTGCCTCAATACTATTAATAGCAAAGGTGATTATATTGTAAATTTATCTAGATGAATGAAATTTGGAAGAGTGTAGTTAAATCCACCTGTGCTATTGTCTTGATGTCATCATACAGATGTAGTTTTGAGTAATTCACAGTATCTCCTCCCTGCCATCCCCCTTCCTCACCCAGGCATCCAGGGCCCTCATGCTATCCTTGACTGTTAGGTCCCCTTATTAGTTTCCTCTCTAGCAGTATTCTAGACCTTTATCTTCCGCTCCTTATTCCCTGATCAGAAGTCATAGATAAGTACTTGTACCTTAGTGCCTTGAATGACAGATTTCTATTTGATATAATGATATAAATTCATGGGATAATGAGTTAATGTAATACATTTATATTTTCATAGGCCATATTTGGTGATGATATTTTAACCCAAGAAGTAACTCTAGGTATGGTTGGAAATTTCATGCACCATGGCAGCCCATGGAGAAGATATTTTGGGGTAAGTTTGCTGTAGTTACCCTTGAAAGAAAACTTTGTTAACAGGCAAGTCCTGGGTTTTCCTGCTTATATACTTTTAAAATGGGGAATTCTAGGGGCAGCTAGGTGGCACAGTGGATAGAGCACCGGCCCTGGAGTCAGGAGTACCTGAGTTCAAATCCGGCCTCAGACACTTAACACTTACTAGCTGTGTGACCCTGGGCAAGTCACTTAACCCCAATTGCCTCACTAAAAAAAACCAAAAAACAAAACAAAAAAAAAAATGGGGAATTCTATAATAGTAATAATTCCCAGGATCTCCCCCTCCAATTTGTTTTTGGTGATGTTAATGTCACATAACTCCCTTTGAGCTCAAGCACTTAAGAAGTTCTTAATATTATTAACAATCTTGTTAGTGAAAAGGAAATAAACTGCTTGTTAATCAGTTGAAGGGTCATTATCTTGTTGCCCCATTACATATTTTTTTAGCATTCTTAGGTTATATTTCAAATGTTTCAGGAGATAACTTAGTAAACGAATATATTATTGGTCTGAAAAAGTTAATGCACCTCTATTATGTGAATAGTTGACTCTTTTATCATCCACAGATTTCATTAGCAGCATGAGCAGCAAACTCAATAGAGCTATAATAAAATGCATTCAATTATTATATAGATTTAAGGATGCCCATCACATTCCCAGAAATATAACTCTAAACAGAAATAGCCTGATATTATTATTACAATTTTACTGATTAAGAAATTGAGGCTCTCCCCAATTCATAAATTGTCAAAGGATATGAACAGGCAGTTTTCAGACAAAGAAATCACAGCTATCTATAATCAGATGAAAAAATGCTTTAAAAACTAATTTTTTTTTTTTGGTGAGGCAATTGGGGTTAAGGGACTTGCCCAGGGTCACACAGCTAGTGTTAAGTGTCTGAGGCTGGATTTGAACTCAGGTCCTCCTGAATCCAGGGCCTGTGCTCTATCCACCACACTACCTAGCTGCCCCTTAAATCACTATTGATCAGAGAAATGCAAATTAAAACAACTCTGGGATATCACTTCACACATACACAGAGGGGCAAATATAACAACAATAACAAAAAAGGATAATATTGGATGTTGGAGGGGATGTGGGAAAACTGGGATGCTAATCCACTGTTGGTGGAATTGTGAAAAGATCCAACCATTCTGGAGAGCAATTTGGAACTATGCCGAAAGAATTATAGAACAGTGCATATCCTTTGATCCAGCAATACCACTACTAGGTTTATTTTTGTTTTTTTGTTTTTTTGGGTTTTTTTGCGGGGCAATGAGGGTTAAGTGACTTGCCCAGGGTCACACAGCTAGTAAGTGTCAAGTGTCTGAGGTTAGATTGGAACTCAGGGCCTCCTGAATCCAGGGCCAGTGCTTTATCCACTGTGCCACCTAGCTGCCCCCACTACTAGGTTTATATCCCAAAGACGTCCCTCAAAATAGAAAAAAAGACCTATTTGTACAACAATATTTATACCAGCTCTTTTTGTGGTGGCTAAGAATTGGAAATCAAAGGAATGCCCTTCAACTGGGGAATGGCTAACCAAGCTATGGTATATGATTGTGATGGAATATTATTGTGGTATAAGAAATGACAAGGCAGGATGATTTCAAAAGGCCTGGAAAGACTTGTACAAACTGATGTATAGTGAAGTGAGCAGAACCAGGAGAATATTGTGCACAGTGACAGCAATATTGTTTGATGAAGAACTGTGAACAACTTAACTATTCTCAGCAATATAAAGATCCAAGACAATTCCAAAGGACTAATGATAAAGCATACTATCCACCTCCAATGAAAAAACTGAACACAGTGATGGAACACAAACTGAAGCTTGCTATTTTTCACTCTTTCAGTTTTTCTTTGATTCAAGTTTTCTTATACAAAATGACTAATATGGTAATGTTTTACATAATTTGCACATGTATAACCTATATCTACTTGCTTACCACATCAGGGATGGGGAAGGGGAGGGAGCAGAGGAGGAACACAATTTGGAACTCAAAACTTTAAATAAAAATATTTATTATTAAAAAAAAAGAAATTGAGGCTCAGAAAAATTTCTTTTTTTTCCTTTTTTTTAAATTAAAAAAATATTTTTTAAACTTAGAAATACAATTTACATGTATAAAATTAGCATAATTGCAAGAGGGGAGTTACTTTTTTCTTCCGAATAGACATTCTGTCCACTGTCTTTGGCATTTGAAGCTTGATGAGTGGCTTCTGAGTACTTTAGGATGATGCACTTAATCCTTCCTTCCATTCTCAAGATCTCCTGAAAATTCATACCTCCACTCCTCCCTACCAGCTTTTCACTGCTTTCCTCTTTTTTTTTTTTTTTTTGGTGGGGCAATGAGGGTTAAGTGACTTGCCCAGAATCACACAGCTAGTATTTGTCAAGTGTCTGAGATTGGATTTGAACTCAGGTCCTCCTGAATCCAGGGCTGGTGCTTTATCCACTGTACCACCTAGCTGCCCTCCACTGCTTTCCTCTTTAGAGAATGTCTATTTTTATCTAAGCCTCCAACTGCCTTGATTCCTAACTCTAGAGTCTTTTATGCTAACGAGGGTTACTGCTGGACAACTTGCAGCTACTAGGAACCAGAGAGGTCCCTTCTCCTGTGACTTGAGTCTCAGACACCAGGGATATGATCTAATCTATTCTTTTTTTTTTGTTTGTTTTTGTTTTGAGGGTTAAGTGACTTGCCCAGGGTCACACAGCTAATAAGTGTCAAGTGTCTGAGGCCGGATTTGAACTCAGGTTCTCCTGAATCCAGGGCCAGTGCTCTATCCACTGCGTCACCTGGCTGCCCCTTAATCTATTCTTGAAAAGGTTAGTCACTCATGGTTCCAGAGAAATCCAGAAGAAGCTGGTAGTTCCCAAAATGAGGCTACTCATTCAGAAAAGTTTAATGTCTATATTCATGCAGTTGGTAAATGTAGAAACTGAGTTTTGAAGTTGGATCTTTGAACTCCAAATCTAGTGTTATTTCCTCTATTGTTTCAAAATTAAAACAAAGAGGAAAAAGAATCTGAAGAGGCAGAGGGCATTTTTTGTTTGTGTCTGGGGGTTTCAAGAAGGTGACACAGGAAAGGAAGGGAAGATAGACCACTTAATCTTTGAAACTGTGGAATAGGTCTAAGGGTCTTTCCATAAAGAGGAGATAGTAACTTCTTTTGGTCCATGTAAATATGATGAAATTCATAAGTGTTTCAAGTAGTGTTCAGTATTGAGGGAAAACATTCACTTTTGTTATTAGGAAGATGAGAAAAGTTATAGTGGTCGATAACTTCCTCATGAGGGGTCTGAAGGTGGCCATGTGATGACTTAACTGAAGAACCAGAGTGTATCTTGTATTCCCTGGTTATATTTATAGAATTTAATAGAGAGGCTTGAGAGACTTGTGAAAGCTGAGGACCATTGCCTACTTCTAGAGAGCCTCATAAGGACAAACATTACAACAAGAATGAATCAAGAAAGTATTATTGGGGACAGCTAGGTGGCATAGCAGATAAAGCACTGGCTCTGGATTCAGGAGGACCTGAGTTCGGAACTGGCTTCAGACACTTGATACTTACTGGCTGTGTGACCCTGGGCAAGTCACTTCACCCTCATTGCCTTGCCAAAAGGAAAAAAGAAAGAAAGCATTATTGGTGATTATGAAGCCCTATGAAAGAAACTGACTTTCTTGGGGGCATAAGTAGTGATTTTGTCATTGCCACTGATTAGAGTAGAGAGTTACATTAGGGAATGGTACCTATGGGAAATTAAAAAACAAACCTAAGAAAATGGTGTGCAAGAATGGGATTTGGATTTTTGTACTAGGGCTTCAGATACACAGGTCATTCTTAGGAAAGCACTTTGTAAACCAATCTATACCAATCCGAGGTTTTTTTTAAACATTAATGAACATTTTATTGATGTACCAACCTACCAGTTGACAATTTGATGGGAGTGATAACAGGTTAATCATATCCATTTCTTCAAAGAGTATGCAGTGCACTTGAAATATCTTTTAAGAGGCATGATGCCTTAATAAATTTAGAAGGTGTGCTTCTCTTTTCAAATTATGGTGTTTTTTTCCATTTCATGTTCCTCACAAAATTTACTCCTTTATTAATAGAAGCTTTTAGCATTGGAATGATCTCAGTGACTATCTTCTCTTCAAAAGGGGAGATCTTTCCAATGCCCTGTTCATCTCAATGCCTTTTTCTCAAACAGCGAGAGTATGGAAAAGTCAGAGCACTCTGTTTCTTCTGATCTGACAGAGAGAATTCCATGACTCTTTTCTTTTCATTTATTGTCACCATGATAGAGAAGACAAATTTGATACTGGCATAGACCATCTTTACGGTAGCAGAACCTGTTCTAGTATTAGCTTTGATAACTTTTGTTTTAGTCTTTGGGATTCTTCCTGTCAAGGTTTTCAGTGGCTAATTAGCAAATTCCACTTTAAGTGTGCATCAGGGAGGTAATGGTCTTCCCTGCATGGCCACCAATGATGGAGACATGATTCAAGCTGGATCTAAGCCCTTCACTTCTGCAACAGAAGTATTTGTTTTGATGATATCCAATGTTGGGCCATAAAAAATTTTGTTGATGATTGTATGCTGCTTTTTAAAAAAAAATTCAGATTTTCAAAATTTTGATTTGGAAAATTTCAGATTTTTTTGAAATTTTTTTTTGAAAATTTCCAATGTGATCAGAATATTAGAGTTGACCTGGTTTGCAATAATACAGATCATGGCTTCTGGGCAATGCTTGGCACAGGCATCAAGCAGTTAGAGCAATAACAATTATAGTATTGGTGTTGAAAAGGTCATCAGGAATCATGGCTTTTTTCAGACTCCTGCAGGAATCACATCACAGCCTTTCAAGCAATCTGGTCCCATGTAACATTTCATAGTTCCTAGTCTCAGTGTGGCTCTGATCAGCTGCTATACCAGGTGTGTGAGCAATATCATAAAGCATTAGACTGCTCACTAAAGGACTATTCTTCAAGAGAAGTGAAAGAGGTTTTCCAATTCCACCAGAAGGACCTAGCACAGCTACTGTAGCCGAGGACAGCAGCATTAAGGGGACAACAGAGAGCACAGGTTTGGTATGGAGCAGGAAAGAGACCTGTCACAAATGTGAGTTATTATCAGTGAAGAAAGGAATAGAAGAGTTGTGGTGGTGGTAATATACTAGATTATCTTTCCAGATGGAAGAAATGGAATATGAGTTCCACAAATAGATGACAAGTCCAACAGAGAGGCATAGTTATGATGGGGGACTTCAACTCTCTGAGTATCTCTTAGAGCTCTTTTGCAGAGAAAGTTTTGATTTTGGAAGTTTGATTTCAAAGAGGTTACAGGTAGGAAGGAGGCTTAAGTGAAATGGGGATGCTCTCAAGATAAATGTAATGATACAAACAAAAATAATTCTGATGAGGAAGAAGGAACCATCTAAAGAGAAAGTAATGGATGACCAAGGAGCTCACTAACCAATTTAGATTTTAAGAATACATATACAATATAAGACTGAAGCAAAGGCAGATAACAGGATGAATTTAGAAAATAGTGGCACAGTTCTATGAGAATGTTATCAGGAACATTATCTCTGAACAGTTTAGGACTACAAAATGGACTTTTTACAAAAGCTGTGTCAGAATCAGAAAGAGAGCAATTTTCAAGAAAACTTTGGAGACATTTGCAGCAACTAGGGGGAGCAGCTGAGTCTGGGCACTTAAATTGTGCCTAGGAACTCCTGAGTTTGGGATATGCCTGTAGGTTTGTTGTGGATGAACTGGTTCCTGGTAGATGCTATGCATGGTAGCCTACATGGCGGTTGTCTTATGATATTTAGATTATGTGCCTTTTGTGCCTTTAGTCATGAATAAAGACTGACATAATGGCACTACTGGCACTCCCTCCTACTCTCTACTGCCTCTAGGATCAAATATGAATGCCTCTTTTAAAGCCTTTCTCAACGTAGTTCCAAGCTGTGTTTCCAATTTTATACATTATTCTCCTTCCTGTACTCTATGGTCAAGCCAAACTGGCCTTTTTGCTTTTCCTCATACATAATACTATCTCTTGTCTCCATCTTTGTACTGGATGGCTACCCATGCTTGAAATACACTCCTTGATTTCTGCCATTTAGAATCTTTCATTTCTTTTAAGACTCCATTCAAATAGTACCTTTTTTACATGAAGCCTTCCTGATGCCCCCTCCCCCAGCTGCTAGTACTGTCCCTTCCAAAATTAAATTGTATTTATTTTGTTTTAAACTTTTTTTTTTCTTTTGGGGCAATGAGTGTTAAGTGACTTGCCCAGGGTCACACAGCTAGTAAGACAGTCAAGTGTCTGAGGTGAGATTTGAACTCAGGTCCTCTTGAATCCAGGGCCAGTGCTTTATTCGCTGCGCCACCTAGCTGCCCCCAATTGTATTTATTTTGTATATATTATTTATACATACATAATACATATATGTAGATACGTCTCATCCAATAGAATTTAAGCTCCTTGAGGGGAGGGACTATTTTATTTCTGTCTTTGTCTCTCCAGAACCCTAGCACAGTATTTGGTATATAGTAGGTAATTAATAAATGTTTGCTAATTGGTTGATTATTTGCTGATCATGTGATTAGGGTTGACTGATATTCAGCAGACTAAGGAGGAAAGAATAGTTTTCAAGATAAGTGAAAAGAGTTAAGATTCTAAGTGGATAAATTCACACACTGACCACAGTCCCTAAACTAGTCCCTAAACAATCAGCTGTCTGGGGCAATGGAGGGAACTGTTCTCTGAAAGCCAGAGACTGGTGTTTTCCTTAAGTTCTTCCTGATTATTTGACATAGCACACAATTGCCAAGTGAGCATGGGTCTTACTAGTGCTTGCTTCTTATTGTTGAAAAAGATAAGACTAGTGGTAGCAGTGCCCCGGGATCATATTTGATAGATCAGGGAAATTCTACAGACAGCTGGTTTTTAGCCAGATATTTCAGAGTCTTATAACATGCTTATGGAGAAGATGAAGAGATATGGGTTAGATAATTGTATTGTTTAGTCATTTCCAATTGTGCCTGACTCTGACCCCATTTGGGGTTTTCTTGGCAAAGATACTAGAGTGCTTTGCCATTTCCTTTTCCAGATCATTTTACAGATGAGGAAACAGGTAAACAGGGTAAAACTTGCCCAGGGTCACACAGCTAGTAAATATCTGAGGCCAGATTTAAACTCAGAAAGATGTTGTCCTGTCTCCAAGCTGGGTGCTTTATCCACTATATCACCTAGCTGTGCTAGATAATAGTATAGTTAGGTAGATTCAGAATTGTCTGAATGATTGGATCCAAGAAGTAGTTATTAATATATAGATAAATGTCATCTAGGAGAGAAATTTCTAGTAGAGTGACCCATAGATCTGCCATTGACCATATTTCCCCCAGTCAAATGTAAGGTCTCAGAGGGCAAGGGCTATTTTATTTTTTACCTTTGTAGTACCATTTTCTGGTAAAGTACCTGAAACAGAAAGTATTTGATAAATATTTGAATTGAACCCTATTTTATAGATGAGAAAGCTAGGCCGAGAGCTTAAATTACTTATCCAAGGTCACTTAGTGAGTAACAGTACTGGGATTTGAACCTCAGTCTCCTGACTCCAAGACCAGTGCTCTCTGCATCACATCATACTACTTTTCTAGAAAGGGTCTTATTAATCTTTTTTTGTGGTGAAAGGGCAACATGGTTTCAAAAATTTTTTTAGTAGCAGCTTCCTAAAAGGCCATAAGATGGTGATACAGCTCCATGGAAGCAGGCCACATTTTTTTCTTTTTATTATAAAATGAAATATGATACTTTCTAATTTCCAGATCAGGAAGTTTAAGTCTCTTATTCAAAAACACCTATATACCTACAGAGTTCATAGGTAGGAATTAAAACACTGTCTCATGAATTCTGATGTTTACCTTTCTTCTTTCATTTTTTCAATCTAAAGAGTCATATTTTATCCTCAGGATATTAATAAAAATTTAGATATTTACTGCTCAGGTATAGGCCCATATTGGGTCTCCATATTGCACCCATGTTGTGACAGCTAGGTGGTCAAGTGGCTAGAGTGCGGGACTTGGAGTGAGGAAGACCTGGGTTCTAGTTGCTTAACTTTCTGTGCCTCAGTTTACTCATCTGCAAAATAGGGATAATAATAGCACCTATTTCACAGGGTTGTTATGAGTTATAAGGCTCAGTTGAGTTAATATATATCACTATCCATATATATATATATAAAGTGCTTTGTAAACCTTAGAGCACTATATAAATGCTGAATATCATCATCACCGCCACCACCACCATCACCATCATCACCACTGCCGCCACCACATCTGTCTCTACCTTCTGTCAGGATCCCTGACTGACTAAAAGAATGACTAGATCACCAAAGACAAAGCTGAACTAACTATCCCAAAGAGAATTTTAGAAGTACAAATCTTCTGCTCTAAGGACATGGTTCTACCTTTGGACACAGATACTGAAACACTCTTAGGCAAGGAGGATCTTTCATCAGGGGACTAAAGTTCTGCTTTTAAAGGTTTGAACTAGATTGTTATAGTGGAAAGGGTCCTGGTATTGGAGTCAGAAGAAATGAATTCATATCCCAGCTCCAAAACCTAATGCCAGCTATGTAAACCTTCCTGAGCCTCAGTCTTCTCATCTGGAAATTTGGGATAATGATACTTGTACTATATACTTCATAGGTATGTTATAGAAAATTTCCATGTTACATAAATGTGAGCTCTTATCCTCATTATTTCTTTGGTAGGCTAGGGTAAAATGTCTCTGGCAACAGAAAAATCTTGTTAGAATAACAACATGCTTAGAGTTTTCTTTGTTTCTGCAACCAATGTAAGGAACTAGACCAGTCACACTAAAAGGAAGGCATATCACTCTCCTCTTAGTTGTTATATTTATTCTGTATTTTCATATTAAATGTAATGTATAAGTATGTTATATGTAAATATTATTTAAAACATAAATTATAATATAGAGGTACAATGTGTTATATTCGTTAAATAGAGTTTTAAGTTTTTTCGTCTGTTGAAAAACCAAGAATGGGTAAAAATGGCTAAATTTTAATTTGTGTGGCTCTGACTATAAGTTTCATGATGGAAGAGCCTTGAACGGTGTTTTTTCTTTTTTTGGGGGGGGGGAGGTGTGGAAATGAGGGTTAAGTGACTTGCTCAGTTACACAGCTAGTAAGTGTCAAGTTTCTGAGGCTGGATTTGAACTCAGGTCCTCCTGAATCCAGGGCTGGTGCTTTATCCACTGCACCACCAGCTGCCCCCTTGAACAGTGTCTTTTAGTATATAAACATTTTTCACCAAATAAAGACATTTACTAAATAAAACAAAGCATTTGAGAAAAAAAAAGCCCATTGTAGGTAGGCACCAGAGGGTGACATGCATTCTTTTATACAGAATTATGTTAAGAAAAGCCTAGATCTAAAATTTTGCTTTGTCAAGAACTAAGTAAGTAAGACAACTATATATGGATGGTGGCCATTATACAATATATTTTATATTATGTCCTTTAGGACTACCTACCACAGCGTTTTACTCATAACATGTTTATTGGATGAATAAATGTATAAAATAGTTGCATGTTATGGTCTATTACTGAAAATTTTTCTTGACCCTTAGTGGAGCTACTTAGACATCTAGGTGATGGGAAGACTAATAGAGTTCTAGCCTTGAAGTCAGGAAGATTCCATATCCTGTCTCAGATACTTCCTAGCTGTGTGATCTCAGGCAAAGTACTTAACTTCTCTTTGCCTCAGTTTTCTTATCTGTATAATGAAGATAATAATAACATCTACCTCACAGGTAGGATCAAATGTGAGTATCAAATCAAATGAGACAACATATGTGAAGTGCTTTGCAAATCTTAAAGCACTATACAAATGTTAGCAGTTATTTTTATTATTGAGTTGATTGTGTCAGCTTCAGGACTTACGCTAGAAGGTGGTTGGGTTTTTTTTGAAAGCTTGTTCTCTTATGATTTGCTTTTTTTCTCCTAGAAGTGGCTAGTAGAAAAAACAAAACAAAACAAAATAACTGAGAATTCTGCTTAGTTGAGCTCTCATTAATCAAGGTTCCAGTGTATTACCTTGTGTACAGCAGAGTCGAGCATACAAAAACATGTTTATTATCCTCATTATTTTATTTTAGTTAAACAATCTGGCATGTTAGTTGAAATTTCCCTGGTGACCACCATTAGTCTAAATAAAATGGAGTAAATGTTATCACCACATCTCAGGGTTTACTTGACTTTGAACTATTTAAATTTCATTTTTCTCCCTTGGGAAGCAGGGAGTTGTCATGGTTTTATTTGAAGTAAGGTGGTTTTTAAATGATTTGTTTTCCTCTTGACACAATAAACACAATACAAAGCTATTTTATCATTGCTCCTCACATCATTGGTTATTCTCTTAACTCTAAACATCTGTCCTGTCGTTCTTCATGTACTATACTCAAACTTGCTTTTAACACCATCAAATACAGCATTCCTTTAGGATATTTTCCCTTACTCATTTTAGTTATTTTCTCTTGCCTTTCCAAACCTAGGAGCCTATTATTTATACCAAGTATAATCAGACACAAAAGGCTTACATAGTTAATAACTTATTTAGTTCTCTAGAAGGAAGCTCAAGGACATGCATATTTACATATTTTAGGTGTAGGACTTTTATTAAAAAATGCTGATAATTAATAGTCTCTCTGTATCATTTTATTTTTTTAAAGCCTGAAATTTTTACTCACATCTTTTATTTTCCATCCCATTCATTTCTGAATGTCCCTCCTTCTTCCCTACCCTTTTTTGCAACAAAGATTAAAGATGAGAAAAAGATTAATTCAGCAAAACCAATAAACACACCAGCCATTTCTGACAATATGAAATGTCCTATGTCCATAGTATTCCATGTCTGAGGTGAAGAGAATCTCCCTATCATTTTAAGCCTAAAAATTTTTTTCTCCTCACAAAATAAGAGTATTAGTAAAAGGTTAAGGGTGGAAAGTTATTAAACTAATCATATTGTGTGGGTCTTTGATATAAAAGGGAGCTTTGGAGAGTATCTGATGTCTTTGAGGAGAAAGATCTGGGGAGAGAGTTCCTTTGGAGAAGGGGGAAGAAGGAGTAGCACCTCAGGCACTTCCTTTCTCTGCCCTTGATCTTGTTAACTTTGAAGGGTTGAAGGTTGTGGATTTCTCATAGATGGCTTCACAGGAAATACCAGGGACTGACACCAGTGTCTTTCCTGGGAGAAAACTGGACAAACTGAGTGATGGGTATGCTAGAGTCAGCTCTAACCACTTGGGAGAGCCTATTGTTAATTTTTAATATGAGCATTTACAACTCAGAAATCATTGCTACAAATCAGGACTTGATTAATGGTTTTGTTGATTTTTTAGACTTAAGAATGTGTTAATAATGCAGACTTAAATTAAAAGTGTGTATGTATACATCCCCCATCCCACCTCACCTCCACCTCCATCCTGATTGTTCAACTTTTTTTTTTGCAGGGCAATGAGTGTTAAGTGACTTGCCCAGGGTCACATAGCTAGTAAGTGTCAAGTGTCTGAGGTCGGATTTGAACTCAGGTCCTTCTGAATCCAGGGCTGGTGCTTTATTCACTATACCACCTAACTGCCCCCCCCCACCCTGTTCAACTTTTACCAGCACACTCCTGGATTGCTCCATAAATATTTTTTGAGCTTAGCGGGAGTACAGTAGAGGGCTAAAGGAATGAAGTCATCACCAGACTGGAGGTCTTATGGCTATAGGCTACTAAGATTTACAAAGTGCTTTATATCCTTTATCTCACCTGAACCTCACAATACCAATTGCATTGAGGAAAAGAAACTTCAGGATGCTACAAGGAGCTCAGCAGAAAGCTAGACCATGCCTAACAGGGACTTTGTAAAGACTCCAAGAAAGAAAAAAAAAAGACACTTCCAGGAGCTGTGCGTTACCCCTTTTGTCTCATGTCCTGAAAGCTTGAACCCACTTTCCCTTAGGGAAAGTATATCACAGACTTTTGGGAAAGGGATTTTTGTATGAACTATTCATATTATGCCATCTTAGTAAATATTCCTTTCTAAAAGAAAATGAAGGTTTGCTGATTAATTGATATAAGCTCATTAATCATGGAGGGAAGTATACTAGAGGAAAAGACATTAGAAAGAGGGCCCCCTCAGGGTTTTCTAGAAGTGATTTCAACTCAAATAGAAACTGAGGCCATGAAACCTTATAGAAGGGTCCCTAGAACTGCATATTGACTTAGAAAACCACAAAATGAATGTTACTTTTGTTTTATCATATCCTTATGTATTTTGTTAAATATTTCCCAAATATACTTTAATATGGTTCTGGCCACTCTGGAGTGTTAGGGCTGTCCACAGTGTGGACTGTGGGACTCTGTTTGACTTGCTGCTCTAGAACTTTGAGAGTAGAATTAGCAACTGCTCCCTGAAGACCCAGCCTGGAAATATGAGTTGGGGTCTGTAGAATGCCTACAGAGCAGTGTTCCATTACTAGATAACTTGGCCTCTTTGGCAAACACTGAAGTTACATTTCTCTTGTATCTCTGATATCTGTTCATGAACCTGTCCTCAGAACCTGGACTTCTGATTGGGAAGCATTTACCATATCTAGCCTAGGCCCAAACCCACCTTGTCACTTCCTGGCCATAATTCATACCATGTATCTGCATGTGTACCATCTTTCTTCCTCCACTTCCCTTTCCAACTTCAGCTCTCTGAACAATCATCAAATCAACACTAGCGTTCCAGGACAATCAGTTGCCCTATGGTGCTGATAACTGTTTCTGTGTCTTTCCTATCCAAAACACTCCTCTTTAACCATGATTCCCCTACATGTGTTTTCTTCCCCTAGTACAATATAAGCTCCTTACTTGTTGGTACTTGTATTCCCAGCACTTAGCATAGTGCCTAGGAAGTTAAATCACAACAACAAACATCTATTAAACTCCTATTAAGTGTCAGGCTAAGTCCTAGGGATTCAAAGAAAGGTAACAAAAGTACCTGACCTCAAGGAGTTCACAATCTAATCTAATGGGGGAGACAACATATAAATCAATTTATGCACAGAAGATATATCAGATAAATTGGAAATCTCAGAGGGAAGATACTAATTTTTTATTTTGTTTTGTCTGTGAAGATACTAATTTTAACTAGCACATAGTAAGTAAATAAATTATTTTTGTATCCCCAGTGTTTAGAACATAGTAAGTGTTCAATAATTAAATTATTTTTATTCATTCATTTCTAGACATAAAATATAAGCTGACCTGAATGAAGATAAAACAACATAAGGCCTAGGAAAATCATGATTCCATTGCCACAAAACATCATATAGCAAAACAACCAAAGACTAGACTGGAGAAGTTACACAACTGGCAAATACACATCTAATTTCTATGACCTCTGAATTGTGAGCAATCCCACATATAGGTTAACTATGAAGATTAGGGGATTACCATAAGACCTTGCCTTCACTCAACTGCTAAATTTCTCTCCTATTGCTTTGAAATTCTGGATATTACAGTCACTCTTGTTGGATTAGACAAGAAGAGAGGGCTGCCTAATTCCATACTACATCAGCACCAGAAATTAGTCTATAAGATGATGTAGTTCTTACCTTGGAAAAGAGAATTGAACTATATGAGAATGGAACATGGAGGTCAGATAACTTTTCATTAGGTGAAGGGGATGCAGATAAGGAGAGGTTTAGTTTGGAGGGCTTCTTAGGGAGACCAGGCTAATGGGAAGGATAACTCTGTAGGGCATGGAGATTAAGCATAGCAAGACTAGACATTTCAGGGTAGAGAACATGGTGAAAGGATTATACATAATACAGAAGTCAGATTTTTTTGAGCTCTACAATTTTGCCCAGGAGTTTGATACAACTTAGTATTTTTTATAATCCCAGAATCATCAAATCACAAATGAAAGATGTTTCTTAAACCAATACAGACAAATAAAATACAAACTTCTTGACTTCAGATCATTTTTTTTGTCCTTGTGTTTCTAGTGCCTAGTACAATATCTGGCACCTAGTAGGCACTTTTGTTGTTGTGTTCACTTGTGTCAGTGAGGTCTAATTCTTCATGACCCCATTTGGAGTTTTCTTGGCAAAGATACTGGAGTGGTTTTCCATTTCCTTCTTCAGCTCATTTTACAGATGAGGAAACTAAGACAAAAAGGGTTAAGTGACTTGTCCAGGGTCACATAGCTAGTAAGTGTCTGAGGTCAGATTTGAACTCAGAGAGATAAGTCTTCCTGACTCCAGGGCTCAGATTCTATCTACTGCAGCCACCTAGCTGCCCCAAGTAACTTAACAAATTCTTGTTGAATGAATAGATGAATCCTTTAAACTAGTGTATACTTTAGGTACCTCTCCCTTATCTGGCTCCTTATTATGTGCCCATGACTTTGTGCAACTCTGCCTCACAAATCCAGTTTATGTATGAGTCAAAAGATATTACCCATACCATTTTACCATTTTCACCTACCTCAAAGTCCTGTGGTGATGGGCAAGTGAAGAAGCAGTAGATATGGATACATTGGGAGTTGTAGTCACCACTCTGCACACAAGTGGCCCAGGCCACTTGTCTTCCCACTGGACCAAAGCAGCAGTAGGGTTCAACAGCTCTCTGGTGTCTGAGTAGCTTTTTTAAGGACCACCCTGCTCACCTCCAGGCATGGGAAGGGGCTAGAAAAGGTGCCCTAAGAATTGTCTGCTTTACTTAACCCTGGCCTGCTTACCATAGCAGGTAGGTATCCTACCCTGTTGTTAAAAATACCAAAAGATGTACAAAAACTTTGGCAAAGATGATTCCACTCACCATTAGTACATGCTTATGAACAACAAGAAATTCAGTAGACCTGAAAGATGAACAGCTCTTGTTGCCAGAGAAATCGGCAGGTATCACATCCAAATAGCCACCCTGAGTGAAATAAGGATGGCAAATGAAGGTGGCTTCAGAAAGGACCAAGGAATGGTTGAATGGTGTTTGATACTCAACAACTCCAGGAGAAATACCAGGAGCAGAACAAAGGTCTGTACACAACATTTGTCAATATGACCAAGGCCTTTGTTAGTCCTTAAGGAAGATCATGGCAAAATTTGTTTTCCCAGAGAAGTTCATCAGTATTGTATATCAATTTCATGATGGCATGCTTACATGGACAATACTCTTGTGCTTTCCCAGTAACCAATGGAGTGAAGCAGGGCCATGTACTTGTTCCCATGCCTTTTAGCATAATCTTTTCAGTGATGTTGTCAGATGCTTTCAACAAGGAGGAAAAGGGCAATCGAGTCAAGGCCAGTTACCACAGTGATGGTAAATTGTTTAACTTGAAAAGGCTACAAGCCAAGATTAAAGTGAAGGGAGAGTTGGTGTGTGACTTTGGGCAGATGATTGTACACTTACTGCATTCAGCCTGTGAGGCTGAGATGATGAGTATGGATTGATTCTTTGCTGCTTGTGCTAATTTTGGTCTAACACCAGCCAGCACCATACCATGCATAAGTAGAACCATCAGGTATAGCAAATGGAGAAATTTTGAATTCCATGTATGTTTACTTACCATGACAGTATACTTTCTAGGGATGTACACATAGATAATGAGGTTGATACACACACTGCCAGAGCTAGCTCAGTGTGTGGGAAACTCTGAAGGAAAGTGTGAGAGAGAAGAGGTAGTAGGCTGCCTTTCAAACTGGAGGTCTACAGATCTGTGTTGACCTCATTGTTGTATGCCTGTGAAATCTTGACAGTATATTACCACCACGCCAGAAAACTAAATTGCTTCCATTTGAATTGTCTTAGGAAGAGTCTGAAGATCACATGTCAAGATAAGGTACTGGACACCAAGGTCCTTTCTTGGGCTTAATTGCTAAGCATTCCGACTCTACTGCAGAAAGCACAATTCTGATGGGCTGGCAAAGTGGTTTGAATGCCAAACATATGTTTGCCCAAAAGACTATTTTACAGAGGACTCATACAAGACAAGCACTTACATGGAGGTCAGAAGATGCAATACAAGAACACTTTCAATATCTCTTTGAAGAACTTTGGAATCAATTGTGAGACATGAGAGACACTGGCAAAGGACCACCCAACATGGTGTGCCTGCATCAAAGAAGGTACTATGCTCTATAAGCAAAGCAGAATTGGGGTAGCTAAAAAAAATAATATATGCAAATTTAGAGATATTGCCACTCCAAAAGTTCATATAGACTATTTATATCTGACCTGTGGTAGAACCTTCTGAGCTCATATTGGTCTAATCAGTCACAGTTGGACAGACTGTACATTGACCCCAACATTGTGACATTGTTTTGCTGTTCTTTGAGCATGAAGAACAATGACCATCCTTTATCCAGGTGGAATCTGGGAATTTCAGTATCTGGTATATCTCTAAATGTTGCTACCAGTTCTCCTTAATGTCTAGGCAGCTAGATGTTTTAGTCCAGTGCACTGAAATTGGAGTCAGGAAGATCTAAGTTCAAATTTTACCTCAGACACTTACTAAACTGTGTGACCCTGGGCAAGTCTTGAGGCACTTAACCTCTGTTAACTGGAAGATCTCAGTTTCTTCATCTATAAATGGGAATGATAATAATAATAATACCTTTTTGTCTAGTCTTTTCAGCCATGTCCAACTCTTTGTGACCCCATTTGGAGTTTTCTTGGCAGAGATACTGGAGTGGCTTGCCATTTCCTTCTGCAGCTCATTTTACAGATGAGGAAATTGAGGCAAACAGGATTAAGTGACTTACCCAGGGTCACACAGCTAGTGTCAAGTGTTTGAGGCCGGATTTGAACTTAGGTCCTCCTGAATCCAGGGCTGGTGCTTTATCCTCTACACTGCAATTTACCTTATTCTTTTATTTTTAGACAGGGGTACTAGACTAGCAAGTGAAAGGAATGACATAGATATAGTGTTCCTTGATTTCAGCAAAGGATTTGATAATAACTCTAAGAATATCTTTGTGAATAAGATGAAGAAATATAAGGTAGATTGTTGTTGTTTGTCCTTCATTCTCAAAGAGGACCATGACATTGGGTGATGTCATGACTTGTACTGAATTGGATTTAAGTGAGAGATGGCTGTGCAAGATCACCAACTTCACTTTTTCCTCATTTGGGTCCAGTGGCAAGATATATATCGGGAGAACTGAAGATGACCCTGAATGTTTTAAGGCAATTGGGGTTAAGTGACTTGCCCAGGGTCACGCAACTAGCAAGTGTCTGCGGTGAGATTTGAAGTCAGGTCCTCCCAACTTCAGGGCCAGTGCTCTATCCATTGTGCCACCTAGCTGCCCAATGAGGTAGATAATAGTCTGTAATGGATAAATGATTTAATGTAAAGATTAGTGTTAGATGAATGTTAATCTGGATGGAAGTGTCACAGGAGCTATCATTAGTGCTCTTCTGTTTAGTATTTTCATTGATGACTTTGATGAAAAGATGGAAGAAATGCTTATCAAATTTGTGGATGATATGGCAGCAAGGGATAAGTAATATGTTGGATTATAAAACTGAGTAAAAAAAAAACTTGAGGGGCAGCTAGATGGCGTAGTGGATAGAGCTCCGGCCATAGATTCAGGAGTACCTGAGTTCAAATCCGACCTCAGACACTTAACACTTACTAGCTGTGTGACCCTGGGCAAGTCACTTAACCCCAATTGCCTCACCAAAAAAAAAAAAAGAAAAAAAAGAAAAAAAAACTTGACAGGCTGCAAGGGTTTGATCTAATAAGATAGAGTTCCATATCAATAAATATAAACTATACCTGGGATCAAAAATTCAACTGCACAAATATGGGATGGGGTTGAGGGAGGTATGGACAACAGTTCATATGAGAATGTTCTATGTATTTTGGTTTTCAGTGCCCCAATACGGTGCAATCTTAGTTGTTTTTTGATAGGGATATATTATTACCCCAACTTTTTTTAATAGGGATATATTGTTAATAATGAAGTAGGGAATAATCCCTCTGTTTTCTGATTTTGTTGGATCATGCCTGGAATGTTGGGTGCCACATTTTAGGAAGGTAATTGATAAATCAGTGCACTTCAAGAGGAGAGTGCCTAGGTTGGTTAAGGTTTTGCAATCATGCAATGCAAGAATTAGTTGAAGGAGCTAGAAGACTTATGGGAGATGTGATAATTGTATACATATATATATATATATATGTATATGTATATATTGGTGAGGCAGTTGGGGTTAAGTGACTTGCCCAGGGTCACACAGCTAGTAAGTGTTGTGTCTGAGGTCGAATTTGAACTCAGGTCCTCCTGAATCCAGGGCTGGTGCTCTATCCACTGCGCCAACTAGCTGTCCCTGTATACAGATATTTTAAAAGTTGTTGTGTTAAAAAGAGATTAGACTTATTTTCCTGGCCCCAAAGGGCAAAACTAGGACCAATGAATGAAAGTTGCAGAGAGGCAAACTTCATCTGGATAAAAGAAAAATCTTGCCAATCATTAGGGTTATCTCAATGTAGAGGGAATTGCTTTTGGAATTTGGTAAAGTCCTCATCACTGGAGGTCTGCAAGCTGTAGCTGGATGACCATTTGCCAAGTTGTTGAAGAGGGAATTCATTTATGCAGGTTGGGCTTGGTGATCACTTAGAATTCTTCTAATTCTGAGATTCAAGGTTCTGGTAAAGGTGGAAAGGCTTTAAGCATAGGCCTGGTCATGGATTATATACCTATTTTTCAGGGATTAGCCTTCCTAAATTTGGAGAATCACGTGACTGCAAGGTTGATCTCCAAATGATAAATTTTGGGGGGCCACAAGATCTCATAAATACCATCTACCAAGAAGTATAGGCTTTGGGATCTATGTCAGTGGAGGAAATACCCACATTGATGAAATGGCAGCTATTTTGAAGTATAGAAAAGAAAACAAATATCTACTCTGTGCCAGGCACTATCCTAAGCACTTTAGAAATATCATGTCATTTGAGATTCACAACACATTATCTAGTTTCATTCTCATAACCTAGTTAGAAGTAGTCACTATTATTATAATACCTGTTTTAGTTGAATAAACTGAGGCAAAGAGATTAAATAACTTGCCCGGGGTCATACAGCTTATTAGCATCTTAGGCTAGATTTGAACTCAGATCTTCCTGATTCCAGGTTGCACTCTATCCACTATTCCACCTAGTTGTCTACAAGTAAAATATGTTAGTATTGTAGTCTCAGTCACCATTATAAAAAAAATGAGTGAAATTTCCCAGTTGATTTTAGCAGGGATAGTATATATCACAATACTAGCAACTAGATAGTGTAAACTGCAGGCTATTGATGATTTCTGTTCCATATAATGAACTGTGAAACAGACATGGACAATTGTTCAATATAAAGGACCCAGACCACCACAATTCTCTAAGCTGTAGGATCAGGCATTTCTATGCTTTCTAAGACAACACTTGCTTTCAGGCTTAAAGGTAAATTCTTTCCTTCTGTCAGAAGAACTATGAGCAAATGAGCTGAGACTCTTCTTCCCTCTTACTTTACCAGAATTTAGCTTTAATGATAATAACCAAAAGAGATATGGGCAAAAGTTAATTGTACTTTCATTTTGAAGCAGTTGAATGTTCCAGTAGAAAGTGAGTTGAAACAGGAGAGTTAATGGCCAACTTTCAGCTTTCCTCATTCTGCTCCCCCCTTTTCCCAGTTATATTTAGTCTCCAATTGCTGCATCCAAAGGAAGGTGAACATAAAATATTAGAAATGGAAGAGAACTTACATATTATTTGGTTTGACCCCCTTATTTTACAGATGAGAATGTGAAATCTGAGGTAGTTAAATGATTGGCCAAGGCAACATAAATAGTCAGGGACTCAGTCTAGTGTATTTTTTAATACTCTCTCTAGAAATGATAGATTATCCTTCCCCTCTAAGTAAGACCAAAGTTCAGAGATTTTTATTGCCGGTGCCAATGGACATTTGTCAGAACTTTGTGGATAAAACAAGATTACAAAGCTAATTGCTTATAGTAGTTTGCAAACAAACAAAATATGCTTATCCATGTTTGCATGCTCCACAAAAATCTCTTTTGACCTCATTCAATTGTATATACTTTCTGAACCCATGCTTAATAAATTGGTTGATATCCCAGGTCTGATTTTCTTGGTGCCTTTTATTTTTCTCCCTCATATGTTCTTTCTTTGGAGGCGGATAGTATGTTTCATCATTAGTCCTTTGGGATTATCTAGGATCATTGTATTGTTGGGAATAGTTTTCATTCACAGTTCATGAAGAACTTCCAATGTTGAACAGAGTTTATTTTTGATCCTAGAGATAATACTTAGCCATTAGAGTTTGAGTAAGGGAGTAATAAGTTCTTTGAAGAAATGGACCGGCTTTTTTTTAAGTCCTTGAATTCTCAAATACTGAAATAAGTGCCTTATATATGGTAGGCACTTAATGACTATTTAATTGAAAAAGATATAGTAAATAATTATGAATTGAGGATATAAATAATGAAACAGGGAATGGGAAGAAATAAAACTTGCTTCATCATTAAATTATTTTTACTACAAAATTATTTCATTATTAAAATATTTATTATTTTATTAAAATAAAACTATTATTAAAACTAAACAAAACTATTATTCATAAGTAAAATGCAGAACACGTTTCTGCCGTGGCCTACATTTGAAATGAAACAAAGGTGTTTACCAGTCTGTTACAATGAAGACAAGTGTTTCCTCATTTGCACTTTCCTGGAGTTCTCTTACTTCAGTATTTTCTGTAGGTCTACACTAATGAATATGTTAGGAGAAGTAGATTGTTAGTAAGTTGTGGTTTATCTCCCTTGAGCTCCAGACCTGAATCTCTAGTTGCCTATTTCCACCTGGTGATCCCAGTGCCACATAGCAGTAAGACCTGAAATACAAGATTCTCTGAAGAACTAAGAATGAGTATCACAATGTCATGGAAAGTCCCATTGGGACAACAACAGACAACAATATCTAACCAATGGGGAACTTAGAAGAAGAATGGGAATAAAAGATGTCAACTAGTAATTGTATGATAGGAAGAAAAGATAGGCCAGTCACATGATGAAGGCAAGGGGAAAAAAAAAGAAAGCCAGAATTCAATAGTAGGAGAAAGCGAGGAAGGCTTCCAGCATATTGGATGAATCCCTATGGCCTACTTATTGGAGCCCATGGACAAGAGCTGCACATGATAAACAGATTGTGATCTTCATTGTTAGAGAGACCTCTTAAATCAATGAGATCATGGATCAATTTAGTTACTCCATTGTCTTCTCAAACTCAACATACCCCCCAAATTCATTGTTTCCCCCTACAAACTATTTTTGATTTTCCCATTTCTGTCAATGAAATAATATCTTTATTCAACACCTTACTGTTACTTTTGGCATTTCCCTCTCATTTCTCAAATGTAATCACTTACCAAGTTCTTGTTAATCTATCTACAAAAAAATCTCTTTATAAGTTCACTGCTCATGACCACTCTTGTCATCCTACCAAAGGGGTGATTACAATTTGTCTGAAGTACATAACAACAATTTCCCAAATTTGCTTATTCCCTTCCCATCATTCCTTCACATATTGCCAGATTAAGCTTCCTTATGAACAGATCTGATCTATGCTACTCCTCAGCCCAAAACCTATTAATGGCTCTATGTTGCTTATTAAATAACATCCAAATTGCTTTTGTTGCAGTTCAAGCACCTACACCTCTCCATGTTACCAGTTGGATACACAGAATTGTAGAAATAAGTTTCAAAATTGGAAGGAATTTGAGAGCCCATCTAGTTCAACCTATACTTGAATAAGATCCTCTCTGTAACATAACTTGATAAGAGATTATCTAGCATTTGCTTGAAGACTTCTAGTAAGGAGAAACCCATTACATCCCGAGGCAGCACGTTCTGCTTTTGGATAATTCTAATTGTTTTCAAATTTTTCCTTATGTCAGATCTAAATCTGTTTCTCATACTTGCACTTCTTGTCCTTAGTTTTCTTCTCTAGAGCCAAGAAGAATAAGTCTAATAAGCAGTTTACTGATTCACAATTCTTTCTTACATTAGGATTATCTTTCAATGACTCATCCTCCATATTCCTCTTTAATGGCCCCTCCCAACAATCTTCTTTTGTAACAAAGAAGAATTACTAGGCAAAAAAACCCCATGTTCTTGTCTGACAAGATATACTTCAGTAGGCAACTATGATCTATCAGTTCTTTTCTAAGAAGAGATATGTTTCATTCTCAGTATGATTGGTTGCTGCCTTGACAAGAATTCTAATATCTTTCATTTCATCATTCTGAATGTCATCTTCCTTCTATCATTGAGTGGATTGTTTTCTTGGTTCTGCTTACTTTGCATCAGTTCATACAAGTCTTCCCAAATTTATCAGAATGCTTGAGAATATTTTATTATTCCAATAATTTCAATTAATTCTAATATTTTATTAGTTCACATTTATTATATTCCACCTTTGTTTACAGTTGTTTTTTCCCTCTTTCACATGATAGTCCTTCAAATACTTGGATAGCTACCATGTTTTCCCTAAGTCTTCTCTAGGTTAAACAACCCCAGCTTCTTCAATCAATATGCCATGATCTTAAAGCCTTTACCATCCTGATCACCCTCCTGTGGATACTCTTGAGATTATCAATGTTCTTCTTAAAATAGGATGCTCAGAACTGAACACAATATCCCAGATATAGTCTTGTCTGGATAGAGTTCAGTGGAATTAATATCCTAGTGATGGACACTGTCTCTCTCATTGAAGCTAGATGCCCTTTTACTATCTTCTTACTTATTTGGGGTTTCAACTCCTTGCTATCTAATTTTTTCTTTCCTTTCTAACCCAAAGTTAATTTTTCTTGGTAGAGAAAATGGAAACATGCAAGGAGGAGTTCTGTCTTGTTTCATTTTCATCTTATCCCTACAGAATTAATATCCCTTCTTTGGTCTTCCTCTTTGCCCCAAGACAGGATAAAACAGCCCTTCTTTGGTCATCCTTTACTTTTCTTATCAGACTTAGTTAATTCTGACCCTATTCCTACAGGATTATACTTGTTGAATTTTTGTTGAATGCCATGTATTTGTGTTCACCTTGCATTATTTGCCTTCATTTGATCTTTTGTACATAGGTTTTAAAAATCTAAGTTGGTTAATGAGTTGCCTGTGCATTCACCTTATTCTTTCTAAGTAGCACTCCTTTTTATACTTCATCAGAATTGCTCATCTTTGGATCTTCAGAATTTCATTTTTAAGAACTCCCTATCTCTCCTGATTTGACTTTCTCTGAAGAATTGTAGTGCATGTAATTTGACCTATCTTTCCTCTGAACTCTGAAATTTGTCCTTTATAATTTAAGTTTGTGCAATACTGTAAGCATTTCTCTCCCTTTCTAGCACAAATTCTAGGATAGAGTGAACATTTCCCTCCAAGTTTCCCTTCATTTCTACTTCATTTTTTTCCTTTCTGGAATTAGTGAGATGTAGAATAAAAGCTGCTTTTGTTGCCTCCTTCAGCTTTTAAAAGATGTAAACATCAAGGCAAGCCAAAAAATAATTAGCTTCTCTGCTTTTGGCAGAAAGAAAATGTCAATAGATATATGGACAATTAAAGTCCCTTATCATAACCATATTATGCTTCTGTGCTAAGTTTTCTAGGTTTCTTCAACCCTTCATCTATTTTCTTAGTCTGTCAAAGTGGTCTATAATAGAATCCAATAATAATATTGATTCTGTCTCTAGAACTTTACCTTATACTCTCCATGTGCCTCTTCCTCTGGTTCTGTAGTTTCACACAGGAGTCTACATTTCTAATACTTGACATTATTTTCTTCCTCCTACCTCACCACATTTTGTCTATCTAGCCCCTTTTAAATAAGGAATATGCTTCCAAATTCATATTCCAATTATAAGTTGCATCTCATTAAGTTTCAGTGATAATCGACCAACATCTCACACCAAATACTAAAATGAGGTCAAAATAAAGGGTGAAACCATAAACAAATTAAGAGAGCATGGAATAGTTTATCTGTCAGATATATGGACAGAGGAAGAATTTAGTACCAAAGAAGATATGGAGAGCAATATAAAATGTAAAATAGATAATTTTGATTATGTAAAATTAAAAAGCTTTTGCACAAACAAAACTAATGTAACCATGATTATAAGGGAAGCAGAAAACTGGGAAAGAATTTTAAAAATAAGTTATCTCTGATAAAGACCTCATTTCTCAAATTTATAGAGAACTGAGTCAAATTTATAAAAATACAAGTTATTCCCCAGTTGATAAATGGTCAAAGCATAGGAACAGGCAATTTTTCAGACAAAGAAATCAAAACTCTCTATAATCATGTGAACAAATGCTCTAGATCACTGTTGATTCAAGAAATGCAAATTAAAATAACTCCAAGGTATCACCTCATACCTGTCAGAGTGGCAAATATAACAACAAAGGAAAATATTGTATGTTGGAGGGAATATGGGAATACTGGGATACTAATCCACTTTTGGTGGAGTTGTGAAAAGATCCAACCATTCTGGAAAGCAATTTGGAACTATGCCCAAAGAGCTATAGAACTGTGCATACCCTTTGATCCAGCAATACCACTGCTAGGTTTATATCTCAAAGACATCCCCCAAAAGAGAAAAAGACCTATTTGTACAAAGATATTTCTAGTAGCTCATTTTGTGGTGGCTAAGAATTGGAAATCAAAGGAATGTCCATCAATTGGGGAATGGCTAAAAAGCTGTGTTACATGATGGTGATGGAATATTATTGTGCTATAAGAAATGACAAACAGGACAAATTCAGAAAGGCCTGAAAAGACTTATATGAAATGATGTGTAGTGAAGTGAGCAAAACCAGGAGAACATTGTGCACAGAGACAGCAATATTGTTTGATGAAGAATTGTAAATGACTTAACTATTCTCAGCAGTACAATGATCAAAGACAATCCCAAAGGACTAATGATGAAGCATACTATCCACCTCCAAAGAAAAGAACTGATATTGATGGAACACAGACTGAAGCATGCTATTTTTCACTTTCATTTTTTTCTTATATTCAAGTTTTCTTATACAAAAATGACTAATATGGTAATGTTTTACATAATTTCACATGTATAACATATATCTGATTGCTTACCACCTCAGGGAAGATGGAAGGGAGGGAGGGAAGGAGGGGTAGAATTTGGAACTAAACTTTATATAAAAATGTTTATTATTATTTAAAAAATTTAAATTATATTTATTAAAATATGGATAGAATGATTCTATTTAAGACAACATATGTGAAGAATGCTAATTTTTTTTTGGCAGGCAATGGGGGCTAAGTGACTTGCCCAGGGTCACACAGCTAGTAAGTGTCAAGTGTCTGAGGCCGGATTTGAACTCAGGTACTCCTGAATCCAGGGCTGGTGCTTTATCTACTGTGCCACCTAGCTGCCCCTAGAATGATTCTATTAAAGAATATTTTAAAAGAAAAAAAGTTTCAGCCATAACTGTGACGTCAAATTTGCCTCCTTGAATTAAGATTTGTGGTTCAGCTTGGTTGTCACCCTTACTTTGTGTAATTGTATATAGATATTTGTTTGAATCAAGGTTTTTATTGCTGGCTTCTTTCTTGGAATTTGTCTCCTGTGAAATTCTGGGAATCTATACTGTTCTTCTTCTTCATACATTGAACCTACTATGTATAGTATGTAACTTGGTAGAAACATATAAGCAATCTTTACCCCACTTCTTCCTTTTCACATTAAAGCCTCCCACTCTGCTTTGAAAACCGCACACTAGATTTTCAAGACTTTAGGCAAATACATTTTTATGAATCCTTACTGGGTATACTTCATTCCTGTCCCTAAAATCCATCATTCCTATATTTTAAGCCATGGTTCAGCAATCCCAAACAAGTTGTTTTCACATACCATCTTATTAATCAAATTAATTTACCATTCATGTTCTAAAATTCAGAATCGATACTTCCTTTTTCTGACTTCACATAGCACTTCATCCCACCCCCATCTCTTTCTCTCTCTCCCTCCCTCTCTGTCTCTGTATGTCTGTCTCCTATATTCTACTGCAGTATGGCATATTTGTGTATGTGTCATACATCATCTCCTACAGTATAGGGACAACATCTTAATTATCTTTTTCTTGCTCCCAGTGCCTAGTATGTTGCTTTGCCCACAAGATCACAGATAAAAAGTGGGAAGAGACCTTAGAAATTACCTAATTTAACCATCTTATTTTTTTTTACAAATGAGGAAACAGAAGTCCAGAAAAATTAAGTAACATGTATAAGGTCACACAACTAACTAATATACAATTGAGACTAGAACCCAAGATTCTTTCCTCCTAGTCTTGTGTTCTTTCTACTATCTTATGCTGTCCCACCTCTTTAGTTTCTGCTTGGGGGAAGAGGCTGGGGATATGGAAATATACAGTTGATTAAGCTGGCTTGGACTATTTCAAAATGGGTAATAATTCCAAGGTAATGATATAGGGTCCAAGAATTCTCTTTGTTTAAATAAGCCTAAATATCAAGAGTGGACCCTCAATTAGGTAGGTGACAGAGAAACAAAGAAAGTTATCTGTCTTCTTTTTCCTTTACTTTAATTCACATTTCTCATTTATTTTGTAGGAAATAGAGAAGAAAACATAAATGAATTCAGCAATCCTCCACTTTCTCCCTCATTTCCTCCCCAAAAGCAAACCTCAAGAACATGTCAGCTTACCTTTCCTATAACATCTGTCAGCAGCTTCAGGGCCAGAGGATCATGAACTAGAGAGTCAGTATAAAAACAACCAAGGTATTTCCTTGGGTCAATTGAGTTGTCTTGGGCACACAGATCAGGGCGTACTTTGAATCCATGAGATATTCTCCCCACTGTGAATGGAAAAGCACCACCTACAAAGAAAACTTCTTATTGAGGGGGCTGATCTTGATTAGAAAAATACATGACAAAGCAGAGAGACATTATTGTCATAAATGACAATTATTTACTGAATATTAAACTTACAACAATCATAGGATCACAAACCTAGAGCTATAAGGGATCTTAGATGCCATCTAGTTCAACCCTTTTATTTCACTGATGAGGAAATTAAGTTCTAGAGACTTTGCCTATGGTCATATCAAAGACAGAATTTGAATGCAGATCTTCTGGCTCCAGATACTGGGGTTTCCTGATTTAACACAGGAAATAGAAAATAGGCAAGTCTGTTTGAGGATGTTACATTCTAATGGAGAAGTGACAGATGAACCCTTACACAAGTACAGTGAGAATACTTAGGAATAAAATATGCAAACAAGTATAACAGTAGTGAACAGCTAGTTTTTAAAGTACAAATATGGTGTTTATATTACTTATAGGATCTATAACCAGAAGACGCCATAGAAAACATAAAGTTCCTCCTATACCCCTCCTCCACCTCATTTTTCCAATGAGGAAATTACATCTCTAAGGTCTATTAAGTTAAAAAATAGCAGTGATCCGTACCAAGTTCTTCTCTAAGTATTCTCTTAGGATGTTCATATATCTAAGCACATAGAGACAGTTTTTCCTGCTGCTTCTCAAGGACAAATGGTGACACCTAGAATACAAAGATATGATGGTAGCACAATGATGGAGACAAAATATAGACATGATCATGTTCCCAGAGTATTTTGTTTTTTTCATCTGGGGGCTCCTAAGGCTTTTCTTCTTTTACTTACAAATGTGCTAAAGTAGCCTCCTTATTTCAATGCTAAGGTAGAATTATAGGTGCTAAAGTAGTAGAGATGAGAGAAATTTTATTCTTTTCATTTCCTGCTGGAAATGTCACATAGCTAGAGTGACCAGACTGGGAATATTGAACCTCTGTGAGATAGTGTAGTGCTGTACATGTTAACTTCTGGATACCTCAGTATAGGAAGGAGGCTCCCATTGCATCATCTGAACAGCCTCTGGATTGAGTGCATATATTTACTTTATACCTACAGGGTGTCCTGAAAGTCTTAGTATGGTTTTAAGCTATTAAAGCTTGATGATGATGATAGTAACAACAACAACAACAACAACAACAACAACAACCTACTTATATGTATATAAATAACCTGCAGTGATGAATTAACCTGTAGTGATGGTTGGTTTTTTCTGATAAGTTCCTTGGGAACAGGAATTCCTTCAGTTTTTGTTTTTTATATTCCATAGTAACTAATCTAGTGTTTGGCAAGTAGGTGCTTCATAGATGCTCATGGAATAAATGAATGTTTAATAATTGTAATGAATAAGTTCCTTTAACTTTTATGCTTATTTTTTCAAATATATTAGTGGAATGGATCCATTGAGCAATGGCACCAAATCTATAATAAATAATAAATTTGACATAAATTACTTCAATTATCCTTTAAAATGTTAATCTTTCCCTCACTTCCTATTGGTAATTACTGTAGTGAGGTATTTCTTCTGGTTGCAATTGGTCTGTCTTCTGCAGCTTTGTTGGAGAATGAGCTACTTCTAATCAAAGACTTATTTCAGAAAAAAAATCCTCCTGTTGGTAATGCTAAGAAAAAAATTCTCTTCTTTCCTTAAGATCTCTATATCCACTTGCCAGCAATTTCCCTGAATTAACCTGTAGTGATGGTTGGTTTTCCAATCTATTGGGGTTAATGTTCTTGGAAACAGAATTTTCAGAGCTTGGAGGGATGTCAGCAGCCATCTAGTCTAACCTAGACTCAAAATGAATTCCCACAACAATATACTAAGTAAGTGGTGAAAACTAGCCTCTGCTCCAAGAGTTCTGATGAAGGGGAACTACTTCTCAAAACAACCCATTTCCCTTATGGTTCACTCTAGTAATTAGGAAAAATTTCCTGACATTAAACCTAAATTGGTTTCTATGCAACTCCCAATCATTGTTCCTGGTTTTGACCTCTGGGTCCAAACAGAATGAGTCTTCTGCTTCTACATGACAGCCCTTCTTATACTTGGGATAATTATCATTTACCCTCCAAGTCTTTACTTTATTCCAGGATAAAAATACCCAGTCCTTCAACTAATCCTCAGATCACATGGATTCAAAGGTCTTGCTGTGCTGACTGCTCTTTTTTGGCCATTCTCTAGCTTATCAGTGCCTTTCCTAAATGATAGCAGCCACAAGTGAACACTCCACTCCACTTGTCGTCTTACCAGTACAGAATACAGGACTATCACCTCCTTATTCCTGAGAGCCCTGCCTTTCAAGCCTACTAAGATTGCATTTGCTTTTTTAGCTACTACCTCACACTGACTCATTGAATTTTCTGAACTAAATTTTCTGGGTTTTTCCCCCCAGAAAATTTCAGTCTAGCATTGTCTTCTCCATCTTGAACTCATGAAGTTGATTTTTTTGAACCTGAAACTCACATATTTCACATAAAGCTGTACATGGTGAAGGAAGCAGAATTGGAGGAAGGAAGACGGACTGCCCAATTGTGCACCCAACTCGAGTTTTCATTTCTTGGTTTTGCTTTCCCATTAGCACAAACAATAACATCGAGTACTACAAAGCATTATATAGTTCTGTCCATGATCAATTATATAGAGTGGTGGATATGGTGGATCAGATCAGCTACAAGAAAAGTTATGGCTTGAGAGGGTCATTTAACCTGACCAATCTTCTGTTCTATTCACAGAAGAGCTGAAGGGAATGAATGTTAGCTGATTTTTACTGTCATTTATCTTAGAGCTAGAAGGGATCTCAAGAGATCCTTTGGTTCAACCACCTGTCTTTGGGCAGATATGGTATTTCTTATGCCCATTTTATAAATGAGGCAAGTAAGTCCCAGAGAACTTAAGTTACCTGTTCAGGGTTGCAATCATAAAGTGTGAGGAAAGATCATAAGGTCATAGATATAGAGCTGGAAGGGATGATCTAGTCCAAATTCCTCACTTTACAGATGTGGAAACTGAGGCCCAGGGAGATTTAATGAGTTGCCCAAGGGCACAAGGTAATATTAGAGGTGGAACTGGAAATGAACAGGTTACAAGGAAAACAAACAGGAGTAGCATTGTTTAGTGGAAAGAGCATAAGACCTGAAATCAAGATACTTGGTTTTGCTTCCTAACCCCTGATGCTGACACACTGTGTGACCTTACATAAACACAAAACCTGAGTCTCAGCTTCCTTATCTGCAAGTTGAATCAATATTTGTACCACCTACCTCATGCACTAGTGAAGAAAGGCTGTTTAAACCTTAAAGCTCCATGTAAATGAGTTACTATTATTAACCTCCACATAGAGGAGCCTTGTTGGCGGAATAACAAGAAAAGAAGCAAAGTAGCACTGGACCAGGATTCAAGAGAATTGAATCCTACTCTGTAGTCTCAACAGATAGTTGAGAGATGTATAGATGTAGGAGGAATCACCTAACTTCTCTGGGATCTATTTTCTTTATCTGAAAAAAAATTAGAAGGTTGGATTTGACCATCTGAGGTTTTATAAAGCTCTAGAATTTTGTTGTGTCTTTAAATGTATAAGGAGGATTCATCTGATGAAAGACCTTGAAGTGTAGGCTTTGGATTTTGAATTTATTCCAATAGGAAGCCAATTTCCAATTCTCTAGCAGGAGAATCATGCCATGTATTGGATTTTGTCTTTTGCACTGAACTATAAGCTCCTCCAGGGCTGAGATTATGTTTTCTTTCTCCCAATTACAGAACTAAATCTATAGTGTGCTCTCTCCATGGTGCTAATGAAATGTAACTCTGGTTCTACTGTTGCTGTTCTGTGCTACTTGGGCCAGACTGGCATTGCCATTTAAGTTCAGTGACCTTAAAGTGATAGAAAACATTTCTCATGGTCTCAGGCCAGTTGTCCTAAGAGGGAGGGCCAAGCCAAGAGCTGGAGTCAAGAGAGAGAGAGAGAGAGAGAGAGAGAGAGAGAGAGAGAGAGTTCATGGCCTTTCCCAAGAATTTTTATCCTCTTTTGATAGAGGTGGGTCATTATATATTGATCAAAACTAATTGGGTAGCATCATTCAATTCCATTGATTGACATGACTTGAAGGTGGTCTAAAGTAAAATGAACTCTACAGATGAATGACATCAGGGAAAGACCCTCACTCAAGTTGCCCAAGGCAAAGTCCATTATCTATCACTGAGCTAGACAAAAGAATCAATCTCCATTTCTTTTGTTCCCTTGAGTTTGTTCCCGACAGGAGAAAAGGACTTTCTGGTGGGGGAGAAAAGACTGATCTCTGCGTCCCCCAAGAAATCCATGATTAATAATTATTTTCTCACAAAGAGGAAGTAAAGGAATAAACATTCATATAGTACCTACTATGTGTCAAGTACTGTCATAGGTGGCTTTAAAAACAACAACAACAACAACAACAACATTATCTTTTTCACTCCTAACAACAATCCTGTGAGGTAGGTGCTCTTGTTGCCATTTTACAATTGAGGAAGCTGAAGCATATAGAGGTTAAGTGACTTACTCAAGGTTACACAGCTAGGAAGTGTCTGAGGCTGGATTTGAATTAGCTCTTCTTGACTTGAGGCCCAGTGCTCTGTCCACTGAGCCACTGACTACCTTCTTGCTCTAAATTCTATGAATACAATTATTTAGCAAATGATGCCCTCCAAGCTCTTACCTCCATGTGCAAAGCACACTTTAAGTTTAGGAAACTTCTTAAAGACTCCTCCCATAATCATGGAACAAATGGCTGTGGTGGTTTCTGCTGGCATGCCTGAAAATAACAAGCAAAGTAGCAATATGCAGAGCTTGTTAGATTGAATTAAAGCTATTGCTGAGCAGTTATAGTTTTTTCTGTTCTTCGCTCCAGTAATTTCTTAAGTTTAAAGCTCCCATGATTTGATAAATACAGATCTTAAAAAGGCTATTACTTGGACCATAATGTAAACTTACTATTTTAAAATTTTTACATTGTGGTTGTTTAGGGGTTTTAAGCTAGTACTGTAGTCAAAAAGACTTCATTTCAGTTTCTGGGTCCTTTGATGATTCATAAACATGAATGGCAAGTTGACTTAAGTTTGCCCCATCTCTAAAATGGCGATAATAGTATTTAGTTAACCTTCTTCCCTTTTCTGTCTTTCCCCCTGTCCTGTCTGCCCAAGGGATAAGATCAAGGCTAACCAGTGTAGATTAATATAAATCTACAAAGTTCTTAGGATTCTTGCTGTACTTGTTCTACACCAAATGCACTGATTAACTTCCTTTTTCTTAGATGGACATTACCAAACTTGTTAAGAAGACCTTCAGAAGAGGTCAACTCCACTGAATTGAACAGGCACATTTCTGATGTTGTCAGGTCACAAGGGGTATAATTCTCGGGGATGGGGTGGTGGTGAGAAAAAGCTTCATCATCTAATTTTTTGAATTTTTTTGGGGGGGTTAGGCAATGAAGGTTAAGTGAAGGTTAAGTGTGTGCCCAAGGTCACACAGCTAGTAAGTATCAAGTGTCTGAGGCCGGATTTGAACTCAGGTCCTCCTGACTCCAGGGCAGGTGCTCTATCCACTCTGCCACCTAGCTGCCCCCATCATCTAATATTTTTAAAAATGCAGGCTGCTCTACAGCCCTCAGAAGAATTTCAGCCCTTTTATAAGAAGGCAGTGAGACAGGGGAGAGATTTCTGGTCACCTTTAGTATTGTGAGGGAAATTATATAGTTTCTATCCCTGGAAGTGTTTGGAAACTGTATGTATATACATTAAGACTTGTTGACAGCCATGAGTTTCAACCTTTACCCTTTTATTACCAGGGATGATAATAAGTAACCAAATAAGTCCAATGGGAATTATTTCCCTTTCTTTCTGTGGACTCTGGTAGAGTCATAGCAAGAAGTGATATGGCTGAACATGTGGGGAGGAAAAGAAGCAGGGGTCTGTGTAATTTACTCTAGAGTGGATAATCAGCCCACTGAAATTTGGCTATTTGGTTGTAACATTGAGGATCTCAGTTTTAAGAATAGAAGCTCTAAGATTACTGGAATGGACTTCACCCTCACTTCCACCTGTTAGTATCTATTAGTCTCCTTTAAGACTCAGCTCAAGCTCTTCCTTCTATATAAAGCCTTTCCTGATCCTCACAGCTTCAAGTACCTTTCCACTCCAAAATACCTTGTATACATTTTGTTAAAATCTGTATAAGTACATGTCATCCTGACAGAATGTAGTTCTTGAGGGTAAGGTATTGTTTTATTTTATTATTTCTTTGTATCTTCTGTGCCTAGAACTATTCCTGGCACCCAGTAAAACACTTAGTAAATGTGCTTTGATTGACTGATTGGAAGCTATTATTAGGTTTATAAAACAATGCAAGAGCCACTAGTTGGACCTAATAGAGGAATCTGGGTCCTTGGCTTTATTTCATATTTCCATTAAGTATTTAAATTTGATATCACATGTTTTCACTGATGATCAGGAAAATGTGAGCTGTTGCTACATTCCTAGCCTTCAAAACCAATACAAACCCACGAGCCAGGGAAGCCAGTACTTGGCCATCCGTCCATCCATCTGCATGTCCCAGGGGTGTACAAACAAGGAGCAGTTCAGCTGTTCTGCAGCCTTGAAGGAAGCAAGCAACACAAAAGAGATTATTTTAGATTGGCCAGCAGCAAAATATCAGCCGAGTTTATATTTGCCTTTAGTGTATCACTCTGGGGAAATGATCATTCTTGGATTCTGAATACAGTAATGGACTAAATAACTAAATTCAAGGAATTAGAAAGCTTCCTCTTGACCTAAGGGACACATTCATCGATAAGTTCATGTTTCTTGTGAATAAGATTCTCATGTTGAAGAAATACAAAAGAGAAGATTAGGATAAAACCAATTTATAGTTAAGATTGATTTATATGAGCAAAATAATCCATCAAATACATATTCAGAAATCATAAGTTTTGAAGGTTAAAGAGATTTGATCTCATAAACTCAATAAAGGAAAGAGATGTTATTTCATAGCTTAGGTATGAGCAGAATTCTCCCTGCTTTCTTCCATGGGTCTTATGGGGCGGGGGGGTTCTGTCAGTTCCCAGAGAAGCCTCTCTCCCTACTCCATCTCTGCTTTTTCAACATGTCAGCTACAGAAATGAGAATACCTTGCATGAGAACTAAGGGGATTATGGGGCATACTACTTTAGAGGTAGAATCAGAGTAGTTTGACCCACATCAACTGATAGCTAAAAAATAATAGTAGAATTGTTGTTTTTTCCCTTAGTTGCTGGGGCAGCTCCACAGCTATAGATAAGTCTCTGAACCTGCTTGGTGCAAAGAAAGAACCTTATTGCGTAGGCTATTCTGCTTATTTTATTGTAAGCAGATAAACAAACAGTATCAATGGCAAATTCAAACCATTTCAGGAAATGATGTAGTTCTCAAGAGAGAATATCATTTACAGGGATTTACTAGGCAAAATGTTTGAATTTCCAAAAAATTCCTAAAAAGGTCAATGGATATTGGAGCTATAGGTCTGCCCTGCCTTATATCATTAATTGGGTCCAAAAAACTTGATGTTCCATTAGTTATTCAGTTAACTAGAATTTATAAAATTTCACCTATGTGTAAGGCACTGTGCTAAGCACAAGGGATACACAGGAAAGCAAAAACCAAGTAACTCTTACAGTCTAATGGAGGAATCTAATGTTTTGTGAAAACAATGTTATAAACATCAGTTAGTTCCATAGGAACAATGATAAAAAGATTATTTTTCCCTCAGTAAATACCCCTTTATTTAAAATTTTGAGATCTACATTTTATCCCTCCTTCCTTCTTCCTCCCCCCTCCCTGAGGTGGTAAGCAATCTGATATAGGTTATACATGTGCAATTATGTAAAACATTGCCATGTTGGTCATTTTGTATAAGAAAACTTGAATAAAAGAAAAAAATGAAAGAAAGTGAACATTCTGTGTTTACTCAATGTCAGTTCTTTCTTTAGAGGTAGGTACTATGCTTCATTATTAGTTTTTTGGGATTGCTGAGAATACTTAAGTCATTCACAGTTCTTCATCATATAATATTGCTGTCACCATGCACAATGTTCTCTTGGTTCTATTCATTATTCTTGGTTCTATACATCAGTTCATATAAATCTTTCCAGGCCTTTCTGAATTTGTCCTGTTTGTCATTTCTTATAGCACAATAATATTCTCTCACCATCATGTACCACAGCTTGTTTAGCCATTCCCCAATTGATGGACATTCCTTTGATTTCCAATTCTTAGCCACCACAAAATGAGCTACTAGAAATATTTTTGTACAAATAGGTCTTTTTCTCTTTTGGGGGATGTCTTTGGTATATAAACCTAGCAGTGGTATTGCTGGATCAAAGGGTATGCACAGTTCTATAGCTCTTTGGGCATAGTTCTGAATTGCTTTCCAGAATGGTTGGATCTTTTTACAACTCCACCAAAAGTGGATTAGTATCCCAGTATTCCCATATTCCCTCCAACATCCAATATTTTCCTTTGTTGTTATATTTGCCACTCTGACGGGTATGAGGTGATACCTTAGAGTTATTTTAATTTGCATTTCTCGAATCAATAGTGATCTAGAACATTTGTTCACATGACTATAAATAGCTTTGATTTCTTTGTCTGAAAATTGCCTGTTCCTATCCTTTGCCCATTTATCAACTGGGGAATGACCTGTATTTTTACAAATTTGACTCAGTTTTCTATAAATTTGAGAAATGAAGCCTTTATCAGAGATATTTATTTCAAAAATTCTTTCCCATTTTCCTGCTTCTGTCATAATCTTGGTTACATTTGTTTTGTTTGTAAAAAAGCTTTTTAATTTTATATAATCAAAATGATCTATTTTACATTTTGTATTGCTTTCTATATCTTCTTTGGTTCTAAATTCTCCCTCTGTACATAAATCTGACAGATAAACTATTCCATGCTCTCTTAATTTGTTTATGGTTTCACCCTTTATTTTGACCTCATTTTAGTATTTGGTGTGAGATGTTGGTCTATACCTAGTTTTTGCCATACTGTTTTCCAGTTTTCCCAGCAGTTTTTGTCAAATAATGAGTTTTTGTTCTCAAAGCTTGGATCTTTGGGTTTATCACATACTAGATTACTATAGTCATTTACTATATTGTAATTTGTACCTATGCTATTCCACTGATCCACCTCTTTATTTCTTAGCCAGTACCAGATTGTTTTGCTGATTATAATTTTGATAAAAAAATTAGTAAATGAGTGACATATCAGTCATGCTATATCAGGGTTTCACATTCTTGCACAGAGTTTAGTTAGCATGTATAATGTGGAGGGGCAGAGCAAAGATGCCTAAAAATTAGCAGTGCAGTGAGCTCTTATCCAACAAACTCCTCCAGACAGACCTAAAAAATTCACTAGATAAAATCCTGAGGGGAAAACCAGAAAAAGTGATAGTGAGTCCTTTGTCTGGCCAGGGTCAGCATAAAGACACAAACAAGGACACTAGAGACAAGTTGGCTCTGGAACATGTCACATACAGAGCAGTTCCAGTGCCCAGGGAGAGACTATGCACAAGAGCCAGAGGGGGTCCCAGACCCATACCAATGTACTGCAAACTGGGATAGGGTGAATTGCAGCTTTTTGCCTTACTCTATCCCACATCTCAGGTTCAGTTTGTGCTGCTCTGAGCCAACAGAGCTTTCCAACTGCCTAAATATAGCAACAGTCCAAGTATACTAAGACCTAAACCCAGCTTAGAACTTTCAGAACCCAAACCAGGGGGTCAGCAATCAGATTTGCCCTAAATCAGACCATTTGGTAGCACTAAATCTTGTATGTCCCAAGCCTGTCCTTGAGACCCTGGAATAAACACATACTCAATAGACCCCAAGGAGCATTAATAGGATCAGCCTAGATCCTTCCTCTATACCTCAGAGCCTTGCCCTAATATCAGAGTCTGAAGTCAGAAAGTAGGATGGAAGAATGGGAAAAAATAAAAGAATCCCACCCTTATGAGCTATTGTGTTGGAAGGAATGCTCACAACAGAAATGCAGAAGAGAATGCCTCAAAACATCTACAAGCAAATGCTTCAGAGTAAAATACAAGTTGGGCACAAACTTAATGAGAATTACTGGAAGAGATGAAGCAAGCTTTTAACTAGAAGAGTTGACAAAAGTAGTTATAAATAGAAGAGCACTTGAGGAAAATATCTGGAAAGAAATTAAATCTATGTAGGAAAGAAGTGGAAAGACAATTGACAGCTCGGCACAAGGGGTATAAACACTTGTTCAAACAACTCCCTGAAAATTCAAATGGGCCAAACAGAATCTAATGATTCCATGATGCATAAGAAATATTAAAACAAATCCAAAAGCTGACAAAAATAGAAGAAAACATAAGGTATATCATAGCAAAAAGAAATGATATGAAAAACAGATTAAGGAGAAAAAAAAATTGAAGAATCATTGGATTATCTGAATACTATGTTCAAAAAGAGAAGAGCCTAGGCATATTTCAAGAAATCTTAAAAGAAAGCTACCTAGTTCTCTTAATAACAGAGGGCAAAGTGGAAAGAGAAAGAATCCTTCAATCACTCCCTGAAAGAAATATGCAAATAAAAACTCCAAGGAACATCATAGCCAAAATCCAGATCTCCAGATCACAGGGGGAAAAGATAGAATACATATATAATTACAACATGGCCTTGTTACAGCAGCTTGCATATGAGATATACTGTATCATGAAACCATAGGACCATAGATCTGGAGTTGGAAGGGACATCAGAGGCCATCTAGGTAATGTCCCTCATTTTATCATGAGGAAACTGGAACCCTGGAGGATTAAGTGATTACCCATAATCATACAGATAGTAAGCATTAGATGTGGGATTTAATCCAGGTCTTCTGACTCCAGAGTGAGTGCTCTTTCCCCTGTATCTTATGTGGAAAAAAATGTTTTTCTTTCTTGTCCTCTTTAGCAAGTCAATGTCTCATTAAACAGGTGACATAGTGGATAGAGCTCTGGGCCTGAATTCAGGAGGATCTGAATTCAAATACAGCCTCAAATACTAGCTATGTTACCCTAGTCAAATAATTTAATTCCTGTATGCCTCAGTTTCCTCAATTATAAAATGGCAATGATAACAACAGCTACCTCCCAGGGTTATTGTGAGAATCAGATGAAATAATATTGTAAAGCACTTAGCACAGTGCCTGGCACTTATCAGGAATAATATAAAATGCTCATTCGCTCCCACTTATCCCCACTATATTGGGACTATTCAAAACATGTATCTCAAATAGTCCATGCAGACCACTTAGTAAAGTGCTAAATAATAAATGATATAGTCTTTTGAATTAGACATTGTAGCATGCTTATAACATTGTGATGAAGTCTTAGGAATTAAACTCTATACTATTTTGAATGATTTTTCCCCTCTAGGTGTGGGTTTGGGGTTGGGGTCTTGTGAGTTCATCTCATAGAAAGCATCCTTTAGCTAATTCCCTTAACCAAAGCAAATCAGCAACCTCTAGTCCTACAAGTATTGGCTGGAGGACACTACCAGGTTAGGTAACTTGCCTACAGTCACATAGTCAATATGTGTTAGAAATCTTGCTAACTCTGAGGCTGGCCCGTTATCCACTATACCATATTACATCTTTCCTTGAGCCTAGTAAAAACTTAACAAATGCAAAGGAATTGCAAAGAAAAAAAGAGGCCGTGGTTATTATTATTATTATTTTTTAGTGAGGCAATTGGGGTTAAGTGACTTGCCCAGGGTCACACAGCTAGTAAGTGTTAAGTGTCTGAGGCCGGATTTGAACTCAGGTACTCCTGACTCCAGGGCCGGTGTTCTATCCATCTGCGCCACCGTAGCTGCCCCCCGTGGTTATTATTAATACATAGCCTTTGTAGTGGAACAGGCACAGGTTTAGAGTCAGAAGACCAGAGTCAGATAGAACCTCTGGTACATATTACCTGTGTGACCTTGGACAAGTCATTTTTCCTGCTCTGGTCTTTAGTGTCTCTGCCTGAAAAATGAGGGGATTGAATGGGGTCACCAAGGTCCTTTTCATCTCTAACAACCTATGATCCTGAGGAATCATCATAATTGCATTTACAAACTCTAATGAATCATCTTTCTTTTTAATCTACCTTAAATATCCTTGGAGTAATCAGACTGATGACTCATGTTTATCTGCAAATAGTTGATGAATAAATCAGAGATGTCCCTAGAGTTCCTCTCCAAAATATCTCTAGGGAACCCCAAATTACTTTAGGTCTAGAAAATAGAAAGATTAAAAGAGAACCCAGGTGTCTGAGTGGGACACACAGGACAGTTATAAAAAGAGAAAAGCATTTTAGTTCAATAGAGGTTCAGGTTAGAAAAAAGGCATATTGCTTGAGAAATGAGGAGAAAGCAGTTAGGCCTGGATGGGGAAAAAGGATCAGAAAAAGAATAGATGTGAGGAACTAGGCTGGAAGACCTTGACCTCTAAGTAGATTAGGCTCAGGTGTTTGAACAAAGATACCCAATAGCAATGGTCTTGTAGGATTTAGAGTTAGAAAAAAAATCTCAGAGATCATCTAGTCCAACAGATTCATTTTATAAACAAAGAAACTAAAGCCCCTAGAGGTTAAATTATTTACTCAGGGTTACACAGGAAGTAAATAAGAGAGCAGAGGCCACTCATAGGAGACTTAACTCACTGCAATAATACTATATAGAAGCAATCTCCAGCTTAGGAAATGGTTGACTGTAACTTTTATTTGTTGCCAATTGCCTAGGATTTGGGATGCCTGTTCCTATGAAAAGAGCATTAGAAGAGCTAGTCAGATTTCCTCTAAAGCCTATTTAATCCCAAACTAAAGCATAAATTGTATCAGTGGCCCATAGAGTAGCTGCATTTTGTATGGCCTCTTCAGAAATATGACATCAGCAGCAAGGTATGACTTACTGATAAGAAGAAAGTTATGTGGGTACAGTAGATAGGACATTAGATTTGGAATCAGAAAGACCCAAGTTTGAATCTTACCTCAGACACTCATAAGTCCTTTAACTGCTCCCAGCCTCAGTTGGTCATTGTTTGTGACTCAGAGTGAGGGTAAATAGCAATTGTTTCTGTTCTTCCTCTCCCAGATAGGTTTTTCTTTTGAGTAGGTAAAAGAGACCCCCCCCCCCATTTCTTAAATAGGTTTAAATACTGAATGGGTGTTGCTTCAGATAAACTGACTCTTGGGAAAGACCTTAGCTTAAAAAGGCCAAGGTCTCCCACTACATCCTGGGCCATCTTGGATCTTCCTGATCTTTTTCTTGCCCCTGGACCCAGATAACTCTGGAGGAGAGAGTGACACTGTGAGTTTTTGAACAGCTCTGTCTCACTTAAATCCAATTCACTTGTAAGTCAAGCCATCACCTTCCAGAATGAAGGCCAAACAATGATGTGGTTAGTAGAAACAAAGCAAGAATGAATGACAAAGTCAGTTACAGGTGGGCCAGGTGATTTCTGTGACTCCATCCAATTTTGTGATTCTGTGATACTGTGTGCTTGCAGTGAAAATGGTTTAAAATTATATAGTCATATTATTAGTAAATAAAGTATAAAAACAATACATTTGAATATGAAATAGCCTTTTAGGATTGGTGCTTTAGGAAAAGTTGGTTTAATTGGAGAGAAATCAGGAAGTTGATGAAGTTTTATGGAGCTACTAAGAGGTCAACAGTAATTATATCTCAAATTTATAACTTTCTTTTTTTTTTTGACATATTAGAGTCAGGACAGGGAAGCTCCCTGGGGGTGATCAGAGGGAAGGGTAGGAATATTTAACTGCGACCTACATGTAGGGGACATTTGCATATTGGATGTTTAAGACTTGGTGAGTGACTTATGTGAGCTTTTAATATAGGGAGATGATGCTATTGATCCACCATTAGAAGAAATGCTCTGACTTGTTCCATTTGTATTTATGCTCATCTGTTCACAGTCTCTGATCCAGTTCCCTTTTAGATCAAAGAGGAATATGAGGGCAGCTAGGTGGCACAGTGGATAAAACACCGGCCCTGGATTTAGGAGCTCCTGAGTTCAAATATGACCTCAGACACTTGACACTTACTAGCCGTGTGACCCTGGGCAAGTCACTTAACCCCCATTGCCCCGCAAAAAAAAAAAAAAGAGGAATATGTATGACAGCTGATTAGAAGTAAGGATGTAGTCTCTTCTTGTAGGATATAATGAAGCTTACTGGTCTATTTGGATATTATAGCCCCTAAGATTCATCAGCTTAGTTCTCTAAACACTTAATTAACTGAAAGATAAATTATCAATTTATTATAACGTAATAGGAACATTACATTTACTACCAAACAAGGACATAGGACCTGGAGAGATTTGAGCCCAATGTGAATAGGCTAAAGATGGTCTGTGGTTTATGTCCTTGGATTGACTGATCAAAGGTGTCCCTGTGCAGTACACTAGTCTCAAAATTCAGGACTCTATTTGGTGACTTTCTGAAAGTTCTGGGACATTTCTCAGGTGGTAGCTTGTCATGCCATTGGGTGTACATTCTGGTTTGTCAGGCTCTGGCAAAACAAAGAAGTAGCTGAGGTAGCCACTATAGCTTCTAGCCTTTTAAATTGCAGGCTGTCATTGTCCCTCTCCTCTCATATCTAATTCCTTCTTACTAGTGGTTCTTTGGAAAGGGAAAGTTGGGAAACTGATACTGGACAGTTGCACCACTTCTGGAACAAGACAAAAAAATGGAGCTCACATTACAATTAAAGTTTGTGAAGCGAACATTTATAGACATTATGTCTATTGATCCTCCCAACTTTGAGTAAGTGCTATCATCTCCGTTAGACAGGTGAGGAAATTGAAGCAGAGAGAGCTTAAGTGATTTGCTCAGAGTCACACAGCTTATAGGTGTCTGAAGTGTTATTTGAACCTAACTCTTCCTAACTATGAGTTCAGTGCTCTATTCACCAAAGTCATGTAGATAAGACTATTCGATAATAGTTAAACTGACTAGATAAAATTTATTAGATAAAAGCATGAAACAAACACTCTTTCAAATCATACTCAGTTATCCCATTCCTTCAACTGATCTGGTTTAGCCTGTCAGAAGTGGTATTAAGATTAACTAAGATTTTAACTTATAATTAAGGTATGAACTAATAATCAAAGCGTTAAATGATAACAAATAGATTTGCATTTCAATAGGGTAGGGTTTTTTTGTTTTTGTTTTTGTTTTTTTGGGGGGCAACGGGGTTAAGTGACTTGCCCAGGGTCACACAGCTAGTAAGTGTCAAGTGTCTGAGGCTGGATTTGAACTCAGGTCCTCCTGAATCCAGGGCCAGTGCTTTAAAATACATTAAGGGCTTACTGTTTTCAGAGCACTATGCAAAGGTTGGCATGACAGTACTTGTAGACTCAAACTTTACATAAGACAATCCCTATCCTCAGGGATCCTTGCTATAATTAATCATAGTATCATAGATTTAGATCTGGAATGGACTTTGGAAACCATTGAGTCCACTCTTTCCCCTTCATTTTACAGATGAGGAAACAGACTGATAGGTGAAGTGAACACTGGTATAAAAGACATTAGAGTGGAATAGGAGGTCCTCCCCATCTGCTAGAATTGCACTGTAGGTATATCATAAACCCAGATTGGGTGAAGGTACGTTGTATTTGTCTGAGGAAGATTCTGCCTTTATTTAACTCAGGATCTAGGAAAAGTGTGTTTTAAGGGTCTCTTTGCTTCTGGCCATTCCACTCAACTGTGCTCAGATAGGCTACTTAGGAGAGAAGGAGATAAAAAAAAAAAAAAAGATCTCAGGCACTCCTGAGCACATAAACCTGAAAGTCTGGAGATTGGAGTGGATAGCTGGAAATAATGCCTTCTCCCCATCATCCTCAGGCTGTGTGTTCTCATTTCTGTGGCACCTCTCCTCCCCTTCTTTGTCCTTTCAAGTCTATCTTAGGTGTTCATTTTAAGTCAAGTTCACCTGTATAAAAATGTTTAGAATGATGGAGAGGGGAAAGATTCACACAACGATCACTCTTGTACATCTCACATTGATAGTATGGGCTTGCCAGACTAGTCACTTCTGGACCTGTTTCCTTTTGTAAGTTGAGAGGATTTGGCTTAATGACATCTAAGGTCCCTTCTGGCTCTAAATCTAGGATCCTCTGATATCGTGACACCAACTCTTAGGCAAGTCATGATCCTACAGCTGAGGGAGAACAATGCATACCTGTAGCAGAGGGCTGCAAGCACCTGCAACAAACACTCCAGAGCACAGTCTGAAACCAGATTCAAATGTAACTAGAAAATGTTTAACAAAATAAAAGTACAACCCACATAATGCTTATTTGTGATTTTATAAGACAATGTGAGGGCTCAGAGATCCACTTCTATGTGAGTTTGACCCCAGTGACTTACAGCATAGACAGGGAAGAGCTCCTTAGAGTTCAGGTCCCACTCATTGATATGGGATCCGATCTGTATCCCAGGAAAACCCAGCACCTTCACACATCGATACATCTCTTTCACTGCCAGGTCAGGAGCCTGCATTGGCAATGTTCCCAAGCCAACAAACCTCTTTGGGTACTTTGCAACAGTTGTAGCTAAGTCGTTATTTAAAATCTGGCATAGGTCTAAGGTGTCATGAGGTTTGGCCTGGTATGAGAAAAAAAGGGAATGAATGAACTAGTTGTGTATTTGTCTCCCTCCCTCCCCCCTTCTCTTTTTTCCTCCCTCCCCCCTCTCTCCCTCCCTCCCTGTCCCTCTCTCCAGCCCTAGATATATGATTTTATAAGTGGGGGGAAAAAGAGAATAAAACAAGCATTTATATTGTGCCCACTATATTCCAGGCACTGTGCTAAGCACTTTACAGATATTATCTCATTTGATGAGTGTAGGATCTCCTGGTATGGAAGCTGCTTCCACTAATTGAACTTGTCTGAAATAATGCTTTAGACAAATGCCTGAGGCACTGAGATATTAGGTGATTCACCCATAGCTAGAAGGTGTCAGAAGTGGAGTTTGAACCCAGATCTTCCTTACTCCAGGGCTGGACTTCTAAACACCATGCCAAATTGCTTCTTACCCTCCAGTGGAAACTTATTAAATGTTTGTTTAATTCAATTGAAATATCGCTCCCCATCTACCAGCACTGTCATCTGACTTATTTATGTATCCTGAGACCCTCTGAGTTTTTTTGCGTCACAGAGACACTCTTGGGACTTTGGGGCTTTTCCATTTGCTCTGCAGCAGAACTTGTCTCCCCCAATTGTAACACGAGCTCCTGGAGAACAGGGACTTTCTCAAACTTTCTATTTGTATCCTCAGTGCTTAGAAAAGTGTTTAACACATAGTAACTATTAAATACTTTTTCATGAATGCATGAATTAATTCATTAATGGTTTCTAAAATTCTCAACATTAGACACCATTTCTTTCTGTTAAAGCTTTCTAATTCCAGGAGCCTTCTCTTTCAAATAAACATTTTCCCAGAAAGGGTAATGCTAATGTATCTAATCATTATTTTACTCTTTAACATGAATGAGTTTGTTAGTTTAGATTAGCAAATCACCTAACAAGGATTTCTAGAACTGAGACCTAGGACTGGTAAATTTTGATGGAAAGAAAGGGGAGTTCAACTTTTCCAAATATTGCTTGCTTCAGAAATTTTATTCATTCAGCTCCTGGTTTTGTGTATAGAAGAGCAGCCATAAAGGGAGAGGGTAGGTGAAGGGAAGGAGGTTTGTGGGAAGAGGGCTGTTAATATTGAAGGCTTTAATCGCACCATCTACCAAACAGTAAGCTATTAACCTTTCAAATGGACCGTTCAAAGCTTCACACTTACCCAGTAGCTAAACATAACAGGGACTGTAGAAAGGGCTTGGACAGTTACTCCTAATGGGAAAAAAAAAAACACCAGACCAAATCAGAGAAAATGTAAGCTCTTTATACTTCTTAATATATAATCCATTCCCCAAAGCCTTACCTCCCTTTCAATTCCTACTAGAAGCATTACTACCAATCTTTGCACCTGGGTTGAGTAGCACCTGGGGCAAACAGCATGAAATCTACCACCACAAGAAATCTGTAATTCATAATTTTATTAAATTTTTTATTTATTTAGAATTTTCCCCAAGTTACCTGTAAAAACAAATTTTCACATCTATTTTTTAAAACTTTGTGTTCCAAATTCTTTTCCTCCCTCCCTTCTCACCCCCCCTTAAGAACTCAAGCAATTCAATATAAGTTATATATGTGCAGTTGTACAAAACGTTTCCATATTAGAACTAACAAAAAAATTATACTTCAATCTGTATTCAGATGCCATCAGTTCTTTCTCTGTAGGTGGATTGAATTTTTCATAAATCTTTCTGATAGCATCCTGCTCATTATTTCTTTTTCTTTCTTTCTTCTTTTGTGAGGCAATTGGGATTAAGTGACTTGCCCAGGGTCATACAGCTAGTAAGTGTTAAGTGTCTGAGGTCAGATTTGAACTCAGGTCCTCCTGAATCCAGGGCTGGTGCTCTATCCACTGTGCCACCTAGCTGCCCCTTCCCTATTGAATTCTTGTTGTTGTTGTTTTTGGTGAGGTAATTGGGGTTAAGTGACTTGTCCAGGGTCACACAGCTAGTAAGTGTTAAGTGTTTGAGGCCGTATTTGAACTCAGGTCCTCCTGAATCCAGGGCTAGTGCTCTATCCACTCCACCACCTAGCTGCCCCCTGCTCATTATTTCTTACAGCACAATAGAGTTCCATACTAATCTCATCCCACAATTTGTTCAGCCATTCCCCGATTGATGGGTATCACCCCAATTTCAAATTCAACTTTTTAAAAAAAAATCTCTTTTAGAGTACCGACCTGGTAGTGGTTGGAGTGTATGCATGGTTTTATAGTCTTTTGTCCATAGTTCCAAATTGCTCTACAGAATGTTTGAATCAGTTTACAACTTTACCAAGAGTGTATCAATGTCTTATTTTCCCCATATCCCCCCCCCAACATTTGTCATTTTCCTCTGCTGTCCTATTATCCAATCCAATAGGTATGAAGTAGTACCCAGAATTGTTTTGACCTGAATTTCTCCAATCAATAGTGAGTTAGGGGATTTTTAAAAATATGGCTATAGATGGCCTTGATTATTTCATCTGAAAACTTCATGTCTTTTGATCATCTATCAATTGGGGAAAGGCTCTTTTTTAAACAAATTTGTCTCAGTTCTCCATGTGTTTGAGAACTGAGATCTATGAGACAAACTTGCTTCAAATCTGTTTTTTTCAGTTACTATTGCTAACCATATTACCCTCCATCGTATTCCCTCCCCATGACATTTACTCTATTTTCTATCTTCTTTCACCTTATCCCTTCTCAAAAGTATTTTGCTTCTTACTTCTCCCTCCCCCAATCTGCCTTCCCTTCTTTCACCCCTCCCCCCCTTATCCCTTTCTCCTCCCACTTTCCTGCTGGGCAAGATATATTACTATACCTACTTGAATGTGTGTGTTATTCCCTCTTTGAGCCAATTCTGATGAGAGTAAGGCTCACTCACTCTCCTACTCCTCCCCTATCTTTCCCTCTACTCCATAAGATTTTTCTTGTTTCTTTTATTTGAGATACTTTACCCCATTCCATCTCTCCCTTTCCTTTTCTCCCAGTGCATTCCTCTCATCTCTTAATTTTATTTTAAAGCTGTAGTCATGGGTCAGCTAGGTGACACAGTGGACAAACACTAGCCCTGGACCCAGGAGGACACTAACCCAAATCTGGCCTCATACATAAGACACCTACCAGCTGTACGACTCTGGGCATGCCACCCAACCCTGACTACCCCACAAAACAAAATAAAAAACTCCTGATAAACAAAAAATAAATACTTTACAGATATAATCCCTTCATATTCAATTCACACCTGTGCCCTCTATCTAAATATATTCCATTTAGCTGCCCTAATACTCAGAAAGTTCTTATGAGTTAGAAGTATCATCTTCCCATGTAGGAATGTAAACAGTTTAACTTTTTAACACCCTTCATGATTTCTTTTTCCTGTTCACCTTTTTATGCTTCTTTAGGGTCTTGTATTTGAAAATCAAATTTTCTATTCAGTTCAGGTCTTTTCATCACACATGCCTGAAAGTCCTCTTTTTCACTGAAGTCCTATTTTCCCCCTGAAAGATTATATTCAATTTTGCTGGGTAGGTGATTCCTGGTTGTAATCCCAGTTCCTTTGTCCTCCAGAATATCATATTCCATGCCCTTTGATCCTTTAGGTAGAAGCTGCTAAATCTTGTGTTAACCTGACTGTGGCTCCACAGTACTTGAATTATTTCTTTCTGGCTGTTTGCAATATTTTCTCCTTGACCTGGGAGCTCTGGAATTTGGCTATAATAATATTCCTGGGAGTTTTCATTTTGGGATCTCTTTCAGGAGGTGATCAGTGGATTTTTTCAATTTCTATTTTACCTTCTGCTTCTAGAATATCAGGGAAATTTCCCCTGACAATTTCTTGGAAGATGATGTCTAAGCTCTTATTGTGATCATAGTTTTCAAGTAGTCCAGTGATTTTCAAATTATCTCTCCTAGATCTATTTTCCAGGTCAGCTGTTTTTCCAAGGAGATATTTCATATTGCTCTCTATTTTTTAATTCATTTGGATTTGCTTTATTGTGTCTTGATTTCTTATAAGGTCATTAGCATCCATTTGCTCAATACTAATTCTTCTTCTTTTTTTTTTTTTTTTTTTGCAGGGTAATGAGGGTGAAGTGACTTGCCCAGGGTCACACAGATAATAAATGTCAAGTGTCTGAGGCCAGATTTGAACTTAGGTCCTCCTGAATCCAGGGCTGGCACTTTATCCACTGCACCACCTAACTGCCCTCAATCCTAATTCTTCAGCAATTATTTTCTTCAGAGAGCTTTTGTATATCCTTTTCCATTTGGCCCTTTAAGATATTGACTTTTTTCATGACTTTCCTGCATCACTCTCATTTCTCTTTCCATTTTTTTCCTCTAGCTCTCTTACTTTATCTTCAAAGTCCTTTTTGAGTACTTCTATGGCCTGAGACCAATTCATATTTTTCTTGGAAGCTTTGGATATAGGAGCTTTGACTTCTTCTGAGGGTGTATTTTGATCTTCCTTGTCATGAAAGAAACTTTCTATGGTCTTCATTTTTTTTTTCTGTCTGTTCATTTTCCTAGCCTATTTCTTGACTTTTAAGTCCTTCTTAAAGTGGGGCACTGCTTCCTGGATGCACTGTCCTAAGCTTCAGGGGGTCAAAGGTGATATGATTTGAGGAGAGGCATGTTCTGCACTTTCCTGGCCTGTGCTCTGGTCTGTAAGTTACCTCAGGCCTGCTTGCTCTTTAACCTGGGAACAGAAATCTGGTTCACTGTGGTTGCTAGCTCAGGTTTGCCTGTGCCCCTCCGCAACCTGGGCCACCACTCAAGACTGCTTCCTGGTTCTGAGCATGGGGAACCCAACAGAGTCCAACCTCAGTGCCAGCAGAGACCCTTGCTATCTCCCCCTGGCCAACTGCTCGACCCCCTCACCAGACCATGAGCTAGCTCCAGAGGTAGCCACTGCTACCTCTAGCACGGCCTGTCTGGGGCTGGATCTCTGAGTGGTATGGCCTGGGTCTGGATCTCTGTTCGTATGGCCATGGGGCTGGGCTCCACTCTCACCCTGATATGATAGACATTTCCTGCTGACATTCTAATCCACCTTTCGCTGGAAAATTATCTTACCCCATCCTTTTGTGGCTTCTGTTGCTCTAGGAATTGTCTATGGCATTATTTTGGAGCTATTTGGAGGGATTGTGTGGGGAGCTCCATGAAGTTACTGCCCTTCCTCCACCATCTTGCCTCCACCCTCACCCCCATCTTGGTGCTATTCCCCATAATTTTAAACAGTACAAACTAGAGGATAGGTAGGATATAAGGTAGGAGAGATTACAGGATACTACCTTTTGGGAGAGAGACAAAGCCCCTGGGCTACTGGCTTCTACTGGGACCCCATGCAAATATTAAGACCCTTGCTGTTGAAAAGTTTATTCAAAATTCAGAAGAGGGGAGCAGTGTAGAGGTAGGCAGGAAGGAGTTCACCTGATGTATAAATGGTATAGGAATATGTGTGCTTACTTGTAGCTTCCTATTTTAAATTATCATTCTTTTTCTGACTAGTTCTATTTTGTTCAGTTCTATGTTGCTAGAGTGTGGATGTGGTCAAAATGTAAATGTAATACATTGAACAACTGTACAAACTTTAATCAAATTAACCAATGGATTATCTATTCCCCTCCCCCTGATAAAAAGCAGCTTCTAGTTTTATTTATTAGTTCAATTTTTTTAAACTTTCAATTGTATTAATCTCTCCTTTGATTTCCAGGATTTCCACTTTTTAATGTTTAATTGGGAATCTTTAATTTGTTTTTTTTTCTAGTTTCTTTAATTGAATGCCCAGTTTATTGATCTGCACAACTAAATGCTTTCTCTATTCCACCATCTTGGCTCCAGCCACCTGCACAAACTTTAAAAATCATTATTTTAAAATTTTTTGCCCTCTAAATTTTGGTATCCCAAGGAAAAGATTTAGTCACTCCTCCCTAGTTCCAGTTCTGGTTTCTCTTTTTCCCTATCCCCATATGAACCCACATTCCTTTGTATATCAGGTTTCAAGGGAATGCCTCCAAAACACTCAAAAGTGAACTCATTGTAGACTGCCATTCATTAGGGAAAGCTTATGAGTAAGGCCAACCCTGATAAGTGGGGCTTGAAACTCCCAGTTTGTGTTCAGTCCCATCCTATGAATGATATGCCAAATAAACTTTCATGCCTCAAATTGTACCAAGGCCTAGTGGTGGACAGGGGGAACTTCACTTTCACAGATTAAATGAATTGGCATTGTTTTCTACTCACTCAGACTTCTGAAAACAGTCAACACAGGCAGCAAAAATTGTGTCTAAAGTCACTTTTTTTTTTTAGTGAGGCCAATTGGGTTAAAGTGACTTGCCAGGGTCACACAGCTAGTAAGTTTAAAGTGTCTGAGGCCGGATTTGAACTCAGGTCCTCCTGAATCCAGGGCTGGTGCTCTATCCACTGCACCACCTCAGCTGCCCCTTAAAGTCACTTTTAAAGGGGCTCACAAAACACTAATAATTTCCTATATATGTAGCAAAAAGGGTACTGGATTTGGAGGTAGGGACTGTAAGTAATACCTGTGTGGCTTTGGGCAAGTCACTATAAAATAATTCTCTGGGGTCTTTCCTTCCTATTCAGTGGTGTCCTAGGGATTGCTTCTCTCTCCTGGCACAAGTCCTCCCTCAATTCCAAGCTACTAGTTCTTTAGCACTTCTTCCTCCCCCAGGCTATATAGCAGGTGCACACCTTCTATACCCTTCCAGCAAAAATTGCACCTGGCTCTGTTAGGTGATAAACCTGTTGCTTCCTTTCTGCTGTCTTATACTTCCTCCTCCCTCCCCATCCCTTAGAGGCTTGGATGGGTTTACCATTCCTGGTACTGTTCCTTGGGCCTAATCCAGGCATCAGTCCTAAACCCCTTATTATTCCATCCTTTTTCAGCTTTGCTTTAGGGCAGGTGGTAGAGTGACCCTGAGGGCACCAATTAAACTTTTCTTCCCATGAAGATGACTTTGACAAATTTGAAACTCCTTTCCTTAGAGTTTACCATTTTATCTCCTTGTTCCAAGGACAAAGGAATACAGAGTGATGAAATAGAATAGAAATGGAAAGGGAGGGGGATGAGGGGAGAAAAACAAGAAGTACATTTAAACTTAAGTTTAGTCATAAACAGCTGGTTTATGACACCAATTAGTCTGAGTCCTGTCTTTTTTACTTCTCTCCTTAGAGGGGAAGAGATTTGAAGTAACTTCACTGGAAATCAAATCTTGCTCCTCACCTCCCAGAGCAGAGCTTTGTTATTTCTCTCTAGGTAGGCTTTGAAAACACCTTACCCTGAAGCCATTGCTAAGGATATTTTCTGCTGGTTATTAATTCCAAGCAATTAGGCTAGCACAGGAGGGCCAGGGGAGACCACTTCCTCCCAGTGCCTTGTAAACCTGAAAGCCCAATAGAAATGCAGAGTTTGCAATATGTATCATTTGATATAGGCCTTCCAGAGAGAGGAGCTAGAGATAACCAGAGTGACTGATGAACGGATTTGAGTACATCTTGGACTCCAAAGGAATCCTTCTAGCCCTGTGTTCAGGCCTTTCTCATATACACAAGGCTAGTGTAGTCTAAGGTGTTTTGGGGTTTGCCCATCCTAGATAAGAATAACCCACTCATTTTGTCTACACCAATATGAGTCCACAATCCCTACATTCCCCTATAGAGAAACATTTTTGGCCTGAGTTCAGTTACTTGCCTGGGATTTTAATCATAACAAAAATAATAAAAAGTTAACATTTATGTAGCTCTTTAAGTTTTACACATTTTTACATATGCTATCTCATTTTATTGTCACAATAACCCTTTTAAGTAGGTGCTATTATGATCTCTGATTTACAGATTGAGGAAACTAAAACTTCTCAATGTTAAGGGATTTGCCCAGAGTCGTATGGCTTGTTAATGTCTGAAGCAGGATTTGGGTTTAGGTCTTGATCTCAAGTACAACACTCAGAATATATGCAGCTAATGTAGGGAGTTGGAATGGGAGTAAAAGATGGGTACGTATTTTCTGGTACCTTTCCTGTGTTAATTTCCTCAAGAGTATAGTTTGCTTCATTTATGTCTTTGAATCCACTTTGCCAAGTATAGTGCCTGAAGTATAGTAGGCACTTAAATGCTTGTCAAGAGTATGTTTACAAAGTCATCTTGCAATTAGCTTGGAGAAGGTGTGGCCATATCTCTGTTCCTTGAAATCCAAAGCTATTATTTTTTGTTGCATGCTATCTCAATAAATAAACTTCTAAAGGATAGCTGTAGTTAGCACAAATAGTAACCACCTGTTTGATCCATTTCTCTAATACGAACTATTGGATCCCAGCAGTTTTCTTGGACAATTCGGAAGAGCTTTCCATCTTTCATCATTTTGGCTTCTCCCTAAGGTGAAAAACTTTGGTCAACAGAATGTGAGCCAAGGTGACTAGTGTGTCTTTGGAATCAAATAAAAATAAGATAGCTTTAAGTGTTTTGCAAGGATTCTCCCTTTAAAAATTGTAGATTAAAAAAACCCCTTCAGTTTAATTTCCCCTTAGAAATAGAAATGTATTTGCCTACCAAAAGCTTCCTGCTTACATAGTTGCTTGGACCTGGACATATGCACTTAAGTCCTATAGCTAAGTTTGGGACAAAAAGCTCATTTGGTTAAAGCCAAGTGGCAATAAGGCCAAAGTTAATCAAGGGGTTCAGTTAGCTTCTCTATAACCAAATATTTCTAATCATAGGATCATTAATTTAAAGTAGGAAGGAATTCTAGAGGGCATCTAGTTTTAACCCTCAATTTTTTTCAAATGAAGAAACTGAGATAACAAGAAGCTAAGTGGCTTGCTCAAGGTCACATGACAGGATTTAGAAGAATAATACTAGTTAGCAATTATGTAATGCTTTTTGAGTTTTGCAAAGTACTCTACAAATATCTCATTTTATCCTCAAAGTAACATTGGGAAGCAGTTGCTATTATCCCCATTTTACAGATGAGGAAACTGAGGAAGACAACATTGACTTGCTCAAGGTCACTTAGCTAGTAAGAGTCTGAGGGAGAATTTGAATTCAGATCTTCCTGATTTCAAATTCAGGGCTCTATCTACTATGCCAAGCTATTCCCTCTCTTTTTAGGGGAAGCTAGGTGGTGCAGTAGATAGAGCGCTGGCTTTGGAGCATTAAATAAGTGCTATATTATTATTATTATTATTATTATTGTTACTGTTATTTTGTAAATGTAGACTATTTGTCCTAGGAAAAGATTAGGCAAGGATGCGAATGGATCATTTTGGAGCTGGGGGATACCTCATATCACACAGTTTAATCTTATTTTATACTTGAGGAAAATGAGAACCAGACAAATCATAGGATTGGAGATTTAGAATAATAGGGGACCTTCTAGTTCATTGAGTCTATCACCATCACTTTATATATGAGAAAACACCAATGCACAGAGGGATTAAACAATTTTCCCAGGTCACATAGCCAGGAAGTATCTGGAACAAGATATGACTTCCTGACTCTAGTGCCCCCTCCACTCTTCCAGGTTGCCTTTCATGATGAAAGTTCTTGCCTGAGGTTACACTATTAGTTAATAGAAGGACTTGCATCTTTTCATGTTTTCCTTTTCTTTCTGAACATAGTGTCTTTCTGAAAGTTATTTATGAGACACCTCAATGACACAGAGTGACCTTTGAATCCCTACTGGGAGAGCAAAGTGGGCGTGAGCAGGTTAAAAAAACACACTACTGTCCTTCTGATTTGGCTGTTTCCTCTCCTCATCTCTCCTATCTCCTTCCCCTTCCAAGACTTAATTTTGAACTCTATCCATACCCAATTCTTACTACAGCTCTTTGCTTTTTTCTTCTCACTTTATGTACTTGATCTGTCCTACTGTCTTTATCTAAAGCCTAGGCTACATTTCACTCACAAAATGAATTCAGGTCTCTTAAGAGGCCATGGGCTCAAGAACAAAGTGTACATTTTCCCCTGATGTTAACTCTTCAGAGTCATTGAACAAGTGACTTGTGAAATCATGTCAGAGAGAACAAACAACCATTATTTACAGCTCAGAATACCTGGGTCTGGGTCATCAGCATTAGTTTTCTGGCAGGATTGGTTCAATTGCAGTTGTAAAGCCATGCAGTGAGTTATAGACATTTTTAGGGGGTGGAGGAGAGGAGGTAAAGAAAAGAGATGGCATTGAAGAGAAAATCTGGGAAATGTATTTCATTTGTCACATGAAAAATTCTTCCCTACTCCTCCTGCTTAATATTAGAGTGCTGTTCAGCATAAAAGAGGACTTAAAAGTTGTTCTTCCAAAGGAGGAAATTATTCATAAGGAAACTATCATTATAAGTTGAGAGGAATGTTAAAGCTGGAAGGAATCTTAGAGACATCTAGTATTCTTCTTCTCCCAGAGAATTATAGTCAAAGAATTTCAGGGTTGGAAGGGAGGGGATTGATTGATAAATCAATTAATCAGCAAGGATTTATTAAATATATAATATGTACTAGGCAATGTGGCAAGCAATAAGGATACAAAGATAAAAATGAAACACTCTCTTACCCTCAAGGGGCTTAAATTCTAGAGGAATGAGGCAACAGTTCCACATATAAACAATGTGAATATAAATTGATTTGAGAGAGGAGAAACTAGCAGCTGGGGGAGGAGGGACTAGAAAGGTCTCATAAAAAGAATTAACATTTGAGCTATCTTGAATCAATCAATTGGTATTTTTAATAACATGTAATGATACAAAGTATTACTATGTTCAAGGAGGGATTCTGCTAAATGTTGAGCATACAAAGAGAGAGAAAAAGTAATCATAGTTCATAAAGAACTTATACTTTAATAGGGGAGACAACATTTATACAAAGAAGGTATTATAAATGATATAGACAAAGTAGATGGAAAACAAAGTGGCATTTGAGCTGATTCTGAAGAAGCAAGGATTCTAAGAGGTAGAGGTGAGAAGGTGGAGACTTCCAGGCAAGAGATACAGCAGACAGGGCAAAACACAGAGATACCTCTGTGTGAGGGTCAGCAAGTAAGCCAGTATGGCTGGACCATAGAGTATGTGGAGAAGAGTATTGTTTTTTAAAAAATAAACCAACAACAACTGGTGTTAAAGGTGGCATTCGAATGCTCTTTGGCTGGTGACTTGACTAGATGAAAGCACTTTTTGATTGAATCAAATAATCAGAACTGAGTGTGAATAGGACCTGTACATCTCCTTGAATTAATCAAAGCCGTTGTGTTAGAGACTGGGTCATGCCCTGAGCAGTTTGAATAAAAGGAAGAAGCTATCTCAGAAGAGGAAATTGTGAGGGGGTGGAGATTATGAATGTCTAGATTTGAGAGGTTGGAGTAAACATGTCATTTCCAGCACAACTTTGAGGAGCAAAAGAAGGACTAGGCTATGTCAGAGAAGAGAACTATCCAGCAGTCATTGGATCTAAGACTATTTCAGATTAGAGGATCCAGGCTGATGGAAGTCTAAAGAAAAGGTCAACTCTTTTCTGAACTTCCCCATATCTATCCACAGAGACTATAATATAATCTTCTGTTTTGTTACCCAAATATTTCCAGTAAATTGAATTTCCCTTAGTCACAAAGAGGCCAGGGGTCAACTAGAGATAATAAAGGTAAATTTAGGCAGACAGCTTAACCTCAGCCTTAATTTTAGGAATTTTTCCTAATTGGCAGTTTGCAGCAATTCTGGCCAAACTAATTTTTTTCATCTAAAATAGCCTCCCTAAAGCCAAAGAGAAAGAAACCAAATGGACCCCAAACACTCCCTCCTTTCAAATTTCCCTATTGACTTTTTTGGGGAGGGGCAGGGCAATGAGGGTTAAGTGACTTGACCAGGGTCACACAGCTAGTAAGTGTCAAGTGTCTGAGGTCGGATTTGAATTTAGGTCCTCCCGAATCCAGGGCCTAGGCTCTATCTACTGCGCCACCTAGCTGCCCCTTCCCTATTGACTTTTGAGGACACCACTGTCTTCCCAGTCTCTCAGGCTCACAACCTAGGTGTCATCCTTGACTCTTCACTCACCATCCCACTCCTCCATATCCAATCTGTTGCCAAGGCTTGTTGATTTTATCTTTGCCAAATCTCTTCATTATGACTCTTTGGTACTGCCACCATCACCTTGTATGACCTTCAGTCCTTATAATTGGATTGTTACAATAGCCTGCTGGTTGGTCTCCCTGCCACAAATCTCTTTCTTCTCCAATTCATCCTCCATTCAGCTGCCAAAGGGTTTTCCTAAAGTGCTGCCCTGACCATATTACCCCCACGTTCCATACACTCCAGTGGTTCCCTGTCGCCTTCAGAATTAAATACAAAACCCTTTCATAACCTAACCGCTCCCCCAGTCTTTTTAGTCTTCTTGCACTTTATCTATCTATCTATATCTATCTATTTATTTTCGCAGGGCTATAGGGGTTAAGTGACTTGCCCAGGGTCACACAGCTAGTAAGTGTCAAGTGTCTGAGGCCAGATTTGAACTCAGGTCCTCCTGAATCCAGGGTCAGTGCTTTATCCACTGCGCCACCTAGCTGCCCTCTCTTCTTGCACTTTACACCCCATTCATATACGCTCCCATCCAGTGACATTGGCCTCCTTACTGTTCCACTAACAGGTCACCCTGTCTTTCACCTCCTGGCATTTTCTCTGGCTGTGCCCCATGCCTGGAATGTTCTCCCTCCTCATCTCTGCCTTCTGATTCTCCTGGCTTCCATCAAGTCCCAGCTAAAATCCCACCTTTCCCAATCGTTTTAAATTCGACTGCCTTCCCCCTGCTGATCACTTCCTATTTACGCTGTATATAGCTTGTTTGTATGTAGTTGCTGTATTTTGCTCCCCTCCCCTCCCCACCATTAGACTATGAGCTCCTTGAAGACAGGGGTTGTCTTTTGCTTTTCGTTGTGTCTCCAGTGCTTAGTAAAGTGTCTGGCATATAACAGGTACTTCCTAAATCATTATTGACTGACTAACCTTAGGGCCACACTATATAGTTCCCAATCTTGAAACAATCTAATTATTATAATAGACAATAGAATGTTACAAATTGGGTTGCTCCAATGTAATTTTTTTCTTTGTTTAGAAATGTAAATACTGTGCTAAATTTGAAATTTTATTTTGCTTTTTTTTTTTTTAAATTTTGATCAGAGTGTTAACATTGGGAAGATTAAAAGGGGCTAGGCTGTGAGCATGTCAAACAGAGTCAGAGTAGCTTGTATCTCATCCTAGAGCTAATATGGAGCCACTGAAATTTACTGGGGGTGGTTGGTGCATGCAGGTGTGTGTCTGAGACATGGCTAGATTTGTATATCAAGAAAATCACAATGACAGCTGAATAGAGACAGATTGGAATGGGGGTCTATGGGTATTTTCAGAGCAGAGGAACTGGGATTGAGGCAAGGAGACCAATTAGGAGGCAATAGTAATAGTGACAGTAGCCTGAAGTTATTTATTATGAATCTATTATTTTGTGCTCTAAAAGTCATTCTAAAAGTATTTATGAAGTACACAACATTTTCTTGGGGTTTAGTATCTATATCTCTTACAAGTTGTGTGAAGAAGTATTTCCAATTTATGATTCTTTTCAGTGTTTTAGACACCAGAACCAAATGTTAATCAATGACCGACCATAAATAGATCTCTAGCAGGCAACACTGCTATGGTACTGCAGCTGGCCTTTTCAATTCCCAGTCTCTTTTGAACCTTGATCAACCAGGGCTTGCAAATGAATTGAACTTGTGAACCAAAATCTTTTTAAAAAGTGGCACTAATTTCCTAAACCAAGTATGGACCTTTTTTTTTGGTTGTTGTTGTATTTTACTCAACCTTGAAACGTCTCCCCTGTGACTTTTTTAAACTACCAGCAAACCCATTTGAATAACATGTTATTTAAAACATCTTTTTCATTATAAATTTTTTTATTGTGAGTTTGGTCAATAACATTCCAATAAACCAAGGACAAAAAGAGAGGCTTGCCTAAGGAACTGCGAACTATTTACTTAAAAAAAAAACCTAATATATATATTAAGTTCAATAAAGTATTAAGAAAATTGCACTACTTGTTTGCATGATCTTCAATGTTTCTTTTTGTTTTCTTCTGTGCATTTAAATAAATGTGACAAAATTATTGAACTGTAACAAAATATACCCAAAAGATGGAACAGTAGACTGGAATGAGGCAGTGAATGTAATTAGCACACTCCAGTGATACAAAACCAACTAGAATACTTAGTTAAAATAGGAAACTACTACATCAGGGATTCCATGGATAGATTTCAGAGGGTCCATGAACTTGGGTGGGAAACAGCTGCATCTTTATTTTCATTAACCTCCAATTGATGTGTAGGATTTCAAATATATATGAAAAATATTTTAAAACAGTATTCTGAGAAGGGGTCCCAGGTTTTCTAGACTGCCAAAGGGGTCCATCACACTCCAGATGAGCTCTTCTCCTTCATCTTCCATATGGATTAGCCTTCCTGTTTCCAGGGTCTCTGTCTCTCTCTACCACCAAATGAATTTTTCTTAAAAACTTGACTTGATGACTCTTTGTCCTCGTGCATTTTATGAAATTTGCTTCAGGCAAGTTATAAAAATGTTAGTTATGATTCCAAAGTCATGTCACCTGGATTCTAGTCTGGGTCTTTTCAGTAATTTGCTGTGTGAATGAGTCCAATAATTTCATCTCACTATGCTTCAGTTCCTCATCTTTAATGTATAATGGAAGGATAAGATAATTCTGAGGTCTCATTGTATTCTAACATGCTGTGGAAAGCTATCAAAACTGAACCTAACCTAATTAGTTAGTATTCTATTCAATTTAAATACCTGATATTGATTTATTTATTATTCAGAAGTTTATTGCTGTTCTTGATACTTCACTCTCTCATTATCACAAGGCAAATTGCTAGTAAGACTAGACAGACTGAAGAAGCAGAAATGGCTTAAATCAGGAGTCAGTCACCTTTCTGAGACTCTCTTTCTTAGGAGACTTTCACAAATCTCTAATTAACTTTTAGATACATCCACCTGGATATCTTGTTATCACCTTAAATTCTTCATGTCCAAAACAGAACTTATAATTCCCCCCCTCCCCCCTCGCCAAAGGTTGAACTCTCCATTTCCTTCTCTGTACTTCCTTATTTCTAATGAAGAAAAAAATTTATTCCAGCCAAGCAGGATAAAACCTTGGATTCATTCTCAACTCTTCCCTATCCCACTCTTTTTACTTCCTTCTTGTCCCTTTTTCTTTTCCCCACATCCAAATTGTTCGTTGCATCCTTCACACTGATGTTAGAGTAATCTTCCTTATGCACAAAGCTGGTCATGTTAGTTTTTGAGCTCACGACCCTTCAATGAATGCTTATTGGTATCAAGTAATTAAGTAAAGTTTCAAATTCTATTGGCCTGACAGTCAAGGCTTTCCACAACCTGATTTCGTCCCACTGGTGTGGTCTTATCTGGTGGTATCCTCTTCCACATACTCTATACTTTATTCAGAACTTTGACTCTCCCAAGCTTTCCCACCTTCATGCTTTTGCTCATATTATTTCCTATGCATGAAAGTTGTCTTCCTTTCCCTCTGTACCTGTTGAATTTCTATTATGCTTTAAAAGCCAACTCAATGCCACCTGTATAAAAGTTTCCTTCGTACTCCCTGTTAGCAATGACCTAAACCTTTACCTGACATAGCACTTTATTTGCATCTCTGATGCATTTAACATTTGCTCTTTCATATTAAAGTCATTTGTATTATAGTCATATGGTAGGGAGCCTGAGTTATAGCCCCCTACTAAGCTGAAACCTTTTCAGGGAAGTGAGTGTTTTGTCTAAACTTTGGATCTCTCCCAGGCTCTAACACAGTGCTCTGTTTGCAGAAAACACTTATATTTAAAAAAATTAAATTTGAAACAGTCAACAAGTCATTTCAATTCTTTTATAAAGCCTTTGCACATCTATCTATCTGCCATTCCCATTCCCATTCCCATTGGCAACCTTTTAGTCCAGGCCATTAGCATATCATGTTTAGTTGAATCTAGTCCTCTAGCTATTTTCCTGCCTTTAATCTCTCCCATTCCCATCAATCCTATATAGGAAACAGATTAATCTCTTTTAAATACAATTTTATCATGTTATTCATATGAATAAAACCTTAATTTCTATGATTGGCTTAAATGGTCTCTACCTACTTCTACTTCATCTTCCTACATGGAGTTATAACTCCATGTTATGAATAGGATAGGGCTATGAGGTGGGGGGTTGGGTGGGATTTGTCCAAGAGTGGGAAATTTGTCCCAAAGAAGATTTCTAAAGACTTGAAGACAAGAGATTGTATTCCTCTAAGCAAGAAGGCTGTGGTAGGTCCTTGAGTTAAGGAATGGGTGGAACTGAGACTTTGTGGAGTCTGGGCTAGGATCATGAGAGTGGAGACAGGAGCAGATTCCAACTGGGTTTCCATCTTGATGGTCTTTTAGGGTTTCTCAGGGAGAGTCCTGGGCATGGTGATACCCAAGCTCAAGGTTGGTCTTAGAATGAGAGGAGAGGCCTGGCCCTGGTATAGGAAGTTCATCTCCTCACTGTCAACTGGCCACCTCACAACATTTTTCAACTCAAGAGCATCCAGGGTATCAGCAGAACTAATGTTTGTCAAATGGGACCATTCATTTGATTGGCAAGGTAAGAGAAGGGAGACTGCTTCCTTCATTGCTGTGACATTTTTCTCCCCTTAAAACATTGCCATACTATGTTACTTAAAAATTCCTGAGGAGTAGAGGGGAAGCTTGGGTGGGGTAAATTTGGGGTGTAGGGTATACGTGGAAGGTCTGAAGAGCCAATTTTCTGACTAGCTCCTTGTCATGAGCTCAGAGAATGATGCCTTAGAAGGGCAGTTGCCACTCTGACCACCAAATCTCCTGTCCTTGAGGAAAATAGGATTTAAATTTGTTGTTGTGTCAGTCTTGTCCAACTCTACACGATCCTATTTGAGATTTTCTTGACAAAGATACTGAAGTGGTTTGTCATTTTCTCCTCAATCTCACTTTTACAGATGAGGAAACTGAGACAAATAGGGTTAAGTGACTTGCCCAGGGTCACATAGGTGGTGAGTTTCTGAGGCCAGATTTGAACTCAGGAAAATGAGTCTTCCTGACTCCATACCTGGCACTCTATTCTCCGCACCACCTCGCTGCCCCTCAGCTGTAACTAGCCTGGATAAAAGAGTGTTAGGCTGGAAGACAGGAAAAAAAAGAATTCTATTCCCCCTCTAACACTATCTCTGAGTCTTTCTTTTCTATTTTATAAAAGTGAGAGGGTTTGGACAAGAGGATCTCTAGTTCACCTTTCTCTCCTCACACTCTTCAAGTCTATGAGATTTAGATTTATTTGATTGGACTTTGGGCAAGTGACTTTCCTCTCTGGGTTTGCAGTTTCCTTCCCTCTTAAATAGAGAAGTTTCACTAGATGATTGTTAAGGTCCCTTCTAGCTTTAATATGATACTTGGAGGTAATTTTAAGGGTTAGTTTAAAGCCCACTTTCAGCTCCCTCTCCAAAAGCATCCATCTTCTTTCTGTGACTGTTCTACCTTTTATCCTTGTAGTTAGGCTTAGATGCCAAATGAGAAGAAACAACTGACCTTAGCACTGAGGTATCAAGAACAATCAATTCATATAGTATGGATTTTCATTCATTTCTTAATCCACAAACATTTATTAAGTGCATACTATGTACCAGGCACTGTGTTAGTTATTGTGCATGCCCTAACTTTCTAATTAGACTGTAAGGTCATTGAAAAGAACTGTCTTTGCCTTTGTATGTTGAATATCCAGCATGTAGTAGGCCCTCAATAAATGTTTGTTGAGAATGACCGACAGATGTGGAATGATTTTTGTTCCAGTCCTCCTGTGTCATGTATGGCCCCTGAAACATTCTCGTTTTCACTGGCCAATGTCCCAGTGTACCAAAGATGGCTGTATGAATCAAGGATTTGCCTGCTTCAAATATATGCCAATCAAAGGAGAAATTAATTGCTCTTTGAAATCTTTATAAAGCTCTCCAATGATGAACAAATGTCACTGGACCTGTTCTATGACTATTCAAGAATTAATTAATTCAAGAAGGGAAACAGAGAGAAAAACACAATTGTAAAGTGTTTCAGGAAGATCATTTAGGAAACTCAAATCTCTGCTAAATTAGGCATTGAAACAAGCTGTCCCAGAAGATTTTAGTTTTATCAAATGAATGTCTAAGAATGAAAACACCTTGTAAATGACAAATCCCAGGTTTCCTTATTCCTGTTTACCTAGGGAAGGTGGGATCATAATTGTGTATTGCCCATGAGGCAACTTTTGGGTTTAAAACACATTTGCCACATGAAAGAGTTGAATTAGCTTGCCATTTTTATTATGTTTAGAAATAGTCTGGGAATTCAGATATCACAAATCATTTGAAAGTTTGAAAGCTTTCTCTAATCGAACAGTCTGGTCCTGGTTCATTCAATTTGCAGAGAAGCTCATTAATGACTTATTTGATTTCTCCTTCTGAGACTGGTCTATTGAGGTTACATTTCTTATTTGGTAAGTTCAAGTATTTTTTTTTGTAGATATTTTTCCTTTTATTTTATGCTCTTTTTTGAATAAAGTTGTGTATGCAGATCTCTGACTTTCTACTTTATCAACGATCCTTCCCTGCCCTCCCTCCCCAAACCAATTACAACTCCTTAAATAACTTATAATTTTAGACTGCCTGTGGCACAGAAAGATTAAATGACTTGCCTATAGTCATGAAGCTATTAGTATCAGAGTGGGATTTGAATTATCAGAGGTGGGATTTGAACCCAGATCTTTCTACTTTCAAGTACATTATTCTATTAATTATGCCATTCTGTTGCTCAGATTGCTGATAGTTTTCTTTAGCAATAATTGTCAACACATTAAATTTTCTGATTGCTTATTTATGTATCTAATCTACATATGTATGTATGTGTATGTGTGTATATATATGCATCCATCCATCTATCTATCTATCATTCAAGTTATCCAAAAACAGAACGGGCAGCCCGGGCAGGTAGTAGGTTCTTTTTCATTGAAGATCGTCAGGCAAAGGCTGGCTGACCATTTGTTAGGTATGTTGTAAACCATTTTTGGTCAGGTATATTGTAGAGGGAATTCTATTTAAGATAGAGATTTGATTAGTTGGCCACTGAAGTCCCTTCCAACTCTGAAATTGTTTTTTTCCTGACTAGTGCAAATACTTAGACTTATTGTGCATTTTCCACCCATTAACCCAGAGTCAACCTTGCCCCCCCAAAAAAGTTAAGAGGAAGTCTTACTGTTTAAAAAATTATATTAGCCAAAGGAGAAGAAGGGGGGCTATGTACATGTGTTAAGGGTGAGAAGATACTGTGGCACAGTATAGTGATATCATTCTCTTCCAGCTCTTTGGTATTTTATTTACTTTTTGTTTTTCTATAGTTCATGTGGCCACAACTGCAGTGATTTCCAGAGTTCTATGATAGGTAACAAGGTGGTACAGTAAATAGAGACCCAGTCCTAGAGTTAGGATAGCAGTGAGCTTAAATCCTGCTTTAGATACTTATCAACTGTGTCACCTTGGGGAAATCTTAAAACTACAGCATCAGTTTCCTTATCTGTAAAATAAAAGTTTTGAACTGGATGATCCCAATAAAGCCTGGTCACCCTGAAGATTGAATAGTACCTGGCACATGGCAGGTACATGATAAATGTCTGTTGACTTGACTTATCTCTGGCCTTCCAAAATATTCCTAGGGCACCTTATGATGACATGAAAGTGACCCTTGCTTCCCAAAGGCAATTCCAGCAGATGGCTGGTGCCGTGGGCATGGGCCCAATGACATCTGGTGCATGAGGACTAGCTTACCTAAGTTTGGAAAGGGTGATCCAGAGAACACGAATAGAAACTGGGGCCCAGGAATCCAGATATAGAGTCCATTACAGGGGGAATCAAAGGATCGAGTCAGCATCAAATTAAGGGGATTGAGGGGGGAAATAACAATCAGATCTAAGAATCAATACAGAGGAGAGTCAGGGCTCAGGTTCTCATAATGCTTGTGCCTAGCTTGACACTTGAAGTAGCAAGCTGCCACAGTGGGTAGAGCACTAGATCTGGAGTCAATAAGACCTGGATTCAAATCCTACCTGAGATACTTACTAGCTGTGTGACCCTAGGCAAGTCACTTATCTTCTGTCTGCCCCAGTTTCCTCAACTATAAAATGGAGATAATAATGGCACTTTTCCCCAGGGTTATTATTAAAATGAAATAAAATAATATTTATAGTGTTTAACACAGCACCTGGCACAAAGATGGCACTTGATAATTACTTGTTTCCTTCCTTTCATTTAATCAACTGAATAATTCCCATGTACAATTGCCATTCCAAGTTGTTGATCCTCTATACCTGTATCAGTGAGGTGGGACATGGAGCATGTATTATATTTTCCAGAGAGCTCTGTCTATGTGTTATGGACATCATTAATATTAGGGGCACTGTTGGAGTACTTTATCTTGACCTCAAGAGACAAGGTGACTCTGAAGCATGTCATCTAACCAATCCTTCATATTACAAAGTAGAGACAGGTGGCCCAGTTCTTCAATAATAGCAGCTATTTGCAAAATTTAAATCTCCAAATGACCAATGAGAAGTTTGCTTTTAATGATCTCACAAGGTCATCAAAAGTTTTAGGGTCTGTGAAGAACCTGATCAGGCAAGCATTTGGTTGCTTATTGCCTCTAGCATAAAATAAATGCTCCTCTCTTTGGCATTTGCACCCCTTCCCAAACTGGTCCTCACCTCACTTTCCAGGCTTATTTTGCTTTGCTCTCCCCCAGGTCCTCTAAACTGGACGTCTTGCTATTAGTAATACACAACATGCCATCTTGCATCTCTGCACCTTTGTTCAGTCTGTTCCCCATACCTGGAGTGCCTTCTTTCCTCCCTTCTACCTCTTAGAATTCTTAACTTCCTTCAGAGCTCAATTTAAGTGCCACCTCTTTAACATATCTTTTCTGATTTCCACCAGCTACATCCCTAATCCCTAACCCCAACCCCAACCCCAAATACCTTGTCCATGTTTTATATATACTTTGGCCTCATTTTTCTAATTTGTAAAATGAGAGAGTTGGACAAGATGGTCACCAAAGTCCCTTTGAATGCTAACGTTTTGAGATATTATTTGACTTGGATGTTTCGTGGGCAATTGGCCAAGTGGTGCTACAATTGGGGTTTGATTATAATGCAATAATAGATTTTGCAAAAATAACAGTGTTGGGGCAGCTAGGTGCACAGTGAATAAAGCACCAGCCCTGGATTCAGGAGGACCTGAGTGCAAATCCAGCCTCAGATACTTGACACTAGCTGTGTGACCCTGGGCAAGTCACTTAACCCTCATTGACCCGCAAAATAAAAAAGTGTTCTGGGCAACATTTCAAATGGTATACTTATATCATCATTGCATTACACAACAATGCCCCCTAAAAAGAGCACAGTTTTCCTTTGTAAAATGGTGTTATTATTAAATAATTGATATGACTTTCTAGATTGGGTACAAACCAAATATGTATGGATTAATGTATCTGTAATAGACTTAGATTTCCAGAGCAGTCAGATTCTGTCCTGGAGTCAAACATCAAAAGGAAACAGTGGGATAAAAATCAGGCACTAAGTCCCTAAGATTTGGGCCACTTGGTAGCCTTAAAAGCATCTCCACCTGTGTAGTACTTTCCTTTAATAAAATAATCAGCCAGTTCAGGTTGTGGACAGAGAGGCATAATGCTTTTTGCTGTATCCTATTTATGCTATGTGCTGTGTACAAAGCATACACAGATACTTTATAAATAGGATTCGGCAAAGGGGAGGATGAGGATAAAATGCTAAGCAGGCTCCTGCTGTGTTAATGATGGCTCATTATTACTCTGTGAATAAAGTTAGGAGATACAGTCCTTCCCAGGGCCAGATTTCTAGCTCACCCTTGGCCTGATTATTTGCAATTGGGTGCTGGAGGCTCCTTCTCCTTCCTTGCTTTGTACTTTTATCAAACCCTGGTCCCAGTGAAGGCTTCTCTCCTTAGCCTCTGAGGTTTAATTTCTCTAACTTGCACCAGAAATCCAAACGCTCCATTTATTTAGCCCTACCTTAATACACAGCAATAATGTGTGGCAAGATTAGGTCCAGTTCCTAAAGGCTGAATAATAAATGCCCAAATTGGTTCCAGGGCAAAAAATGTTTTTTTTAATGCTTCTCAAACGATGGGTTTTATCTTTTAAATGTTGCTCTTTGAAGGTAACCATTTTTTCCTAATAACCCTGAGAAATCTCCCTTCCAATCTCTTAGGGAATGAAAAGTGAATCAGGAGACAAAGGAACTCAGCTTTCCTGGAAGTCTTCCTTTGGTATCATAGTGTTTCTGTAGGGCCTATGCTGCATCTGTTGTTTGTAGGGGATTAGAGGTCCATAAAACCTGATGGGAAAAAGGGCACCAACCTTGCTGTCATGATGGAGCTGCACCCATCCTCCATAGCCATATCTCTGTAGAGGGTAGAAAAGCATGATTAAATTCTCAAAGAGTAGAAATGGAAACAAACCCATAGTTCATTGAAACATTCAATTTAGGCAACATAGTATTTAAATTCCTAAAAGCAAATAACAATGAGTATGACATGAAATAAATACTCAGATAAAGCTGTGATCTCTTTGGGTTTTTTCTAATAACAAATGTTTTTATTTATAGTTTTGAGGTCCAAATTGTATTCCTCTTTCCCTCCCTCCCCTTCTCCAACCCTGAGGTGGTAAGCAATCAGATATAGGTTATGCATGTGCAATTATGTAAAACATTGCCATATTAGTCATTTTGTATAAGAAAACTTGAATGAAAGAAAAAAATGAAAGAAAGTGAAAAATAGCATGTTTCAGTCTGTGTTAATCAATATCAGTTCTTTCTTTGGAGGTGGATAGTATGCTTCATCATTAGTCCTTTGGGATTGTCTTGGATCATTGTATTGTTGAGAATAGTTGTCATTCACAGTTTCTTCATCAAACAATATTGCTGTCTTTGTGCACAATGTTCTCTTAGTTCTGCTCACTACACTATCATCAGTTTCATACAAGTCTTTCCAGTGCTTTCTGAAATCATCCTGCTTATCATTTCTTATAGCACAATAATATTCCATCGCAATCATATACTGCAGTTTGTTTAGTCATTCCCCAATTGATGGGCATTCCTTTGATTTCTAATTCTTAGCCACTAAAAAAAGAGCTGCTATAAATATTTTTGTACAAATAGATCTTTTTCTCATTTTGGGGATGTCTTTGGGATATAAACCTAGCAGTGGTATTGCTGGATCAAAGGGTATGCACAGTTCTATAGCTCTTTGGGCATAGTTCCAAATTGCTTTCCAGAATGGTTGGATCTTTTCACAACTCCACCAAGAGTGGATTAGTATCTCAGTTTTCCCATATTCCCTCCAACATACAATATTTTCCTTTGTTGTTATGTTTGCCACTCTGATAGGTGTGAGGTGATACTCCAGAGTTGTTTTAATTTGCATTTTTCTGATAAATAGTGATGTAGAGCATTTTTTCATATGATTATAGATAGCTTGGAATTCTTTGTTTGAAAATTGCCTGTTCATAGCTGTGACCTCTTTGATTCAGAATTTCCTTCCAACAACAATGATCCATGCAACTCTACTCTTCATCCTCCTATAAGATTGACACAGCAAGTCCTCCTAATGTACTGGAGGCCTTTCTTGTTCTCTCCTGACATCACAAGGGTACCGTTGGACAATTCTGCCTGTGCTCCTGTCATCCTCTCCTTCCCCATATGACCAGTCCATTTTCTCTTCCTCTCATAAATTCCTTGATGACATAATTTCCTCCCTTTTTTGAGTTCATTATTGGTTATATGTTGTAGTGAACCATATTGGCTCACTGTTGGGCAGTTAGAAACTACTTGAAAAGCAAATATTTAAGGATGTGCAATGGGATGTGCTTTATGTGAGCTTTGTGTGTGGGCTTGATGCTAGGAGGCCCTGGGTTCAAGTCTCAGCTCTGCTCATTTCTACTGATTTGACCTGGAGCAAATTGTTTCTTCTTCCTGTGCCTCAGTTTCCTCATCTGTGAAATGAAGGGATTAGATAATCTCTAAAGGTCCTTCTAGCTCTGATCCCTATTTCAGGTTTCATCTCAGTCCCTTGGGTTTCTAGTGAAACTAGGTGATGTTACACTTTTAAAAAATTCACTTTCTGCTCTGTAATTCAGACTAGAATGGTGGTGTATTCTCTTGTACTCCTAAAGCTTCCTTGTAAAGGTGGCATGGAATGGGAGAAAGATACTGGATTGGTAGTCATAGAACCAGGGTTTCAGGGGCAGGGAAAAAGTATCCACTTCTCATTACCTTCAATTTCTTGATGAATCTTTATTTCCAGGCCTATTCTCTCTAGTCTAGCACAATGCTTGGCATTTACTAAGTGTTTAATATGTTTTCATTCATTATTTTATTATTTTATTTTGCAGGGCAATGAGGGTTAAGTGACTTGCTTAAGGGTCACACAGCTAGTAAGTGTCAAGTGTCTGATGCTGGATTTGAACTCAGGTCCTCCTGAATCCAGGGCCGGTGTTTTTATCCACTTTGCCACCTAGCTGCCCCTTCATTCATTAACTTGCCTCTATACCCAGCTTCAATCCAGTGGTATGGAATTTTAAAGTTTAGTCAGTCAGCCAACAAGCATATACTGGGTGATTACTATGTGGTAGGCACTGCGCTAAGCACTGGGAATATAAATACAAACAGAAAGAAAGACAGTCCCTGCCTTCAAGTACATCCCTTTCTGAGGGGGAAAGAGCACATAGAAGGGGAAAGGGCATGGTAGAGAAGGTCCCAGAGTGCATGCAGCCTGAGGAGGGATGAGTTTCAGTAGCTACTACCCAGAATCCCTTGTGTCCCTGACTCTCTATCATTCTTGACCTGTGAATTCTTGTTTCTGGGTAATTCCTATGTATGATTTTTTTCATTATTGATTAGGGGCTGCTAATTATCATTGGATGAGCAAAGTAATTGAATTTAATTTACTCACTACAAATACATAGTACCTAACTTCAGCTGGGTCTTTTCTAACCCTTTATAGTCCTTCAAATGAATCTTTGTTGTACTTGTTCAGTTGTTTTTCAGTCAAGTCTGACTCTTCATGACCCCATTTGGGATTTCTTGGCAAAGATACTAGAGTGGTTCGCTATTTCCTTTTTGGCTTGTTTTACATATGAGGAAACTGAGACAAACAGGGCTAAGTGACTTGCCCAGGATCACACAGATAATAAGTGTCTGAGGTCAGATTTGAATTTAGGAAGAGGAGTCTTCCTGACTCTAGGTCTAGCACTCTATCCACTGAACTGCCTAGTTGTCCCATATGAACCCTTCCTGACTTTTTATTACATTCTTCTCAGTGGGTATTCTAAATTCTTTCCCCTTCTACAACTGAACTTCCAACTCCTACACTTATTGGCAGTTTAGTTTAGTACGAAGAGTGCTTGATCTGAAATCAAGAGAGACTTGGGTTAAATCCTGCCTCTCACATTTATTAACTGTATGAACAGTGACAAATGTGGTAGAGTAAAGAATGCTGGCCTTGGAGTCAAAAGACATGGGTTCAAATCCTAGTTCTGCCACTTTTACCTGCGTGACCTCGGACAAATAATTTAACAGATACATCTCAGTTTCCTTATCTATAAAATGAAGGGGTTGGGCCAGGTGACCTCTAGGGTCCCTTTCACTTCAAAACTGTCATTCTAAGTCATCTAAGCTTGGTTCCTCACTTGGAAAATGTGGATAATAACCTATAGTCATTACCACACAGGGCAATTGTGAAAATCAAATGAGATAAAACTTGTAAAATGCTCTGTTGTTGTGAGTTGTTTCAGACTCTTTTTGACCCCACTTGGGGTTTTCTTGGCAAAGAAACTGGAATGTTTTTTGTTGTTGTTTTTTGTGGGACAATGAGGGTTAAGTGATTTGCCCAGGTCACACAGCTAGTGTCAAGTGTCTGAAGCTAGATTTGAACTCAGGTTCTCCTTAATCCAGGGCCAGTGCCTTATCCACTGTGCCACCTAGCTGGCCTCAGATACTGGAATGGTTTTACCATTTCTTCTTCAGCTCATTTTACAGATGAGGAATGGAGGCAAACAGGGTTAAGTGACTTGTCCAAGGTCACACAGTGAGTAACTGTTTGAGGCCAGATTTGAATGCATGAAGATGAATTTTCCTGACTCTAAGTCCAGTGCTCTATCCACTGTGCCACCTAAAATCTTTAAAACACCATACAAACATCAACTTTGTTATGAAAGTGGATAACCTAGCATCCTATTTTATTAAGATTATAGATATCTTGGGGCAGCTAGGTGGCTCAGTGGATAAAGCACCAGCTCTGGATTCAGGAGGACCTGAGTTCAAATCCGACCTCAGACACTTGACACTTACTAGCTGTGTGACTTTGGACAAATCACTTAACCCCCATTGCCCTGCAAATATATATACACATATAGTCATCTAAGTGGTACTATGGACAGAGCCTAGGAGTAGAGTCAGGAAGATGATTCGAAACCATCCTCAGACACTAATAAGCAGATCTACCCTAGGCAAGTAGCTTCCTTCACCTTTGTCTGCCTTTTCCATTCCTCAAATGTAAAATGGGGTTAATAATAACAGCTACCTCTTAGGGTTGTTGTGAGGATCAAATGAGATAATATTTGTAGACCACTTAGCACAGTGCCTGACACATAGTAGGTAGTATATAAATGCTGGCTGAAATGATTATTATTGTTATTATTATTATAAGACCTCCAGAGAAACAGATCTCACTCATTTAGACTCCTGCTGATTCCACCCAGAAATATAGTAGACAGGCCCACATAAAATAATACCAGGAAAGACAATAGAAGACAATTCTAGACCCCTGTGGCAAAGCAGCCATAAATTTCATGGAAGCTTTGAGGCCATCCATTTCCTCATTTGCTCAGAAATCCTTAAGTGTCTTGGGGGTATCCAGACTAAGATAAGCTTGCATTGACTACTGGCTTGAATACCTACCAGATGTGGGGGGAGTCTGTGGCGATCATTTCAGATACTCAGTCTTAGCCAAGGTGCTCCCTCCCCTCTACTCCCAGCTCCCTTCTTGTTATTTCTCTTTCATTTAATGTAGGACTCCAGTTGAACTCCATCCTCTTGTTGATGATATTCTTTGGACTTTTCCTCTGTGCTCTTCTCTATGGCATTTAACAAGTTCAAAGAGCTTTATAGAATCTTTGCAGGCATTTGCAGGCAATACAGACTTTTAAGGCATTTTAATTTGGTGCTTTAACTTCAAATGCATAGCATAGCCATATTACCTGTACATTAATTTTTCATAAGTCAAATCATATTTTGATGCCCATGAGAGCTCACCAATTAAATAGAAATAGCTTGTATTTAAAGTTTACAAAAAATTTTTTCCATAAAGGTGATAAAGGTGACATGAGTATTATTTCCTTTTTACAAATGAGGAAATTGAGGTTCAGAGGGATGACTTTTTCAGGGTTCAGAGATATAACCAAGGCAGAGTGACTGGGGCTTTGTCCCAGAGCACTACATTTAGAGGGTACTGACAACATTCAAAAGGCCACAGAAACAACAGCGCAATGTCTAGTTTGCAAATTAATTTCTATAGGAAAACTGTAGCTTTGCTGAGTTGTAATGTTCTGCCCCCAATACCTCAAATGATGACATACTTAGTACTTTTTTCCCCTTATGCAAAAATTCCTAGAGATGCTTCAAAAGCCATATAGCAAATGAGAAAGATTTCTTCCTAAAAACTGAAAGTAGAAAAAAGATATAATTATTATTAATTAGCAATTAGTTAGTAATTAGAAGATGAAATTATACATATACAAACTTGAATCAACATCCTTAGATTGGCTTGACTTATTTTGAGCTTATTAGAGGAGAGAATTCTTGCGTGCTGTTTGTCATCTATGTAATTACATTGTGAGTCATGGGGTCATGGATGTGGTGTTTGTAGGGGCTATGGAAGTCACTCTGATTTGACAGACAAGAAAATTGAAGCCTAGAGAGGTTAAGTGAGTTGCCATAGAAGTGGTAAGTGGAAGTGCCAAGATTATAACCAACTTCTTCTGCCTCCCAATCCAACACTCTTTCCACAGCACAAATATCACATTCAGTTCTTACTGTTGTTATTTTTTGTCAGAATCTTGGTTTTTTTGTGAAGATGAACCTTTATTAATTTGTAATAACCCAAATGCAGCTCCACAAAATCTGTCTCTTCTCAGCTGGGATATTTCCCAGTCTCAGCAATAACTACGAGGACCAACAACGCTATTTTCCAGAAAAGATGAAAAGCACGTCCTAACTGTTTCTTTGATCCTCCTCATTTGCAATCAGCTAATGATTAGCCAATGTCCTGTTGGTTCTGCCTGCCCCCTTTCCTCCCTTCAGTTACAAAGTGAAGGTCACCTTGGTTGCCTATTAATATTTAAAAAGCAAGATGGGCTTAAAAGAGGCATTGATTCTTTCAGTGAGGACTGAGTTCTAAAATGAGACCTAAGACCAGATTATTCTTTTAATGCCTTTATTATAAAATTTTCAGAAAAAGAAAAAGAAAAGAAATAGTAAGAAAAGCAGATGAAAGGGGGAAGGAGTATTCTGCAGTTGCATTGTCTACTTCAAGAAATATTTTAAACTAAAGGAAAGCCTTTAATGTTACATCCAATACACTTATACCATTATCTTCCTAGGGTCCTTGAAGAGGGAGAAGCATGATATCAAATGTATTTGTGTCTCTGGCATCTTTATTTGTTCCATTTACCCAAGTTGCATATGTGTTTTAATGTAATTGAATTTCTGGCCATGTTCCCAGTCACTGAATTTGTCAATGACATCTAGATTCATAACTAGAAAACAAGTCTTTGAAGCAAAACCCTTTCTGGACGACATACAGATGTTCGGAGAACATTGTGGGAGATCTTGAGGCAGCATGGTGCAAAGAGGTGGTTGCTGTTGTCCTTCGAACCGGGAGAGGACCATGACATCAGGGTGATGTCATGACTTGTATTGATTTGGAGTTTTAAGTGAGGTGGGGCTGTGCAAGGTCATCAACCTCATTTTCTTTTCCAGAGCCATCTGGGTCAAGTGGCAAGATATATATCAGGACAACCAGAGATGGTCCTGGATGTTTAAGGCATGGGGTTAAGTGACTTGCCCAAGAGCAAGTAAGTTGTCTGAGGTGATATTTGAACTCAGGTCCTCTTGACTCAGGGCCAGGGCTCTATCCACTGTGCCACCTAGCTACAAAGAGGATTAGACTTACAGAAGGTTTGGATTCTAATTCAGGTCCTAGTCCTAGATGTGTGACAGTGAGTAAATGGAAAGGGTACCTGGGTTCTGTGAGAAATGATTTATAACTGATATCTTGGGGAGATTCAGAGCTCCCCCATTCCTCCAAAGTGCTGACTTTTAGAGGCCCATTTTCTCCTTGATAATGATTGTATTGAATTTCTTCATCTTGGTCAGACCCATCCCAAGTTTGTAAGGAATTTAAGGTGAGGAAACTCATTGTGTTCCTACTCAAACTTTGGTTGAGACAGATGCATTAGTCTAGTTAGGAAGGCCTCTCTCTCCAGGGAGGGGGTCACTTAACCCACCCACTTAATTGATAGCCCGAGGTTGGAGATGTTCTGGCATAGCCCTTTATTTATTTATTTAGGGGCAATGAGGGTTAAGTGACTTGTCCAGGGTCACACAGCTAGTAAGTGTTAAGTGTCTGAGGCTGGATTTGAACTCAGGTCCTCCTGAATCCAAGGCCAGTGCTTTATCCACTGTACCACCTAGCCGCTCCCAGCCCTTTATTTTAATATACCTACCTCCAATTACTTTAACCAATGAGATTTGATTGCCCTTTGATGAAACACATCCTGTTTCAAGGGTATATAAGCTGTGAGCCCTGCTGCCATGATGGTCTTTGGTCTGAGAGAGACAGCCAAATGGCCATACTTTTATCAATAACCTGCCAGCCTTATTAGTTAAATGATTAAATTACCTAGAAATGGGGGGTGGCTAGGTGGTGTGGATTCAAGAAGACCTGAGTTCAAATCCGCCTCAGACACTTGACACTTACTAGCTGTATGACCTTAGGCAAGTCACTTAAACTCTCATTGCCCTAAGAAAAGAAAAAAAATGTGTGTAATAGATTCACCATACAATATTTGGGGCAGCTAGGTGGTGCAGCACCAGCCCTGGATTCAGGAGGACCTGAGTTCAAATCTGGCCTCAGACACTTGACACACTAAATAGCTGTGTGACCCTGGGCAAGTCACAACACCAGTTGCCTCACCAATAAATAAATAAATAAATAAATAAATAAATAAATAAATAAATAAATAAACAGATAGTTAGATAGATAAATTACAGAAACCATGTCTCTCTAATTTTTAATCGTCACAGTTCAAATTCCTTTCCTTTAACTTTTTTCTTCCCTACTGTGGGGTACTAATCAGCAGAGACAATGGACATGAAAGCAGATAATCCCATAATCCCATTTAGTGTCATGATTGAAAAGAGAACAGAGGAAAGTTGGACATAAGGCCAGTATTGCATGTGTTGAGGAAATGATTCCAGCCATGACCCCATTCACTCTGCCCCCTGTCAGTTTATGGAATAAGCGCCACCAATATAAAAGCCTCTTCCTTCTGTTTATTGAAGTCAATAACTTGTGGTCTCAGAGAGTTGTTTGAGGCTGACAAAGTTTAAGTGACTTGTCTATGGTTATTATGACTGGTATGGAATATGAATCCAGATCTTCCTGACTCCATGTCCAACACACTATCTATTACGCTGGGCTGCTTCTACGCTTAAAATCTCTTCAAGCTCTGTTTTCCTGTGACATATTGATGATAACTCTTTTATGGCACTTGCCCTATTTAACTTCTACTTATTTACTTACTTGTCTTCTTTGCTAAATGTAAGCTTCTTGAGGTTAAATATTCATCTTTATTTCCCTCATAGTACCCAGCATAGTGTAAATCCTGACTTAATATAAATTTACTATTTAGTTAGCTGTCAACTCACAAAGTTAAATTGGGTGGTTTATAAGGTAGAGGAAAAGGAATAGTTATAGACAGCATTTAGCCTCTGAGTTTCTGGGAAGCATGGAGAATTGAGTGCATAAAATGGATTAGTATATCTTGTAAGTCATTCAGAAACTGTTCCCATTGACTGGAATCAGAGAAAAGGCACTCATAGAAGCATAGATTTAAAGCAAAAAGAGACCTTACAGGCTATTGGGTTCAACCTTTCCATTTAAAGATAAGCAAACTAAGGTATGTAGAGCTTAAGTGACTAGTCCAAGGTCAGACACTTAATAAGTGTCTAAAGCAGACATTGAACCAAGGACTTCCTGGTTCCAAGTTCAGTGCCCTACTCCTATTCCAGACTGCCTGAATTGTAGTTCTTGGAGAACAGAATTGTCCTCATTCACTTATTCTGCTACATTTGAATATCTTCTTATTCTTTTATTTGATATCCTGGTACTGACCCTCCTAAGAACATCAGCAAAGTCATCCCTTTTCCAGAGTCTCCCACCTAAAGCGTCATTGAGTATCCTGGGAGACCTGGCCTTGGCCATTGATCAATGATGTCAAGTCTGTTTTTTTTACATCTGACCTCCAGTGTCCTCATGCTGCCTGCCAAATGGTTGTTCAAAGTCCTTTCCTGAATTATCCTACTCAAGCTTACTTTCCACTCCCTCCTCTATTCCTGTTCCAAAATGATTTTCTTCCCTAGAATCATAGAGCTTTAAAACAACAAAGAACTTATATCTAATAAAGTTCTCATCCATCATTTTACAGACAGGAGGTGAAGACAGTAGCCATGATACCCTGGGCAAGTCACTTAAACCTCTGTTTGCCTCAGTTTTCTCATCTATAAAATGGAAATAATAATAGCACCTACTTCCCAGGGTTGTTATGAGGATCAAATGAGATTAATAATTGTAAGAGTGCTTAGCACAGTGCTTGGCATATTGTAAGGCTCTATAAAATGTTAGGCTGTTATTATTACAATGATGATTGTTATGATGACTTGGCCAAAGTCACACCTCGAGTTAGTGGAACATCCTGGATTGACGCTAGACTTCTGATGTATATAGAGTGGATTACTTTGGTTTTAATTATTTGTGAAGCATCCATGTATGCTTTGTGCTACATCACCTCCTATAAAAATTCATATTCCCTCAGTGTACAATCTCAACTAAATATTAGGAGGAAAGCAAGCAAGGTGAAGTCAGTCACACTAGGATATGACTGACTGCTAAATATTATCAGGTTCTTAAAATGGATTATGTTTTTTTCTCAGAGCATTTAGTGAATGACTCTTTACAGATAGAATTTCAGGCATGTACAAAGCAAAGGTTTTCCAGTATTATTGGGGAGAAATTCTGAGGCAGGGACCATTTCAGTGACTGCCTAAATTATACCTGCAGGCAAAATTGGTACACCCTCTACTTCTGGGCCCTGTTCTTGAAAGTTCTTGACTCTTTCCCCCTCCCCAAATGAGAATTGGTACTTTAAATCACTTAAACCACCTCCATCAGTTCCCTGACCTTAGGAATATGGGGCCTGGGGTTTTCTCATATTCTTTCCCTTCTGAAATGCTGCAGATTCTACATACATGTTCTGGCCCTCTACATTTGGGAAGTAATCAATAGTGATAGAACTTGGGCACCATTTCAGGAGTTCTCACCTGTGTGACATTTGGGGCAGGATAATTAATGAAAGAGAGCTGTTGTTGGGAGTTCTTAGGATTTACTTCCCGGTGTGGGGTAGGTTGCAACATGAAGGGTCTTACAGCCTGCAGCAAAAGTCTGGTACCTAGTTTCCAGCTTTGGAATTTGGTGGTATTCCACTGAATTCATTGCTCATTGTTCTTGGTGTTTTGTTGAATAAAACCAGATCCTCCTATTATCAAAGCTATTCAGGTTTAGAAAGAAAAAGAAAGAAAAAGAAAAAGACACTGTGATGCTCCAGCCATAAAGACTGCAATAAAATTACTAACATTTCCTAGCTCTAAATGCATGGAATATTATGCCCAAGCAAATATGCCTAACTGGCTCTTGTGTCAAAACTTATGAATTGAGAGTTTTTGGTTCCTGTATTTCATGAAATCATTAATATCAAAGAGAGTCTAGTTATCCTTCAGGGATGCATAACTGGGCCAAAAGGACCCTAAGGAGCAAGTTCTTAGCATAGTTGTCATAGCCACATTACTTTTGTTTGGGTTTTGATATTAACTAGGAAAGGGATGGGGAGGAGACAGCTTTCAAAGACCTCTATTGATGATGGTTACAGAAATGTATAGAGTCAGGGCTTGTAGCTTTTCTTAAAATTAAAAAAATGAATATTTGTTTATACATCAAAATCATTTCTGAATATTCTCCTCTCTATTCTCCTCCCTAGTGCACCATTATTTGAAATAATAATAAAAAAGAAGAGAAAAACAGCATTTGAGCAAAACCAACCATTCCCTCAACATAGTCTAGTAGGATAGGCAATATTTCACACCCCTGGTCTGCCACTTTTGTAAATAAGAGAGGAAGGTACATTTTTGCATCTCTTTTCTAGGGCTAAACTTTCTGGGTCATAATTTCATTGTTTTTAGTTTCTTTTTTCCTTTTCCTCCATGTGTTGCTAGAGGAGTTTTCTGTATTCTTTTCCTTGTTCTGGTTTACAACATTTCAAAAGGGTCATTTCAGAATTTAATCTCTGGGCTGCTGTATTGGGGAGCTACATGCTCCTGAATAATTCTCAAAGGTTGGTAAAATTTTGAGCTTTCACCCTGCATCAATATATAAAGGAAATTTAGGATTACCAATCCTCCAGAGTGCATCATGGATAGGAAAAAAATCATTTGTGCCTGGAATAAAATTTAAATGAGATTTTGGAATGAATTTATTTTTCTTACTTGGATTAGATGAGGTAGAATATTTTCAGTGGTGTAAAAGTTCTAGAAGATAGAATACTGTATTTTAAAAAGAGAAAGAAAGGCTTCCCCAGCTTGAGCTAAGCTGAAAACTATTTTAACTTTATTTAAAAAAACACACAACACTACTTCTCTCTGGCTTCATGAAGGAACATTCATTCGCAAGTTCATTGTGAAAAAAGGAAAGGAAAATTTTGGACTTTAGGAAACCATACATTATACTCTTTAGACAAACCCATTTTACAAAGGACATGTCTTTTATCCTAGTTTCTGAGGCCGTAGCTGCATTATTCTTCATAAGAAATCTATCAAGCATAAGGCAAACAGAAAGGCAAAATAGACAGGATTAGGATTGAGAGTTGGCAGAGACTTAGAACTCAGAGGATGTTGAATCCAGCCTCCTCATTTCCAGATGGGGAAAACCCATGCCAAGAAAGGAGACATGGGATTTGAACCTAGGCTTTCTGCATATAGAATCAGAAGACAGGGTTCAGATCCTGACTCTCTGATTTTCTTCCTGTCTGATTTGGTGCAGACACCTTTCTAGGTTTTCATTTTCTCCCACCTGTAAAATCAAAACTCGGATTCCATGATTTGAGAGAACACTCTCAGTTCCTAATCTTATCATCTGAAGTTAGGCCAAAGGACATGGACAGAAGGTGAAAAGCCCATGCACCTCTCTCTAGAAACTATTACTTAAACCATGTAAACCTGCCAGGCTTTCAATGTTCTGGGAAGGTTATGCAAATGAATTTGATGGTCATTTACTTGAAAATCCCAATTTTCAATTCTGCAGCTGTGACACATCCCTGTACATCTGTTTGTTCATTTACAATCTGATTTAAACTCAGTAAAGCTGCTTGACTTCTGCTAGACAGATTTGTGATCCGCAGGGGGTGAGATGTGGCAATAATAACAATAATAATAATAACATGAAAAGTAGTAAAATTCTGGTTTCTTCACATGAATTGTTCTCAAAACAAATGGCAGAGGCATGGAAAACAAATTTAGAATCAATAACATTTAAGTCACAAAATTAAGGAAACCTATTATCTTATTCCCACAGAAGGAGAGAGGGTTATAACATAAACATGGAGAAATCAGAGGGGGAATAGGAATTCAGCAAGGTCATTGAAAGTTACCTCTTTCAGGTCAGGCCATTCTTTAGGCAAAATATGACTGTGGATATCAATTTTCATCTCCAAAGGATCAACTGAAGACAAGTGTTAAGAAGATGTTGTTTTGCCCAGTGATACTTGCACAGGCTGCTGAGTTAATCAAATTACTTGAATTTCTACAAAGATTATCCTCCCTAGCCAATCAGTAGCTTGAATCTCATAAGCTGACATCTCATTGGAGTTGTCTCATTCAAGTTCAAAGTATTCACTGTTTGTCAAATTTGCTATGAGTCAGCAACCCTTAAAGCAATTCTCCCTGTGCTAATTGCTAAAATCTGAACTCTGGCCCACCTCACTAGGTTAAAAAATACTGTAGGTTGCTTCAGGTTAGAGTAAGATGAAAAAATTTGCTTAGGATCATAGAACCAGAAAGGATCTTAGAGGGTGTCTAGTTCAAGTCCCTCCATTTTACAAATGAGGAAACTGAGGCCTAGGAAGGTAAATAATTTCCCCATGGTCTCACAGTAGACAGAATCATTGGTAGGATTTAACCAGTGTTCTTTCCATTGTACTACACTGGTTTAAAAAAGGAATTTAGTTTAAAAATATAGCAAGTTAGAAACATTTTGGGGGATCTTTTAATTATTTGAGTTCATTTTTTCTATCTGTTTTATCTTTGTCAATAATCAAGGATAATGAATGTTGGGTAAAAGTTTCTGTTTTACAACACCATGTATCAGGTGGATTTGATATAGGGATTGGCTGAAAGGGAGGAGCTGAAGCTGACTCCAAAGTTTTGGAGAAATAGGTATATTTCTTTCTATTCCCATTCATTAATCATGAGAGATTTTTCTAAAATTCTATTAGGCCCTACTTTCTTTCTAATTTTTTTTGTTTGATTTGTTGAAACCTGAAAAGAACATGTTAAGGTCCCTGAGCATTCTAGTTTTACTATTTTGCCCTGTTTTCCAATTTACTTTTCCTCTAAATACTTAGATGCTATGCCATTTCATGCAAATATATTAACTATTGATATTATTGAATCATCTGCAGTGTCTTTAAGCATAATGTAATTTCCTTGCTTATCTCCTTTAACTATTTCAATTTTTATTTTTGCCTACCTGAGATTATGGTTACTACCCCTGCTTTTTAAAATCCTCCTGAAGCATAATAAATTCTGTTCCCAGCACCTGTGAATCTTTACTTTTCAAGTTAGTTTCTGTTTTATAATACATTCTGCTGCCCTCTTCTGTTACATGGTTGAGTTAATTGTATATTTCATTCCATTCTAACCATGTTTACTTTCCTCCCTCTTTACAAAGAAGAAAGGGGTAAAGAAACAAAAGTAATTATCAAACCAGACATCTATAACCCAAGTGGACTGTTCTATTGCTTTGCCCTTCTTTTCTTCACCAAGCCCCCAGACCTTGATTTCTGATTCTTACAAACTCTTTCTATCTTTTAAATTCTCCCTTTATGATCATCTGAAAGTGATGCTGATTTGGCTTGTGACTTTTTCCTCCCTAACTCTTGCCTCTTATACTCTTCTCTCTCCCCTTTCCCTGTCCATGATTACTCCCATATTCAGTTAACATATTTCTACACCAAATTGTTTGTGTGTATGTTTCAGCCTCCTTTGTCCAATTCAGATACAAATGAGTGAGGTTCATGAGATGCCCACTCCCCCAACCTTTTATGATAGTATACTCTTTTTCTCATACATTCCATTTGTGCAAAAAAAAAAAAGCTTCTCCCTCCATCTTCTTTTTCCCCCGAGTATATTCCTTTTCTCTCTCTTTTATTTTCTCTCTTAAGGGTAATATAATAGAACAAATTAAACATCAGACCCTATGTTTGTCAACTCCCTTTGTGACTTTTAAAGACATTAGGATTTTCTCTGTTATTAGAATATACGCACCTAATCACCATTTAGCTCTTCCAATTGTTCAGATGTATTTACCTTCCTAAGTTTCTCTGGATTCCTGTGCTTGCACTTTGAAGTTTCTATTCAGCTCTGACCAGTGGGTTTTTTTTCTTTTAAATCAAGAATGCTTGAAGGTCTTCTATTTAAGATCCATTCCGTACCCCCCCAACAACAACAACAAAAAAAACCAAACCACACCAGTTTTAAAGAGTTGCCTTTTTGAATATCATATTCCAGATGTTCTCTTCTTTAGGTAGTTGCAACATAGTCTTGCATGACTCAAACTTTTTCTGTCTGCTTATAATAGTTTTGTTTTGGCTTGAAAGTTTTGGATTTGGGAAAGTTATGTAGTACAGTGGATAGAATGCCAGGCGTGGAGTCAGGAAGACTCCTCTTCCTCAGGTTAAATATGACAACAGACACTTCCTAGCTGTATGACTTTGTACAAATCACTTAACCCTGTTTGCCTCAGTTTCTCATCTGTAAAATGAGCTGGAGAAGGAAATGGCAATCGATTCCAGTGTCTTTGCCAAGAAATCCCCAAATGGGGTCATGAAGAGTCAGATAAGAATGAAAAACGACTGAAAAACAATTCCTGGGTGTTTTCACTTTGAAGTTTCTCTAAGAAGGTGATCAATGCATTCTTCTTATTTTCACGTTGCCCTATGGTTCTATAGGGTGGACCAAAAGTCACGAAGCTGTTTCAATATTTAATAACTCTTTTATTTTTTGTTTTAATTTAAAATACCATAGTATCATGTATAGTATATAGGAAATGAATTTATATTACATATAAAAAATCAAATCTCATAAATGGCGAAAAATAAAGAAAAATAATTTTCAAAATGTTATTAAAACATCATGACTTTTGGCCCACCCTGTATTAAATCTTGTTAGTTCCCATTGATATATTCTTGAAATATACTACCCAGGGTCATATGTATATATGTATGTATGTATGTATGTATGTATGTATGTATGTATGTATGTATGTATCTATCATGGCTTTCAGAGATTCAGTTCATTTTGGAGGGGGTGGGGGGCAATAGGGCTTAAGTGACTTGTCCAGGGTCATACAGCTAGTAAGTATCAAGTGTCTGAGGCCAGATTTGAACTCAGGTCCTCCTGAATCCAGGGCTGGTATTTTATCCTTTGAGCCACCTAGCTGCCCCCAATTCAGTTAATTCTTTTTTTTTTTTTTTTGGTGAGGCAATTAGGGTTAAGCGACTTGCCCAGGGTCACACAGCTAGCATCAAGTGTCTGAGGCTGAGTTTGAACTCAGGTCCTCCTGAATCCAGGGCTGGTGCTCTATCCACTGCACCACCTAGCTGCCCCCCTCAGTTCATTCTTAAACTTTCTCTCTGTAACCTGTTTTCTGGCTTAGTTGCTTTTAATAATACATAATTTAAATTCTCTTCTTTATAAAAATCTTTTGACTTTTAAAAAATATTTCTTTTTGATCCATTCAATTTTTAAGGCACCATTGTTCAGGTTAGATTTCCCATTCTTTGTTTTAAGCAATTCTCCTTCTCCTCCCCCTCTTCCTTCTCCCCCCCTTCCTTCTCCCCCCACCAAACTTTCATTTATTTCTAATTTAATTTTTATTTATTGCTTCTTTCTTTTTTTTCCTCTTTTTTCCTTTTTTCTTTTTCTGCAGGGAAATGAGAGTTAAGCGACTTGCCCAAGGTCACACAGCTAATAGTAGGCATCCACCAGTTGCAGACGACCGTGGATCAGCACCTTGAAGAGCCACGGGCCACAGTGTGGCTGTGCAGTCAGATACGGGAGCCACAGCTCCTGAGTGACTTATAATTGGTAACTGCTGCATCCCGTGTTGTATCTACCCCATGAGGAATAGCTGGAGTGTCCTCTCCAGGGTGCTGGCCTGGGCAGATCAATATGGAAAACAGCAGGTTTTCCCTCTCCGTGACACTGGTGGATCCAAAGGAGAGGCAGAGCCAATACAGTTTGGCACCAGTGCCGCTGCAGGAGTTGCCAGAGGGATGTGATGTCCAACATCCAACTGCCTAAGGGACTCCAACTCCTGATTTTTCCTCGGGGTTAACTCCCGAAGCCTTTCCCATATATGGGTATAGCTGCAAGGCAGCAGAGGTTTTAAAATCAGGGTTTCCTTCCCCTAGGCAGCTTGCCTGCCAAGGCTAACAAGCCTCACCTGCCCGAAGTGACTGGTTTTAAGGCGCCAGTAACTTGCCTTCACCCCTTCTCTTGCTTCTTTCTTCCAGCCACTCTTATGGCCAATATATTTTTTCCCCTTCTGAGTCTCTGCTTATAGTTTTTGTGGGGTTACTCTCTTCTGGTCTAGCTTTTGGGCATTTCCTAACTCATAGTATTTCTTCATTGTGTTTATGATTTTCTTTGGTTTACTTGAATTTTCAGTATTCAATCCAGGGTTAGGATTTTGTTCTCAGGCTAGTCACCTAAGGTACTTATTGTATGGGTTAGGAAGGTTTTCTTGGTCTTGTCCCATCTACAGTCTGGATGCTACTACCACTGCTGTTATCACTGCTGATCTAGATAGGGCTGCTATTATGCCTCAGAGTAGGCCATGGTCCTTGATTTCTGTTCCATTCTCCTGATAGTTCATTGTGAATTCTGGCCTTGGTTTCCAAATCCTTCACTTTGCAAGATCTCCAGTTAGGAGTTGTTTCTCACTGTTCCTGTGGCCCCAGATGGCCCTTTTGTGGGTTTGAGATCATTCTTGTCTCAGGCTTCTTGCATGGTTTTTTGCTACTGGTACCCTGGTATTGTTGCTGTTCAGTCATTTTTTCCAGTCTCGTCTGACTATTTGTGACCTCATTTGGGGTTTTGTTGGCAAAGATACTGGAGTGGTTTGCCATTTCCTTCTCCACATCATTTTACGGATAAGGAAACTGAGGCAAACAGGGTTAAGTGACTTACCCAAGATCATCCAGGTAGTCCGTGTCTGAAGCTGGATTTGAAGTGAGGTCTCCCTGACTGCATCCTGCCACTGTATCATCTGTGACCCCTAGCTGCCCCCACAATACCCTGGTATTGAGGTGGCCTTATCTCTTGCTGTCATTCCTAATGCTCCAAAGAGTACACAGTTGAGGGCTTTCTCCCTCCACAGTGATCTGTGGATTCTGACTCTGTTCTCTGGTTCTTTTCTGATAGGCCAGAGCTTCAGGTTTCTGATTAATGGAATTGATGTTGCATTTCAACTCCCATGTTCAACACACTGGTCGGCATACAGTCTTTTTGCAGGGACTCAAACAGGCCTCTGGAGCAACTCCTCTCTATACCTCCATGGGCTTATAGCCATTTGTTAGACCCCTCAGCGGCACAGCCTGGGTACAACTCCTCTGCCATCCTTTGCCAAATTCAGCTTTTCTTTTTGTATAATTATGAAGGGATAGAGGTGCTTATATCTGCTTCTTTTTAAAAAAATCATGTCTTTCTGTTGTCCTTCTCAGGTACTTGCTGATGTTTAGTTGGGAGAGCTGGACTTCTCTATGACTCTTCAGGTCAACATCTTATTCAGAAACCTTTGGTCTAATACTTCTATCCGAGGTGGAAGTAATATTCATGTTGTGATTAACATCAACGAGGAATTTAGAAAGGAGAATGGAGGGGAAGATGATGTGTTTAGTTTGAAGTCACAGTATGAGTTATTCCAGTGGAGGTTTTCTAAAGCATTTGGAGTACAGTGAGTACTGATTCTGTTTATTCAAAAATGGCCATGCCATCTCTGACTTTTATTTTCTGAGTACTCCAATGGATCTATGACCTCATTCACGTCTACTCCCTCCAGCGGTACACTATCAACCTATCCATGCCCACTCATTCTATACAACTCTTTCTTCCCAGAAACCCACCACCATACACACACACACACACACACACACACACACACACACACACACACACACACAATGTTGGGATATTCTTTGTATCTCTGACCTATCCCTAGTACAACTGACCTATTTTCTTCTGGCCTTTCCCTATCTGATGCAAATGGTTCTTCCCAGATCTGTTAGCATTATTACTTGGATGTTGCTCTATGGCAGGCTCTGGCTAGTCCTACCTCAGGCTAAGCCAGGGCAAAAATGTAGTCAGACTGTAGAAGGTTAAGGAGGGAATGGTGAGGGTATAAGCTGAGGCAGATGTTGCTGACTTCTAGGAGGTTGACAGCAGAAAAAGAAAGAAGTAGGATGATAGCTAATGGCTGGCCAGTAGGGTTGAACAAAGTTTTTTTTTTTAAATTCATTCATTCAACAAGCATTTATTAATTACCTACATTAGCCTCTTTGCTAGGCAACAGTGATACAAAAACAACACTGTTCCTGTCTTGTTGGAGCTTACGTTATATCACAGGAAATAACTTAAACAAATAAACAAACACAAAATAATTGAGCATTTTCAAAGGCAACAGAGAAGACTATGGAGAATAAATTAGAAGTGCTAGAAAAGGAGTGGAAGATAATTTGGGGAGTGAGCAGGGCTGACCCTAGACCACATAACAAAGTAGGGAGCTTTGTACTTGCAGAACTTACCTTGCAAAGTTGTGAGGATCAAAGAGATGATGCATATAAAGCATTTTGCATTATTATAGGTCTTTGGAACTCACAGGTCACCTTTTCTGCTCCCTTCTTCTCTTCTCTCCTGTTTTCCATAATAGTCATTCCTTGGTTCAGTTTGAGTTTGTCACCATAACCCAGTAGTATTGAATAGGAACTAGCAATAGACTCAGGGGTCAAGTCTCACTTCTGACACAAATTGTGTGACTTTGATTTCCTGAAGCCTCACCAACCAAGTGGGATTGTTCCATTCTATGGGTAAGGATCTATACATAATCCTGTGGAGAGTCAAGAAGTTATAACATCCAGAACAGAGTTGGAGGTAGAGATGCACCCAAGGTGGCTCAAGTAGGGCTTTGTCCTAGATTCCAACAAATTTTCTTTTTTTTTTTTTTTTTTTGCAGGGCAATGGGGGTTAAGTGACTTGCCCAGGGTCAGGATGCCAACAAATTTAAAGGGTCATGTGACCTTTTCTCCCCCAAGGGCTTATTGCATCCTCAATACACTGAGACTATAGAGTTTGTCAAGGGGAATAATGTATTATAAAATTGGAAAGGTGTGTTGGGACTAGGTGGTAAAGGATTCTGAGTGTCAAACAAGTTTATATTTGATCCTAGAGGCTATAGGGGAGCCACTGTAGTTAATTGAGTATGGGAGTAATGTGGTTGGACCCAAACTGAGGCCAGGAGAATCATGGGGATCAAATCATGAGGAACCTCCCCAACCATCTTCACACCTTCCTTTGGGGTGATGCTTGGTACCTTGATACATATTAGGGAGTAAACAAGGATTGCCTAGCCACCATGTGACAGCCTGCAGCTAGACTTAGGCCATCCATCACCCTACTTATCCTGGTGCCAGTTCATATCTGGGACAAATTAAGGGGGCAGAGAGGCTTGGACAGGGCTGGGGAAATAGAATTAGAGGACTTCTTGTGTAGTAACAAATTGGCACTAAACTATGGGTCCCCATATCTGCAAAGATGGTAGGTATTTTCACTCCTCATGGAGGAGGGTGGGGAAAGGGGGCATTTGATTGGCATTGGGCACCTGACTGCCATAACCTTTCTTATTCCCATGTCTTGGGGAGTTTTCTGGTTCCTTTTAGCTTCCCTTAAGAATGGGAGGCGGTATCAAGGGGCCTTGTACTCACACAGGAATAAATGGAAGGAAGGTGTATAGCTGAAGGTTCGTGTCTCTCCTCCCCCCATCTGTTGTCAGTCATGGGGTCTGGCAATGACAGGCTTCCTTCTGCTTTCCCTTTCCCACACACACTTGGGGTCAAGACTTTGAGTTACATGTCTATTCAGTGAGGCACTTTGTAGGTTTACGCGGGTAGTGGGGCATACTGCTTTCCTTCTCACTTCCCTCTTGCCTTCCTACTCAGTGGAGTTGTCTTGGCCTTTTGCCTCTTGTCCTTCCACCACCTACCATAAGCTTGAATAGGGAGAGATGGGGGCCTGGGGTCAAACCTGCCTGAGGACAAGAATGGTAGTGATGGAGTGGAAGGGACCTCAGGTGAATAGAGGGAAGGACTTCCTTCCATGCTGGGGATCTTAAGGCCTCTGCATGGGTCCTTCATGCTCCTCTAGTTAGAAAAAAGAAAGGATTAATGAAAATAGGGAGCCATGAGATGATTTTTCAGGGGAAGCTCACCCCTGCCAACTTGTCTACCTCATACTGGTTGACATTAAGCCATAGGAAGGGTATCCTCTTCCTCTAAGACTCTAGGGAATGATGGAAGGACAGGTGTAAGGACAGTAATAGGTTGGGAAGAAGTTAATGGAGCTCAGCTGGATGACTCTGGCCACTGCGTGGAACTGACTGGTATTATGAAGAACAGTGAAAGTGGTGATCAGACAAAAGCTTCAGAGAAAGAGAATTCAGAAGAAGCTGGAAGTCAAGGCTGACTGGGCAGAGCAATGCCCCAAATGTTCACGTGCTAGCAAGACCTTTGATGGCTCACAAATGAATCAAGTGTTTGTCCAACTTGGTACCTTGTTTTCTTCAGTAGCCTGACCCTGGACTTTGCCTCTCAATGGTCCCCCTGGACTTCGCTCTGATCCTGCTTCTCTTTTAGACACTGTTTAGCTGCATTTTGGCAGTGTGGAGTAGTAGGGAGGGTGCTGAGTGTGGAGCCAGGAGAACCAGACTTGATTCCTTACCCCGACATTTACTAACTGTGCAATGCTGGACACACGGTTTTTCTGCGTCTCAGTTTCTTCACTTCTAAAATGAAGATAATAGTACTTTGTTATCTACGTTTCAGGGTTGTTATGAGAAAAGGACTTAAATCTCAAAGCTCTATGTAAATGTTTTGTTTTTGGATGCTTAGCACAGTTCCTGGCACATACTAGGTACCTCATAAGTGCTTCTTGACTTGACTTATCATTTTGGAATTTAGTTCCATGATACGTTCCAGTATATGGGGCTTAGCTTGGTCTCATGATGGTTTTGCCCACCCTACTTGTTCAGGAACTTAATGTGATTCACTTCCATTACTCTCCACCTGAATCTCTCACCCCTGCCCTGCTCCTCTAAATGGGAATGCATCCAACAAAGTCAATTGAACCCTCTGAGTTACATCCTATGATGAGTTCTCCTCCATTGGCCCACCTAGAGGCAATAGTATAGATCATCCATTCTATGAAGTGGGAGGTAAGACATCTTCTGAGACTGAAATGGCAAGGGGAGGAAAGGAGGAAAAGGCTAAGGAGAAAAGAGAAGATGAAGAATGGCAGCCAAAACCAGGAAGAAGTAAAATGTCAAGAAATTTTAATGTGTTAGGTCTGCACCATTGTTCAAAGCCAATAGGAGAATTGCTAGTTACAACCACACATATCCACACATACACACAAACTCACACATAATACACACTGATCACCATAAATATTATTGTGTTTGAACATAAAACAATATTATATATTTTCTTTCTGGGTAAATAGAGTCATACTTTCAGAAGGTTTTGTTGTTGTTGTTGTTCTGTTTTATTTTTGCAGGGTAATGAGGGTTAAGTGACTTGCCCAGGGTCACACAACTAGTGTCAAGTATCTGAGGCCAGATTTGAACTGAGGTCTTCCTGAATCCAGGGCTGATGCTTTATCCCACTGTGTCACCTAGCTGCCCCCCTCAGAAGGTATTCTTGTCACATTCTGACACATTACATCCAATGTCGGGGAGTTTTCCAGTAATTGCATTTCATCAATTTGCCACCATAACTGAGTAAATAACCCAACAACCCCAGAAAAACCGGCTTCTGCTGTATTGCTAATTTTCTTTTGTTTTCCCTCTCAGCTGCTGGAACTCAGATATAAGGCTCAGTCCAGGAGCCCAGCTGATTGTATTACTGTCTTGTCAGATCAGGGTAACTTAATAAGGCTCCGTACTCTGCAGAAAGAAGCTATTACTGACACATAGGGAAAAGCAAGGCTCATTCACAACTGTATGCAGGCATGTCAGCTTGACAGCCAGTGTAGAGCTTGCATCTTTCCATCTATTTCACTCTTGTTTTGAGTCATGGCCTAGAGCCCTCTTCTCTTTCTACTGAGCCTCTTCAATCACTGTTTCCATAATGGATGTCTAATTCAGAAATGAGGTGTTATGCATTTGCATAATGGGCAATTATATACCATTCACTCATAATACAAAAGGTTAGCATTGTCAATCAGTCCTGTACAATTACAGTGCAGGGGAGGTGAGGGATTGAAAAAAAAATGACTTCATCAAATCCAGCAACTGAGGTTTGTTTAAACACAGAATGAATTCTACCAATAGATGAGGCAACACATTGCCTCACTTAAAAGACTTGATGGTACACAATAAGTATGATTGTTTTCCCTGGAGAACAGAGACTGGGTTGTCTTATACATATACAAGGATCCCTTTATAGGGTGGGTGGTGTGATAGGCAGGATACTTTCCTTTTCATGTTCATTCATAAATGTTGAGGTGTCATTCTTGGTTTCCACATTGGGGTATATTACAGGGTAAAGGGAAGAGAAGGGTAAAAGAAACCCAGAGAGTTCATTTCTGATGGTAAAAAGCCTTCAAAGAGTTTCATATAAATTATTAAATTTCATTCCTAGAACAGTCTTGTGAAATAGGGAATAATGCCTGACATTTATATAGGACTTTAAGGTTTGCAAAGTGCTTTATATATGTTATCTAACTTGATCTTCACAATGAAAATGTGAAGTTAATGCTACACACATTATCATTTCCAATTTGTTGTTGTTTTCATCCAGTCATTCAGTCACATCCAACTCTTTGTGACCCCATGGACCCCATCACACCAGACACTTCTCTCCTCCACTATCTCCCAAAATCTGTCCAAGCTCATGATCATTGCTTCCATATCAATCTATCCATTTCATCCTCTGCTGTTCCCTTCTCCTTTTGCCTTCCATTTTCCCCAACATCAGGGTCTTTTCTGCTCATTATGTGGAAAAGTATTTAAGCCTCATCTTCAGCATTTGTCTTTCCAACAAATATTATAAATTAATTTCTTTAAGCATTGACTGATTTGATCCCCTTGCTGTCCAAAGGACTCGCAAAAGTCTTTTCCAGAGCTATTCGAAAGCATCAAGTCTGTGCTCTTCAGCTTTTCTTATAGTCTGATTCTCACAGGCATTCCATTACTACTGGAAAAACCATAGCTTTGACTATATGGACCTTTGTTGGGAAGATGCTATCTCTACTTTTTAGTATACTGTTCAGATATGTCATGGCTTTCCTTCCAAGGAGCAAGTATCTTTTAATTCCATAGCTGTGGTTGCCATCTGTAGTGATCTTTGAGTCCAAGAATATAAAATCTGACAGTGCTTCCATTTTTTTGCCCTCTATTTGCCAGGAATTGATAGGACCAGTTGCCATAATCTAAGTTGTTTTTTATATGTTAAGCTTTAAATTAACTTTTATACTCTCCTTTTTCACCCTTATCAAGAGTCTTCTTAATTTTTCATTTTCTGCCATCAGAGTTCTATCATCTACATGACTGAGATTGTTGATATTTCTCCTGGCAACCTAATTCCAGCTTTTGATTCATTCAGTCTGGCATTTTTCATGATGTATTCTGCATTTAAGCTAACTAAAAAGATACCTTTAAAACATTTTATGTAAAGTATTTCATTTCATGCTTAGCACAACAGATCAGGAAAGTGGAGCTTGGAAAGGTTACATAGCTAGTAAGTGCCAGAAGCAGGAGTCAGAGGTCTAAGTCTTAAATCTAACTCTATCTACTATACTATGCTAATTCGCATAGTCTGAGTACTTTTGTTCTTCTTCTTCTTCTTTTTTTGATGAGGCAATTGGGGTTAAGTGACTTGCCCAGAGTCACCCAGCTAGTAAGTGTCAAGTGTCTGAGGCTGGATTTGAACTCAGGTCCTCCTGACTTAAGGGCCAGTGCTCTATCCACTGAGCTACCTAGCTGCCCCAGTCTGAGTACTTTTGTAACCATCATTCCAGAGACTCCCTCCTGACAGGAAGGGAACAAGGATACTTTACTTTTTTGTCTCATCACTGCTACCCAGGTGGATCTTGGAAGTATCACCAGCACCCTCTGTAAGCTTTGAGGCTCACAGGGTTCAAAATACAAAACAGTTTTAGTTATAAATCAACAGACATAGAAAGGACTCATCTCCAAGCCAAGAGATTACCACCAGCCCCAGACCTGTATAGTCTTTACAACTGACATTTACTGTCCTGGATTTACTGTCCTTCTCCCTCAGCATATTCTGCAGGCAGTATACCTCCCAATCATGCTCATGCATGTCCAAAACCATAGGTTTAAAAAAATGTAGTCCTAATGCATATTGTCTTCTAGGTTCTACTTTATTTGCCTTTTGAAAATCCATATAATTCTTATGTTTCCCTGAATCCCTTATAGACATAATTTATGAGAAAATAGCATTATATCACATGAGTATGCCACAAATTTTTCAGCAGTTCTCCAGTTGATGAGAATACAAAACCATAGAACCAATGAATTTTAGAGTTGGACCAGACCTCAGTAGGCACCTAATTCAACCAATAGTCCCAAAGGAATCCCCACTCTAACATACCTGAAAAGTGGCCATTCAACCTCTGTTTGAAGAACTCCAATGAAGGGGTACCCATTACATAGTGAAGCAGCCCCTCCCACTTTGGGATAGCTCTAATTTTTAGCTGTTTTCCCCAGCACCTAAATTTCCTCTTTGCATCATCCACCCTTTACTCTTTCTTGATTCTGCCCTATGGGGCTAAAGATGGTAAATCTAACTCCTTTTCTACATCACAGTCCTTCAAATACTTAAAGTCAGAAATCATGTCTCCTCTCCCCACCCTTTATTCCATCTTATCTTTAGGCTAAATACCCTCCAATTGATCTTCATGTAATGTGGACTCATGGCTCTTTGCCATGCTGGTTACCCTTCTCAAACTGTGGTACCCAGAATTCAATAGGGTGGTACAAATGTGGTCTTACCAGGCTACAGTACATAAATTCCTTTGCCTCCTTATTTCTGTAAGCTGTGTCTCTCTTAATGGAGCCTAAGATTGCATGAGCTTTTTTGGCTACTATGTCACATTACTTAAAATTTTTTAAAAAGCATTTTATTTTTTTCCAATTATTTGTAAAGACAATTTTAACATTCATTTTAAATAAAATTTTGAGTTCCAAATTTTCTTCCTCTCTTCCTCCCTCCCTCCCTAAGATGGTAAGCAATTTGATATATGTTACATATGTGAAATCATGTAAAACTTATTTCCATATTAGTCATGTTGTGAAAGAAGAAATAGAACAAAAGAAAAAACCTCAAAAAGAAAGTTAAAATAGTGTGCTTCAATTTGCATGCAGACTACATCAGTTCTTTCTCTTGATGTGGATAGCATTTTCCATCATGTCTTTTGAAATTGTCTTGGAGCAATGTATTGCTGAGAACAGCTAACTCATTCATAGTTGATCATCACACAATGTTGCTGATACTAATGTTCTCCTGGTTCTGCTTACTTCATTTTGCATCAATTCATGTAAATCTTTCCATGTTTTTCTGAAATCTGCCTACTTTGTCATTTCTTATATTACAATCATAACCCATTACATTCATATATCACAACTTGTTCAGCCATCCCCCAATTGATGGGCATCCCCTCAATTTCCAATTCTTTACCATCACAAAAAGAGCTGCTCTAAATATTTTTGTACATATAAGTCCTTCCCTTTTTTTTTTTAACAATCTCTTTGGGATACAGACCTACTAGTAGTATTGATGGATCAAAGGGTATGCACAGTTTGATTGGCCTTTGGGCATAGTTCCACGTTGCTGTCCAGAATGGTTGGATTAGTTCACAACTCCACTAACAATGCACCAGTGTCCCAATTTCCCACACCCCCTCCAACATTTATCATTTTCCTTTTCTGTCATATTAGCCAATCTGATAGCTGTGAGATTACTACATCATACTACTAATTCATATTGAGCTTCCAGTCCTTTTAATCCTTTTAGACCACCCACTATGCTTCAAGTTTCTTTCTCTCTCTCTCTCTTCCTTTCTTCCTTCCTTCTTTCCTTCATTCCTTCCTCCTTCCTCCCTCCCCTCCCTTCCTTCTTCTTCTTCTTCCTCCTTTCTCACCATGTAGTGAGGCTAGAATATTTAGTATGTAAGGGATCTTTCATCTTGTCATTGATTTCCCTGGAAAACTGGTCAAGTAGTGCAATGGCTGGGTCAAAGGGTATGAATGGTTCAAACCATATCTACTTGGATCATTCAAAAGATAAGATCTAGGCTACCACATTTTGTTGAAAGAACATCTTTGAAATTTCTCAATAACTCAGTATCAGGAGCAGAATAAAAAAATTACACTTACTTATAGATGAATGAATAAGCATTTAATTTTGTACCTTGTTGTTACTGAGTTGTTTCTGATTCTCTGTGACTCCATTTGGAGTTTTCTTGGCAGAGATATTGGAATGCTTTGGCATTTCCTTCTCCAGCTCGTTTTACAGACAAGGAAACTGAAGCAAACAGGGTTAAGTGACTTGCCCAGGGTCACACAGCTAATATGTGTTTGAGGCTAGATTTGAACTCAGGTTCTCCTGACTCCAAGGGAATTGCTTTATCCACTGTCCCACTTACCTGCCTAAGCACCTTCTATGTGCCAGAGGTAGGAGGGTGGAGTGAATAGACTGGCCTCAGAACCAGGAAGACCTAGGTTCAAGTCTCACCTCTGATATATACTGGCAGAGGGACCTTGGGTAAGACCTGACTTAGAGTAAAACATGAACATATCACAAGAGCTCTTGAAAGCAGACATAGCTACATCTAAATATGTAACAGTAGACTCTTATGGGCTTCTTATCACTAGAGACTATCACAAGGGCTGTGATCTTTTTTTATTTTTTTGTGGGGCAATGAGGGTTAAGTGACTTGCCCAGGGTCACACAGCTAATAAGTGTCAAGTATCTGAGGTCAGATTTGAACTCAGGTCCTCCTGAATCCAGGGCTGGTGCTTTATCCACTATGTCACTTAGCTGCCCCAAGTGCTGTGATCTTTTAACCAGGGTATATGAATGTGAAGCAAACTTAAGTGCTATTTGAGGTCTGGATGTCTTAAGTGACTTTCATCAATTCACTAATATATTCAATTAACATCCTCTTCCTTTGCCTTCAACCAATCAACCAATCAACTGAAAAATTTTATTAAATATTTACTATGTGTGTTATAATAGGTATTGGGTATACAAAGACAAAATATAAAGAGCCTCTCTTGTCAAGGAGTTTATAATTTATTGGGGGAAGGCAACATACACATATATAAAAGTATATGTAAGATATAGATAGATAAAATAAAATAAATACAAGACTATGGGAGGGCACCTGAGTTGGGGGTGGGGTGGGAAGACATCATGAAAAGCTTGGTGTAGAAGGTAGTGCTTGAATTGAGCTTTGAAGAAACAAAGAATTCTAAGTGGGAGAGGTGAGGAGGGAATGTATTCCAGGCATGAGGGATTTCAAGGTTGTTACATCCTTCTTCCTACACATATGCCCAAAGATTATTGCATGCTTAGTTTTAAACAGCCAGTCTAATTTTATCCCCTTGCTTCTAATGCTGTCTTCTGACTCTTACATTAGGCTGCTCTGTCAAAATAGCCTCAAGTTAGCATTTGTATTATTGTGTGATGAAATAATGAGATTTAGCAGATACTCAAAGACCCACCTGGAGATTAATCTAGACTGATTGAATCAAGTGAGAGTGATTAACTGCTGATTAGCCTACTTCAAGTTAATTGGATTGTAATCACACCTTGAGAACACCTTCAGAACCAATGGATTTGGATGACACCAACCAATCAGCTTGAAGCAGTGTGTAAGGACCTATAAAAGATCTGTTCCAGACCTATAAAAAGCTTCCACAATCAGTTTGCTGGAGAGAGTTCGTGATTGAAGCAGGCTTGTGGCAGAGGACTTGAGGAAGAACCAGACCAGGCTGGAACTCTAGGCTAAATAGGCTTTTTTCTTAACTTTCTGAACTCCATGGGAATATCTGTATGCTTTAATAAATGTTTAATGCCCAAGAACTGGTGCATTTAATCTAATTTAAGGTGACCACAATTTAGATTTTAAACATCACAATTGTCTAATAATAACTAGCATTTATATAGCACCTTAAGGTTTGCAAATCACTTTACACATATTATTTCATTTTTTTCCTCACAACAACCCTGGGATGCTGTTGTCTTCCCCATTTTAAAGATGAGGAAACTGAAGCAAACTTACACTAAATGACTTGCTTTAAGCTAGTAAGTGTATGAGGCAGGAATTGAAGTTAGATTTCCTGACTCTTACCACTTGTGCCACCTAGCTGCCTCTATTGCCCAACATTTTTTGAACATCCATGTTTGAGTTTTGTCTAGAACAAAATGTTCATATTAAAGTATAGTTTAAGCTTGGACTATAGTATGGTATTGGGGCAGCTAGGAGGCACAGCAGGTAGAGCACTGAGCTTATTATCAGGGAGACTCAACTTCATGAGTTCAAATCCAGCCTCAGATATTGCATGACTCTGGGCAACTCACTTAACCCTGTTTGCCTCAGTTCCTCATCTGTAAAATGAGTTGGAGAAGGAAATCACAAACCATTCCAGTATCTTTGCCAAGAAAACCCCAAATGGAGTCATGAAGAGTCAGACATGACTGAACAACAACAGAATAATATAGTACAGTATAGTATAGTATGGTATGGTATGCTAAGATGTGGTATGGTATGGTGGCTTGGTATGACATATAGTCCTTTGTAGTTTCCTATATAGTCACAGAATCAGAGTTAGAAGGAGCCTCATTAGCCATCTAGTCTAACCTGGAACCTGAAGAAGAGTTCCCATCTAACACATATGCACTGGATTATTATATAGACTCTTTGAAGATGAGTTTTGAGGTGGGACTCACTATCTCCTAAGGCAACTAGTTTCATGTTTCGACAGGTCTAGTTGCTAGGAAGTCCCCCCTCCCCTCCCCTTATATCATGCTTAACTAGACCTCTTGGATTAGTCACTGTTTTATTGTATAACCTCAGATAACTCAATCTCTGCACCTGTCCAAACCTTCTGAGAATATTATTGGGAAGGTTAAATGGCAAATACTGTTTATGAAGGTTCTTTGAAAGGAGCATAGAGTGTTATATAAACACAAAGTATATTTATTTCAAAATGAGTCATGCTGGATCACTGTGGACAGAGAGAAAACCAGTTGGTTCCTTGGACACAATATTTCATCTCTCATCTTTGTACTTTTGTATTGGCTGTTCCATGCCTGGAATGGTCCACTTCTTAGGTTCCCTGGCTCCTTCCAAAGCTCAGCTCAGATCCTATTTTCTGCCTTTCCTCCTCCACCTTATTTATTTATTTATTTTTGGTGGGGCAATGAGGGCTAAGTGACTTGTCCAGGGTCACGCAACTAGTAAGTGTCAAGTGACTGAGGCCAGATTTGAACTCAGGTCCTGCTGAATCCAGGTGAGGGGACCAAATTTAATATGTAGAGAGTTAATTGGGTGGCTTGCCTTAATATTGGGGTTCAGAAAATAATGAGGGACTTCTAGGTATGAAACTCCTTCCCCTCTGAACTGCCTTTTTGGATATTTCTCCCAGGCCAATAAGAAAGGAACTTAACACCCTCTTTCCCACAAATGAATCAGGTTTTATTAATGGGAATAAAATACACAGCAAAGCTGAAATTAATAAAGTCAAAGACAAGGGAATAGGGAAAAAGAAAAATGGATAATTCCCCTAACTATAACAAAAAGCCTATACAATCCCCAAACTTGCTTCCAGCTCTGCTAATTTCAAAGAGCTGGGCTTATTAACTCACCACCTAGGGTCCATAGCTTCAATGGGAAACAGCTATGCAGCCAGGGTCCAGCAAAGAAACTGCCAGGAAAAACCTCTCTCGTCTGCTCCCACCAGCTTACCCAACCAAAGACTGCCATGAGAAAGAGACTGAGCTCCCCTCAGCAAGCATTTACTCTCCCTCCCTCAAAAGGGGAGGTCCTTCAAACTGCCTGTGGAGAGTGGTTTCTCCTGCTGACATCAGTAGCATATGTCACTCAGGACAAGACAGGTGTGGCCCATCCCAATCAGTCTGCCAAATTCCATTGTTTTACTACACAGGGCAAGTGCTTTATCCACTGCGCCACCTACTGCCCCCTATTCCACCTTATTGTTAATGCCTTCCTTCTGACATTAACTTTATCTATTTTGTATATCACTTCATATACCTAGTCTTTTACATGTTGTCTTCCCCATTAGAGTGTAAGATCTTTGAGGAAAGAGATCACGTTGTTGCCTTTTCCTTGAGTTTAGCACGATACCTGGCACATATTAAGTGTTTAATAAATGCCTATTGGCCAAAGGACTGAATTTATCCATTTATATTTAGTATAAGCACAGCTCTTTACTAAGGCCCTGGATTAACTTTTTGGACTATTAACTTGGATTGTTATATCTTGTTAAGCACCTTAAAAAAGTTGACAATGATCTGTTCTTTTTCAAAACATATGTTTTATTGACTGTTGGGAGGGAGATGCCTGTAACATCCCCAAAAGAGAAATGTTTTCCACTTCTCATTTTCCAGGTAACATGTAAATAGTCTGTCCTAATTTCTCAATTTCATGTTACTAAGTTGAATCAGTACTTAAATCTTTAATCCTCCTAGGGAATATTAGATGGGTCAGAAAACAAGAAGACATATGCCAACATTCAGGGTAATTTGACTTTCTTATACTAAATCCTCTTATATAGAAGAATAGTACTTGGAAAGATTTGGCACAACTAACTTTTCCGGGAAAATGACAATTGCACCTGTACCATTAAGGTAGCCTGGCAGGGAAGATAGAGGATGGCCCTGGCACCAGAAAGACCTTGGTTCAATTCCACTTCAGACACTTATCAGTTCTGTAACATGACTAGCAAGTCATGAAGCACAGTCCCCTCATCTTTTAAATGAGTGCTGATAAATGCTTGTTGAATGACTGATTGATTGGTTGAATCCCAAATGGATTGGTTGAACTCAGGAAGGCTATGGGCTCTGAAAAATTAGGGACTTTTCATTTTTGTCTCTGTCACATAGTAAATGCTTAATAAATGCTTATTGATTGATTTCTACTCAGTTCTTGACTCGTCTGTTTTATCTTGGCTCCCAGTGTGAGAGTACATGTTCCTTCATGTACTCCTGGTTTACACTGCCCCCTGTAATAATAAGAATGACACTTTCCCCCCAGCTCTTCTTCCAACCCCCCAACCCCCCAAACAAACACAAAATCCAACAAATGGACTTCTGTTGGTCTCTCTATGAAACCAGAGCAACAATGTTCCCTAGATCTTGGCAATAGTGTCCTTAGCTGCCCAGACTCAGTCAGGTCTTTGCTGCCCTCTTATGGAAGCTTTGAACACTGCGTCACTATAGCCTAGATCTTAGCCTCGTTTTCCACATCCAGCTTGACTTTCCTACCCTCTGGTTCTTCAGGAGGCTTATGGTCAACTAACCTTCAGTCCTTATTTCTTTGCTCTCCAGTTTATTTTTAAAGTGCTCATTTATGAATTTACAGCCACAGAAATGATCTGGGCAGGCATCCCACTGGGGCTCATCTGGCTAGGTGCTGTTGTTTGAGACAATAGAATTTTACCTTCTTGGAGCCTTGAGAACAGAAAGTAACACTGATGTAGAAAACCAGCATGAAGAAATTATCACCATTTGACTTTTGAGATTACTCACAGGAACTGACTATTTTGGTAATTGACTCACTGTTTCAGTGTTTCAACAATATTTTTCTCTGGAGCTGAACTAGGATGAGGTCCATTAGAATAATGAAATCTGAGTTGGAAGGGCCCTTAGAGGTCATATAGTCCAACCCCCTGACATTTCTGAAATTTTCTCTACCATTTCAGTCAATTAGTGATCCATCTATGAGTAGAACACTTCCAACAACAAGGAATTAACTATCATACTAGTTGGATTATTAATTTTTTGTACTATTCTGTGTCAGAGGTTATTTTTCATATTGAAATAAATCCTCCTTCATAGAATTTCCAGTCATTGATTCTAGTATTACCCTTTGGAATGGCCTGAAATAAGTTAATATTTATTTCATATAAATATTTCAATTATTTGAAAATTTCTTTCACAGTTTAGTTGTTTCTTTTTGGGGGGGTTTAAATTGTACAGAATTATGAAATAATATTATATGCTGGGAGGTTTATAAGCATAGGGTTTTGGTTAGGTTACAACACCTACTCTCAAATTGCTTGTTGGGGGATTGATCAGGAGCATTCCCTGGGTCAAATTGATAAGTTTATAGCCTTTGTTTGGGACTTTGATTGGAACTCATTGATTGGAGATGAACTGATTGGATTAGGTCATTATGAGTTGGAAATGTTCCTTTATGATAACCTTAATTTTTTATTTCATTTATTTCTTTATTTTTTGGTGAGGCAATTGGGGTTAAGTTACTTGCCTAGGGTCACACAGCTAGTAAGTGTTAAGTGTCTAAGGCCAGATTTGAACTCAGGTCCTCCTGAATCCAGGGACGGTGCTCTATCCACTGCGCCACCTAGCTGCCCCCATGATAACCTTTAAATAGGGGAGGGAACAGCTAAAAAGTTGGTCTTTTGGGACTTTTTCTTTTTCAAAGAGATGTAGAGAAAGCCCAAATCAATGACTGGAGACCTAAAAGCAAAGTTTGGTTCTTAGGAAACTGCTGAGAATTGATACAACTCTTGCACCCCCTCCCCCCATAACCATCCCACCCTCCCTTATTTCAAGAGATGGTAGCAGTTAAGTGAGTGGCAGAACTGTGCCAGTGTTTGGAACTTTTCCTGGAGAAGCTCTCAACCATGTGACCTCAGGAGAGGGAAATCACCCTGCTAAGTAATGGGAGTTCTTGAATACCAACTTCACTATCCTATATAGTGAAGAGGGGATTTCTTGGATGATATTAAGTACCAGAATCCAGTCTTCTAGAGAGAAAAGGGATGGTTAGTTCCTAGGTAGTTTCAGTGTCTTGAGGAAAAGAGGCTCACTAACAAGGGATTCAGAGCTGGAGGAGCAGCAAAGGACTGAGCCAGAATGTTGAGGAGCAAAAATCCTGCATTTTCCCTCTACTCTTACCATGAGTTATCTGGTCAATGCAGGTCCAGGAGTAAAGAGATTGTTTCTTTGACAATCACAAACTCATTTGTGTTTCTTGGGGAGTTTAAGCCCTTGGGGTAGCACCAGAAAGATGGAAGCCTCCATGAGTCCCTAGGTGAGAGCTTGTGCTCTAGTAACTTCAAGCTTTTTATCCCTCAGGAGTAAGGGTGGAAGGATTCTAAACTTTAGAGTGGACCCATGAATCTGGAGGACTTTTTCTGTAGAGTGAAATAAATGCTTTCCTGTATCCAATATATATTATAATCTTGAATGTTTGTACAAAAGCTAAGGACCTTCTTATCTACATAAATGCTAAACTAAGCATAATTTTTTTAGAACTATATTCTGAGATTTCCTGGAAGGAATTCTTGCTGGAAACAAAAATGTCACAGGAACTTTCTTTGGAAGAAGCTCCAAAATTGGTTATGATCTGTGGAAGCCCAGATTCTGGAGTCCATGGTTGTAGGTTACATGTATGATACCTGATAGACATATTTATACATAATTCTTTGTGGTCCACAAATAAAGACATTCAGTGGACCACTCCCTGTTGTACATCCTTGGCAAGTAGTACCTTGGCAGGGTTGGTGACACCTGTAGTCCTTGCTGTTGGGAATTCTAAAGATGACAAATTGTTTGAATTCAGGAATTCTAAGCTTCAGTAAGTCTATAAAACCAGTGAAGTATCTGCATTAAATTTAGCACCAACAAAGTGAGTCCCTTGAGCAGCGGACAATAGGTTGGCTTAGGAGGGGTGAGGTGGCTCAGGATGGAGATGGAGTAGGTCAAAGTTTCTATGCCTATCAGTGGTAGGGTCAAGCCATGAGTGACTGCTGTACTTCCAGCCTGGACGACCCAATCTCAAACAAACAAATATAAAGGAAAATCATGCCTTCTGTTTATTAGTGCTGGGACTATGTGTCTAACAAATGTAATAATCCTGATCATCTCACATGTACCATGATACCACAAAAATAAATTTGTGCACGAAGAGTGGAATTTTCTTATATTAATTATACACATTTATAAAAAATATTTTTGAAGTGCTCTGTGCTCATCTCTAGTCCTGGCTCAGCTCTAGACAGATACATGGACTTTTATCTTTTGCTTTTAGACTTTTACCCAAGGAAGACTGATAATTCTATTCCATTTCTATGAATTAAAAATAATAAAGATAAATATGTTAGGGCTAAAGACCACATACCAGCTGACATTCCAATGAAGGGGAAAATTAGTAAATGCATTAATTTTCATGAAATTCAAAATCCTATTGTCAACTTAATTATTTAAGTAAGATGATTTACCTTGATGTAGGCTCATTGGTTCAGGGATTGTTTCATTTCTGTTTAGGTTCAATCATTTTCATGTCCTAACACCCCAAATTAAGACATACAGTCTTATTTAAGATAATGAATTATTAATTTTTGCAAGTATAAATAGAACTGATTCATGCATTAGCTAATTGCCTGGCTGGAGACAATAATAATCATTGAGTTAGGAACTGAATCTGTGATTTCATTGGTATCAGTATCTTCCCTGGAAACATCCTCTACTAGTTCATGTCAGAAACTTAGAGTCTTAGAAAGTTACCCAAAGCACTGATAAATGACTTGTATAGGGTCACAGTGTCAGTATGGGTTGGTCAGAAGTGAGACTTGAATCTATGTCACTGGCTTTGAGGCCAGATCTCTAGCCATTATACCATATTATCTCTCATAAAAGTAACATTAATCAGTTAACATTACTTATGAGATTTGCTAAGAGCACTATGTGTATGATTTCATTTGATCCTCACTACCAACAGGTACAATTATTATTCTCATTTTATATATTAGGAAAATGGTTCAGAGAAATTAAGCCATTTTGCCAAGGTCAAAGTAGGAATTTGAATCCAGGTCTCCCTGACTCCAAATCCAGGTCTCTTTCCCAATATACTATTCTGATAATAATTGATATTCAGTTCTTAACTATAGCCCATTCTTAAGAAGAACCTTTATATATTTTTGTTAGTTGTTACTATATCTTGAGTCCCAAATGTAAGGTCTTTTCTCCTGCTTATCCTAGATGCATTAAATTATTATTTTTTTGGGTGCAGAAGCTTTCAATTTCATGTAATCAATCAAAACTATTTATATCATTTGTAATTGCTGCTATCCCTTGTTTAATTACAAATAAATCTATCTATAACTAATGATATGAGATCTCCCTCTCTTCTAATTGTTTATGATATAGTCAGTTCATTTTGAATTTATATGGAGTACGGTGTATGAAATTGATCTAAGCCCAATTCCTGCTATGGATCTTCAATCATCTTCAATGATCCCTCATGGCTTACCAAATAAAACTGAGCTCAATCTATATTTCCAGACTTATTTTTCACTTCTTTGCATAAGTATTTCATTCTTAGCCTCTTTGTATCTTAGCTTCATTATCTATAAAATAGGGATATTAATACTTGGAAGGCCTAGTTCAAAGGATTGGTGTAAGCAAAATGCTTTGTATTAACGCATTTTATAAATATGAAATATTATCTCCATCATCAACATTGTGATCATATAACTTCTATTCCATCCAAACTGATTTTTCTCCATTTCTTGTATAGTTATACTGTTTTGCCTCTGTGCAAGACAACTTTCCTTTGAAATAAAAATGGTTAACCAACAAAATGACTGTTTTTGACAGCATATAACATTCTACACCCATAGTTCCCCACCTTTTTAATGGAGGAGTGAAGTATATTTCATTATCTCTTCTGTTGAAGTTATTTTTATATCTGAAATTCCAATAACTTTGGAAGTCGTTTTATGGACAGTGACTCCATCCTGACTCAACTTCACACATCTCACAACATTGAACACAATTTTCTGCATGTGAGTACTTAAAGAGATATTTGTTGAATGTATGAATGAATGGAGAGATGATATGTCAGCTAGAAGGAAATAAGAGAAAAAAGTTGGGAATCAGGTCTTTGGAATGAAATCAAGATAAAAAAAATCTATAATATCATAAGTATATATAACAAGTAAATCTATAAAATAGCCTTCTCATTATTTATCTGTTTGGGAGGGGGAAATCACATGTTTTAGAGGCAACTAAATGGTACAGTGAAAAGGGCGCAAGACAGAGTAAATTTGATTTGAATCTTACTTTATATACTTATTATCTATGTGACCCTGGGCTAGTCATTTAGCTTCTTGCAATATCAGTTTTCTCATCTATAAAATGAGGATAATTATAGCACCTACTTGTGAAGATCAAATAAGATGACATAGTTAAAGTGTTCTGCAAGTCATAAATCACTACAGACATTTTAGTGTAATGGGGGACTGGCCAATACGGTCCTAGTCCTTAGAGCATATGATATTCCCTGACTATTGGCAATACAGGTGCAGGCTTGGTGAGCTTCCTTCTGGAAATGCATGATGGAGGGTCCTTGTCCCTTCTTGATTCAGATCATACAAAGGTATCTTTTGATTGCTTCCTGTTGGTATATTGTATGGTAATGAAAAACTTTTGAACTGAATGATGAGCTGAAACTGAGTGTGCATACAATTGGCTGGAATGGATGAATTACTCTTTCTTGGTGGTTTTCAAGTAAGGAGGAAGAAGAAAAGCTATGGGTGTGTAGGTGGGGAGAGGTAGAAGAAGTGGTAGTAGCTATCAGTCACTGTCTAAACTCAGTTTGGCAGCCATGTGTGAATGCATTTGCTGCTCTGTTTCTGTCTCTGTCATTTGTAATCTTTCCTGATTCTAGATGAATTAGGATTGGAGATAGAATGGACTAGGTTAGGACTCTATGAACATTGAAAGATAAGAAGAGACATAGAAATTCAGATTTTGGAGCTCATAGTAAAATCTGTCAGTAGTTGCAGGAGTCAAGTCCTGGGGAGTCCTGCTTGACCCAATGTAGTAGTAACTTGATCTGAAAGCTGAGACATAATGTCTTTTAAGTATCAGAATAGCTCATCCATTGGTTATACTTAGAAATAAACTTCGAAGAAACTTCATGGGGCCTAATGTTTACTAGTACCCACTTCGTTTGAATTGATTCTCCCCAAGGACTAAGTGGGTCTGTAGAGGAAGAGTATATGATGATTTTGGGGCAGGGAGGATACATTTTCATTTCTTTCCCTGTAAGGAATTCTTAGCAGACATTCCTTTGTAACTGAGTAACTTGTACTTGTAACTACTTGGGTTGAGTAAATGATGTGAGTAGAGAACAACTGGTCAGATTAATATTGGGGAGCTATTAACTGACTAAGTGATATGAAGAAAATACACTAGATGGGGGCTTAAAATCAATAATATTGCAGAAAACACCCAAACTCTTAGAGTTGTCCCCAAGATTTAAGAGGAGTTTTGCTCTGGGAACCTGAGTTACTGGTATACATGGGAGTTGAGATACTGAGTCCCAGAACCCATATGCTACATTAGTTATTACTTTTAGGGTTGGATGGGATTTAGAGATTATCTAATCCAGCCCTCTTATTTTATAACAATGTTAAGTGAGAAAATTCACACAACACAGAATTTGAGTGGGAAGTGACCTCGTAGCCTAGAGGTGAAATAACTTGCCCAAAGTCACATATCTAATAGGTAGCAGGGCTAGAATTAAATGCAGGTCCTTGCTCCAAATGGAAAGGTTCCTTCCACATCACTCTACTTCACTGTGGAAATTTGTAGTGCTCGTCTGCTAATTTTACCCTCATCTTCTTCAACTCCTTAGGAGCTGGAACTTACTTCATTGACAATGATCATTCAAATTACAAATCCTAAAAGTAGATACAATATGCCTATTTTACTTTATAGTACTTACTTGCTGTGTGATCCTGTAGGTCACCTAACCTATATTTGCCTCAGTTTCTTTAGCTACGAAATGGTAATAATAATAGTACCTCTCTCCCAGGGTTATTGAGGATAAAGTGAGAGGACATCTGTAAAGAACTTAGCATAGTGCCTGGCACATAATAGGAACTATATAAATGCTTATTACCTTTCCTTATCTTCCTCTACTTTAAAATTTACTGCTGTACTGTGACTCTATGGGAACTGGGTTAGTGCTGTTTGATTTCTAACCCAAAGGCTTAAACTTGTCTAAAGTTAAGACTGTCTGAATTATTTCAGGCTAATAGGCTACAGTTTTGGAAATTGATACTTCCAAGCAAAACCTGCAACCCTTTGGGGCCCAGGAATTAATGCAGCTTTCTAGAGAAACATCCAGTTCAGACACTAGGAAAATTAGGCTTATGGTTACTACTGCTATAGTCTAAGACTTAGATCTTTTGCTAGTGAAGAAGTCAGTAGTAGATTAGTAATGACTCAGATTCTTGAAAAGGCATACTCAAAAGTCTTTGTGATCGGAAGAAGGTTAGGGATTTACTTTGGTCTCACCATGGATCTCAGCTGTGCAATCCAGGGGTGGCATAATATACTTCAAAATATGGGCTCTCAGTACAGAAGATGATTAGGCAATAACAGAGTGTTGCCATGGAAAGGAGATGGAGAATTGGCCATTGTGGTATCCGTGGGCAACCAGTTGACAAATAGCTGAAGCTTGACTTAAAATTGCCAGTAACAAAATCATCACATAGAGACAACTTGAATTAGGCTTAGATCAAGCAGATTTCAGCGTCTCCAGATGAAGATTGAATGCCAGAACAAGGGGCGGGGAAGCCTTTTCAGTTTCTCTTGGCTAGCTTCTTAGCTGCGGAATTCCCTCAGCATGACAAAGGATGAAAAGCATTTTTTTGCATCTAAAATAACTTTTTATTTCATTTTCTCCATTCAGTGCACCTCAGATCTGGGAAAGATTATCTCTTGGGTTGCCAAAGGAGCTAATCTTATAGGAACAGTAGAACAAGGGATTATTTCTTGACTGGGGTGCCTAGAATTGTGAAAAGAAAAAGTAATGAGAGAAAAACACATTTTAAAATAAGAACATATGTATGTGATTAATTGATAAATCTTTGACAGTTATCTCCATGAAACTTTTCTGTACTAGATGGTAAACTTCTTTGATGATATTTTCTTTGCCTCGAAGCCATACCCATCCAATAATGGCATATTTCTACTGCATTGTAAATATTAGCTTTACTATAGCCTTTGGCCAGTAACCTGAGAACCCTGGGCTTTTAAGGACTATGTTTCAGTTTTTTTGATTTCTCAATTTAATTTTTCGTTCGTTGCTACCATTCAGGGTTTCCACTGGGGTCCTCACTATCAACTCTTGTCTGTGTGTCCTTGGTTTTATCTCAAGCAACCCAAATTAATAAAGCATAGAACAAATTTATATTATTTTTATTTCATGCAACAAGGAATTCAGAAAAAGACTCATATCTAAGCCCATGGATGAAGAAGAAGACTTCCTCCAATGGTGATGCAACCTTCTTCAGGGACTTCTACGGTTTCTCCAGATCCATAGCATCACTATGGATATCCGATCCCCTTATCCAAATGCAGATCCAATTCTGGGTGACTGAAGAGTCAGGGCCCTTGCTTGTAGCCATGCAATTCACATAAGTCATAGGACTAGTTTAGGATGTTCCAGGTCTTCTCTTCCATATAGTGGCTCTCTGCCTTTCTTCTCCATGGTGCTAGCTTCTATAACTTCCAACCTGAGCCAGGAATTCTTTGGCTTAATCCTAGAATTACTGTCCTTCTTCCATTGCTGGTCCACTGTTCTTGGCTCATATTATTATAGCCACCAACTTGACTCAGGGACCTTTTGCCTTGGTCCAGAAGCAGGTTGCCCATGAAAAATTTGCCTCTCTGCTGTTGCTGCTCTACCTGCCACACCCATCTATTTATTCCATTTTCTATCATTGGATTCCTACCACTGCTGCCATTGCAATATGTAACTTTAAATAATTAATAGCTTTTTGGGAATGACCCAGCCCTATCTAACATATCTCAGGGGATAGTCAACATATTTCTAGCTTTTTTGTTAGTCAGGTCTATGTACACATAGAGGTACAGGCAGACCTCTCTGAAGAGCTATTAAGTTTTTCTTCTTGACTAATGGTCAGCAGTTCTGACTATTAGCCAGATTAAGGTTTCTGAATTCCATTCACCTCTTTCTTAGCTCTCCATGAGGCTAGCATCTTCTATTGGGTCTTTTTGGGCAGCCTTTTCTATTGGCTTTTTCAGCTCCTGTTTTCCCTTTCAGTGGCAAGGACTATTCAATTACCATGAGATTTCGAGAAGCCTCAAGAAGGCACTAGAAGCTCAAGAGAGAAAAGAGGAACCGTTGGCATCTACTTTCAGCATCCAGCTACAATGGCAAAAAGATCACATCCCCCTGCATACCTAGTAATGATTTTATTCAGTGATTATTATTTGTATGTCCTTTACACATTTGTACTGGTCAGTGCTATCTCATAGAATTCAGGCTTGTAGACCCCAGGGAACTTTCCCTTGACATGCGTTGTATGTTATCTACAAGTAAGTACCAGTGGCCAGGTGCTTAACTAATGTGTATTTATAATGAGGTGTACTAATGATAGTATTAAAATACACTTTGGGTTATTCATCTTTGTAAGAGACTGACAATAATGATGATTAATATCCATAGCCCACATTCCAAAATTCTTAATTGATTCATCAGAGATACTATATTAGGCAACCCTGCATTGAATGGGAAATCATAGTAGATGACCTAATAAGTTCCCTTCCAACTCCTGAGATCACATAATTCTATGATTTCTTCCTTTCTCAGTGTCATACATGTACATTAACAGTGCTTGATTAATCTTAAAGCATTTGTCAGGTCAGTTTACCAAAGCCACTAGCACAAGGCAGATGAGGCTTTGCTTCATGGTGGGGTGGGGTTGGGATAGGGGAGAGGGTGTGAAGGAGTAGGGAGTAAGGAACACAGCCTCCTCCCCAGAAGGGGAGGCCACCATTCTCTTTAGCCCATGTATCCACATGGCACATTTATATCAGGGTCTGGTCTCATGATATCCCATTGCACATCCTCTCTAACTCATGGGATTAAGGATCAGATAGTCCCTCTTTCCCAGCACCCTAGGACCACAGTCTATATAGTTCCAAGACCATTTCAAAACCAAAGTGTTTTTTGTTAAGATCATGGGTACATGTTTCCACAAGTAATGCAATACAGTTAATTGGAGAAGAACCTGAACATCACGATGATTATTTTTCTCTAGGCCACAGGGTTCTTTAGGGTTCATATTGCTTTATTCTCAGGCCATTCATTGATCTTACTAGGCTTCGTATAACTTTCTGACAAGTCCTATCTCCAGGACAAGGGAACAGAGTGTCAGTCATATGCAAAACCAAAGAATTAGTCAAGACAATGTTTTTCCATTCTCCTGCCCCAGTCTTTCAGGTGGCCCACTGTTGGATCTATTGAGTCAGCCAGAGAAAGCTTATATAGCTATTACCAGAAGAAAGTAATAGAACAAATAGAGAATGTTAAATCAAGGGAGCAAATATTTATTGTACACCCATTAAATGTAAAAGAAGCAGACTTTGGAACAGGAAGAAATGATACATACTGGTTGTGTGATCCTGGTCAAGACATGTAACTTAAGGGGCAGCTAGGTGGCATAGTGGATAGAGCACGGGCCCTGGAGTCAGGAGTACCTGAGTTCAAATCCGGCCTCAGACACTTAATACTTACTAGCTGTGTGACCATGGGCAAGTCACTTAACCCCAAATGCCTCACTAAAAAAAAAAAAAAGACATGTAATTTAAGTGTTCTAGGCATCTCTCTAAGACTGTAAATTGCAGAGAAGGTTCTGACGTGAATTGGTAGAAAGAATTTCCACATCTGGGAGTTCCCCATTTCAGTGAAATCACACATCTGGTCTAATCCTACCAAATCCAAGGTACCATGCTAAGTGCTGTGAGGTATTCAAAGACATATAAGATTCAAGACATATAATCTCATTGGAGAGATAAGATGCTTTTATAATGCTTCCCTTCTTCTATTCTATCTTGAGCTAGCCTTGACTCTTACCTCTGAGAATTCATGGAGGCCAGCCTCTCTGCCCCCAACCCCCACCATTTCTGGCTTTATTTTCCAAGCTAAAATGATCTCTTTCTTGAATTTCCCATAGCAGTTTTGTTTGGGTTCAGGACATGGGTTCAGGAATTTTGAGGAAATTGTTATTGTGGCTTAATTGTTATGTGATGTAGTAAGCAGGTAAACTAAGCATACACAGACACACACACACACACACACACACACACACACACACACACAGAGGTTCATCCCTATGGATTCAAGAATTTAATCCCAGCATGAGGGTGAGGGAGATGTGTTGGGTAGTAAACATGCTCAAAGTTGAAGTTTGGGTGGTGAAATTACATAATGTAGGAATGGACTTGGTTGAGAATGGATAATTGGTGCCAGATGTGTGAGAGGCCATTCTTAGTCCCAGATGTGGTGGAAAATTTCTTGGGGTCTCTCATAAATACCAGGCTTGGGTGAAAGTTGGATAGGTAGTTTCTTTAAGAGGACTACAAACTCAGTTAACCATCTAAGGCTGAAGGAGAATAAGTCAAGCTACAACTAGTCAAGAGTTTCATCCAATCAAAAGCTGAAAACATGATCTTTGTGACAAAGAATTAACACACACCAGAAGAGTGGAAGAGTATAAATTTCTCTCTTTGCCTATATCTTTTTTATGGGCATTAGGACTACTTACCCCAAGTGACTCTATATTGCAGTCCTAAAATGATGACTATACATCAAACAATATAAAGTTACAATTATTATAATTAATTAAAACTTTCTTTGCTTTTTAGTTATTAATGTAACTGGGCCTTTGCCCAAGCCTGGGACATTTTGTATACTACTGTGTCTGTATAAGGAGATGTAACTGGATTGATGAAGGGAATGCTAGCAAATGTGATGCTCAGTACCTGTGTAAGGGGATAGATATGATGTGGGAGACATATATAGTTCTTTTAGAGACTCTAGGGAAGAGAGAGTGCAAAAGACTTTAGGAGCTACAGACATGTAGGGTTATCCATCTCCTCAATATATCCCTGATTTCTAACTTGCCTCCCTAAAGATTTCAGAGACCTTCTTATGAACAAGATTAGGCCCTCTCTTTTGGTTGAATTGAGTTTTTATTTTGCTCCCATCAACAAAGTCCAATCACTGTCTGGTGTATTCTGGTATGCTCTATTATGTATAACTTCTCTGGTTTACCTCAAGGTAGAGACTGTAGTATCTCTTGGGGAGGAATGGGCCAGATTCCAGAGATATCTATCCATTTTTTAATAATATTTTTTGTGGGGCAGTGGGGGTTAAGTGACTTGCCCAAGGTCACACAACTAGTAAATGTCAAGTGTCTGAAGCTGGATTTGAAATCAGGTCCTTCTGAATCCAGGGCCTGTGCCTTATCCACTGTGCCACCTAGCTGTTCCCAATATCTATCTATTCTTTACATCCATTAGTCTCAATTAGACAACCCATGTGGGCATACATATATTATACTGGCACACACACAATCTTATATTAGTACATGTGTCATACTTTTTATTAGACTGTAAGCTGGGTGTGGAGGGTGGGAAGAAATGGACTACCATATAAAAAAATACATCCCCAGCACCCAGCATAAATACTTGATACATATGTATTAAACAATTGAATCCAATTCAACAATCAAAAAATTAAATAGAAATCATGAATAAATGCTACTGGGGTTGAGAAGGGGATAAAATCACTGCGGCCAAGGAAAACTTTATGTAGGCAAGATTTTTATCTGGGTTTGGGAAAATGGAGTAGGATTTGAGAGGCCTAGAGGAGAGAGGAGGAAAGAGAAAAAGCTAGAAATAGATAAAATGAGAGAAGTGTATAAACTTGGTGAGAAGTGAAAAGAGGGAAAAAACAGAAAAGAAATCCATTATGTGGTTTTATTTCATCTTTTCTTCAAGAAGAAATTGAGAGAAAAATATATTATTGAGTGAATCCTGTTACTTTTTTTTGTGTGGGGCAATGGGGGTTAAGTGACTTGCCCAGGGTCACACAGCTAGTAAGTGTCAAGTGTCTGAGGCTGGATTTGAACTCAGGTCCTCCTGAATCCAGGGCCGGTGCTTTATCCACTGTGCCACCTAGCCGTTCTAAGAATATAGGAAAAACACTAACAGGCAGCAAGGAAGGGATGAGGATATGCTCAAGTACAGATAAATACTGGACTCAATCCTTTGAAAAAGAATAAAGCTAATTAAAAGCACAATAGCAAAATCTCAAACCACTTTTATTGAATTAAAAGAGTTCACAAATTAGCAAACCAGGAAAATGTTCTGCTTTTTGAAATTAAAGTTTTAAATGAAGTTCATTATTTTTACTGGCAAACTAAGTCTCTTTTACAGCTAGTTGTTTTAATTTACTTTTTAAAAAACTCAAATTTTTTTTTTGGTATATAGAAGAATAAACTTGCTTTTTAAGCTTGGATTCTAGTTTTGTCTGCATTTGTCAATTTGCAAATTATCTATATTATACATATAGTAATGCATTATCAAGGGCTTCTCTGTTGAACCACTGGTTCCCTTGACAAGTCCACTTGAATAAGATAGTGTAATTTGTCTAAGTTTAAATAAATATGCATGGTAACAGCAAACCCATGGTAATAGCAAATTACTTAATCTTTATAGTTTAAACCAAAGCCTATATTTATTGAATTAAAACTGATTTTGCTATTAATGAATATTGCCATCTAGTGGAAAACCCAAGGGTCCATATGTATTTGTCTGAGTTAATTAATCAGACACATGAACATTTTCATACTTCATTATAATTAAAAAGAGGGGGATGGAACATTCTAGCTTCAACCTCTGTACTTGAAGTCAGTTTTGAGAATATTGTAAAGATTTTTAGATATGTTAGACTGAAAATCAAAGATCTTACTCTGATCCATTCTGCTTTTGAGTTTATCACTTAGATGATGAAATGCATTGGACCTGTGATTTTTATCAAAATAGGGGACTTCCAATGAAGACACGCCCTCCACCAATGCAGGTAAGCACCTTCTCTGCAACTTAGTCATAGAAAGTTGCTAAGGGCACTGAGATTTTAAATAATTTGTATTAGACCAATCTGTATCAGATATGAGACTTGAGCTTAGGTTTTCCTGGATCTAAAACCAGCTCTCAATCCACTACACTATGTTGCCTCTCAAGCAAACCCCTACATAGGAAATAAAATTTGTGATTAAAAAAAGAGATTGCATTTCATCTGCTTTTGTTGGATTGAGAGTCCTCTGGGGTAGCATCCTTGCAAATGAAATAAACACAATTAATATAATATACTCCATTGAGGTTGGCTCATTAACTGGAACCTTCTATAACTTACTTTGGGGCTTCAAAAATGATTAATTTTAGATTTTTCTTCTTTGGTCCCACCTTGTAGCATGGAGATGACTCTGGGTTTTCAAAGGTTTTTCTAAAGGACCAAAAACTCTGTTAGGTCCTGTCAAGCTGGAAAAACTTTGATTGTCCAGCTTAGGAGTGTACTGTCATTTGGCCTAGCCCTAGAATAGAATAGAATAAATTGGAGAGGCTCATCATTGGTATGGCCACAGGAAGATGTATTTTTCAGATATAGTAAATTTCTAGTTCAAGGAGGGTGATAATCTATAGTATACAGATGAAATCATGTGTCCATGAAGTATTTTAAAATTAATAATTAATTGACTAGGACAGAGGGACATAGGATTTAGCTTTGGAAGAGACCATAGAGATCACTTAAGATAGGGGTATTTGTGTATCATATATCCCTTTGACAATCTGTTAAATCCTATGGTCCTCATCACAAAACAATGTTTTTCAAATCTGCATAGGATTACAAAGGAAACCAATGATACTTGCATGCAGTTAGCAAAATATTTTAAAAACAAGTTCATAGACCCCCAGGTAAAGAACCTTTTATACAGAAGAACACCCTTATTTTAGAAAAAGGAAAATTCAAAGTTCAGAGAGGTTGTTACTTGCCCAATCCTATAACCAGCAATAGATGGAAGAGAGTTTTAAACCTAGGTTTCAAAGCCCAACACATTTTCTACTTTTTCTCTTACACACTGATTATACATGTGCTCAGTATTGGGGAAGGGGCCTACAGGAACTTCCCCTTAAAAAAAACACTCCAAAATTGAAACTCAAATCATTTGTGACCTCCAGAAATAAACTGCCTTGATGCAGTAATCATTAACATTAGGTAAAAACAACATCTTCATATAACAGCCAACCAAACTTTTCCCAATCTGAATTTAGTTCTGGATCAAAATCTAAATGCCATCTTTATTAGTTTTGCTTTTTGGGAGTTTGTTAATTGAAGGCATTCTCACAGGTACACACCTTGTGATGACTATGAATTTAACAAAGGAAGACAGAAGTGACAACTGAGCGTACTTAATTAAAATTCAGTGAGTGGGAGTTGTCTGTGTCAGTCACACCCTCAGTGTTGCCAACACTTCTGCATTCATGTGTTAGTCTACTCAGGCTTTAAAAGGATTTTGTTTCCCAGCTAAACATCTGGGAAAGGGAAATTGACATGGAGTCATTTTTTCTTTTTTCCCATAGTAGAAAAAAAGAGAAGCTGAAGAGGAAGAGATGAAATACTGTCTATTTTAAGGTGGGTGGGAGATGAAGTCCCTGAAATCAGGTCTGACAGAATTTCCTTCCCATGTGTTAAAATAGACCTTTGTGATGAGCTATTTAAAATTCATCAAACAAATAAATTAAAGAAATGATGTATATCATTCAGCTCCAAATGTTGTAAATTTAAAATGGCTCTTAAAAATTCATGAAACCAAACATTTATTTCCACTTGGCATTTTGTTCTGCTTGTTTTTTCCTCTGGAACAGAAATTGAGAGGTTCTCTAGAAAGATGATAATGCTGCAACTGAATGTTTGATTATGAAAAAGTGTCTCAATAACTACACTGCTATCTTCTATTTATACATCTATTGCTTTTCTTTCATGGCATATATAGCACTCCACAAATGTAATCTAATTAATTTTCACAAGCCTTCTGTGAATAAGATAGAGTAAGTAATATTATTCCCTTGTAGAGATGTAGCTACTAAGGGACAAGGAGTGTAAGTGATCTATAGACGAGGGATAAGATCCAAGTTACATCCCATTGGAAGGGAGTAATCAGGACCTAAATTTACATCTATCTATAGACTACAATAGCAAATTCAACCCATTTCAACAAATATTTCTTAAGTGAATATGAAGAGCACTTTACTAAGTATTAAGGCAGATAAAAAGTTTATAATTGACACCTCTGCCCTAATGTATTTCAATGCTTGGATGGACCCACAGTATTACTGGAGGGGGGATTTTTTCCCCCGGATACAAATTCATGACCTTTATCTTATACAGTTCTTATTCTACGCTCCCATCCAAGTTTGTCACATAGGGTCTACCAAATATGCTGGAGGACTTTTCCTTCATATTTTAATATTTCAAGGATACAAGTAAAATCCTCAGACTGCCTATGCCTCATTTTTATGTCAAGTTAAATTTCAAATAGGAAACAAATAGGTCCACATCTGATGGAAAGGCAGGAGACAGTTTTTGCATCAACAGAACCTTTTCTAATACTTTCAGCTACCAGTGTTTCCCACCCATCTACCTTGTATCCTTTTTGCTGACCAATGACGACTCAGTCCTTGGAGCACATGCAGAAGAAGCACATGGATGCTGTGTGCATTGTCTCCACAGATAGAATGTAAAGTTCCTTGAGGGCAGGGACTATTTCTTTTTCTTGTTTTTGTATCCTCAGTACCTAACGACATTTTTTTTTGGGTGGGGCAATGAGGGTTGTGACTTGCCCAGGGTCACACAGCTGGTAAGTGTCAAGTGTCTGAGGCCAGATTTGAACTCAGGTCCTCCTGAATCCAGAGCCAGTGCTTTATCCACTGTGTCACCTAGCTGCCCCCTCAGCACCTAAGACAATGATTGGCAGATAGTAGGCACTTAATAAATGCTTGTCAATTGATTGATTCAATGACAAAACCAGTCTGTCATACCTAAAAATTACTGCCTAATGAAGTGAGGTCATCTCATATCAATGGTTTCCTTAAGAAATGACACCCCTCCCTGGCACTGTATGTCTCATACAACTTGGAGGTATTTTTTTTGGCAGAAGGGATTTTGTGTCAAGGAGGGTGGGTGTATGAATAGAAACTGAAAACCAAAATGTAATTAAGAAATTGGCCTTCAGGCTAGTAGTACATGAGTGCACACTGGAGCTGTTGTGGCATCAGTATGGGGAAAATCTCCTTGGCATCTTTCAAGTATATAATATTTAACTTAAGTAGATAAGTCCTAGCAAGCAACCTGTAACTTGTGGCTCTCCTAATAATGGCCTATTTCTGGATGCAGATCTTGAAAAGCTGCTAGTGGAGATGTGGCTTCAAGGGGACAATTGAGTTGGAGAAACTGAAGTTCAGGTCAAATGAGCATTGAGCCTAGAGAAGCACAGAAATGCCCATGCCTATTTAGCTCCCCCCAAAGGGAGGATGGAGATGGCTGACACATAAAATGTATAGCTTGTGGTCACTCAGACCAGCAACATAAACTACGCATTTCAGACATTGTAATTCTGCTCTGGGCTCACTTGGCTAACTATGATTTTCAGCACCCTGGTCAGCTACTGGAGCTCCGTGGTACCTCACAGTGGACTTGTCAATGTCATTCTTGTTCACTCCTGTTCAGGATCTAATACTGAGACTTGAACTCATTAAAAAAATTCCCTTGCTGTTGTTCATCCAAGAGGACCAATGACATCACTGGTGATGTCTTGACTTGTACGTGACTTGGACTTAAATGAGATGGAATTGTCCAAATTTGTCAGCCTCGCTCTTTCTTCCTGAATCATTGAAGTCCAGTGGCAGGACAAAAGTCAAGATGTCTGGTGATGGCCCAGGATGCAGTGAATGACCTTGGCATTTTCAATGCCTGACCAAACTCTAAATGCTCTATAGTACTTGCTTCAGTCACCTTCATGACTGTTGGAACAAATTGTTCTCACAAGCCCCATCTGGGGACTATTCCTTTCAGGCAACTCCCTGAGAAGAACTACCATCTTGCCAGCCTTCACTTGGATCTACATATTCCATATTCATCTGAGAAAAGGATTTCTCCTTGATAGCTATTTCAGTTTGATATTCAGAAAGAGAAGTTAAAAAATATTGTTAGGTAATAATTTTAACTTAATTTTTTGATTTATCCAAGATCACACAGATAGTAAAAGGCAGAACTTGCTACTTAGGAACTTGGAATCCTTTGGTTCCAAATACAGTATAGTATCCATGGGAGCATGCTATTCAATTAATTGAATTTGTTACTCTTTTGGTAACTTCTTCTCCCCTATCGTTGTCCATCTCCCAGTGACTAGGTGACCTCATGCTAGTTCTTGGTCACCCAAGTCAATTTACTCCAGAGATGTCCCAGGCCCCAAACATTTCTCTATCTCCCTCAACACAAGAGTAGATGCCTTCTTATGACAAAGTGGGATTTGGGGTCACCACTCACCTCTAACTTCTACCCTCTTATCTGTTTTTCTTCCTCACAGCCCCTTATTGGAGAGTCTCTAGGAAGGATTCTTTTTCCTCCTGTGTACCATAACTAGGCCACAGCCAACATTTTCTCACACAAATGATGGACAAACCTACTTTATAATGAAAGAGTATGACAGTTTTGGGGGAAAGGAATATATACTATTTTATAGTTCACAGAAATAAGTATTTGTCCATTTCAATGATTTTGCTCAGTTTGACATTTCTCACTTTATATTTTGTATCATCTTGGGCAGTACAGGCTAGTTTTCAGTCTTTCTATCTCAACTCATTAGGCTTGGGTCTCCAAATAATTTTCTACTTTCTTCCTATTTCTCCAATTAGGAATTGGGGGCAGGGTACTCTCTTAGCCCTGCTTACTACAGAACCTGAGACACCCAATTCATATTTTCTAGATGCAATTTGCCTTAAATACTAAAACGAGATCTCTGAACAAAAACAATTAAATATTAGGCTATATTACTACAAGTGTGGTGCCTAGATTAGAGAGATAAAATACTTATTGACTAGACCCTATCTAGAGGGAGTTATGTTCTCATTTCTGGGTATAATATTTTAAGAGGGACATTAACAAACTGTAGTGCATTCACAGGGAAATGGAATGGTAAATAAACTTAGAAAATTATATTATGGAAAGAATCCTTGAAGAAACTGAGAATGTTTTGCTGGGAGAAGGGAGACTTCATAGAGACATGATCACTATCTTTTGTTTTTGTTTAAGTATTTGAAAGGATGATTTCTGGCACATAGTTAATGATTAACAAATGTTAATTGTTGATTTTTAAATTGTTAAGTGTTGATTGATTAAAAGATAACATAAACTTAATCTCTGTAGGTTCAGAGTAGAAAATTCTGGAGAGAAAAATTGTCCTTGTAAAAAGTCATGAAATTAAGCTGATTTTATACACTACTTTCATGGTCTATAACTATTAGCCCTAGCCAATTGTAAATAATCCTTTTATTTAATCAATCAACCAATCAATCCACAAACCTTTATTAAGGATTTTCATATGTCAGATGCTTTAATAGGTTATGAATATAGAAAGACAAAAATGGAATAGTCTCTCTCCTCAAAGAGCTTGCTTTCTATTGTGGTGATTAAAATTATATAGGATCGTCCTATTACTGTTCCAAGTTTTAGGGAAAATTAGCTAGGGTTTTAATATGTAGCTACTTAGAAATTAGAGGCTACTGCACCAGTTTGGGGCATTAAGCATTTATTAAAGCATATTAAATATTAGGAAAGAGAGAGAGCACATTGCTTAGAAATATCAGGTCTATCTAGGAGAGAGGGGAGAGAATCATCTGTGTCCAGCCTCCTTGAGCATTCCAAGGCAAGAGAGTGAGTCAGATCAGACTCTTCCTGCAGTCAGGAGAAGAAGCGGCCCTTACACACTGCTTAAAGTTAATTGGCTAGCATCATTCAAATCTTAAAGTTCATTGGACTTCAGGGTGGTCCATGAGCAGTACGTGCTGATGTCAGAGTACAGAGAGTAGACCCTCTGAAGGGAAAAGCTTTCATGTAGGTGTGGTTTTTAGTGAGGTAACTTCCTGTAAGTAGTCAGCAAGGTCCTGAGTTTCATTCCAGCCTCACGTACTTAATAGCTGTATGACTACATTTCCTTTGAAATTCTCCTGGCTGGCCCCAAGAAAGGTCAGGCGAGGCTCTCTGGGTTAGGCCCTCTAGTGGGGGCCTCTGGGAGTCCCCAAACCCCATTATTTTCTCACACTACTGGGGAGACAACATGTGTAGTATGGGTAAGTATATATAATATAAATGTAAGGTAAACTTTTTGGACTGTGGAGAGCACTCCAAGCTGGAGCAGAGGGGTAGAAGGAGGCACGCATACAGAGTTATGAAGGAAAGAAGGTATTCAAAGACATGGATGGAGGTGAGGAGATTTACATACACTGGGGATAGCAGTGCACAGAAAGAAGTGGCAGTGACTTGTGTGAGGAACAGGAAGAAGACCACTTTATCTCTATCTTCATCCATTTCCTATTTTATCCCCCACAGCCACCATTCCCCAAATTTCTGTTCTCTTTCCATTCTCAACCTCCTGCCCTGACAGCAAATGAGCTCACCTCCCCCCTCTCTGAGACAACAGGAGCTGGCTGATGTCAATACCCTCATGTCCTTTCCCCTCATTTCTTTCCCCCTCCACTTGACAAATTTCCTATGGGCTTTTTATTTTTAATTTACACACAACAGCACCTTTCACCTGAAGAGCTGAAGATATTTTACAAATGTCAACACTTTAAAACTATCACACAAAGAACAAAGATTTTTGCAGGCAGCCTTTGATTCAAAGTGCACTAGAAACTGTCAGAACAGTAGTCCAGCTAATGATGATTAAGGACACAACTCCTATTTTATGGGTTTTAAATGGAGTTTTTTGGGAAAAAAAAAACCTCTCCAACTTCATTGCTTCAAGTTCTAATTTGCTTTTATAATACATGCATCATTTTTTGGTAACATTAGAAGAGAATACAGACTTGGGTAAGCCTCAGGGAAGTGGAGAACTTCACAGGGTTGTCACTAACACCTGAATGCACCTCACAAGGCAGTCAACACTATTTCAGGAACACAATTCACAAGTGCAAGATCATAGAATAATAAATTAAGAGTTAAAAGAGACTTAAGAAACCATCTAGATGGTTTCAGATGGGTACAGATGAGGAAACTGAGGCCAGCAAGATTAAGTGACTTGGCCATAATCACACAGGTAGAATCAGAAGTGGGATTTTTAACCCCTCTCCCTCTCTCTCTCTCTCTCTCTCTCTCTCTCTCTCTCTCTCTCTCTCTCTCTCTCTCTCTCTCTCTCTCTCTCTCTTTGGCAGGGCAATGAGGGTTAAGTGACTTGCTCAAGGTCACACAGTTAGTAAGTGTCAAGTGTCTGAGGGCAGATTTGAACTCAGGTCCTCCTGAATTTGGGGCTGGTGCTTTATCCACTGCACTACCTAGCTGCCCCCTGAACCCCTCTTTTCTAACTCAAAGCCAGTTCTATTTCTGGTACACCTACACAGTCTATCTCAAATGGCCAGAATAGTCTTCAGCATAAGATATCTTCTGGAAGCTGGAATCTTCCACCCCTTCTAGACATTTGGATAAGAGGGAGCTGGTGGTACAATACCTAGAACATTGGTCCTGGAGTCAACAGGACCTGAGTTTCATTCCAGCCTCACGTACTTAATAGCTGTATGACTTTGGCAAGTCAATTGAACCATGTCTGTCTCAGTTTCCTCATTTGCAGATAAGGATAATAATAGCACCTACCTCCCAGGGTTGCTGTGAGAATAACTTGAGATAAATATTTGTGAAGTACTTTGTAACCCTTAAAGTTCTATGTACATGCTAGTTATTTTTATTTTCTTTTTTTGTGGGGCAATGAGGATTAAGTGACTTGCCCAGGGTCACACAGCTAGTAAGTGTCAAGTGTCTGAGGCCAGCTTTGAACTCAGGTCCTCCTGAATCCAGGGCTAGTGCTTTATCCACTGTGCCACCTAGCTGCCCTATTTTTATTATTAAGAAAGGGAATCATTCAATCTACATAATAACTCTCTCAGCCTAAACTCTTTATCCACACAGCTTAATCTATTTAAGTAAAATAGTGGGATTTTTCTTTTGAAAAACGTCATATTTGGGGAAGCAAGGCTAAAATGGAAAAGGTCATGAATCTGTACAGTGAGGTTCCTTTCTTGCCTGAACTCCTCCAAACAGATTTGGAGAATGTACCAGCCTGAATCCTGATGGGCAATTGAGGAAAAGTCAGAGTGAGTCTTTTTTCTGAAGAGGTTAGCAACAGAAGATAGATAGAGAGGTCTGTGGATAATGGGGGATGGTCTGAGCAAGAATGTACTGCATGAAGCACTCCAATACTCAGGGAGAGATTGTGCAACAGGCCAAATGTGGAGGTCCTAGAACACAGAGGTCACATTCAGACCTATTCTGGCAGCTTGATAGAACAGGTCCATCTAGCAGGCTGTCTCACATACTACCAAGTTTCCAGGTCACAAAACCAGAGAGAAACTGAGGGTAAGAGACCTAAGCTTCATCTACTCTCCCACAAATACAGGCCCTGGGATATGTATTGAGAATCAAGAGCAGGTTCAGAGGAAGTAGCAGTGTGGTTCAGATCCCAGCAGCAGAACATGGTATCAGTTCCAACGTCTAGCCTAGTCCAAAACCTGCAGAGGAATCACTAAGGCAGGAATTCCAGAGCAAAGAGTAGTCTGCAGTTCTGTTTCTCTGAACCAGCAGTTTCCCAGCTGGCTGATAGTATCTGAGTCCAACAGCATTTTACTGTTTCTCAGAACCAAACTGAGGTCTGGAACTTGCAGAGTTCAGACTGGGAGGAAGCAATCAGCCTTTGTTTTGATCAAACTATCTTGGGAGTACTGAAGGTTTGTAGGTCTGAGCTATCCTTGAGATACTGGAAAAACACAACACTCAATACCCCATGAATACAATAACAGCTCTCACCCAGACCTTCCCATCATGAGTGCACAGAAACTGGCTCTAACATGTACTCTTAAGTCAGGAAATTGGCTGAAAGAATGAGCAAACAAACACATTTTTAAAATCCCACAACAGGGTTACAAGGATACTCAAGACACAAACTCAGGAGAAGAGAATGATTCTAAACATCTACAAGCAAAGCCTCAGAGAAAAACACAGTTTTGGCACAAACTTAACTAGGAGTCCTGGAAGAGATGAAACAAGGGTTTAAAAAAAGTTTAAAGTATTTTTTGTAAATGATATAAAAGTGATAAGAGGAAAAAATTGTAAAAGAAATGAAACACATGAAAGAAAGAATTGGAAAGGGAACTAATAACTTGCCAAAGAGGTACAAAATATTGTCTAAGCAACAAATTCCCTGAAAATTAGTATGGACCAAATAGAAGCCAATTACTCCATGAAACAGCAAGAAATACAGAATCAAAGTAAAAAAAATTAAAAATAGAAGAAAATGTAAAGTATTTCATAACAAAAACAACTCATCTGGAAAATATATTGAGGATAACACATTTAAGAATCATTGGAAGGGGCAGCTAGGTGGCGCAGTGGATAGAGCACTGGCCCTGGAGTCAGGAGTACCTGAGTTCAAATCTGGCCTCAGACACTTAACACTTACTAGCTGTGTGACCTTGGGCAAGTCACTTAACCCCAATTGCCTCACTAAAGAAAAAGAAAAAGAAAAAAAGAAAAATTGGGGCAGCTAGGTGGCGCAGTGGATAGAGCACCAGCCCTGGAGTCAGGAGTACCTGGGTTCAAATCCGACCTCAGACACTTAACACTTACTAGCTGTGTGACCCTGGGCAAGTCACTTAACCCCAATTGCCTCACTTAAAAAAAAAAGAAGAAAGAATCATTGGAGGGGTCAGCTAGATGGCACAGCGGTTAAAGCGCTGGCCCTGGATTCAGGAGTACCTGAGTACAAATCCAGCCTCAGACACTTGACACTTACTAGCTGTGTGACCCATGGCAAGTCACTTAACCCCCATTGCCCTGCAAAAAAAAAAAAAGAATCATTGGAGTACCTGAGTATCGTGACCAAAACAAGAACCTAGGCATATTTCAAGAAATCTTTGAAGAAAACTGCCCTTCTCTCTCAGAATCAGAAGGCAAAGTGGAACCTGAAACACATTGACTGGTCCCTCCTGAAAGAAATTCCAAATTAAAAACTCCCAGGAACAATATAACTAAATCAGGAGCTCCTAAGCCAAAGGAAAAATACTGCAAGGAACTAGAAAGAAAAAAAAATTCAAGTACTGAGCATCAACAGTTTGGATCAAATATGATTTAGCAGCCACCTCTATAAGGGCAGAAAGCTTAGAATACAATATCACAGAAGGCAAAGTGTCTAGGTTTGCGGTTAGGAATAACTTACTCAGCAGAACTAGTGATAATCCTACAGGGGAAAATATGAATTTCTAATGAAGAGACCAGAGTTGTGTAGAAACTTTGAAGTTCAAATATAGGAGTTAAGAGAAATATAAAAAGGTTCATATGAATAAATAATGATAAAGGAACAAACAAGGAAAAACTGCTTGTTTTAATATGAGAAGATGATACATATATGCCCACTGAACACTATCACCCTTAATGGTCAAAGATGGGGTCCAATTAGATGAGGTCAGGGAGTAGTTCTTTTATGTCTTTATCTTAAGAGAATAGTGGAAGGAGAGGGGAAGAAGATTACACTAGGTGAGGAAGGGAAAGGAAAATTAGGGAAAATTATTTCATATAATCAGTGTGTACAAGTAGACATCTATGCAAACAATGAGGAGGGGTGACACTCATCTGAATTGGTCAAAGGAGGAGGGAAGAATACACAAACACACAAAGCCTGTTGGGTATAAAAATACGTCTCACTCAACAGGGAAATAGGAAGGATAGGGGAGAAAGGAGAAGGGAATTAATGGAAGGGCAGAATAAGGGAGAGATTAATCCTAAGAAAAGAGGTTCTAACGATGCACTTTTTTGAAGTATCAAAGAATGGGAATCTAAGGGAGTACTTGAATTGGGGGATGGCTGAGCAGATTGTCGAATATGAATGTGATGAAATAATGTGCTATGAGAAATGATGGTGATGGTTTTGGAGAGACTTGGGAAGACTCACATGAACTGATGCAGAGTGAAATGAGCAGAACCAAGAAAAAAATGATAATAATATCTTAAAGACAAGTAAATTTGAATGAAAAATTCTGATCAGCGCAATCACCAACCACAATTCCAGAGAACTATTAGTGAAACATGCTATTTACCTCCTGTTGTTTGTCCTTTATTCTTGAAGAGGACAGTGACATCAGGAGGTGATGTCATGACTTGCACTGAATTGGATTTAAGTGAGGAAGGGCTGTGCAAGGTCACTAACATCATTCTCTCTTTCAGAGCCATCTGAGTCTAGTGGCAAGATATACATCAGGATGACTGAAAATGGCCCCAGATGCTTAAGGCAATTGGGGTTAATTAAGTGACTTGCCCAGGGTCACATAGCTAGTAACTATCTGAGGTGAGATTAGAACTCAGGTACTCCCAACTTCAGGGCCAGTGTTCTATCCACTGCACTGTCTAGCCTCCCCTGTCTACTTCCTTATAGAGAGGTGAAGCACTCAGAGTTCAGAATGAGGCATCCATTTTTTATATGGCCAATGCAGAAATTTGATTTGCTTTTACTATACAAGGATGTAACAGGGGTTTTGTTTTCCTTTTATTCTCATTTGTGTATTTGTATGTGTGTATGTGTGTGGGGGGGGTGGGCAAGACATACAGAAGATATTTTGGTGATTGAAAATTATATATGGGGGGGGGGGACAGAGCCAAGATGGTGGAGGAAAGGCATTAAAATCTCAAAGCTCCTGACAGAATTACTCCAAAAACAGCCATAAGACAACCCCTGGAGCAGTGGAACCCACGAAAAGATGGGCTGCAATTATTTTCTAGCCAAAGACAGCTTAGAAGCTTGACAGGAGAAGGCTCCTGTGCTGGGCTTGGAGTGGAGTCCAACCCTGTGATCATGCCAACATAGATCCAGCCCTACGCAGGCTGGAACTAAGCTTATGGTCAGGTGAGAGGGCTGAACGGCTGGCCAGGGTGGGGGAGTGGAATACAGGAGTGTCTGTGGGACCTAAGGATTCAGTGTTCCTACTCCATCAGGGAACCAGGAAGAAATCTCTAGCAGCAGGAGGCCCAGGTTGGGGAGGGGGTGTAGGCTTGTTGGAGTTAACAACCACAGCACACAATGTTTTGCTGCCTGGTTAATTAGCAAATTGGCCTGAGGTTATCTTCAGACCAGAGAAAAGGTCAGGCAAGAGAAAAACCTGCCCTTCCTTAAATTGAAACACCTGGGACCCTCTAAAGCTTGGGACAGTGTAGCTTGGAAGTAGGGCCCTACTATAAGAGGGAGTTAAAAGTCAAGTAAAAGGTGGGCAAGATGAGCAAGCAGAGAAAATTGAGAACCATAGAAAGTTTCTTTAGTGACAAGGAAGATTGTAGTACCTCAGAAGAGGATAGAAATGTCAGGGTTGCTATAACCAAAGCTTCCAAGAAAAATTTGAATTGGTCTCAGACCATAGAGGTGCTCAAAAAAGGACTTTGAAGACAAAGTAAGAGAGGTAGAGGAAAAAAGGGAAAGAGAAATCATAGTGATGCAGGAAAGTCATGAGAAAAAAGTCAACAGCTTGAAAATACAAATGGAAAAGGAGATACAAAATCTCTCTGAAGAAAATAATTGCCTAAGAATTAGGGCTGAACAAATGGAAGCTAGTGACTTTATGAGAAACCAAGACACAATAAAGCAAATCCAAATAAATAAAAATAGAGGGTAATATGAAATATCTTCTTGGAAAAACTGAAGACCTGGAAAATAGATCCAGGAGAGATAATTTGAAAATTATTGGACTACCTGAAAACCATGATCAAAATAAGAGTTTAGACATCATCTCAGGGAAAATTTCCCTGATACTCGGTAAAATAGAAATTGAAAGACTCTACCAATCACCTCTTGAAAGAGATACCAAAAGGAAAACTCCCAGGAATATTATAGTCAAATTCTGGAGCTCCCAGGTCAAAGAAAAAATATTTCAAACAACCAGAAAGAAACAATCCAAGTGCTGTGGAGCCACAGTCAGGATAGCACAAGATCAAGCAGATTCTACATTAAAGGACCAGAAGGCATGGTATATGATATTCTGGAGGGCAAAGGAATTGGGATTACAACCCAAAGTCACCTCTCCAATAAAACTGAGTATAATCTTTCAGGGGGAAAAATGGGACTTCAATAAAAAGAGGCCTTTCAGGTATTCATGATGAAAAGACCTGAACTGAATAGAAAATTTTACTTTCAAATGCAAGACCCTAGAGAAGCATAAAAAGGTAAACTGGAAAAAGAAATCATGAGAGATGTTAAAAGGTTAAACTGTTTACATTCCTACATGGGAAAATGATATGTCTAAATCATAAAAGCTTTCTAAGTATTAGGGCAGATGATAAGAATAAATTTAGACAAAGGGCACAGGTGGGAATTGATTATGAAGGGATGATATCCCTAGAGCATTTATTTTTTATCTTTTTTGTGGGGGGCAGTTGGGGTTGGTGAGTGTCTTGTGTCTGAGGCCAGATTTGGGCTCAGGTCATCCTGGGTCCAGGGTGGGTGCTTTGTCCACTGTGTCACCTAGCTGCCCCATTATGATATCTTTATGGTAAAATTGAGTGGGGGGGGGGAGGAATACACTGGGGGAGGGGAAAGAGGAGAGGTAGAATGGGGGTGAAATCTCACATGAAAGGAGGAAAGGGTTTATGGAGTGGGGGGAGTGATGGGGGAGGAGTAGGGAAGTGAAAGAACCTTACAATCAACAGAATTAACTCAAAGACCTTAATCTCATCAGAGTTGGCTCAAGGAGGGAATAACATACACACTCGATTGGGTAAAGTAATCTATCCAACCCTGCAGAAAAGTAGGAGGGGAAGAGGATAAGGAGAGAGGGGTGAAAGGAGGGCAGAGTGAGGGGAGGGGGCAGTCAGAAGCAAAACACTTTTGAGGAGGGGAAAGGTAAAAGAAGATAGAAAATAGAGAAAATATGATGGGAAGGGAATAGGATGGAGGGAAAAAGTTAACAATAGTAGTTGTGAAAAATTTTTTGAAGCAGAGGCAAGAATAATGTAAGATGATGATTGATGATGATGATGATTCAATTGATTGATGGATTGATGATGATTGGAGGAAGTTAAGGATTGATTGATGAGGAGGACTGGTTGATGATGATGAGGATTGAAAGGAGGATTGATTGACAGTGATGAAGACTGACAGGATAATGATGAGGATTGAGGAATGATACTTGAATGATGATGATGACAATGATGGCAAATTGTATGGTACTTATTTTGCTGGGCTATTGTGAAGAAAATTCTTTGTCAAGTTTAAGGTAATATATAAAAGTCATCTATTACTATTGTTTCAATAATCAACCTTATGGATTCATTGTAAGTAAATCTCTCTTTAAAGTACTATATGAATGTAGTTTACTATAAAAAATGATGAGCAGGATACTATCAGAAAGACCTGGAGGGGCTTGCATGAGCTGATGCAAAGTGAAATCTACTGTATACAAAATAACAGTAATGTTGTGAAAAGTTCTGCTGTGAATGACTTGGTTATTTTCAGCAATGCAATGATCCAAGAGAACTCCGAAAGTCTTATGAGAAATGCAATCCATCTACAGAGAGAGAACTGATGGTTTTTGAATACAGATTGAAACATAATTATTTTTGTTAGTAACTTTATTGGAAACAAAAAACCAATGATGATCAGGATGTTATCAGAAAAACCTGGAAAAACCTACATGAACTGATGCAGAGTGAGATGTACTGTATACAGAATAACTGCAATAGTGTAAGATGATCTGCTGTGAATGACTTAATTATTTTCAGCAATACAAAGATCCAGGATAACTCTGAAAGGCTTATGAGAATTGCAATTCATTGATAGAGAGAGAACTGATGGTATCTGAATACACGTTTAAGCATAGTTTTTTTTGTTAGTTCCTTTGTGCTGAAGTTTTGTTTTTGTCTGTTTTCTTCACAACCTGGCTAATGTGGAGATGTTTGCATGAGTACTCATGTATAAACTATATTGAATTGCTTTAGTCTCTGGTGGGGGGGGGTGGGAAGGGGGGTGAGGAAGAAAAGTTGGAACACAAAGGTCAAAATAATAAATAAAAAATAAAATTATATATGTATTTATGTGTATGTATGTGTGTATATACACTATACACATATATACACACAATATACATATATACAAATATACATGTATACATACACACATACACAGTGTTAAGGGTTAAAATTCTAGCTAAACTGTCTAAAATATCTAATGAGTGGTCGCCAATCAATTACAAGCTTTAGCAAGAGTTAGACTTTTAAGCATTTATTAAGGAGAATAAGAATTTGGTAAAGAGAGAGAAAGGCCTAGATTCCTATCTATTAAAGGGAGAGCACATTTCTAGCTCCCTTCTCCGCCAGCGTCCTCAGGAAAGAGCCCCAGAGTCAGCGCCAGTCTCTTCCTTCCTCCTCCCACTAGTCCGCGTCACTTCCTCCCGCCAAAGAAAAGACTCCTGGTCTTGCCCTCAAAGACCTTCGCTTCATGGGCAGAACTCTTCTACAGTAAGTATCCAGCAGGTGGCGTCATTCCAATCGTTACAACACACATACATATATGGTTGGTTGTTGTCCTTCATTCTTGAAGAGGACTAAAATAACACTACCATGTTAGAGTCAAGTTACAGTGTCCAACTGTGGCTGATCAGACCAATATGAGCTCTGAATGCTCTACCACAGGTTAGGCACAAATAATCAATGTGAACACTTGGATTGGATTCTCTCTCTCTCTCTCTTTCTTTCTCTCTCTCTTTCTCTCATGCATTTATACATGTATCCAGGTTTTCTTGTGAAAACCATTAAGCTGAACAAACTCAGTACATCAATACAAGTTACATCAGTAAGAAACCAGGGCACTTATTTTTCTCACTATTGCCAACTATTTTATTAGAAACCAAGTATCTTGTACTGATAGAAAGGTAATAGTAACCCCTGTTAACATAACACAAGGGATTTCATGTACAATCTATATGGAGGATCAATTCTGCCCCTTCCTCCCACTTCATAAAATCGATTGTTCTATACAGTACATTGCCATTTTTCATGAGTTGAAATCCTATTATCACTTTCAGGTTTGTAAGGTAGAGTACAAATTTAGAAAGAGTACTGGATTTTGAATCAGAAGACTTAGATTCCAGAGCCTAAGGCAAATGGAATGGGATGGAATATAGAAGAGAACATTTTCCTTTTTCTCCCCTTGCTTACTCTCCCTGTCCTACCAGGTATACTACCAGTGCTTCTATTCTACTTGAAGCACATTTGTTAGGAGAGCAGAGGTTCATTTGGGTTGTAGTCTAGGAAGAGAAAGACTATCCCATGCAACATGAGGTTTCTACATTGGTGGAGGTGGAATGGCATGCCCAGTGACAGCCACTGGGGTAAGGAAGCATACTCTGGGATATCAAAAGGGTTCTGGGGCAGCTAGGTGGCACAGTGGATAAAGCACCTGCCCTGTATTCAGGAGGACCTGAGTTCAAATCCGACCTCAGACACTTGACACTTACTACGTGTGACCTTGGCAAGTCACTTAACACCCTCATGGTTTCCCTGCCCCCCCCCCTCAAAAGGGGTTCTGTAAACTATTGAAAGAGAGAGAAATGTTTTCCCAGCTGAGCTGTTCTTCAAGGAAATTACTTGTAGGTGGCCAACTAAATTTCTACTCCCAGGACAAAGTCCTTTAGCTCTTCCTAGTTACTACTATTGAGTGTGAAGCCTTCCCTTTCAGCTTACTCCCTTATGTGACCTTTGGACTTGCCAGTTACCCTTTGTGTGGTCTGGTCCGGCAAATGAATTTCTTGTTTGTAAAATGAGAGACATAGTATTAGATGACCTCCAATATCCCTTCTGTATTCTTGAATTTGTGAATCATATAATTCTATACTTGATGACAGAATAAAGGTTCCCTTTTCTTGTGCTAAAAAACTTCTTATTGTATAAGATCATAGATCTACAGCTGGAAGCACCATTAGAGGCAAATTAAAAAGCATTTTTTTATCTTCTAGACCTTTGTGCCAAGCGTTGAGGAAAGATACACTCCAAAGTAAAAACAGTTCCTGGCCTTAGGAACTCACATTACAATGGGGGAGACAACACGAGACTCTGCATGTACAAGACCATGTAGGGGAAAATCTCAAAAGAGGAAGCATAAAGATTAAGGAAGACGGGAAAAGCTTCATTAGGATTTGAGCTGTCTTGGAGACCTCCAGGAAAGCCTCAGGTAGAGAAAAGGAGGGAAAGCATTTCATGTATGGGGGCTGGGAGAAGGCTAGTTTTGCTGGATTACAGAATATGTTTTTGTTGTTCAGTCATTCAGTTGTGTCTGATTCTTTGTGATCCCCTTTGGGGTTTTCTTGGTAAAGATACTGAAGTGGTCTGCCCTTTCCTTCTCTAGCTCATTTTACAGATGAAGAAACTGAGGCAAACAAGGTAATTGACTTGCCCAGGGTCACACAACTATTAAATGCCCAAGGTCAGATTTGAACTCAGGTCTCTCTGACTACAGGCTCCTCTCCACCTAGATTCCCAGAATATGTAGAGAGGAGTAAGGAATGAGAAGAATGGAAAGGTAGGAAGGGGTCAGGTTGTGAAAGGCTTTAAAAACCAGAGAATTTTATATTTGATCCTATAGGAAACTGGGAGTTATTAGAGTTTACTGAGGAAGGGAGTGACACAGTTACAGCAATTGCTTTAGGAAATCATTTAGTCCAACCTTTTATTTTATTTTTTGAGGAAACTAGGGCCCAGGGAGATTAAATGACTCATCTTAGGTTACAGAGTGAATCAGTGATAAAGCTGGGATTTAATCTCAGCTCCTGTGATTCCAAGTTCAGTGTGTTTTTCTACTGTACCACATTGTCTCCCTTGTGTTGATCAGAAATTAGCAAGTCCATAGGTGAACAATGGATGGAGGATAATTAGTATCTCCTTAGCCAGTTATGACCAACCAAAATCCCATAAAAATTATATTGAAGAGAGAATGCAAACATTGATATAAGGTAAGAAGAATTTCAGGGGAGGGCTAGGTATAGCTTTTTTATTGGTATAATTTAAGAACAATAGAGATAAAACAATTCAATATAGATTATGATAATCAATATATATGTATATATACATGCTATAAAGAACTCTTATGGGTTTTAAATACTTCTTTGTAATATGTAAACATGTACACATGTCCACACAATGCACATGTACATATATATGTATATACATGCATATAATAAATACATCTGTATATGTATACATGTATATATACGTATCTATTTCAAGGAAGTGTTTAAAAAAAAACAAGAGTTATTTACATCATGTATTAAAAGATAATCAATTTCCAGTTTTCTACAACTAGTAATATATGTGTGTATATCTACAGATAGTGCCACTAAACAAAAACACTTTCCTCCCCTGAAGTCACCTTGTAGTTTGACCAGGAATGAAAAGCCCCTAACCCACAATTATTAGTTAAAACACAGACTGAAAACTGTGTGAGTCACTTTATTGGGGTTTTCTTCCCTGAGCTTTTGATGGGAAGGGACTGTCTTTTCTATTTCTATCCCTAGCACTTAGCACAGTGCTTTGCACATGGTAAGTATTTAATATATGCCTTTTCATTCATGCATTCTATTTCTTATATAGCTACATGATTAAAAGCTACACAAATATGAAGCAGAGGGTTTAGAAAGAGGGTATCCATTTTTACCAAAAACAGTGATAATTTAGAGGGCAGGAAGGATGGTGAAGGACTTTTGAATTCATGCCAAATAAGCATTGGTTAAAGGAAATGGAGATGTACAACCTAAAGAAGAGAAGATTTAGGGCAGATCATATTGTTGTCTTCAACTATTTAAAGTGCCAACATGTGGAAGACTGATTAGGCTATTCTACCTGGCTCCAGGGAATAGATCTATGAGGGATAGGAAGAAATTACAAAGAGGCAGACAAGATTGATTTAAAGAAAAAAAATGTTCATAATTAGAACTATATAGAATGCAATGGGCTGTCTTAATATGCAGGGGGTTGCCACAAGTGGTTTTCTGGAGCCAACTCATACTGCCTTACAAGACAATTGATCAGTTTTCAGTGTGAACACAGACACCTCAGAAATGAATAAAAACTACAAATCAGAGCAGCTAGGTGGTACAGTGGATAGAGAGGTAGGACTAGAGTCAGGCAGATCTGAGTTCAAATCCTGCCTCAGACATGAGCTGTGTAACTCTGGCTAAATTAGTTAACCCTGTTTGCCTCAATTTCATAATCTGTAAAATGAGTTGGAGAAGGAAAAGACAAATCATTCTAGTATCTTTCTCAAGAAAACTCCGTATGTGATTGTAGAGTTCAACATGACTGAAAAACAACTAAACAGATCAGAGCTTGATTTATTGTTTTGCTTATTATCTAAATTTAAGAAAGTGTTGGAGAAAGTGTTAATAATTTAAATTAAACTTAAAACTGTGTCCTGCTTTTTCATAAGGTAGGTTGTTAAATAGTTATCAACATATCAGAGATCTCCAAGCAAGGAGGCTAACTTTTTGTTGGATGTATTTTAGAGAGAATTCCTGTTCAGATGAAGGTTGAATTAGGGGGCCTCTGAGGCCCCTTCTAACCCAGACATTTTGGTGATTCCATCTGGAAAAGGGTAGGTTTGGAGGGGGAAGGGAAAATGGAATCATCAATTCTAATCTAAAGAAGTTGCCCTCTTCATTTCCCCAAATACAAAACCAAACCAAAAGTGTCCACGTACACATAGACCTTTCTCCCCTTCCCCCAACTAAGAACAATATGCCAAGGAGAGCTTTTGACATGGAAATTTTTTTTAAAAATGCTTTTCAAGGGGCAGCTAGGTGGCACAGTGGATAGAGCACCAGCCCTGGATTCAGGAGAACCTGAGTTCAAATCTGGCCTCGGACACTTGACACTTACTAGCTGTGTGACCCTGGGCAAGTCACTTAACCCCCATTGCCCTGCAAAAAAAAATGCTTTTCAGGGTGATTGGGAGGTTATTTCCTCAGAGGGGAAAATTTGATTTTCAGAACTAACAGATGCTAAAATGCTTCATTAAAATTAACTGGCTTCACAAGATTCCCCCAAAAGTAGAAAATGAACTGAAGTTAAGGGATGCTAAATAGTACACAAAACAGTTAAAGTCAACCTCATCTCTGGGTGTGCAATAAGTTCACTAAGAACACTTGACCTTTATAAGTAGACCATTATACCTTAAATAGAATGAACTAAATGATCTTAAGTATAAGATCACTTTAATCTGTTAAGTGTTCTGACTGGTTCCCCAAAGCCAGTGCTGTGCTGATAAATGTTTAACAATTGGCTCTCCAAAAATGTATGTATGGCATACTTTTTTTTTTTGGCGGGGCAATATGACTTGCCCAGGGTCACACAGCTAGTAAGTGTCAAGTGTCTGAGGTTGTATGGCATACTTTTAAGTTTAGTTTGCTTCATTAAAAATTTTCCATCACTGCCATCTTTGTTTTATTGCTTGATTTGTAAATCAAGTCATTGCTGATTTCTGAGATGTGAATGCTTACATTCAAACTTTAACAATATGCTCTGGTGAGCCAGTTTGACCTGGGTCCAGCACACCCCTGTATGCATCTCTAACAGTGCAATGATCCTTTGATTACAATGATGTTGAACATTCCCACAATACAAATGGTAATCCAGCTACACCTGTCTAGTCCATGGGACTTTTGGGCACATCCTCTTTTTTGACCTTCCTTAAATTCTTTTCACATGGTGAGAGCATGTGTAGACCATCCTTATTCCTTGTTTTTTTTTTTTGCCACAAGACTAGTCCATTTTTTCGGCCCCAAATGTCTTTGATGATATCTTTTATACTGTTTCTCCATTCATTTCCTAAAGACATGACAAGAAACAATGTTGTGGGAAAGTTCTAACTTGCTTGGCTTCAAAGGACTTTTTGTTTCAGATGTACAAAAATGTCTGATTCTTTTCACTTTTCATGTTGAAACCAAAAATAAACCATGCTTTCAAGGTGAAATGTAATTGCTACAGCAAGAGAAACAATGACTTTATTTAATGGTCCTTGTGAAGGGTTTGGAAACTGAATTAATGCCAGTCTCTAGGGAGAATTCTTAACCTGGGGCCCAGTGGCCTCCAAAAAGTTTGAGGATAAATTTCAGGTGATCTGTGAACTTGGATGGGAAAAAATAACATTTATTTATTTATTTTTTTAGTGAGGCAGTTGGGGTTAAGTGACTTCCCCAAGGTCACGCAGCTAGTAAGTGTTAAGTGTCTGAGGCCAGATTTGAACTCAGGTCCTCCTGACTCCAGGGCTAGTGCTCTAGCCACTGTACCACCTAGCTGTCCCACATCTTTATTTTTACTAACTCCTAAATGAAAGTTATCATTTCCTTAAATCATCCATTAAAACAATTAGTCTGAATAGGTATCCATAGGATTTACCAGATAACCAAAGGTTTCCATGATGAAAAAGGTTTATAACCACTGCCCTAGGGGCTCTGCTCAAGACAGTAGAAAGAGTACAAGTAGGATAGCCCTGCTCTCTAACAACTACTCCAGCAAATATTTTTAAAACAGCAATAAACACTAACCAAGAAATGATCAAGAAATTCAAGAAGAAACTACAGTACATATATTTTTCTAGACCAGGTCCACACGAGGAGACAGGCAAAAGCACTGAGCCTTTCAACTCCAGGACTAGAGACAAACCAGGGAAGCCTAAGACCTAGTATTAAGTAGATACTTTGAAATGCAAACATAGGAGTCAAAAAGAATCATAGAAAGATAAATATATTTGAGCAATTATAAGAAACTATGCAACAATAAAATGCTTATATCTTAACAGGGGAGAAGAAACAAGTGCCCCCTCAGAATTCTAGTGTCTTCAAGAGACAGAGTCAATAAATAATGTAGAAGGTGTGGGAGCAACTTTGTTATTTTAAAGTGATCTTAAGAGGAAAAGGATATAAGCTATAGAAGAAGGAGAAAGGTGTGTGTGTGTGTGTGTGTGTGTGTGTGTGTGTGTATGTGTGTAACTTTTTATCTCATAATTGGGATGTGATAGGATGGGGAGAAAAATCAGTAGAGAAATATTGCTCTGGTCAACATAATGCACAATAAATTTAGATAAAATTTAAGATAAAAATGATGGAGGTAGCAAGAGGCATACTTTCAGCAAAAAACCAAATCATTAAAGAAATTGTTGGAGGGGACTAAAGAGGAAATTAAAGGTAGAAGGAGAAAGCGAAAGGGAATAGGGGGTTGTTTCAAGGTCTCAGAGTCAATATGGGTGTTTTGGGGAAATATTACATATTGTGAATCTGGAGCTACCAGAGTAATTTTTGTTCCCTTGGGTTAATAACTTTGAAGACCGCAATTGTGGCACTACTTCCACAGTGGTAACAGTGGTTGAGAGTCACTTCTACTGTCATTAGCTTTTTGCCAAACATATATTTATACTCTTCACATACTGGCTGACATGCTCTGCAGATGGATTTTAAGTTGTGGTGAACAAACTCATTTGTGACCTTTGCTAAAAAACCCAACTTGATGAGACATTTATCAGAGAAACTTTCTAAGATTTTTTCCCTTCTACAGTTAAATATTCTCTTTCTCATTTTAGCTGCATTGATTTTGTTTGTGGTTGTACCTCATGGATTGATTGCCCAAGTATCTACATTTTTAGAATCTGACCACAGTAGATTACAAAATTATCATATTGGGTTTGGCACTCATTAAAGAATAAAGACATATGCTTGTCTAACTCTCATGATTTCTTTAAAAGAATATAATGTAATTATGCCATTAGACTTTAGCGAATCAAGGTAAGCAAAAGTCTACAGATTTGAAGTCAACTTGGAAGGAGGAGGTCTGTAGTGGAATATCTCAAGGATCTATGCTTCACCTTGTGCTCTTTAGCACTTTTACTGATGACTTAGATAGTGGCATAGATGGACTACTTATCAAGTAGTAGATGATATAATGTTAGGAGAATAACTATTATATTAGGATCCTAAAAGACTTTTATAGTCTTGATGTTAGGATGCATCTAGTAAGGTAAAATTTAATAGGCATAAATATAATGCTTTATAAAAAAAGAAGAAAAAATACTTCACAAGTGAGGGAGATGTGGCCAGATAGTTTATATGAAAAAGATCTGAGGGTTCTAATAGACTTACCAATTCAATATGTGTCAAGAGTGTGATAAGGCAACCAAAAAAAAGGCCAACACAATATTAGACACCATTGAGAGAAACACAATATCCAAGACTAGAGAGAAGTTAGTCCGATGATAGTCTTTTCTGGTAAGACAATACTTGGGATATTGTATTCATTCTTGAACTGCCACATTTTAGAAAGAATATGGATAAGCTGGAGAACATCCAGAGATAGGCAACCAGGTTGGTGAAGGGCCTGAGTATATTTAGGCTATAAAAGAAAAGGCTTAGATATGAAATGCTATATGGAAGAGAGATTTGATTTGTTCTCTGTAGGCTGCTCAGAGTGCAGAACTAGAAGCAACTATATAGAATTACAGAGGCAACAATTTAGGCTTGATGTAAATGTAGTTGTTGTTGTTGGGGAGGGGGGTGGTTCTTTCTCTTTTTCCTAGTCTAATTGGTCTAGTTAGGAGCAGTTAAGTGTGATAACAAGGTATTAGTATGTTAATGAATGTTTCTAAACTCTATTATTCTTTTACAAAATATGGAAAAGTTACTCTGATTGAATTAGCAACACCAGATACTCCTCTGGCTTCCTCTCCTGCATACTCTCACCAACATCAGGAGAATGTTCTTTATGACTACTAAGGGCAGCTATGGAACTTCACAGGCTATAGCTGCCACGGCTTCTAAGTCCATCAGTCGATTTTCTCAAAGTATTTGACTTGGGAGAACAGAAGGTAGCCTTGAAAGCTCTCCTCAAATATGATGTCCCTCATACTTATTAAAAGTATACAATACCCTTTTCCCAGATAGACTACAGAGATAACTCTGTGCAAGATTCCCTAGAGTACTGACATCAAGGGGATTGTAAAGCAGGCAGACACTTTAATAACAACAGCATCAAAACCCTGACATTTAAAAACCCTGACCTATAAAGTTTTCAACATCAAGCCAAGGGGCAGCTAGGTGGCACAGTGGATAAAGCACCGGCCCTGGATTCAGGAGTACCTGAGTTCAAATCCGGCCTCAGACACTTGGCACTTACTAGCTGTGTGACCCTGGGCAAGTCACTTAACCCCCATTGCCCCACAAAAAACAAAAAACAAAACAAAAAAAAACCCCATCAAACCAGTGCTTTGGAAATTGTTCTGTACAGAGTTCAAGCCAAGAAGGTTAGTTATTGAATCAGTGTTGTGTATTAGTAAGAGTACAGAATTTGGAGACTGAGAACTGAGGTTTGAGTCAGCTTAATATCTATCAGTCTAGCCCTGGCAAGGTCATGACTTCTCTAGGTTTAAGGTTCCTCATCTATAAGATGAAGAGTTAGACTAAATTATATTTAAAGACTCTTTGAGCTCTGACTAGATAATTCTATCATTTTGACAGTAATAATTACTAGCTATTTGACCATGGATAAGTCACTTCTTGGAACCTGTTTCCTTATCTGTAAAACCTGAATATTAATATTTTCACTACTTTCTTTATAGGATTTTTTTTTGAGTAAAGTATACTGGAAACCTTAAATCAGTATATAAATTGTTACCTTCTAAGGAAGGCTTTCTCCATATAAACATTTTGTTATTTCCCAGTTACACGTAGAGATAGTTTTCAACATTTGTTTTTATAAGATTTCTAGTTACAAATTTTTCTCCCTCCCTCCCCCCTTCCCAAGACAACAAGTAATCTGATATAGGTTATATATGTACAATCACACGAAACATATTTCTGCATTAGTCATGTAATGAGAGAAGAATTAGAGCAAAAAGGAAAAACCTCAAAAAAAGAAAAACAACAACAAAAACAATAGAAATAGTATGGTTCAATCTGCATCCAGATTCAACAGTTCTTTGTTTTCTTGGATTTGGAGAGCATTTTCCATCATGAGTCCTTTGGAACTATCTTGGACCATTGTATTGCTGAGAAGAATCAAGTCTATCACAGTTGATCAACACACAATGTTGTTGATACTGTGTACAATGCTCTCCTGGTTCTGTTCATCTCACTCATCATCAGTTCATGCAAGTTCTTCCAGGTTTCTCTGAAATCCTCCTGCTCATCGTTTCTTATAGCACAATAGTATTCCATTACGTTCATATACCACAACTTGTTCAGCCATTTCCCAATTGATGGGCATCCCCTCAGTTTCCAATTAAGGAAGTCTTTCTCAATCTCTCTTAATTTTAGTGTCTTTCCTCTGTTGATTTTCTCTGATTTGTCCTATATATAGCTTGTTTGTACATAGTTCTTTGTGTGTTGTCCTCCTAATTAGACTGCAGCCTCCGTGAGGAAAGGACAGTTTTTTACATTTTGGGGGATATTGTCAGTGCTTAGCACAGTGATCAGCACACAGTAGGTGATTAATAAATGCCATTGACTTGACTTGTATGAAAAATGCAAATGACATCCAGCTGAATAGATAGCCTGAATTAGTTCCTCAATTTAAGAAACAATAAAGTTCCTACTATGTACAGAACATTGTGCTAAACACACAGAGAAAAAAGATTTAGGAAAGATAAATCCTTGTCCTCCTGGAGTTTATGTATATCTTGAAAAGGTGGTGAAGATAGACAATAAGATGATCCCAGAATTGGATAGGTGTAGGACATTGGTCTGGCAATTTTGGGAAAGAAAATGTAGAAAACTTTTCAGTGCCTTTAATGATACTAGAATTCTTGCTGCTATAAAAACCCATCTCTTTAACAATATTCTCCTGGTGAAACTGTATGACTGTGAAACATATATCAGAATCAGAATGATCAATAACTCAAAGGGCAATAATGGTACTTGGTGAGCATAAGTAGGCTACATCATGGTGGGTCCAGTAAGGTAGATTTAAGGAAAACTGGGAACAAGCATTTCACAGAGTAAATATGAGTAAGAGGTGGTTTTTTTTTTTTTTAACAATTAGAGCTATCCAACAATGGAAAGAGCTCCTTCATAAGAAAACAAATTCCAATCATTAGAAGTACTTAAGAAAGATCTGGCAAACTATTTCCCAGAGATGTGGAAAGGATTTTTATCACTACCTTTATAAAAAATGTCAACTACATTTCCCAAAATATAAAAGAGAAAAAATTGAGTTGAGCAAAATTAACCAACAAAATTTTTATACATGCAGTATTCCATATCCATAGTTCCCTTGTTTTGTAAAAGGAATTCTTCACTGAATAGGAGCTGGACAAGTAACCTCTAAAGTCCCCCCAGCTCTAAAATTCTAGGACTCTATGAGCTCTTAGAACTATACCTTTTAGGTCCTTATTCCAGATTTGTGATTTCATTAGGGTAGGGAGTTCTTCAGTGAGGAGACTACCTTCATCAATGTAAATAGATAGAATTGTTCAAATACTTATAGTCTGAAAGAGTTACCTGAGATTCTCTCAGTATTTGTGACTTATCCAAGATCACATAGCAAACTCTAAGGCCAGCTCTTTATCCCCTAGACATGCTGCATCTCAGTTATTATAGCATATAATTAAGAAATTATCTGACAATAAAAATTAGATATTGAAACAGTTTTTCAGTTAGAGAATATAATAAATTATTACAATATTTTTATTAATCCATAAATAAATGTGGCACATGTGTGATAGATACTATGGCACACTGGGTCCAGCTCAATTTATTCATGGGCCGCAGTTCTTTTGTCTTATGCCTGACTGGGTCTAGGTTCCTGTGCTCTGAGACAGTGGAAGTTGAGTAGTTATATATTGGCAGGGGGGAAGGGCAGGAACCATGGTTCTGAGATCAAAGGAAAATGTGGAGAAACATAGTCATAAGCTAAGTTAGAGATGGAAGGCTAGCAAAGTAGACCTACAGACTGGGGACAGGTAGGGACCTGGCACCTAGTTGGATCACTGAAGTGATTCTCACCTTAGAACCATTAATGCTTTGCCCACAATTGCAGAACTTAGAGAAGGCATTTATCTAGAAACCAATTCCACTTTCCTTCCCCCATCCACACTAGATGGCATAGTGAGCTAGCTGGCCAAAGATATGCATCCTGGCTTGAACTCCTGCCCAGGAAAACAGCAGTAACGTCTCTGCCCAGTATGCTGACGTCAGCTCCTATTCGAAGGATGCTTTACATGATGTTTCAAAAGAGATTGTTATTTGCTCAATTTTCAATTCAACAAACATTTCTTAAGTGACTTGTTTAATATCTCTGAGCAAGGCTCAGGGTACAAAGATAAAATGACAGTCCTTTCATTCAAGGAAATTATGTATTATTAAAATGGAATAAAAATTAAAATCATTTTATATTCTGCACCAAGTATATTAGACTATTAGCATGTAGGAGAAACAGTATGTGCATACAATTTTGGAGTCAGAAAGACTTGGGTTTGAGCTCAACTTCTATCACCCAGTGGCCCTGTTATCAAAGACTAGTTATCTTAACCCCTCTGCGTATTAAGCAAGATTATAATATAAAGTCTTTGAGGGCAGAGGTTTTTCATTCTTTGTATCCTCAGGGGCTACCAAAATGCCTGGTGCATAGAAGATCCCTAACAGGGAAAGGGAAAATAACAAGAATGTATTAAGTACCTACTATGTGCCAGGCATTATGCTAAGTGCTTTAAAAATGTCTCACATGATTTTCACAACAACCTGGGAGGTAAGGGCTATTATGATTTCCATCTTATAATTGAGGAAACTGAGGCAGGCAGAGGTTAAGTGACTTACCCAGGGTCCGGGCTAGAGTTAACTCTGGCGTTTTTAACTCTAAGACTAGATCTTTATTTATTTATTGATTGACTGACCCAATGAATGACCTAAGTGGAAGGTGTTTCCATATTGATAAGTCCTTGACATATGTTAGCCTAAATCAGTTTCAAAAAGGTATAATAATTCACATTTCCATAATGCTTCAATGTTTATAAAAAGCTTTCTACACAATAATCCTGTGAGGTGGGTAATTATTATTCCTTCACATATAGGAATAGACTGAAGTTTACATAGCATTTTTTTTAAGACTGAAGTTTTGAGAAGCATCTGACTTGTGCAGGAGCCTGGGTTCAAATCTAAGTGTATCAGGAAGGCCCTTGGTGTTGATTTTATCTTCCTTCACCCATCGTTGAATGAAATATCATAGGAAGATATGGGAGATTATATTGTAAAAAGTCCCCTCTCTTTGGAAAATTATGAAAAATTTTGCTTAACCTTTCTCACCCATCTTTCCTCAGGGATTATTGATAAAAATGGGAGGCTGAGATTTGAAATGGAGGAGTCCATGCAGATGGTTAGAAGTGTGGCTTTTAAGGCACACTGAGAGGCAGAGGGATGTCTTTGATCTATGGGAGAAACCTTGTGTGTGGTCCATGGTTGAAGGAACTGTAGAACAAGAGAAGGTTTCAGAAACAGAGGCATGCTGGTCTGGAGCTGTGTTTTGCCCAGGTCTATCATAACAGGGATCCTGAAATTATTTCTCCCACAGAGAACTGGTTCATGGGGGAAAGGAATGGTTTATGCCATTTGCTAGGAGCAGAAGAAAACTTGTTGTTTAGTTGTTTTTTAGCTGTGTCTGGTTATTTTTGATCCTATATGGAATTTTCTTGGCAAAGATATTGGAGTGGTTTTCCATTTCCTTCTCTGGTTCATTTTACAGGTAAGGAAACTGAGGTCAACAGGGTTAAATGACTTGTTTACGGTCACATAGCTAGTAAGTGTATGAGACTGGATTTGAACTCAGGAAGATGAGTCTTCCTGACTTGTGGCCTGGCACTCTATTCACTGTGCCACCTAGCTGGCAAGGTGATGTGGAAGATAGGGCACTGCAGGATAGTGTAGAATAGATGATGGGGACTAATATTTTCTGCCTGAGAGCTATAGGCAGAGCAGTAAACAACACAGAGCAGAAGGTCAGAGGAAATGGGGTGGGAATTGAGGAAGAGGAGGAGGAGGGGAAGTCAACAAGAAGCATCCACCAGTGAGAAGCCACTCTAGAAAAATATAGCTACAGCCTTGTTTGATTATCTGACTAGTCCTGTTCCTACATACAGGTTGACACAGCATGGGAGAGGGGAGTGAGGGATGGATTTAGTTAGAGCATCTGGGTGTGTAGGCATCTGGGTGTATAGGCTTGGCCTTGCCATTTAATAAAAATTAAGTCACTTCACACCTATGGGCCTCAGTTTCCTCATCAGTAAAATGAGTTGGAGAAGAAAATGGCAAACCACTCCAGTATCTTTGCCAATAAAATCCCAAGTGGGGTCACAAAGAGTCAACTGAACAACATTCATATTTGTTTCATTATCTAAACAACCTTTATTTGAGCAATTTTCTCATTTTCCCTTTTTAGATTGCAATCTTCTTGAAAGAAGGGATTATCTCTTCTGCATTTTTGGTAGCTTTGATTTTTTATGAAAACTGTTTATGTTCTTTGACCACTTAATTGGAGAATGACTCTTATTTTGATAAATTTGGTTCTATTCCCTATATATTTGAGAAATGAAGCCTATGTCAGAGAAAGTTGTTGTAAAATTCCATCCCCAGGTCAGCTAGGTGGGGGGGGGCAGCTAGGTGGTACAGTGGATAAAGCACCAGCCCTGAATTTAGGAGGAGCTGAGTTCAAATCTGGCCTCAGATACTTTGCACTTATTAGCTGTGTGACCCTGGGCAAGTCACTTAACCCTCATTGCCCCACCAAACCCCCCCCCAAAATTCCATCCCTACCTGCCCCAGTCTCCTGTTTTCCTTCAAATTTTGACTGGATGAGTTTTGTTTGTGCAAAACATTTTTAGTTTCATGAAAAAATTGTTCATTTTACTTCTCATTATCCTCTCTATCTCTTGTTTGGTTATAAACTATTTCCTTATCCATAGCTGTGGCAGGTACATTTTTCCATGCTCCCCTAATTTACTTATGGTGTTCTTCATCCCTCTTTTACTTTCCTCCCTTCTTCTGTACTTCCCTTCATTCCTCCCTTTCTTCATCCTTTCTGTCTCCCTCCCTCCTTCTCTTTCTTCCTCCCTTCATCCATTCTTTCTTTCCTTCTCTTCTCCTTCCCTCCCTCCTTTTCTCTCTTCCTTCATTCCTTCCTACCTTTCTCACTAGAGTCTTAGATTTGAGTCCTGGCTTTGACATTTATGACCTGTGTGACTGTGGCCAAGTCCTTTCATCTTTCTACACTTTGATTTCTCTATCTTTAAAAAAATGCTTATAGTGACAATTCCTTATTTACTGAGTTGATATGAGGAAAGGGCTTTGTACATGTTAAAGGCAAACCATTATTACTGTATTTGAATAAGACTATACTAATCACCCAAACCCCATTATTATTGACTCCCATTCTTGTAGGGTTGTTTTGTCAGGCCCTCCTTCAAGGGGCCAGCCCTGAAGACTGGTTTGCATTGTCTTTGGTCAATAGTCAGGCCTCAAGATCTTTTCTCTAGCTCAATTCCTGCTACACATAGAATATTTATTACCCATATAAATTATTTGCATTATGAGTGTGTTTGTTTTGTTCAAATGTATACTCTTTTGTTCTGGGAACACTTAAGTGCAAAGTGTTACACTGCCTTCCTGTTCCCGTTTTGTGCTAGCCAATCTTCTGAAGTTACTTCTCTTTGAATTCAGTACTGAGGAAAAGAACAAGGGGAAGGTTGGGGATTTTTGAGAAAAGGACATAAAAATAAGATGGTCATCAACGCTAGTTATTTGAGTGGGTCACTAATGCCTGAAGTCTGTGGTATGATACACAGGGCTTTGGTATAAGAACACCTGGATTCAATTCATATTCTATCTCTACTTCTTAATACCTGTGTGACCTGCAGAAAATCATTTAACTTTTCTGCCTCTCAGGTTCCTTATCTGCAAAATGTAGGGTTGGGGTGGGTTATTGCCAGGATCACAGCTGAGATCACTGACAGCTCTTAGGTCTATGATTCAATAATGAAAACTCATATTTGCATGCTTTATATCAACATCTTAGATGAGCCTTGTGAGAATCAGGGTTCCACCCCTCTGCTGAGAAAGACATTGTGAGAATCAGGGCAGCGCTACTCAGAGGAGAAAGCATATGACTATGAGACTAGCATCCAGATGTTACATCTATTCATAGAACCATCCATAAATCATGGCAATCAATGTTGCCAGCCAATTAGCTTGGAGCTGTGTGTGGGGACCGCGCCTGGGCAGCCTCAGGGAGCTTCCATTTGAGGGGTACTGGGATCTTTCTTTCTGTTGGAGGTCTCCAGAGGAGCAGCTAGCCGCAGGTGCAGGGAGCTAGGGTCTTTCCTTCTGAACTACATGTGTTCTTTTTACTGACCCCTAATATACTTTAATAAATACTTAATGCCCAAAGATGGTGCTATGAGCTTCTAATTTAAGGCAACTGCCCATTAGATTTTTAGACATCACAGCATCACAGTAAAAAAGAAGTTATGCGTATGGTATTAGAGGAGGCTTGGAGTAGTGGATAGAATGTTGGATGAGGAATCAAAAAGATCTGAGTTCAAATCTGCCCCAGCATATAGCCCTCGGTAAGTTAATTAACCTTTCTGAGCTTTGGTTTCCTTATTCTTTTAAAAATATATTTTTCATTTTTTGTTACATTTGAGCTTGAAGATGTTTCCCTCCGTCCCTCCTAACCCTGTACTAGAGAAGGTCAACATTTAATAAAAATATATATGTGTTGGGGCAGCTAGGTGGTACAGTGGATAAAGCACTGGCCCTGGATTCAGGAGGACCTGAGTTCAAATCTGACCTCAGACCCTTGACACTTACTAGCTGTGTGACCCTGGGCAAGTCACTTAACCCCCCCCCCCCATTGCCCCACAGAAAAAACAAAAACCAAAACAAAACAAAAAATAAAAACATATATGTGAAACTATACATTACATAGTTCCATATATCAGTTTTTCCTCTGGAGGTAGATTGCATTTCCTTCCCTCTCTCCCTCCCTTCCTTTGTTCCTTCCTTCTTTCCTTCCTTCCTTCCTTTATAGTTCAAATTTGCTCTTTGAATAATATTGCTATTACTGTATACAATATTTTCTTGGTTCTGTTCTTTTCACTCTTTACTTTAGAATTTATAGATTCCCCACCTCCCTTTTTCCCTGATCACCTTGGGAAACAGACCTAATAGTGGTACTGCTGAGTCAAAGGATATACACAGTTTTATAACTCTTTGGGCATAATTCCAGATTGCTTCCAAAATGGTTGGATCAGTTCACAGTTCCACCAACAGTGAATACACAGTGATGCAATTTTTCTGTATCCCCTCCAACATTTGTCATTTTCCCCTTGTATTATTTTAACTAATCTGCTAGCTCTGAGATGGTATTTCAAAGTTCTTTTTTGAGTGTGTGTGTGTGAGGCAATTGGGGTTAAGTGACTTGCCCAGGGTCACACAGCTAAGTAAGTGTCAAGTGTCTGAGGCCAGATTTGAACTCAGGTGCTCCTGAATCCAGGGCTGGTGCTCTATCCACTGCACCACCTAGCTGTCCCTTAAAGTTCTTTCAATTTTCTTTTTTCTAATCAATAATGATTTAGAACATTTTTATATGACTAGGATAGCTTTGATTTCTTCCTCCCAAAACTATCTGTTATTATCCTTTGACTATTTATCAGTTGGGGAATGATTCATATTTTTATAAATCTGATAAAGTTCTCTATATATTTGAGATATGAGACCATTATCCAAGAAACTGTCTATAGCTCCCCCCCCCCATTTTCTGCTTTCTTTCTAATCTTGGCTAGCCTGGTTTTATTTGTACAAAAGTCTTTTAATTTAATATAATCAAAATTATCCATGTTACATCTCATAATGTAGTTTCCTTGCTTATCTCTTTTAATTAAATGTATTTTAGCTTTAACTTTGTCTGAGATCATGATTGCTACCTCTGCTTTTTTTAATCAGCTAAAGCATAACAAATTCCACTCCAGTCTTTTACATTTTTACTCTATGTGTATCTCTCATTTTAAAATAAATTTCTTGTAAATAACATATTGTCAGGTTCTAGTTTTTAATTCATTCTGCTATCCATTTCCATTTTATGGATGAGTTCATCCCATTCACATTCAAAGTTATAATTACTAGTTGTATATTTTCCTCCACCCTATTTTCCTCCCTTTATTCTTCTCTCTCTCGCTGTCTCTCTATTACCTTATCCCTCTTCAGAAATCTAATTTACTTCTTACCAATGCCTCCCTAATCCACACACCCTTCTAAAAGTCCCTCCCCTTATCCTATGCTCTTACCCTTCTGTATAAGTCAAAAATACTTTTGTACCCTACTAAATGTATGTTATTTTCTCTTTAACCCAGTTCCTATGAGAATGAGTTTCCTACCTACCCTGAATCCTATCCTCCCCTCCACTGAAACAATTGTTTCATTCATGCCTCTTTTGAATAAGGTAGTTTGCTCCATTTTGTCTCTCCCTATCCAATTTTACTTTTTAGAATCATTCTGTCATAATCAATCCAATCCCAAGTTTTCTATCTGTGTATATTCTTTTGAGCCACCCTGGTAATGATAACATTCTTAAGACTTACAAATATCAATTTCCCATATAAGAAATAAATGGTGTAACCTTATTAAATCTTTTATAATTGTACTTTTGTATTTACCTTCTTATGTTTCTCCTGATTCATGTAAGTCAGATTTTCTGTTCAGTTCTGTCTTTTCCCCAAGAATACATTAAAGTCCTCCAGTTCATTAAATATCCTTTTTTTTTCCTTGCAGCTTTGCTGGGTAGGTTATTCTTGATTGCAAACTCAGGTCCTCTGCAATTTGAAGTATTATTTCTATGCCCATCGGTCTTTCAATGTAGAAGCTGATAAATCTCATTTTTTTTTCCCTGAATGTAGCTCCACAATATTTAATTTTTTTCTTTTTAGTTGCTTGCAATATTTTCTCCTTGATCTGGGAACTTTGAAGCTTAGGTATAATGTTCTTATAATTTTTTATTTTGGTATCTCTTTCAGGGAGGGATTGGTAGATTTTTTTCAATTTTTATTTTACCTTCTAGTTGCAGAAATTTAGGGCAATTTTCCTTAATAATTTCTTGATGTATAGTTTCTAGTCTCTTTTTATCATAACTTTCATGTATTTTTACATTATCTTTCCTTGATCTGTTTTCTACATCAGTTGTTTTTATAGTGAGATATTTCACATTCTATTCTTTTTTTCATTCTTTTTTTCTTGATATCTTATGAAGTCATTAGTTCCCCCTTGCCCAATTCTAATTTTTAAGGAATTATTTTCTTTGGTAAGTTTTGGGGCCTTTTTTCCTATTGGGTGACTTTCTTTTCATAATTTTATTGCTTTTCTTGAATTACTCTTATTTCTTTTCCCAATTCCTCAGCCTCTCTGATTTGATTTTTAAAGTCTTTTTAAAGCTATTCCAAGAACTCTTTTTGGGTTTGTGACCATTTTACATTTTTCTTTGAAGTTTTACAAGAAGCTGTCTTGTCTTCTGTGTTTGAACTCTGATATTCTCTATACCATAGTGGCTATCTATAGTTGGGTTCTTTCTCACTTTCTTACTCATTTAAAAATAGCCTCTTTCTTGTCTGTTAACTTCATATTAGAGTTGGACTCTGCTATTGGGGTGTGGGGGATAATATCTCAGGCATCAAGTTTTTTGTGTGTTGTTTTCTAAGCTCTGTCTGGGGACCTTTGACATCTTGGTTCTTCCAATGTTCTATAATTGAAGGCCAGGTGTGCTCACTGATCCTCAGGCTTAGAGATTTGTTCTATAAGTGACCTTGGATACTCTTCTCCTCCCCTGAGTTGGGACTAAGGTTACCAGAACAGTGCCTTGACAAATGCTCTTATTCCCTAAGAGCAGAATGGAAGCAAGGATATGTATAACCAGAAAAGGAATTGGGTAGGTCTAATAGTGAGTGGAGTAACAATGGATGGACAGATAGTCCGTTGGTTATATTGGTAGTTGTGGAATATTGAGAGAGTTGGAGGAAGCCAACCCTCCTCCATGTTGAATGGGCAACCTGTGGATGATTGATGGTAGCACATGCACAGTGTCAAGTTGGATGAAAAGGAATGGACAGGGGCAGCTAGATGGCGCAGTGGTTGGAGCACCGGCCCTGGATTCGGGAGTACCTGAGTTCAAGTCCGGCCTCGGACACTTGACACTTACTGGCTGTGTGACCCTGGGCAAGTAACTTAACCCCCATTGCCTAAAAACAACAAAAAAAACAAAAAACAAAAAAAAAAAGAAAAGGAATGGACAGGTTGCCATTTGTATTGTTAGAGGGAGTAACTACCTTGATAATAATTGCTAGCATTGATATAGTGCTTTAAGATTTACAAAATGTTTTATATATATCATCTCATTTGGTCCTCACAATAACTGGGTGATAGGTGCTGCTATTATTCCCATTTTACAGATAAGGAAACCGAGCCTGAGAGAGGTTAAGTGACTTTCCCAGGGTAGCACAGCTAGTATATGTATGAGATAAGATTTTAATTCAGGTCTTTCTAATTCCAAGTTTAGCACCACCCAACCTTGTTCCCTCAACATAAATCCCGGATTTTTTATTTTTACTTTCCCTTATCTACTCATTCAAATTGATCATTCTTTGGTAATTCAATTCAATTAATCATTTAATCTATGATGTGATAGATACTGGGTAAGATAGGAAGTTTAGATAAGACTTTGGTTACTGTTGTCAGGAACCATGTAGTCTAGTGGGATATGGTGCATATAAAAATATTGCAGCATGAAAGCATGATAAGCATGAAAAAGCATAATAAGAAAAGTATAAATAAAATTCTAAGTGAGGCTCAATGAAGAGAATATCATTATTAACTCTGTGAAAAGATATAGATGCCACAGAGGGTTTCTTGAAAGAGGTAGCATTTGACCTCTGCTTTAAAGGACAGGTAGGAGCTCAATGGGAGAAAAGGAATTATGGAGAAGTCATCCCAGGCACAGGGACAACTTGATCAAAGGCTATTTCTATCTCCCCTTTGTCTCTAGCCACCTTCTTAGATTGAGTTCTTCCCCTTGGATGTCCAATACATATCATACACTCAGTAAGTCTAAAACTGAAATTGGTATTTCCTTCCAAAGTCCTCCCCTCTTCTTCACTTTCTTATTACTATCAAGAGCATTACCATTTTTCCAGTCATTCAGGTTTACAACCTAGGTTGCACCTACTATTTCTTACCCCTGGTATCTAATCTGTTGCTGAATCTTAATGAGTTTACCTTCACAATATCTTAGTGAAGCTTCTCACCACCTCATGCCAGAACTGTTGCATTAGCCTTTTGGTTGCTTTCCCTGTCTTTCTCTCACTGCCATCCATTCTTTGATCAGCTATCCCAAAGTCAAGGTTCTGACAATGTCAACAAACTTCATTGGCTCCCTAATACTTCTAGGATCTGCTTGGTTTTAATTTTTAATTTTATTTATTTGTTATTTATTTTTTGGTGAGGCAATTGGGGTGAAGTGACTTGCCCAGAGTCACACAGCTAGTAAGTGTTAAGTGTCTGAGGCTGGATTTGAACTCAGGTCCTCCTGAATCCAGGGCCGGTGCTCTATCCACTGCGCCACCTAGCTGCCCCTGCTTAATGCCACTGGCTTCTTTGTTTTTTCACTGGTTGTCCTCTATGCCTGGAATTCTTTCCCTCCTAAACTTCATTTCCTGATCTCTCTGGGTTCCTTCAAGTACCAGATAAAATCCCACCTTCTATAAAAAGTCTTTCACAATTCCCCTTAACATGCCTTCTCTTTGTTACTAATGTTCATTTTATCCTTATATGTTTAGTCTATATATACTTGTTTGAATGTTATTTTTCCTTATTAGAATATGAGCTCATTAAGAACAGGTTTTGTTTTCTCTGCCTTTCTTTGTATCCCCAGCCCATAACACCAGGGTGCTTAATAAATGCTTGCTGATTTGATTTGTGAATCTGGGTGTTAGAAGGATAGAAATTTGGAATGTGTTCTGCATCAGCAAACCAAAATGCTGACCATGTCCAGTCTCTGACTTTGCACATGAGGCTCTGAATCACTTGGTTTCTCTTAAATTAAGAAAAACTGCCACTTTCTAGAGAATAGGAGCTGTATTTATCATCAGTGTTGTATGGAAGCCTCATGAGTCTTCAGAAAAGCAGTGAGGGTTTTTCTCTTCCTTTGTTTCTGCTAAATGGAGTGAATCAAAGAGAGGGCATGTTGACATGCCAAAATGAAGAATATTTTAAAATATTTATTTTATTTACTTCAAGGATTGACCACACTCTAAGAGCCATTAACAGAAATAGGAGAGATTTGCCTAAAGCAACATTTGGTCTGAAATTTCTAGGGGTCCTATTTATACATAGGGTAATAATTAATAACAGTAGCAACGACAGCAAACATTTATAGGGTGCTTTTATGTTTGCAAAGTACTTTATAAATTTTATCCAATTTTATCATCACAACTCTGGAAAGTAGGTATACCCTCATTTTACAGATGAAGAAACTGAGGCAAACAGGTGCAGTGACATCAGAATCAGAGAGCTAGTATATCTAAAAAGCTAATAGAGATCATAGGGAAGTTACAAAAATCTAGACAAAATAGACATATAGCTCCAGAATTTGTAAAACAAGGGCTTTAATGGAAAATAATGTAACAAATACTAAATTACACCCTTTCCAATCACCATTCTTCCCTCTTTCTTCAGAAAACACATATCCTGCCAGACTTTAGTTAATTTCATCCCTATAATAACAATGCACATCTTATTTAGGGCTGTGAGGTTTGCCAGGAGCTTTACATACAATTTAATTTGAATCTCACAACAATCTTGTGAGGGCTATTACCCTCATTTTGCAGATAAGAAAATGGAAGGTCTGGGAATTTATAACCTGCCATTGGTCACACACTGAGCAAATGTAGGCAAGATTTCAACCTAGCTCTTTATGCCCAGCATTCTCTACATGATCCCACACATTGGATACAAGAGGTGAGACACCTTAGAAAGACCAATAAATATGACCCAGAAGAATGGTGTTCAAATCCCAGCTTTGCCTTAGTTTCTACCTGTGTGATCTTGGGCAAGTCACTTAATTTCCTCATTTTTCTCATATGTAAATTGAGAAGGTTGAACCTTTAATGCCCCTTTCAGATCTAAGTCTGTGATCATAGTAACGGGAGGAATGATTTTGAGAGGTATGGCTGGGACCAGTGCTTGGCAAAATTGTGAAGGTTGTCTTTGGCATCTTCCTACTTCACCCATCAGAACCCCTTTTCTCCCTTCCAGACCAAGACTTCAACGAGTATGGGGTAATTCTGCCCAACATGTTAATAATGTTTAAGGGGCAGGTAGATGATACAGTGGATAGAGAGGTGAGTTCAAATCCAGCCTCAGACCCTAGCTGTGTGACCTTGGGCAAGTCACTTTACCCCAGTTTCCTCAACTATAAAATGAGCTGGAGAAAGAAATGGCAAACCACTTTAGTATCTCTGTTAAGAAAACCCCCAAAGGAGTCTGGAAGATTTGTACATGACTGAAAATAAATAAACAACAATAACAAATGTTTAAGATGTAATGTCCTAAGGAGCATAGGCATTAAAAAAGGTCTTTGCTATCCTCCCTCCCTAAAGTGAATTAAAGTTGGAGGTTCTATGGAGTTTTCTTGAACTAGAGCAGGGGAGAGTTGGAGGAAATAATTAGTTACTATCAGTGGTTGTCTTTTTTTTTTTTTCCAGGGCAATGAGGGTTAAGTGACTTGCCCAGGGTCACACAGCTAGTAAGTGTCAAGTGTCTGAGTCCGGATTTGAACTCAGGTCCTCTTTAATCCAGGGCCAGTGCTTTATCCACTGCACCACCTAGCTGCCCTCACTGGTTGTCTTTTACCCAAAGTCTGGAGCAGAACCTCCAAGTAAAGCCTGGGAGTGGAGACCTTGTGATGACTATTCATCCCCAACCTACCTACAGTGAATAAAAGGACACTTGGCTTCCCACATTTGAAAAGTTGCTCAACCCTAGTATAAATCAGCAAGAATCTTCCAAATTTATTCTGTAACTTTTTTTTATTCTGTCTATGGAATCAAATAATCAATCAATAAACATTTGTTAAGAGCCTTCTTTATGCCAGACACTGTGCAAAGTTTTGGAAATTCTTTTCTCATGGTGCTGAAAAGTAGATGCTATGAAATATACTGCATTTGAAGTCAGATAACCTGAGTTCAAATCCCAGTTCTGCTGCCTACTTTCTGTGTCATCTTGAGCCACATAAACTCTATGGGTCTCAGTTTTCTTATCTATAGAATTGCTAACTGTGAACAATGGCAGGTTGCAAATTCCTGGAGCTTCAGTTTTCCTCTCTGTAACTAGATGACCTATATGTAAAGTCCCTTCTCACTCTAAACCTCTAATGTTAAGTCATTTCCTTATACCTTTCTTTTCTCACTGAGTGCATAATTATATGCACTTTAATAAGTTTTCCAAAGGCTTTGACATACATTTTCTTCTTTGATACTTATAAAACCTTTTTGAGATAATGAACCAGAAATTTGCCCAATCCAATCCATTTTAATTCAATCCAAGAAGCATTTACTGAGTTCCTGCTATATGCAAGCAGACTGTGAAAGACTTTGAGTGCCCGAGGTCATGCAGCTAGTAACTGTCATAGCTAAGAGACTCACAAACGGAGATTCTCTGACTCCTAGTTCAGTTATCTGCATTATAGAAATAATCTCTAAGGTCCATTCCACCTCTAGACTCTAAAATAACACACTTTCTTGTGTTCAGATCCTAAGAAAACTACGATTCTCTCCTTGCCCCCCCACCCCGCCATCACCTTTTGCTAAAGCAGTGGGAATACCCAAGACTGTCATTCCTCAAGTGTCTAAGCAGTTTTTCCCGAAGTCAGGAAGTCCACCTCCTTGTTCATGAAGGCCATCTGAATTACCCCAGGCCTGTGTGGGCTTTTCTGTTCCATGGAAAATACCTCTACTGTCATGGTTGCATCTCATGCCCATGTCTCAATAGAGACTTTCATTCACATGCCCTCCAGATCTGGGGAGCCTCTTGAATATAAGCTTTGTGAGAGCCTTGGTTGCATGTCTTCCAAATTATGGACTGTACCTAGCACAGGGTGAGCCCTGAATTGAGGGTAAATTAATTTTGGTGGCAGCAATTAGTAATAACAAATAAGGATATTCATAGGAAGCACTTTTGCCTATTCATACATCTGCCTTAGTGTGTACACTATTCATTCTCATTATACTTATGTGGAGTCAAAAACTCTCCTTGTCTTCTGGTTGTAGACCATTGTGCAGAGAACTTTCTGTACCATTTTTCAGTCTGGGAGTCAGAGTAGAGCTGCAGTAAGTACCACAGTATAGTAGAATTAGGGTGTGCAATATAGTGGAAAGAACTGAATTTGGTGTTGGAAGACCTAGGTTCAAATTCTTCTGCCACTTTTTTATATATGTGATATCAGTTGGGAAAATCATTTACCTTCTCTTGGCCTCAGTTTCCTCATCTGTAAAATGAGGGTGTTGGACTGGGTGACACCCAAGATTTCTTCTAAAACCTAAAACTATTATTCTGTGACTCTATGATCTAATAATAATAAGTAGTATTTGTGTGGCAGGTTTACAAACTGCTTTACAAATATTATCTCACTTTATCCTCATACCAAGCCAGAGAGAAAGGTGCCATTCTCATCCACATTTTACTGATGACGAATCTGAGGCCAAGAGAGGGTAAATGATTTGCCCAGGTTCATGCAACTAATGAGTGTCTGAGGGAGGATTCACAGAGCTTCCATATTCCAAAGCCAGCCCTCTATTCACTGTACCACCGAGCCGCCTATTATTTCTAGATCCGTATTGTTAAGGATAATGTTTGGATTCACTCCTACAAAATGACACTCCAGGTGAAGACAGTTAAATTTAATGAGTATTATAGTACAGGAAAAGAGATATTAGTTTTGCAACAGAAATAAAGTAAGCAGCCTAACAATGTAACTATTAAAGCAAAAGTGACCACTATGAAGAGATTTAAAGAGAAATACATCACCAAATTGGGGAAGCACCAACTCCTGGGTCCAACTGGCTGTGGGTCCCAGTACAGCCTCCCAGAGTCCAGATTGGGAACATCATGGGCAGAGCGTCCTCTCCACGGGTGAGACTCCAAAGAGGTGGGGGCTTACTTTGACTTATATAGTACCTTAAACAAAAGTGGTTTGAAGCCACCAATAGCGGCTTGTATGATGAGCTAATTTTATGATTGACACCAAGTGAGTTTGTGCAAGATCACTGCCAGAGAAGTTGGAATAAATTTTTAGTTTCTCAGGACATACTTCTGAGGGGGAGCCAACCCCCCAGAACTACTGGAATTGTTTATAGTCCCTAGGAATGGCTAGTTCCTGGGAACCTTAGGCAGTTAATTAGTGAGATATGCCTAGAAGGGACCTGGCCAGGATCCCAGCAGGGTATTCTCCTTCACATTCCCACTCTTGGTCAAAACGGGCAATTTCCCACATTAAGCTATAGCTAGAGTTAGAAAACATCTGGGAGTTCATAGAGGGGGCAAACACAGGTTTGTGAGCTAAGCCTATACCTGGATAATCTTCTAATATTCATTTACCTTTCAAAATCGCAGAAATAAGACCCCATACTACAAATTTGTTCCCCTGGCTACATATTTAGGGCTTAACGTTGGGAAAGGAGGAAAGGAATTAGAATAGTTTCTGTACTCTAAGTCAGATTATATACTCAAAAGAGCTGGATCTTTGAGTAGGTAAAGCAGGCGCTCAATATGATTCATTAGGATACTGGAATCATAGCTTTAGAACTGGAAGGGACCTTAGAGGTCACCTAGTCCAACCCCCTTATTTTATAGAGACAGAAACTGAGAACTAGATAAAGAAAATGACTTGCCCAAGGTCACCTAGTAAGTAGCAGAGCAGGGATTCAAACTCAGGTACTCTGAATCTAAATCCAGAGAGCTAAAGGACTGTTTGTATCCAAATATCTGCTCTACTGGCTTGTCACCTGCTGGAAATTCCTGTCACTAATGTCATGACCTTTTGTAATAAGACACTAGAGGGTCACAGATCAACAAAACATCAAAACATAAATTTAAACCTAGAAGGGACCTTCCTTACCTTTTACCATTTAGTCAAACCTCTGCAATTTATAAATGGGGAAACCGAGTCCCAGATGAATTAAAAAGCATGTCTAAGTTCATACAACTAATGACAGAGACAGGATGGAAACCAGATCTTTTGATTTTGCCATCAGAGTACCCTTGTCACCTTCAGATTTCATTATTCTTTCTTTTTCTTCTGCTCTCTCCCAACTCCTTTTTTTCTTAGTTGAAACATTCAACTTGGCTGGCCTGTACATTGACATTGTTTGACCTCTCCACCCTGAGCAAAGACAGTGGAGGAAGATAATTGTTCCATGGAAATAGAGGTCACTTCAAGGCTTTTAGGGTGTGTGTGTGTGTGTGTGTGTGTGTGTGTGTATGCCCGCGTGCGCGCGTGTGTAGAAGGGGAGATTGAAGGTTAAATGTCAAAAGGGCAGACTTCAGTGAAAACTCTCTTATACATGCAGACATGAGAACAGCAAACTGTAGTATTCATCTCAAAGAGAAAAGATCTGACAAAATGAATAATTCATCAGGGAGCCCCAGGCCTTTATTTCTCAAGAGAAAGTGGTTGGTAAAGACTCAGTATGAAATAGAATCCCATAGTCCAGTCAGTCAATAGGCATTTAAGTTGTCTACTATGTGCCAGGCATTGTGTTAAGTGCTGAGGATACAAAGAAAAGCAAAAACATGGTCCCTGCCCTCAAGAAGCTTACATTCTAATGTGGGATTCAACATGCAGGCAACTTAGATACAAGAGATATCCAGAAATGGAGAAGAAAATGGCAAATCACTCCAGAATCTCTACCAAGAAAACCCCAAATGGGGACACAAAGAGTTAGACCCAGTTGAAAATGACTGAACTGGGGGCCAGCTAGGTGGCACAGTGGATAAAGCACAGGCTCTGGATTTAGGAGGACTTGAGTTCAAATCCAGAATCAGACGCTTGACATTTATTAGTAGTGTGACCCTGGGCAAGTCACTTAACCCTCATTGCCCTGCAAAAAAAAAAAGAAAGAAAGAAAGAAAGAAAGAAAGAAAGAAAGAAAGAAAGAAAGAAAGAAAGAAAGAAAGAAAGAAAGGAAGAAAAAAGAAAAAGAAAGAAAGAAAGAAAATGACTGAATGGGATAGGCAGAATAGAACAAGTACAAATTACACTATAGTAAATGACTAGATGATATGATAAACCCAAAGATCCAAGCTTTTCGAACAAAACCTCATTATTTGACAAAAATTTCTGGGAAAACTGAAAAACAGTATGGCAGAAACTAGGTATAAACCAACATCTCACACCAAATACTAAAATAAGGTCAAAATGGATACATGATTTAAACATAAAAAGCGAAACCATAAACAAATTAAGAGATCATAAAATAGTTTGTCAGAATTATGGACAAAGGAAGAATTTAGGATCAAAGAAGATACAGAGAGCAATACAAAATGTAAAAGAGATAATTTTGATTATATAAAATTAAAAAGTTTTTGCACAAACAAAACTAATGTAACCAAGATTACAAGGGAAGCAGAAAATTGGGAAAGAATTTTTGAGACAAGTATCTCTGATAAAGGCTTTTTGAATAAAATTTATAAAAATACAAGTCATTCCCCAATTGATAAATGATCAAAGAATATGAACAGGCAGTTTGCAGACAAAGAAATCAAAGCTATCCATAGTCATATGAACAAATGCTCTAGATCACTGTCGATCAGAGAAATGCAAATTAAAACAACTCTCAGGTATCACTTCATTCCTATAAGAATGGCAAATATAATGAAAAAGGAAAAAATTGAATGTTGGAAGGGATGTGGGAAAACTGGGATGCTAATCTACTGTTGGTGGAGTTGTGTAAAGATCCAACCATTCTGGAGAGCAATTTAGAACTATGCCCCAAAGACTATAAAACTGTACATACTCTTTGACCTCTGACTGGTAGGTCTACATCCCAAAGAGATCATAAAAAAGGGGAAAGGACCCACATGTACAAAAATATTTATCACTGCTCTTTTTGTGGTGGAAAAGAATGGGAAACTGAGGGGATACACATCAATTGGGGAATAGCTGAACAAGTTGTGGTATATTAATGTAATGGAATACTATTGTGCTCTAAGAAATGATGAGCAGGCAGATTTCAGAAAAATTATGGAAAGACTGATGATGAACTAATGCTGAGTGAAGTGAGCAAAACCAAGAGAACATTGCACACAGTAACAGCAACATTGTGTGATGATCAGCAGTGTTACACTTAACTCTTCTCAGCAATACAATGATCCAAGATAATTCGAAAAGACTCATGATGGAAAATGATCTCCACATCTACAAAAAGAACTATGGAGTCTGAATGAAGATTGAAGAATACTATTTTCATTTTTTTTTCTGTTTCTTCTTTCTTGTGGTTTTCCTTTTTTGTTCTGATTCTTCTTACAACATGACTAATGTGAAAATATGTTCAGCTTAATTGTATTGTATAATCTATATCAGATTGCTTGCTGGCTTTAGGAGGTGGGGAGATCAGGAAGGGAGGGAGAAAAATTTGGAACTCAAAATCTTATAAAAATGAATGGTGTGGATAGAGCACCAGCCCTGGAGTCAGGAGTACCTGAGTTCAAATCCGGCCTCAGGCACTTAACACTTACTAGCTGTGTGACCCTAGGCAAGTCACTTAACCCCAATTGCCTCACTAAAAAAAAAAAATGAATGGTGCAAACTATTTTTTATATATAATTGGAAAAAGCCACAATAATATTAAAAAAACCAAAAATTTAAAAAGGATCCCTGCATCTATATATTGATTTAGAAAACCACATAATATCTATGTTCTATTGTATTTATATTTATTTTTGAAAAAATATTTCTCAGTTACATTTTTTGTGTGTGAGGCAATTAGGGTTAAGTGACTTGCCCAGGGTCACACAGCTAGTAAGTGTCAAGTGTCTGAGGCCGGATTTGAACTCAGGTCCTCCTGAATCCAAGGCCAGTGCTTTATCCACTGCACCACCTAGCTGCCCCCCTCAGTTACATATTATTCTGGTTCAGGAGTGTCATGGAACATATAGACAAGGCGATGTATATGATATCTCTACTATGCTACCATTTCAGTGACAACAAATCTACTACCCTTGTTAACAACATTTCATGTTATTAATAACTTTTATTTTAACATGGAATCAAAACCCCTACCTAAATCATAATGACAACCCCCACAATGTTAATTATGATTGAAAATAGTTTAACAAAACACAATTATTAGCACTGTTTCTAGTTATTGATAAATTTTCTTTCAACATAGAATATAAACTCCTACCTAAATCATAATTACAACCCCCCACAATATTCAGTGATTGAAAGTATTTAGTAAAACACTGTTATTAACACTGTTTCTTGTTATTGATAATTTTTCTTTCAACATAAGATATAAACTCTTTCTTAAATCACAATTACAACCCTTACAATATTCAGTCATTGAAAATAGTACAGCAAAATAGTACAAGAAAGAATGAGTTTGACTGAAAATGCTTAGGATTTTATGCTGTTATAAGTAGTAGTTTACCAATATTTTTTGAGGTTATGAAGGGCAAATGTTTTAAGTTTGATAAATCAATACCAAAGATGTCTACTGTGTATGATCTGAGTCCTGTTGCATCACACATTATTCTTTATTCCTGCTTTTTCCTCTTCTGTATCACTGAATACACTTCCCAATATTTCTTTGAATTCTTAATATTTGTCATTCCTTACTTCACAGTGATATTTCATTATGCTCACCCGCCATAAATTGTTCTGCCATTCCTTATTTGTGCTTAAACTGTTTCCAACTTTTTCTTAATACAAGTAATGTTGATATAAATGTTTTTGTACAGATAAAACCTTTCTTTCTTTCTTTCTTTCGGTGAGGCATTTGGGGTTAAGTGACTTGCCCAGGGTCACATAGCTAGTAAATGTTAAGTGCCTGAGGCCAGATTTGAACTCAGGTCCTCCTGAATCCAGGGCCGGTGCTCTATCCACTGCACCACCTAGCTGCTCCCAGATAAAACATTTCTTATTGAGATATAAAATAGGCAATGGGGTTTCTTAGTCAAGGGTCGGAACAACAGTAACTTTTATTGCACTAATCCAAATTGTTTCTCAAAACAGATGGACCGGTTCACAACTCTGTCAGTAGTGAATTTATTTATTTTTCCCTAGTCCCTTTCCAGAGTCAGATACAACTCTGACTTTAACTTTTTTTTTACTATCTTTGCCAATTTGATGTGATACCTCCAAGTTGTTTTAATTACATTTATATGATTATAAGCAATTTAGAACATTTTTTCAGATGTTATTAATAATTTGCATTTCTTGTCTTGAAATACATTAATATCTAGGCCCTTGGTATCAGTTTTGCTATTGGTTCTTGGTGAATAGTTTTCTTTCCTCAGTACTTTGAGTCCCTGGATTTATAAAAGATTAGATTAAAAGCCACATTTTCATTTTATCTAGTCTATCCCATTGATTCCCATCTCTATTTTTTTTTTTTTGGTATATGACAGAGAAGTTTAAGAATTTCTGATTTGTGATATAATTTGGGGTCCGCTAATGCCAAACTTCCTTCTTGCTTTTCCCCCTCGTTTTCCCCTCTCAACCTTTTGTTTTTCTATACCAATTTTGTCACTATTTTGACTATCTCTAATATATCTCTTCGGTAAATTGATTGGCACAGAACAAGATCTGTAGACTGATTTGTATATGAATTTTAACAGGTTGATGTATAGCAACCATGAATATTGGATATCTCTACAATTATTTGCATTATTAGAAACTATTTTGAATTTTTTGTTTATGAAACTACTGGGTGTGCTTTTGTAGGTTAACTCCCAGATGTTTAGTGGATTTTGTTGTTATTCGAAGAGGCATTTCAATTTTTTCTCTCTCTCCATTTATCTGTAGTTTTTTCCTTCTTAGTAATTGATAGAATTGGTATCCAAGTTAGAAGACCTGGATTCAAGTGCCATACTGATGGTATGTGGTCCTGGACGAATCACTTTAACCTTTCAGTGTGAGGCAACTCTCTAGGATTATATGATTCAAAGAAGGTACTGACCTTTTTTGGTAGAGCAAGTTCTTAGGAAGAACTTCCTGTGCCAAAGAAATTGCAGGTCCAAGCAAACAAGAAATAGAGAAAGAAGGGAAGGAAGAAAAGGAAGAAGACAGGGAAGGAAGGAAGAAGAAAAGAAAAGAAACTAAAAAAGGAAAGAGAAAAGTGAATTGTTTTTGTGGATTTATGATACTTTGCTAAAGTTATTGAGATACTTGCATTGATTCTCTAAGGCTTTCTAAGTGAACCCTTATGTTTCTTTCAAATGGAGATAGTTTTATCTTCCCTTTATCAATGTATATTCTCCATCTCTTTTTCTTATATTCTTGCTATCACTAGAATCTTTAGTACTGTGCCAAATAACAACAGTGAGAGTGAATATGATTTTTATATTCCTGCTCTTACTGGGAAAGCTTCCAATGTTTATTACAAATAATACTAATGTTTGGTTTTAGGTAGGTACTTCTGCTTATATTAATGGAAGAGGCTTTCATTCCTATGCTTATTATTGTTTTAAAATGAGGTATATTTTATTAAGTGTTTCCCATGCATCTATTGATATATCTGGTTTGTGTTGTTTTGTTATTAATATGATCAATTAATCAACAAGCACTTATGTGTCAGGCACATGATATATTATGCTAATTGTTTTCATAATGTTGACTCATTCTTGCATTACCACTATAAATCCCACATGGTCATAATAAATCATTGAAGTAGAGCTATAGTATCTTTGCCAGTAATTCACATAACAATTTTTTTGCGGGGGGAGGCAATTGAGGTTAAATGATTTGCCCAGAGTCACACATCTAGTAAGTGTATGAGGCCAGATTTGAACTTAGGTCCTTCTGACTTCAGGGCCAGTGCTCTATCCACTGTACCACCTAGCATCCCCAAGTATTTCTCATAATTTTTTGGGGGCGTATCATTATCATCAGTGAGGACGGTTAGGATGGATGGTGGATAGATAGATGACCAGCCTCAGAGTCAGAATGGGTTTGGCTCAGGTTCTGCCTTTGTCACATGCTGGTTATAGGACCATAGTCAATTACTCCCTTAATTAATCAATCAATAAGCATTTATTAAGCATCAATAACAGGAGCCAGAAACTATGGATGCAGAGACAATAAGGAAATAGTCCTTGCCCTTAAAAGAGTTTACATTCTATCTATTTGGTGAGACAACATCTACACACAAACACATACATGTGAAATATGTACAGGATACATTTTAGGAAATTTACAAGGTGAGGATACTAGTTGTTGGAGGGGGGATCAGTAAAGTCCATACCTATAGAAGGTGGTACTTGTTTTGAGTTTTGAAGAAATCAATGATTGTAGGTGGTGGAGGTTAGAACAGAGGGCATCCTCAGCATGAGAAACAGCCAATGCAATGGCATGGAGAGAGGAAATGAGGAGGGTCTTTTGTGAAGAATAGCAAGAAGGCCTGTAAAGATAGACTCAAGTATGCAGAAAGGGGAGTAATGTTCAAAAAGGGAGTTGAAAGGTAGGTTAGGATTGCATTGCAAAGGACTTTAAAAGCCAAACAGAGAAGTTTATATTTGATCCTAAAAGCAATATGGAGCAATTTGAGTAGGGAAGTGATCTGTACTTTTTTGTAAAATCAGCTTTAGTGGCTATAGAAAATGGATTGGAATGGGGAGAGAAGAAGCAGGGAGACTAATTTGGAGCCTAATGATATATTATAGGTATGAGGAGGGTGAAACCCTCAACTACCATGGTGATTTTGAGTAGAGAGAATGATAAGTGATATGAGTTTTGTTGTGGTGGTAGAAATGACAAGATTTGGCATGGATGACATTGAGGTTGTAGACATGAATGACTGGGAAGGATGATCGGTGTCTCCAACAAAAGCAAGGAGATAAGTTGGAGGGCTATGGTGAAAATAAATAGTACTGTTTTGGATATGTTGAGTTTGCCATGCCTATGAGACGTCCAGTTAGAAATTTCCGGATTCTACTTTTACTGATATACTTTCCTCTCCCTAACCTAACCCCTATAAGAGTATGATTTAAGAGCTTGAGTTTCTCTACCCAGGTTCTACTATCCACTTTCACGTGATACCCAATTTCAAGAAATAATAGTTCATTTCTGAACCCTGTTTCCATTATCTGGGTATTCTAGTTCTGTTTGTTCTACTTCTATAGGGTGTTTCCCTAAAGTTCCCAGTCCTTATATTCTCAGTGTCCCAATGTAAAGTAGGACTTCAAAAGCTACAATAATAATATCACATTTTTTACAGTATGTAAATGTTGAGTTATTATTTACTTGTTACTAGCTTTCAAGTTTTATTTTACTGAAATTATGTTTCTTGGTTAATTAATATAAATTAACAGAAAATTGAACAGGGCAGAAGATTGAAATTTTCTGACATCAGTTATGAATTGATGAATTGTGTTCAGCTTTGGAAAAATAACAATTTTGTTATGTAAACTGATTTTCCTTTGTTTTTAGTGAATTTATTCTACTTTTTCTTCCTCACTGGGCAGACCTCTTTGCTTTTTTTTTGCAGGGCAATGAGGTTTAAGTGACTTGCCCAGGGTCACACAGCTAGTAAGTGTCAAGTATTTGAGGCCAGATTTGAACTCAGGTACTCCTGACTCCTGGGCTGGTGCTCTATCCACTGCACCACCTAGCTGCCCCCCCTCCCTTTGCTTTTTGATAACATACAATGCTTCTTAATGTCTGTAAGATTCTTTCTTTGATAATGAAGCTTTGATTTGATACTACAGTTCCAGATGAATTAAACTTAGTTTTCTTCTCTTTTGATACCCTATGGGTTCTATTGATTTTTATAATCGGGCACAAAGTAAGTGCTTAAATAAATACTTATTGATTGATTGATATTTATTCTCCTCTTTGTTTCTAATACTTCAAAATTTTTCTTGTATAATTTTCTGAAATTCAGTTCTATATTATTTGTTTTTCTGGAGATCAGAGGCAGCTCAGTGGTGCAGTAGCTAGAGTGCTAGATCTGGAGTGTGGAAGACCAGTGTTTAAATCTGGCCTTTGACACTTAACTAGTTAGGTGATCTTGGGTAAATCACTTAGGGTTTATTTATTTATTTTTTTGCCTCACAGTCCTCATCTATAAAATCGGGATAATAATAGCACCAATCGGGGGCAGTGGATAAAGCACTGGCCCTGGATTTAGGAGTACCTGAGTTCAAATCCGGCTTCAGACACTTGACACCCACTAGCTGTGTGACCCTGGGAAAGTCACTTAACCCCCATTGCCCTGCAAAAAAAAAATTAAATAAAAAAATAATAGCACCAATCTCTTAGGGTTGTTATGAAGAACAAATGAGATTATGTATATATGCATATATATGTATGTATCTATATAGAGTACTTAGCACAGTGCATGAACACAGTAGGTGCTATATAAATGTTAGCTATTGTTATTAATTATCATCATCATCATCATTATTAATTTTTAAGCTTTCTCTTCTAGTTCTGTTGATTTAGCTTATCTTCCAATTGTGCCATTAAAAAACTGGCTATTTGTTTCATGAGTCCTACGTTTTCTATTTTCTTCAAAAGGTTTTTCCTTTGTGAGTTTCTTTCCTTTATTCTTTGAAAAAATTCATGTGCTACATTTGTTGCTATTTTGAGATGACAAGGAGATTCTGGAATTTGTTGCTCTCATTTACTTGACCATCTTGCTAGTTCTATGACAATGTTTGTATGGGAAAATGCCTTTGAATTCTAACCAAGAACATCAAGGACATATTTATCCTCTTTTTATTGGAGGGATTCTCTTCTGCCATGTATCTCTGAGATCTGGACTTAGTACCCAGGTCCACATTTTCATTCATTGGGTGCAGAGTGCAGCACAAATGCTTCTGGGTAAAAGTAAGTTAACTCTCAACATTTGTGTAAGGTAAGAAAATTGTAGATCAATTCATCTGCAGCTGTTTTAGTTCTGAATCATCAACAGATGATAACAGCTTCTCCAGATGTGCATGTTTGCATACTTATTTCTAATGTATGATTTGTTCACAATTGGGTGGCTTAATTTATGGACTGATTATATATTTTTGCCATTCTCTTTCCACATAACATGTAAAAAAGAGCTGATACTCAATAAATTTATCATTATTTACTGTAAGGCAGCAAATGTAATGACAAGAGTATTGGACAGCGATTTGATTTCTTGGTGTGAGTGCCAAGTTTTCCACAACTAGTTGTGTGCTTGTTGACAAGTCACTTCTCTTCTGTGAGACCTAATTTATTAACCTATATAATGAGGTGGTTGAATTAGGTGATGCTCATTGTCCATATGTCTTTAAGTTTCTATATAGAAATTTCATTTACTTATTTCATTGTTCATGATTTAAAAAGCAATACGGATATGAAATCATAACTACTCTCAGGGGTTTTCCTTAATGAAAAAAGAGTGAGGACCACTATATTATCTGAAGGCTTAAAACAGTTGATGATCTACCTTGTGTAATTACACTTAATAGCCATTCCTGGGATTGGTAATTGGTGGGAGAATAGCATAAGCCATTAGAGGAAGAAGAGTGTGATCTACTCTGGCCCTTGATGAGGTAGAAGTAGCATTTTCCACTTAAGCACACACACACAAATACTTCCTTAGAAAGCCACCCTGGGTTTGAAATACCCTGTAGGTCATCACCCACTCAAAACATTAGTCGATGATTCCCTATTAATCCATTGACTTTTGCCACCATTTAGTAGATTCTTTAATTCAAAATAAATTATATTTACTCAAAGAAGTTTGCAAATTAAATGACAAGAAAAAATTAAACCTTTTTTCCCATAGCCCTCCAAAGAAAGGGGGTTCATGTTTTAATTCCAACAATGGAGGAGGGCACACATGTTAAGAATATGAGTATAATACATATGAGGGGCTGTTACCTACCTTGTAGTGCCTCACACTTCTCACATGTGGATACCTACTTACTCCTGGGATGGCTCACTCACCCTAGCCTCCACTCATATTAGCAGGTCTATATTCTCAGAGAAGGACCACCTCCATATGTCTTCATTCAAACTCTTATAGAATCTTAGGGGCAACCCTGTTGTGAAGGACTATATTCTCCCTGCTCACCACTAAATCTTTTAAGTCCCTACTGATGTACTTTCATTTATACAAACCTATTTACCCACAACAATGACACATTTGATCTTAAATATAACTATTTATTTAACAGTAAGGTGAAAGCAATAATAACTATAAACATAATTACAACATCATAGGTACTCATATAAGACAAATGCAGGAATAATTCATATATCACAATCCACACATAAACCATGGTCACATTCTTCTGCCAATTCACTTAGTATATGTGGGGTAGAGTGGGCACACACAGGAACCTCAAACTAATAATAAATAAAGAAAATCCATGTTCTTGGAGTAACTCACAAATCAGGAGGTATAATCTTTAGTGCCTTTTTTTTCCTCAGGACAATCCATAAAAGTTCCTTGATGACACAGGTTCTATGTTATATAGATTCTTTTTTTAAAAAAATTTTCCCCCAATTACATGTAAAAACAATTTTTGGCATTCATTAAAAAATTTTTGAGTTTCAAATTCTCTCCCTCTCTCTTCTTGCCCCTCACTGAAGAGGCAAGCAATTTGATATAGGCCATACATGTACAATCATGCAAAACATTTTCCATATTAGTCATATTATAAAAGAAAATGACCAAAAACCCCCCAAGAAAAATATAGAAAGTGAAAAAAGTATACTTCAATCTGTATTCAGACTCCATCCATTCTTTCTCTGGAGATGGATAGTATTTTTTATTCTAAGTACTTCAGAATTATCTTGGATCATTGTATTCATGAGAATACCCAAGTTATTCACAGTTAATCATCACACTATATTGCTCTTATTAAGTACAATGTTCTCCTCCTTCTCCTCATTTCACTCTGCATCAGTTCATATAAGTCTTTCCAGGTTTCTCTGAGAGCATCCTGCCCCTCATTTCTACTAGTACAATAGTATTCCATCACAATCATATACCACAACTTGTTCATCCATTCCCCATTTGGTGGTCATCCCTTCAATTTCCAATTCCTTGCCACCAAAAAAAGCTGCTACAAATATTTTTGTACATATAGGTCCTTTTCCTTTTTGTTTTTTATCTCTTTGGGCTATAGACCTAGTAGTGGTATTACTGGCTCAAAGGATATGCAAAGTTTTATAGCCCTTTGAGCATAGTTCCAAATTTTTCTCCTGAATAGTTAGATCAGTTCACAACTCCACCAAAAGTATATTAGTGTCTCAATTTCCCCACATCCCTTCCAACATTTTTCTTTTCTGTCATATTAGCCTATCTGATAGGTGTGGGGTGGTAGTTCAGAATGATTTTAATGTGCATTTCTCTAATCAAGAGTGATTGAGAACATTTTTTTCTTATGACTATAGATAGCTTTGATTACTTTGTCTGAAAACTGCCTGTTCCCATCTTTTGACTGTTGCTCAGCTGGGGAATGGCTCTTATTTCTATAAACTTGACTCAGTTCTCTCTATGTATATTTATCTTACTTAGCTTAAGGTTTGTAACCAAATTCTCATTTTTTTGTTTATGATTAGATATATTATATATATATTATATATATATATATATGATTAGATATATATTTATTCCACAATCATATAAGGTGTTCTGATGTCAATATCTCCCAAATTATCACATGAAAAGTTCTTCACTTCTCTAATTCTTTATATATAACTCACTGAAGCATACTGTGTTCTTTCTTTATTATAGGATTGCACAGCTTGTCACATTCAAATGAACAACTGCTGCTTAGAACTCTGAGTCACAATTCACTTCATTCATAGTTTTTCTTAGGACCCTGAGCAGACCTATGGCCCACTGTCACTCACTTATACATGTTACCAGGGAAGACACATGGAGGTCTCACATACAAAGAATATATATGGCTAGGTCTGACAGGAACAATATCTTAACCCTTTTTCTAATGAAACTTAGGCTAGTTTTTCCTCAAAAGGCATTGAAACCATCCTTGTAATTGCCTCAGGGGACTATGGGTTGTTGACACCACTTCGACAGAGTACAAAACAGCCATGACTTATTCCACATGCTCTCACTTAAGCTTGGTGGAACACAATGGGCAAGTCACACAGGGTTGCTTTTCTTAGCTGAGACAACTCATGGTGCCCTCAGTACCTATCCTTGTTGAATATCCTTCTGCTATGGTTAAGTAACTCCCTTTTTGTTTACTCACAAATGACCTTTAATCAGTGATCTGCTAGGAAGTGTTTAATAATTTGATCTACAAAAAAGTATACATAACATACCTTTAAGTTTATTTTGCATTGTTAATACTTTCTCCATCCCTTTCTTAAGTCTAGTCGATCAATAAAAGAATAAATAAATTCCTGATTTGTAGCATTTGCTAATTTCTGAGATATAAATGCTCACACTGAAAACTTACCAATGGCTCTCACAGGCTGGTACGAACTGGCTCCAGCACAGCTTTGACTCCAAATATCTCATTTTGTTCCAATATTGAACCTAAACTACCAGGGAATTGGCTTGTTAGGCCCAGATGAGAAAAACAGGAAACGTGTATAGAGGGAACACAGGAACTCTGATGATCAGGGCAACTCATACCTCCAACTCCGCAGAGCCAGATATTTGGGATTGTGGTCTATCTGCTTCTCACTGGGCATCTCCACTCCTTTCTTGGTTTTAAGCTATTTTCCTCTATAACCTATTGGCTTTTAGATCTTTAGGGCTCTCTGCTGCTCTCTTATACCAACTTTTTGGTGGTCTAACATTCTTTTTGCATATAGAAGAATACTTTAAGTTATACCAAGCTAAGCAGACAAGAAAAAAGTATCAGCATATCTCTGGATAATAATGTTTATGAAAGCTTGAGGTCCTTGGTCAAAGACAACTGGGGAGTTAGAAAATTACTTATTAACTCACATTATGTTCCTTATTCAGAGTCTACACCCCCAAAACTCATTTCAAGGGCCTCTATGCAAAAAGTTCCCATGGGATGAGTATGAAGTTGAGGTATTGAGATTTCCCTTCCTTCCACTATCCTTCTTAACTGGCATGTAAATGAAGCTAGGGACAAGAACAAAAGCCTAGGTGAAGCAGCCAGGTCATTAGCTTCCCATCCTGCATATTCCTGTCTTTACTATACATAATTACCAGCTTTATTGCTACATTTTGGCCTGAACAATGCTTGCTGTTTCCCTACCCAGGTAAAGAAGCTCAGCTTTTCAAAGCCTGATGTCTGGCACTTGGTATATATACATGCAAATAGGCACTTCACTCTGTCAGATTCTGGCAGTCCTGTGGAATGTGACTCTCTACTTGGTTTCAACTTTAATACATAGCTGCATAAGTGAAAGGCTGTTTCTGTGGCAGCAGGGAATTTGTTTCCTTACTCAAGATGTCGAGTTCAGTAAAGGTTACTCAGCAAGTTTCACAGAGGGAGGAGAAATTGTATCAGGACAAATGAAAAAAATATCCTGAGAATTCATTTTGTGTTTTCAGCTTCAGGAACATCTCATTCAGAGAGTAGCTATCCCTTTTATGTTCATAACCTCTCATGGTTTTCATAGCTAGTGATGCTCCATCCTTTGGCTTGACTGAAGAGATGGCTTTAGAAAAGGGGGGTCTAGAGGCACTCTGATATCTGCATGATAGAAGCAGAAATGGATATAGCAAATTGTTCCTTTCCTATATTTCCTCTCACTTTTACCTCTAATAATTCACATGCCTTCCCTGCCTTCAATTCTTCCTCACCTTAGTCAGTCAACAAGCACTTTATTAAGCACTTACTATGTGCAAGACAATATGCTAAATACTGGGATACAAGGAGAGGCAAATCTATTATATTTGCTCACATTTAAATGGGGGTGGAGATAGGATGCAAACAACTTTGTACACACTAGATCCTTACAAAATATATGACACGTACACTACCTTAGGGCTGCTTCAGGGTGAGTTGGTCTGCTTCCAGATCAAGGTGAAACTGTAAAAGTTTCCCTGTAGAGTGAACTCATCATTAAAGTGTTCATTGTCTTCTTAAACGATGTAATCTCCTAACTTCACTCTTTCTATCAAGGATACCATCTTCCTTCTAACTGTCAAGTTCCTTAACATAGGAATCTATTTATACTCTTCACTCTCATTTATTCTCCAATCATGATAGTTGCTGGCCTTATTTAGTCTTATCTTCACCACACAGAAGTGTTAGATTCATGGCTCTTAGGACACAAGAAGCTGGCAAAACTCCAAAAAGTGGCCCAGGTCAGATTAAAATATATTTGGGAAATGTTTAAGAAAATAAAAATACTATATGACAGGGGGCAGCTAGGTGGCGCAGTGGATAAAGCACCGGCCCTGGATTCAAGCGGACCTGAGTTCAAATCCGACCACCGTGGGCAAATCATTTAACCCTCATTGCCCTGCCCCCCCCCAAATACTATACAACATAGATCATGTTACTTTGTGGTTTTCAAAGTCAATATCCTGCCTACAGACAGGGACCTATTTCTATCTGAGTTTGATACCACTGTCTCTTAAGTGGTGCAGTGGAAAGAGCACTGGCTTTCGAGTAAAATCTAGCCTTAGATAAGTCATATAACCTCTCTGGGACTTAGTTTCCTTATTTGTAAAATGATGGGGTTGCACTATATGGCCTCTAAATCTATGAACTGCTTCTCTTATCATCTCACTTCTGGACTATTACCATAGACTCTTAAATGTTCTCTCTGAATTCACCCTTTAGCCTCTCTGGTCCATTTTCCACACAGTTCTCAAATATATGTTTCTAAAGCACAAGTCTGACCATGTCACTCTCCTCTTCAAGAAGCTCCAGAGGCTCTCTACTGCCTCTAGATTAAAATACAAACTCCTTCATCATTTAAAGTCATTCACAATCTGGAGCCAACCTATTTCCAAGCCAATTGTACATGATTCTTCTCTCTACATTCTATGATCTAGTCAAACTGGCTTCCACACATTTTTTCACCCATGACATTCCATCTCCAATCTTTATGTCTTTACATGGACTGGCCCCACATCTGAAATGCACATCTTTATCATGTATATATTTTGGAGCCCCTCACTCTCTTCAAGGCTAAGCTCAGCTCAGCTGAGCTCAATCTTTAGCACAGTGCCTGGCACATAGTAGTCACTTAATACATGGTTAATGACTCAAGTGCTACTTCCTATAATCAATGCCACTGATTTCTCCAATCTTTGACTCTCTAGATTCCCTTCCCCTTCTAATATTTATTGTACTTATTTTCTTTATATTTGTATTTATTTATCTATGTATAAGTTGTCTCCCCCCAGAAGAATGTAAACAAACTCCTTAGGATGACTTTCATTTTTGTCATTGTATCCCTAGCATCTGGCATAATGTCCAACACACAGTAGGAACTTAACAAATTCTTACTAAATTGAATAGAATTAGAACAATGTTTCTCATATAATAACGATCCCAGGTACTTGCCCCCATCAATTTCCCATAAAGCAGAGGTTCTTAACCATTTTGGGGCCAAATTGTCCCTTTGGCAGTGTGGGGAAGCCTATTGTTTTTAAATGTATAAAATAAAATATATAGGATTATAAGTAAAGTCAATTATCTTGAAATATAGTTATCAAGGGGCAGCTAGGTGGCGCAGTAGATAAGGCATCGGCCTTGGATTCAGGAGTACCTGAGTTCAAATCTGGCCTCAGACACTTGACACTTACTAGCTGTGTGACCCTGGGCAAGTCACTTAATCCACATTGCCCTGCAAAAAAAAAAAAAAAAAGAAAAAAAAAGAAATATAGTTATCAAAAAAACATTTAAGAAACCAAGTTCATGAACTCCATGTTAAAGTAAAGAGTCCACTTGACCTGGCTCCTTTTCTGCATACCTCCCTTTGGACCACCCCAGAGGTTTATTTCTAGACACAGTTCTTATTTCTCACTTTCATTAGTGCTCCAAGAAAGGGCTCAAACGTCATCATTTTGAAATGTGCGATGGATACTAAATTAAGAGGTGCTGGAAGCTGCAAGGACAGAAAGTCATACACAAGAACCTAAAGAGGAACAAGGAATTTTATTTGGGAAAATGAAAGTAAATAAATTTGAGGAAAATAGAGTTATTTCAGTTGAGGGAGCTTAGGGAAGTCCCTCGAGAAGCAAGAGACCAAAGCTGAATCCAGGTAAGTCCCATGAGTAGGCCAAGTACGTGGCAGCCTACCTGATATGCTTCAAAATACTCTTTGTATCATGGGTCTGAAATTTCAAACTTGGACCTTGATTTAGCCCAAGTCAGTCTCTGACATTGGTGCCTTGTGATCTGAATGTTTGCTGGCCTGATGCTTCTTTGGATATTGATTGGCTTTGGACCATGATTTGTACTTCTGTGTATTGCCATCTCTTATTCTTCCTTCCTTCTGATACTATTAGAGGACTCTTGCCTCTCTTTACATATTCTTTTTTACCTATTTTTTTCTTACGTATTATGTTTTGTTTCCTCTAACCCTTTATCTGGTCTTGTCCACAGGTAGATAAGGTTGGACATGACAGTACTTTGATTATAATATACTCTGGTGTCATGTAGTATTGAATCTACCTAAGTGGGCCATCAGGACAGCATGGCACAATGTAAAGAGAATCAGAACTAGAGCCAGAGAACATAGATTCAAATCCCAGCTTTACCACTTACTACTTGTGTGACCCTAATTCTCTTTCAGGACCTGAACACTCTCATCTGTAAAATGAAGGATTGGACTAAGGTCCCTTTCAGCTCTAAATCTTTGATTCTATGATATCATGAATCACTTTAACACACATTTTGATGGATCTTTTATCTTAATGGTATGTTTCTTTCCTCTACTAGTGCAAATCACAACTCATCTTTGCCTTCTAATCCTGTAGAATTCTTGCTTCCATCTTTCCATAAATTCTCCATAGCTTATCTTCAGGCAGCATGGAACAGCTTGGTGTAATGGACAGAGGAGGAACATGTAGGAGAAAAGCTACTAGACTTGGAGTCAGGAAAAGCTGGGTTCAAATCCACATAATAAGAACTAGCTATATGACTCTGAGAAAATCATTTAACTTTCCCAGGCTTCTGCTTTCTCAACTGATCTAAAATGGTGGGATTAGATTCAATGACCTCTAAGCTTCTTGCCGGCTCTAAATCTATGGTCCTATAATTTACCCAACACATGAGAACGTTTTTCCCAGTCTCTTGTTTTTCATGGATCTCACTGCAACTCCATGATGGCATCCGCTGTCCCTCACTCTTTTTTTTTGGCAGGACATTGAGGGTTAAGTGACTTGCCTAGGGTCACACAGCTAGTAAGTGTCAAGTGTCTGAGGCCAGATTTGAACTCAGGTCCTCCTGAATCCAGGGCCAGTGCTTTATCTACTGCACCACCTAGCTGCCCCTGTCCCTCACCCTTTTTTTTTTTTTTTGGCGAGGCAATTGGGGTTAAGTGACTTGCCCAGGGTCACACAGCTAGTAAGTGTCAAATGTCTGAGGCCGGGAACATTGTACACAGTATCATCAACATTGAGTGTTGACCTACTGTGATGGACTATATTCTTCTCACCAATGCAATGGCACAGAAGAGTTCCAGGGAACTCATGATAGAAGAGGATCTCCAAATCCAAGAAAAAAAAAGAAAGAAAGAACTGTGGAGTATAGATGCTGATTGAACCATATTATTTCTTTTGTTTTGGGTGCTGTTGTTTTTTTTTTCTCTATTTTGAGGTTTTGCATCACTGCTCTGATTCCTTCTCTTGTAACAGGATTAATGCAGAAATAGGATTAATGTTATTATGTGTATATATATATGTGTGTGTATATATATCTATATCTATATGTATATGTATAGAGATATATAGATATAACCTATATCAGATTACCTGCTGTCTAGGGGAGGGGGGAGGGAGGGGAGGGAGGGAGAAAAATCTGAAATTGTAAAGCATGTATAAACAAAAGTTGAGAACTATCTTTACATGTAACGGAAAAAAATAAAATATCTCATAAAAAAAAAAGTCTGAGGCCGGATTTGAACTCAGGTCCTCCTGACTCCAGGGCCAGTGCTTTATCTACTGCACCACCTAGCTGCCCCCCTTACTCTTCCTACATGATTGATCTATCTTTTTCCATTCTCATAGTACATATCATGAAGGATGTTTTTTAAATATCCCTTCTCAAGTAAGAGTCAAGTCAAATCAACAAGCATTCATTTATTAAGTGTTTATACTATGTGCCAGAAAGTGTGATAAGGTCAGAGCATACAAATACAAGTAGAAAGAAAGGCAATTCTGAGTGTTAAGGAGCTTATATCCCAATGGTGGAAAACAACACATAAAAAGAAGCTGAGGAGGGAGAAGGCACTTCATGTAGGGACATAGTAGAGAAAGTCTATATGGTAAAGAGTAGAGTCAGGAGAAGAATGAAGACATGACTGGCCTAGACATTGGTGATATTTTGCAGCATATGTACATCTACCATGTGTTTCTTCTTTTACCATTAGGTCACTTCTTTGCAGATCAGCATTCTTTGATTCACAGTTCTATAGTATGACTGAAGAAATATTATTAAAAACATGGCCTTTTGGTGTCAGCTTGGGTCACTGAAAATACTGCAGAATTTCCTGATGGCAATCCAGTCCCATTTGCATATTTTTCTTTCATTCTAGACATGCCTCATTGTTCATCAATATTGTCTAAGATATATGTACTAATGAAATAACTACATAGACTGTCCAGCTAACTGCATATTATAATCTGAGTAATATTTTTCTTCTCTCTGGTTCTCCCTATGTATATTACTAAGCCAGTCCATTTTGAGTGACCATGAATCTCATTCAAGAGGTCCTATAACGTTCCCAGATTTAATGCCATACCTTGCTGAAATTCAGAGACACTATATAGATCAAACTAATCTTTGTATCCACCAGTCTAGTAGTCCTGTCAGAGAAGGAAGTGAGGTTAGACTGGCATGAATTGTTCTTAGTGAGCCAATGCAGGCTTTTAAGATTTACCAGCTTTTTAACTACTTGGAGCTATCCATTCTTGATTTCTTCTGGGGACTGGCATCACTCTTACCATTCTATAGTCTACTGGACCTACCCTTCCATTTTTAAAACATTTAGTACAACATTTGCTCCAGTCCTACAGCACTTTCCTGTACTTGACAAAGATGTCTCCATCCCCTTCTTGCCCTTGTGGTGGCTCTAATTCTGCGGCTCTGTTGAGTCATCTACGATACTTTTAGTAGCCCACATTGGAGGTAGCTGTCTCATTTTTTCTTCTAGAAGGTACCAATTAACAAGATGGGAGAAAGGAGAAACATGCTTAGGAGAAAAAGTCATGGTCCAAACTCATAACTGGCAGAAAATTCAGAGAGTTAGGCAGGGAGATAACTTAGAGATTCAGGTCTGATACTGGGGTGAGGGAGGAGGATGTTCTTTGGGAAACACCAATGGAGGGAAAAGCACAAGGCATCTGTGTCACTCGAGGCTTCAGAACAAGACAATGTTCTTTGGGGCAGCAATGTACACTGTCCTTATACTCATCTGTGTCAGTGCAGCTGTATGCCTGGAAGGTATAGCATATCAAAGATAGCAAATGCTGCATTTCTAGGTTTTAATCCTCAGTCCTCATGGACCTCCCTCCTCTTCTTATTTGGTTATACCTCCAGTAACCCTGGAGCAAATCTATCCAGGCACATTCAGGGATAAAGCAAATGACCAAATTATAGGCAGTCTATTCTGACAGAGGAAAATAGAATTTGCAGTTATATAAAATGAGAGGTGCCATTGTTTTAGGTCAATGATATGAGCAGGTGTTTCAATTTAATTAAAAACATAAGTTTCTTAGGAACTGTAATTGTCCTTATATGTACTATTATTGTATTAATTATCATTGTAGTAATATCATTCAGGATATTTAATTCTGTTCTGTGGAGGATGGGGAGAGGGGAAACACTCAAACAAGAGGATGTTTATCTAGAAGAGAAAACTTGGAGATATGATAGCTATCTTCCAATGAGGGACTTTCATGTGGAAGACTGAGGAGAGCTAAGAGGAGTACGGGGAGGCTAGGAGAAGGAAGATTTTGCTTTAGTCTAAGCAATGACTTCATCACAATTACAGTTGTTCCTGACACTGGAGGTGTTAGCAAAGTCAGGAAAATAGCTCATGTGGGCTGTTGTGGAGGGGATTCCTATTTCAAATATGAATTGAACTAGATGGATCTCTGAAATCCAACCCATATCTCAGATTCTATAGTTATAGTCTCATAGGATTTAGATTTAGCAGAGATCTTAGAGTTTACCTAATGAAACTGTCTCATTTTATAAATGAAGAAACCAAGGCTTAGAGAGATGAAATGACTTGTCTAAGGCAGGTACCAGATGGAGGATTTGAACTCAGTTCCCCCCTCTTCTGAATTACACCACCCTGAAGGTCCTATGTTTTATTATGGACCACTGTTGTCTAGGACACACTCAGATGGGATAAGGGCACAACTAATAATGATAACCATAACTAACATTTACATGGTGCTTACTATGTGCAAGGTCCTGTATTAAGAGCTTTACAATTATTAGCTCATTTTATCCTTACAATAACCTTTAGAGGTAGGTAATATTATTATCCCCATTAATACACTTAAGGAAACTGAGGCAAATGGAGATTAAGCGGCTTGCCCATGGTCACACAGCTAGTATATGTCTGAGGCCAGATTTGAACTCAGGTCTTCCTGATTCTAACCCTGGTACTCTATCCACTGCCCCAAACTTTAGTATCTAGAAGTTAAGCAATGGCATCTTTATAATTTCTGGTTTAAATTGATCATCCTTATAGTATATATATATATATATTTGAGGGGCAATGAGGGTTAAGTGACTTGCCCAAGGTCACACGGCTAGTACTTGTCAAGTGTCTGAGGTCAGATTTGAACTCAGGTCCTCCTGAACCCAGGGCTGGTGCTTTATTTACTATGCCACCTAGCTGCCCCTCAATCATCCTTATTGTATTAAGTACTAAGTAATCCTTTAAAAATGGAGACTTATTGGTTCTTCATGAACAATCCTAGACATTGTTTTTACCCTTTTTCTTCATCGTGTCTTTCTTTCCTGTTGTCTATCTTGCTTTTCTCTGTCCAGCAGCCTGCCCCTAGGTAACATTTTTGCGGACATTTGTCTATGATGGTCCCTCTTCCTATGTTTAAGCGTATGGGCTGTTGTATATAATTAGCGGCGTGGATAAGCAGGTTTATATATATTTTTTTTTTGCTTCCCATGGTCCTCTGGCATTCTGGCAAAACTTATGAATCTCTTCTCAGAATAATATTGGTTTGCTTATTTGTTTTTTGGGCCTACATTCATAATTGAGGGAAATGCTAAATTTTACTAAGAGGGTAGTGAAGATAAAGGGCAGCTAGCTGGCACAATGGAAAAAATGCTAGATCTGAAGTCAGGAAGGCTTGAGTTCAAAACAGGCCTCAGATACTTACTAGCTGTGTGAGTCTCAGCAAACCACTTAACCCTGTTTGCCTCAGTTTCCTCATCTGTAAAATGAAATGGAGAAGAAAATGTCAGATCACTCCAGTATCTTTGCTAAGAAAACCCCAAATGGGATCATGAAGTGTCAGACACGACTGAAATGACTGAGTAACAACAACAATAGTGAAAATAAAGATACAATTCCCCGCGCGCCACCCCCCCCCCTCCCGTCCCAAGTTCACAGATCCTTGAAATCCACACTTTGGGGCGGGGGAGCGTCAATGAACAGGAGATTAAGAAACCTTGGCATAAAGCATTGGATTTACAATGAAATCCTGGTTCTGACACTTTCTCATGACCATGGGCAAAGCATTTAATCTCACTGGCTCTCAGTTTCCATATCTGTAAAGTGGGCCTCATTTAGAGTTAAAGCTGGAAAGGACCTTGGAGGTAATGATTCTTATACTAACTGCCACACGGGGTTCTTATGAGGAAAGCTCTCTGTAAATCTTAGAGCACTGGATAATTGTGAGTTTTTGTTAGCAGCCCTCTGCCAGCTGCTACTTCTTTCAAGTAAATACTTTTATTTAGATATAACCTTAAACTTTTACAATGGAGTGATGGCTCTTTCCAGTAGACCATACACTCAGCCCCTTGCCAGTGTCCTAAGCTAAAAATGGATAAAAGAAGCTGGCACTTTTCTCCTTCATCCCTTATACAGCCCCCTGAGGGGAGCAGCTCTTTTGGGCTAAGTCCCTAGTCATCTTCAATATCCCCTCCCCTCTTCACTAGGAATCATGGGGATAAAGCAGAAGCTACTGGTTGCATATGTCCTTTCCTAAACATATGGCCCCTAGAAGTGGCCAGGGCTTGGATCATCCCCAGTCTCCATTCCTCTCTCTTTACCCTATTTCTCTTTTCTTCATTTGACCTTTCCCAGATCAAAACAGTAAAAATGAGGAAAAACAGGTTATTGTGCTATAGTCTTCTTGTTCAGTCACTTTTCAGTCACTCTGACTCATTGTGACCCCATTTGGGGTTTTCTTGGCAAAGATACTGGAGTGGTTTTCTATTTTCTTCTCCAGCTCATTTTATAGATGGGGAGGCTGAGGCAAACAGGGTTAAGTGACTTGTCCAGGATCACACAGCTAGCAAGTGTGTGAGGCCAGATTTGAATTCAGGAAGGTAAGACTTCCTCACTTCAGGCCAGGCATTCTGTCCATTGTACCAACTAGCTGCCCTGCAATTAGTCACAATCTTGTCCAGTAGTTTTGCTTAAATGTTTTTTTAGAAATATGTATTGTAGTTGTTTGAAAGACAGTTTGGGGAAGTGTCTATTGTGTCAACATGTAAAGTATTTATGTTCTTGTGAAATAATTTTAAAAAGAAAAATGTCCCATCCCCTCTGGGCTCATTCTTTCAACTCCCACTCCCATTGCCAGAGGGATTCCTTCTGGGCTCACTTCCTTTATTCCTCAACAACTACAATATGGTTAAAATGAGTCCCAGACTTTTTGAGGGGAAGGTTTTGTACTATACAATCTTAGTAAATAATCATAATGAAAAGCTAATTAATTCCATCTGACTAATTGTCAACCAGATAATTAATAAGAGTTACATTGGGGGATTTTTGTAAGTAATAGTATAAGGAATCCCTCCCCCCAACCAACACCTCAACAGTTACCCTTAGGACCTTGAGGGAGGAAGTAGTAAGTCTCCATCATCCCAGTTTCTAATTTACTAGTCCAGTGGTGGTTGGAGAAGCAGTCCTACAATAAAAGAATCTGTCAGATCTCTTCTGTTTCTTATCTAAGGCTTCAAGATAACTTGTTTCTAGTCAAATTTTGTATAACTCTAGGCATTAAATTGCTAGTTAGGTAATTTCTAGTTTTTTTCTTTTATGTTTTTAACTCCTTCATTTTAAGAAATTTCTCATTGGTATAGAAAGAATTCATTTAACCAAACTATTTAGGCTAGCAAGCTGATGGATAGAGTCCTGCACTTGCTGTCAAGAAGACCTGAGTTCAAATCTTGTTTCAGTGTCTTATTACTTTGCGACTGAACAAGTCACTCTTTCAGCCCAAGTTTCTTTATCTGTAAAATGGGAATAATGAGAACATTCATTCACAGGCTTGTGAGGATCAAAAAAGGTAATGTATAGCACCATATAAAGGCTAGTTATTATTTCGTGACTATCCATTTTTCTAGACAATATCAATGTAGCTTCTTATCAGAGAATTCTTAAAGGACCCTGCTTTTTTCTCTTACTGAATATTTTAAAATGCATTTTGAATGCAGCAGAATAGTTTTAAAATGTAGTTCTATAATTATTTCCTTATAGGCATCCTATCCTTTTTTTTTTTTTTTGTAAGAGACTGGGATTTTGAGGTCTGGCTCATTCAATCTCATTCAGGCTGAGATAGTAGGGCTTATACCATCAACAGCAGTGGCTCAAGGCTCAGGCTAACCACAGGGCAAATCCAATCCCAGTCTGCCAAAGCAGGAAGGAAGGAAGGATTGGCTCAGAAGAAGAAATCAAGGGAGGCAACTAATTCAAAGGGTAATTCAGGGGCAGCTAGGTGGCGCAGTGGATAGAGCAATGGCCCTGGAGTCAGGAGGACCTGAGTTCAAATTTGGCCTCAGACACTTAACACTTACTAGCTGTGTGACCCTGGGTAAGTCACTTAACCCCAATTGCCTCACCAAAAAAAAAAAGTAATTAAATTCATTTAAATATTTGTTAAACATTTATTAAATGTAAGGCAATGAGCAGGGTTCAGAAGAAAGATATTACATAAACCTACCCTCAGGAAGTTTATGTTCTACTAGTGGGAAAATAGAACTTCAACCAGCATGTGGCAAGCATGTGCCTGGGTTGTCCTAATTGTCCAAATTGTCACTATGGTGTGTGTGTGTGTGTGTGTGTGTGTGTCTGTAAAGAGTACTTCTTGATCCCTGGATGAAAGGGTAACACAAGAGAGATAGGATGCCAATTAGGGGTATGCTGGTAAATGTTCAGCAATGGAGTTGTCACACACTTAAGTTTAATCTACATTATTAACCCTTTTAAAAGTCTAGGCAATCAACAAAACAATAAATCAAGCCCTGAGTAGTAGCCATTGTGCACACTTAAAATTTATCAGTTGTTCCAGCACACCCCTGATGACAACACTCTAGGCTCTTTTGGAGAATGTCTTCTCCACTGTGACCTTTTACTAGGGCCTGAGGAAGTCAGAATCAGGTATTTCCTGTTCCAGGAGGTTTTTGTGGCTGAAATACCTTGGGCACTTCCCACTTGGACTGAGGCTGGTAATTGGAAGTGGAGATGGCTTTTTATGTTTAAAGAAGAGCAGGGGATGATAGCCTTGGCACCAAGAAAGCTTGAGAGTAAAGAATGGATATTCCTTCCAACATTCAGGCAGTAGGTGGGAAGCTCAAGGAGGCAGGACCAGCTGACCTGTGGAGGAGGAAAACCTCAGCATGTCCTCTAGGAATGGGGACATCCTATCAGCATCTGAAAGGGCAAAATGCTATAACTTCCCCACCCTAGCCCCAACAAGACATTGTGCCACCTCCTCCCCACACAACTGGGGGGACATACCACTAAAAACAAGGTCTTAACTTGGGGTCTATGAACTTTTAAAAAAATATATTTTGATAACAGTATTTCTTGGTTTTCTTTGTAATCCTATGTATTTTATGCACTTAGAAAATGTTATTCTAAGGAGTCCATACGCTTCACCAGACTGCCAAAGAGGTCCTGATTTAGACATACTCATCTGTTTGTCACGGTTGGTGAGTATTTTGCCAAGTGTTTTGATGGGGGGTTGGGTGCCACTTCACCCATCATTATCATGAAGTGGCAGGGAAGGGAAGAGTCCTTGGATCAAGTTTACATTTGGATAGGGATGATTGGGGAGAGGGTTGTTATTTTTCTCCTCCCAGTCATACGTGGTCTATCTAGAACTTAGTTGATAACAATAATTAGTTAAAATAGTAAGCTTTCATCTTATATTTCTTCTCCCAATCATAGATAAACACCTAAGAGAAAAAACGATCTAGTTTTAGCCTCTAGTTCCTAGATTCTCATTCATTTCACAACTCCTGGAAATGGAACTACAATCCCACTGCACTGGCTAAAACAGCTTTCTCCTAGGTTATCAAGAATCTATCAATTACTAAATCCTATAGGTAACCCCTTCCAAGTCTTCCTCCTTCTTAACTTCTCTGCATCTTTTGAGATTTGGTCACTCCCACCTTCCAGGTATTCTCTCTCCACCCTATCTGGCTTTTGTGGTCTTGATCCCTGCTGTTCCTCTCCTACCTGCCTGACCAATCCCTCTTAGTCTCCTCTCTCTCTCTCTCTCTCTCTCTCTCTCTCTCTCTCTCTCTCTCTCTCTCTCTCTCATCAGTGAGGGTTAAGTGACTTGCCCAGGGTCACATAGCTGGTAAGTGTCAAGTGTCTGAGGCCAGATTTGAACTCAGGTTCTCCTGAATCCAGGGGCAGTGCTTTATCTACTGCACCTAGCTCCCCCCTCCTTTGCTATCCTCTTTTTTTTTTTTCTTTGCTCCAAACATTTATTTTTTCCAGTCACATGTAAGGGTAGTTTTCAACATTCATTTTCATAAGATTTAGAGTTCCAAATTTTTCTCCTTCCCTTTCCTTCCCCACCACAAGACATCAACCAGGTTATATGTGTACAATCCACAAGTACTCTCTTTTATCAGTTCTTTCTATGGGGGTGGATAGTATGCTTAGTACCTTGGGATTGTTTTGGATCATTGTATTGCTGAGAGTACTTAAGTCATTCCCAATTGCTCATCTAATAATACTGCTGTCAGTATACACAGTGTCTTCCCAGTTCTGCTCACTTCACCATACATCAGTTCATATGAGTCTTTCCAGGTTTTTCTGGGATCATCCTACTTGTCATTTCCTGTAGCACAAAACCACTCCACCACAATCATATACCACAGCTTCTTTAGTCATTCCCCAATTGATGGACATTCACTTGATTCCCAATTCTTAACCACCACAAAGAGCTGCTATAAATATTTTTTGTACAATTTTCCCCCTTTTTTCTTTTTCATGATTACTATTGTTTACTTTCCCTCCATCCTATTCCCTTCCCCATGATATTGGCTTTAATATCTATCTTCTTTCACCCTATCCCTCTTCAAAAAGGATGTGCTACTGTCTGTCTCCTCCCCCAGTCTGCCCTTCATTCTTTTGCCCCCTCTCTTTATCCCCTTCCCCTCCTATTTTCCTGCAGGGTTAGATAGATTACTCCACCCAATTGAGTGTGTATGTTATTCCCTCCTTGAGCCAATTCTGATGATATACTGACCAGATTAGATAGATTACTCCACCCAATTGGGTGTGTGGAAGACACATATTCTTGAGTTCAAATCTTACTAGCTGTGTGATCCTGGGGAAGTCACTTTAACTCTGTTTGCTTCAGTTTCCTCATCTGTAAATTGAGCTGGTGAAGGAAATGGCAAACCAGTACAGTGTCTGCCAAGAAAACCCTAAATGGGGTCATGAAGAGTCAGAAATGACTGAACAAAAACAACTCTTTTGTGAGGGAAAAATTCATCCTCTTCTCAATAATTCTCAGGATCTCAGCAGTGAGGTGACAAAGGCTTTATTTTCTTCTCATAAGAAGGAGGCACCCTAGTGTGCAGCTAGTGGGTGCCCAGAAAGGGGGCTTACAGGCCCTGTTTTATACCCTAGTCCCTAATGTGAATGGACCTTCCCCTTTTTCATCACTGGTCGGGGTTACAATCTATGGGCAAAAACTAGCTAATCGGAACACAGTATTCCCACCCCTCTTCCTTGTATGGGCATAACTCAGGAGTGGACCTTATACTTCCTTATATGGACAGAACTCTGAAGAGGACCTAATTGAGACCAGGGCTCCTTGAACCATGTGACCTTGCTAACCTGAGGGGGAGGAGGGGATCTTAGACCTTTGTCCTACAAACAGGTCAGGGGAGTATGACTGACTGTTATATCCACATTGAGAGGAGACAATTACCCATTTCTCACAATTCCTCTTCTTTATTTTTGACTATTTGGCTCCTCTCATTCCATTTATTGAATATCTCCTCTGCCTTTTGGTCTAAATCTGAATTCCATGCTATCTAGACAGAGTAGAGCGTCAGATGACCCTTTTTTTCTTGATTTAGACTCAGATTTGGAGAAATGCTCAGATGCCATGGTAAAGGGGGTGACCAGCCACACCAACTCACAAGTCCCAGCCCAGTTAGGGAGTAAGGTTGGTCTTCCACCACAATACCACCATAGGTCAGCTCAGGGGAGGATCAGGGATGAAAAATGTTTGGATACAACTCATTGGCTTCCTGGTTGGCATGCCTGGCACCTTAGCACACCTGGTACCTATGGACTTTTTTTTTTTTTTGTCTTTTTTTTTTTTAGGCAACGGGGTTTAAGTGACTTGCCCACGGTCACACAGCCAGTAAATGTCAAGTGTCTGAGGCCGGATTTGAACTCAGGTACTCCTGAGTCCAGGGCCGGTGCTTTAACCACTGCGCCATCTAGCTGCCCCCGTACCTATGGACTTTAATCGCCTGGCACCCTGGTTGGCAGGCCTGGCACCTTGGCACACCTGGTACCTATGGACTTTAACCGCCTGGCACCATGGCACACCCAAACCAAGAAAGAGCTGCTGTCCTTTTTCCAAATCCCTGCAACTCTCACCCTTCACCAATCAATTCTGGTATAATTGAAGGAGACACCAGAACCCCTCCAGGCTAATCTGGACTTAGAGTATGGGCAGCTGGTCTTCCCAAAGCACTGACCCATTCCATCTGAGCATTTGAATCTCCAAACCCAGTCTCTTTCTCCACTGTCTGTCTCACATCCTTAACTTCACTGGCCTGTTGGGTTTCCTAATTTCCCTTCTGGACTTAGAGAAGTTATTTCTGGAGTCTTAAAAGGATAGGGGGATGTAGGATCCATGAGATTTTCAAAGGATATTCCTATTCTTCCTACAGGATCAGTTCTTCCTTCAGATGCCCATGTACCAAATCTTTTTTGCTCCTCCACTATTTGTTTGCCTGAGCAGCTCCCACTGCTCATAATGTTACCTCCCTTCCCCCTTTTTGGACCAGGCTTGGTATATTGTACATTAAAGTCTTTTTAAACTTCACCCTCGGTAGATCAGACTCCCTATTAACAGTCTACTGCTCATGTTTTGGCTCTGGTTTTTCTTCTGGAAAAGGTGACCCTTTTACTTGAGAGTAGTGAGTCCAGTTTTGCTCCTCAGTCCTCATTGCAATGTCAGTGAAAAGTAACACCAGGAACGGCCCTTCCCAATCAGGCTCCAACTTGTTGCTCTTCCAGGCTCTTATCAATACCCAGTCTCCAGGCTTAAATTGGTGAGCTGGAAACTTGAGGAGTCTGGGCCAGAAGTCCCATCCCCTTGGTGAGCTTGCTCCAGGCTGCGTTTTCCATGTCTCTGCTGAGATCCTTGAACTCAGGAGTTGGGGGTGGCCCCCTCCGGGCTCCGGCTCTGACCATTGCTGGTGAAGGGCACTGGGAGTGCTGGAACCCGGAGGGCCCCGCTGCTCCTTACATCTCGGTGGGACCTCCAATTGGGAGGGAAAAATTCATCCTCCTCTCAATAATTCTCAGGAACTCAGCAGCGAGGTGACAAAGGCTTTATTTTCTTCTCATGAGAAGGAGGCACCCTAGTGTGCAGCTAGTGGGTGCCCCCTTTGCTATCCTCTTACCTGAGTTTCCCTCAACGCTCTTTCTTGGGTCGTTTTAGCTTTTCTCTTTATACTTCTTCCTTAGTGAACTCATCAGCTTCCATTGGTTCAACTATTTCTTTGAAAATGATTCTTTGAGCTATATATGCAGCTCTAAACTCTTATTTTCCTGAGTCCCAGTCTCACATTACCCAGTTGGATATTCAGAAGGATATTTTATAGGCATCTCTAATGTAATATGTCTAAAAAGTTATCTTTCCTCCAGGCCCTCTCTTCCTCCAAACTTCTTTATGTTTTTGGCAAGGGTACCATCATTCTTCTAACTGCCTTTATTTGCAACCTCAATATCCTCCTCTTCTCACTTCCCCACCTTCTATATCTAATCAATAGTCACGTCTTATAAATTCTGCCTCCACTTGTCTCATTTCCATGTCTCCTTCTCCAACCATATACCCTCGATCCTAGTTCTGGTTTTCATCACACCTGCATGGTCATTATAGTCTCCTAATTGTACTCAGAGATTCTACTCTCTTTTCTTTCCAATCTATCCTCCATGCAATTGCTGAAGTAATTTTCTGAAACTCCAAGTCTGATTATGTTGTTTTCTGCTCAAGAATTTTCAATGACTCCTTGTTGTCTCTAGGGTAAATTACAAACATCTAAGCTTGCCATTCAAACCCCTTTATGGTTTGTCTCTTTTTAAGCCTGTTTCACATAATTCTCCTTTATACAGTCTTCATTCTAGCCAAATTGATCTACTTTCTGATGTTGGTATTATTGTGCCATTGTATACACTCTGTCTCCCAACCTATATCTAGAATATGTTCCCCACTTAACCCCTCCTCTTAGAATTTTAGCTTCTTCCAAGTCTCAGTTCATGTGCCACCTACCATGGGAAACCTTCCCCGATCCCCTTAATTTCTATTGCTATCTCCCTTGTCTCAAATTTCCACATATATACATGTTGCATCCCACTAGAAGAATGTAAACTCCTTCATGGCAGTATTTTTAAAATTTTATTCCTGGTGCCCAGGAAAATACCTTGCACATAGTAGTCACTTAAGAAATATTTGTTGGATTACATCGGATTGATAACTACCAGCTGATCTGCAAAGGTGAGATCCTCTCTCCCCCATCCCATTGTGATATTGCAATGGTGTCCTTGGATTTTGTCCCACTGTCCTCAACCAAGGGTGTCTTTTTGTCTGTTGCCCCAGGGACAAAATCCCCATTTTTGGTGCATAAATATGACCAACGTGAGTTAGAATATGATTTTTATAAGGGCCAGAACCAGAAAAAAGTTCTCTAGAATTATTTGATAAGTGAAAGAACATTTTTAAATGAGGAAGAGGAATCAGGGAAAAAATATTGGAGGAGTTAGCACCTGAGCTCAGCAATAAAGTAATATAAAGATTCTAAAAGATATAATTGACAAATACACACACACACACACACACACACACACACACACACACACACATATATATGGCATGAGGGACAGTCTTTGTAAATGCCAGAAGGTGATAGATGATTTGTTGAGTTCAGGAATTGAGTGAAACACAGAATTGGAGAGCAAAGAAAAAGGAAACTGGTCTGGAAAGTGGGTTGGAGACAAGTTGTGGAGAGACTTAAAAGTTAAATTAGGGAATTTATATTTTATCCTTGAGACAACAAAAAACCAGAGAGGGTTTTTGAGAAGGGTAATATCATGGTCATATTTGTGCATTAGGAAGATTAATTTGGCATTTGTGTGAAGGATAGATTGGAGAATGCAGAGACTAAAGTTAAGGAGGCCAGTGTCAGTGTAAAATGATAGATGATAAGAATCTCACCTAGTGTTGATGACTGTGTGGCTAGAAAAAGGGAAGGATATAGAAACATGAAAGTGTAACTAAGAAAATATGGCAAAAGACTAGGTGTGGGGGTTGAAGAAGAGGAGAGTCAAAGATTATTCCAATGAGGGGCAGCTAGGTGGTACAGTGGATAAAACATTGGCCCTGGATTCAGGAGGACCTGAGTTCTAATCCAGCCTTGGACACTTGACACTTAATAGCTGTGTGACCTTGGGCAAGTCACTTAACCCTCATTTCCCCACCAAAAAAAAAAATATGAATCCAAGATTTGAAGTCTAGGTCATTGAGGTGTTAAAGGTATAGGTTTACAGGTGGTGCTTGTCCTGGAGTCAGGAAGACCTATTCCTCCTAGGATTCCTGGCTTCCTTTAAAGTCTCAAGCATCTGTAGGAAGCCCTTTCCACTCTTCCTTAATCTTAGAACTTTCCTTCTGAAATGCTTACTAATTTATCATGTTTGTACATAGTTATTTGTACATTGCCTCCCTCATTAGACTGTGAGCTTCCTGAGATCAAAGACTTTTTTTTGGTGTGTGGTAATGAGGGATAAGTGACTTGCCCAGGGTCACACAGCTAGTGTCAAGTGTCCTCCTGAATCCAGGGCTGGTGCTTTATCCACTGCACTACCTACCTGCCCCCTGAGATCAAAGACTTTAAAAAAAATCTTTCTTTGTATATAGAGCTTAGCACAGTACCTGGCACATGGTAGGTATTTAATAAATGCTAGTTGACTGACTGATTTTTCCTTCACCAGGATACTACTCCATTCTATCTTGTCTTCCAAAGTCCTTTGTTTCTTGGTACTTTATGACTCTTCTCCTCCAGATGACCCTGTTGCAGGGTGCTTCTGGTACTTTAGTGGAACCTCAGGGAAGGGGTAAGAAAAGAAAGTCCTAGATCTGTTCTGGAGTTTATATTTTGACCTTTTTTCCCCAATTGAATTTGGAGATAGAAGAGTTATATTATTTGTTGACCCAGACCACAGTAAATAGACAACATGGGCCTTTCAGTAGTCAGTACTGAGGTACATTGGAAGCCCAAGTCTCCAGCTCACACCTATTGGTCTAGTTTCTACCTTCCCCAGGGAAGTTGAAACTTCAATCATCCCAACCCCCAGTTCACCAGCTCTGCCAGGCCAGAAGATCAGAAGTATTGCAGTGGGAACCCAGATCATGTACAATCTGATACTGTCAATGCTGAGAAACTTACATTGTCAGCTAGTCCCAAAAGTGTGGGCTTAGGGTTCTCACCTTTTCTTTCACTGGCTCTTCCTTTTCCTCATTTTCTTCTTTTTAAAATCAGACTGTGTATGTTGAATAGAAGCATTATCTATCAAAGAAAACTATATGCATAAGAGTTGCCACAGATGGCATAATTTGAACTTCAGGTGTTAGCAAAGAAGGGCATGAGTCCACTGTTGTCATGATACTTGAAGATGACGCTGCTTACAGGGCATGGTGCTAAATGGCTCATCATTTTCTGAATGGGTTGTTTTACTGCCTCTGCTGCTCCTCATCCAGAAGCCTACCTGCTTCCTGAAGTGCACAACCAGTGTACAGTGAAGGATCCACTGCTTGTCCATGAACTTGGTGCATTGGGTGCACCCAATGTGCATTCCTTCCACCAGCTCCTCTCAGAAATGCTTGTATTGGAGTAACTCTAAGATATGTAGACATAGGATAATTCAGATGAGAGTACATCTTAGTTCTTTCCCTGAGGGGAAGACAGTTCCTCACTTCAAGGAGCTTACATTCTAATAGAAGAACACAATATATAGAGCTAGAAAGGGAAAGAAAGCGTGCTGCAGCACGTTTTAAAAATAGCCAGAAAGTGGGGCAGCTAGGTGGCACAGTGGATAGAGCACCGATCCTGGAGTCAGAAGGACCTGAGTTCAAATCCGGCCTCAGACACTTAACACTTACTGGCTGTGTGACCCTGGGCAAGTCACTTAACCCCAATTGCCTCACCAAAAAACCAAAAACAACCCTCCCAAAAACCAAAACAAAACAAAAAACATCAAACCATCTCTGAACCTTTCTAAACCAAAATACCCCTTTCTGGTCACCACTTGCTTATATGCATTGCTTCCCTCTATTATAAGATCAGATTCTTTTTTTTTAGACTTTCATTTTAGAATTTTATTTTTCCAAATTACTTATAAATACAAATTTTGACATCAAAGTTTTTTTTAAGACTTTGTGTTACAAATTCTCTTCCTCCCTCCCTCCCTTCCATAAGATCAGATTCTTGAGGTCAGGGACTGTCTTCATTTTTGTATTTTTATCCTGGACTTTGAACAATGTTTTATTACATAGTGCCTAATAAATGTTTTTTCATTCATTCATTCACTCATTCAATCCTTCTTCAAAATTTCTATTAACACTGCTTCCAGTAAGCCCTCAAAAGTTCTTGGCTATCAAAACTTAGAACTATATTTAGTTTTATATATGTGTGTGTGTGTATATATATATATATATATATACACACATATATACATACACATATATATGTATATACATACATATATACATACACATATATCTGTACATAAATACATATACATATATGTATAGTTGTACTATATATAGTTATAAAACTAACAACTACAATGATAATAACAATAACTTGTATTTATATATCACTTTAAGGTTTTCAAAGCACTTTACATGTTATTTTGTTTGTCCTTTACAGCAATCTTATGAGGTGGGTTCTATTGTAACCCCATTTTACAGATAGAAAAAATGAGTCTGAGAGAGTTTGAGCAACTTACCCATGATCACATAACAAATAAATATCTGAGACCAGATTTGAACTGAGGTAATTAATGTTTGTGAGTAATGGTCTTACTACATGCTTTAATACCAATCACCAATTTTACTAGTGTCGTGTTGTCTGTGAGAATGGTTCCCAATAGCCAAGAATTCTGTCTCAAAAAAAGGGCTTCCATCCTTCATCCAAGGCCTTAACTGTCAAAAGTAATTACTCCCAGTTTTCTCAGTGCCATTAATGCCACCTACATCTGATCTAATGGAAAAATGCAGTTGTTTAAAGAGCAACTGACAATGCCCAGAGAAAGCTAATGTCTCTTCCCCTTGGCCCCAGAAAATAGAAAAGGATATGATAGTGGGTTCAAAATACTCAGGTCATTCCTGCAGTGTCTGTATTTCCTGCACTAGTTTATTTGACCTTCACCTCACCTTGACCTAGGCCATGGAGAAAGAGAGCTGCCTGTAATGGTTAGGGACCCTATGACCTGTGATGTCCAGTCAGTCATTCAATCAGTAGTCAATCAACAAGCATTTATTATGTACTTGCTTTGTATCAGAAACTATGCTAAGTGTAGTGGATACAAATAAGGGCAGAAACATAGTTCCTGACCTCAAGAAGCTTATAGTGTAATAGAGGGTTGGATGGGAGAAATCATTCAATGTGCCCTTGGTAGGAAGGAAGGTCTCAGACAGTGTTTCCAGGGATGAAGTATCTGCTCTAATGTCTGAAAAAATATTTGTTAGTCTCTTACAAGATGTTCCTGGCACTGTGCTCAGCCTTAGGGATACAAATGCAAGAAAGCAAGATAATCACTGCCTTCAAGGGGTTTATATTCTAATATAAACCACATTATGTAGAACTAGAAGGTGAAGAGAGGTAAGCCACAGTACGTTTTGGAAATAACCAGAAAGTGAGGCGGAAGTCTGGCCCTAGCAAGATAAAGCTCATATAAAGTACAGAGAACCAGAGAGACTAAAAGGGAAAGAGGATAAGGAGAATAAAGATGGCCAGAGTTCAAGCAGTATCATTTGGGAACAGCTGGGAAGCTGATCTAGGGCATACATGCCTTTTCATCATAGCCTTTCTGAGTGGGTACAGATGTTCCCAGGCAGCAGACCTTATGAGAACAGAAACACACAATACCTTTGGGACACAGAAACCACAATTCCCCAGACACTTTTCCCAAAGGGAGAGCTGACAACAATGCACATAAATGTACACATGAGAGACATACCCAAGGGCTCTGGCTGCTGGGTTTGTGCTGTCCCGTTATCCCTGCAAGCTTCATCTGACTCCTCTCTTGCTTTATTCCCTAATACAACAATGCAATCCTAACTAGTTCTCCAAATAATGTACTAGCCCTATCCCTTCTCTCTGGTTCCCTCAAATACCTCACCTATAGCAGCCCTGAGCAAGAATACTAAGGCAATCGACCTCAAAACAGCTGTTCTCAATGGCTTTAGTACAATAGAAACCCCTTGGGGACAGTTTTCAGTGGGACATGCATGCCTCCTCTGTTCTCTCTTTGACTTCTTCTCCCTATTGTATTTTTCTCCTAATTAATTCCATTCCAAGGTCTTCTGGTCACTGATACCAAGTGAGGAATAAAACAGGCAGACAGATTCTGGCTAAGGTATTTGCCATCACCATGGAATATGTTCAATGTAAAGTGCAGATTTTGGAGGGAATCTATAGAGATGTTTATGTTCTCTAGATGCTTCTGTTTATGCATGTTTTCTGATTTCACCAGGAGTGAAATGTTGCAGAGCTTCCTACATGCTGATGCACATGGCCTAACTCTTTGCAGAGGAAAAACCAAATGGATGAAGATTGCGTATTGTCTAGACTATGATATACACTTAGATGGGTAACACATAGATTTGATTGATTAGTACATGGATCTTGGAAAGATACCTTGAATGAACAATTCACTAAGCCCAGAATTGAATAGGAGGAAAGCAGACTAGTTTTCCTTTGGAAGGTTGTATAGCACTTTTAATGAATGAATGGAATGGAAAAAAAAAAAGTATTTGTTAAGTACTTAACTATGTGCAAAACATTTACTAAGTGCAGAGGATACAAATAGAAAAGCAAGACAGCCCCTCCTTTCAAGAAATTGGCATTTTAATAAGGGTTGACAACACATAGAGGAGATATCAGCTACAAATCAGAAGGAAAAGTTGTATGGTCCTTAGGCCACAGCAGCAAAGTACATGGTAACAACATCTTTAATGTCATTTCCACTGATAAAAATCATATTTTTTAAATTTAGAATTTTATTTTCTCAAATTACATGTAAAATACAAATTTTGACAGCAATTAAAAAAACTTTGTGTTCCAAATTATCTTCCTCCCTCCCTCCCCCCCACCAAGAACTAAAGCAATTCAATATAAGCTATATGAGCAGTCATGCAAAACATTTCCACATTAGCCAGGTTGTGAAAGAAAACAGACAAAAACAAAACTTCAGATAAAGGAACTAACAAAAAATTATGCTTCAATCTGTATTCAGATACCATCAGTTCTCTCTCTGTAGGGGGATTACATTTCTCATAAGACCTTCAGAGTTGTCTTGGATCATTGCATTGCTGAATGTAACCAAGTCATTCACAGCAGATCATCTCACAATATTGCTGTTATTTTATATACAGTACGTTTCACTTTACATCAGCTCATGCAGGTCCTTCCAGGTCTTTCTAATAGCATCCCGCTCATCCTTTTTTAATAGTAAACTACATTTATATAGTACTTTAAAGAGAGATTTCCTTGATTATTGCAAAAGAGTAATAGATAACATTTATATAGTACCTTGTACCAGACAAAGAATTTTCTTCACAATAATCCCGCAAAGCACCATACATTTGTCATCATCAATCAATCATCATCAACCAATCCTCATCTTCATCAATTAGTCCTCCTCATCAATCAATCCTCATCTTTCTCCAATCATCATCAATTCATCAATCACCACCACCACCATCATCTTACATTACTTTTGCCTCTGCTTCAAAACTTTTTTCAGTTACTATTGTTAACTGTTTCCCTCCATCCTATTCCCTCACCATGAAATTTACTGTTTTCTATCTTCTTTTACCCTTCCCCTCCTCAAAAGTGTTTTGTTTCTGACTGCCCCCTGCCCCCACTCTGCCCTCCCTTCTTTCACCCTCCCTCCTTATCCCCTTCCTCCTACTTTCCTGAAGGGTTAGATTACTCCACCCAGTTGAGTGTGTATGTTATTCCCTTCTTGAGCCAATTCTGATGATAGTAAGGTCTTTGAGCCAATTCTGAAGAGTGTAAGGCTCATTCACTGCTCCATTCTTCTTTCATCTCTCCCCCGACTCCATCAGCCCTTTCCTGTTCTTTCATGTGAGATTTCACCCCATTCTACCTCTTCCATTCTCCCCCCTCAGTGCAATCCTCTCCCCCTCAATTTTACCCTAAAGATGTCATCATGGGGCAGCTAGGTGACACAGTGGACAAAGCACTCACCCTGGACCCAGGAGGCCCTGAGCCCCAATCTGGCCCCAGACACAAGACTCTTACTAACTCCGTGACCCTAGGCATACCGCTCAACCCTGACTGCCCCACAAAAAAAAATAAACAAACAATAAGTGCTTAATATATATCATCCCTTCACAATCAATTCCCACCTGTGCCCTCTGTCTAAATTTATTCCTATCATCTGCTCTAATACTGAGGAAGTTCTTATGAGTTAGTAGTATCATCTTCCCATGTAGGAATATAAACAGATTAACCTTTTATCATCCCTCATGAATTATTTTTCCTGTTTATATTTTTATGCTTCTCTAGGGGTCTTGTATTTGAAAGTCAAATTTTTTATTCAGTTCAGGTCTTTCATCACGAATACCTGAAAGTCCTCTTTTTCATTGAAGTCCCATTGTTTCCCCCTGAAAGATTATACTCAGTTTTGCTGTGTAGGTAATTCTTGGTTGTAATCCCAGTTCCTTTGGCCTCTGGAATATCATATTCCATGCCCTCTGATCCTTTAATGTAGAAGCTGCTAGATCCTGTGCTATCCTGACTGTGGGTCCCTAGTACTTGAATTGTTTCTTTCTGGCTGCTTGCAATATTTTTTCCTTGACCTGGGAGCTCTGGACTTTGACTATAATATTCCTGGAAGATTTCATCTTGGAATCTCTTTCAGGAGGTGATCAATGGATTCTTTCACTTTCTATTTTACCTTCTGCTTCTAGAATATCAGGGCAATTTCCCCTGACAATCTCTTGGAAGATAATGTCTAAGATCTTATTTCGATCATGGTTTTCAGGTAGTCCAATAATTTTCAAATTGTCTCTCCTGGATCTATTTTCCAGGTCAGCAGTTTTTCCAAGAAGATATTTCACATTACCCTCTATTTTTTTATTCATTTGGATTTGCTTTATTGTGATTTTGTTTCTCATAAAGTCACTAGCTTCCATTTGTTCAGTCCTAATTCTTAGGCAATTATGTTCTTCAGAGAGCTTTTCCATTTGGCTTTTTAAGCTGTTGACTTTTTTTCATGACTTTCCTGCATCACTCTCATTTTTCCCTCTACCTCTCTAACTTTATCTTCAAAGTCCTTTTTGAGTGCCTCTATGGCCTGAATCCAATTCATATTTTTCTTGGAAGCTTTGTATGTAGGAGCCCTGACATTGATAACCTCTTCTGAGGGTGCACCTTGATCTTCCTTGTCACAAAAGAAACTGTCTATGTTTGGCATCTTTCTCTGTCTACTTATCTTGCCTGCCTATTACTTGACTTTTAACTCATTCTTAAAGTGGGGCCCTGCTTCCAGGCTGGACTGTCCAAGCTTCAGTGTCTCCAAGGTGGTGTGATTTAAGGGATGGCAAGTTCTTCACTCACCTGGCCTGTGCTCTGGTCTGTTAATAACCCCAAGCCAACTTGTTCTTCAACCAGGAAACAAAATGTTGTTTCACTGGGTTGATAGCTCTGGTGAGCCTGTGCCCCTCTCCCACCTCAGTCTGACACTCAAGATTGCTTCCTGGCTCTCAGAAATTGGGGTAGAACTACCAAATTCTGCCTCAGCTTCAGCAGAGATCCTTGTAGTCTCTCCCTGGCCAACCGCTCAGCCCTCTCACCAGGCTGTGAACTTAGTTCCAGAAGACACTGGTGCTGCAGCTGATTCAGAGGCTCTGGGGGTAAATTTCTCTGGCACAGCCTGCCTGGGGCTGGATTTGTGTCGGCATGATTGCAAGCTTGGGCTTCACTCCCACCCTGGTACAGCAGACCCCTCCTGCTGAACTTCTAAGCTGTCTTTGGCTGGAAAATGGTCTCAGCCTGTCCTTTTGTGGGTTTTGCTGCTCCAAGAATTGTCTTTGGCATTATTTAGTTTTTGGAGTGATTTGTCAGGAGCTCTTCCTCTACCATCTCGGCTCCACCCCAATAAAAATCACGTGTTACTGATTTTGAGCCTTTTGACAGGACCAAAGACTGTTGGTAAGAACTTTGTTTTCTAGGTTTTCAGTAGCTGTGATTGCTGAGGAGACACCTGAAGAGGCAGTTGCCAGAGTGAATTTCCTCAGATGTTGCTTTCCTGGATGATGGCTATCTATGATGGCTGGGTTGGAAATAGGGCCAATAAAAGTTTGCGGGATACTGCTATACCCAGGGCTCTTGTGCTTACCTGTCCTTCAGCAAATCAGTGACATTAGGCAGCTTAATGGTGTCATATCTTCTCCCTTTAATAAAGACCCATCTTAAAACAAAACAACTATCCTTCTGATGCTGCTGCAATTTACAAAACAATGTGACTTAAAAGTAATTAAAGTTAAGGGTCACCCAAAAGTAAACAGAGAGGCACATGGTATGAGAAAGCTACAACATTTTATTGTGCTTGGCATATTTTAAGTACTTAACAAGTATTCTATCATTCTCTCTCTGTCTCTGTGTCTCTCTCTGTGACTTTATGTCTGTATGTCTCTGTCTCTGCCTCTTTCCCACCTATCGACAAGTGGGTTAACCCTATGCTATGAACTAGTCATCAGTATTTGATTTGATCCAATCACCTTGCTGAAGACATATTTCCAAGACATATTGCTCCTATGCTCACCAAATGATAAAGATAGATGCTTTGAGATCTGCTCAAATGAAGACCTTCTTGCCTAGCAGAATCATTTGTTGTGTTCATGTCTGGGACTGGCTAACACATGGCAGGAGATGAGGGAGTTAATTACCAGCAGCTGCAGCATGAGAGCCAAGGAAGGGTTGGGCAGAATTTCTTGTAGGAGGTCCCTGCATGGGGCATTGGCAGCAAGAGAATCAGCAATGAGGGAGAGAATTGGGAATGCCAAGTCCAAGGCAGGAAGCAGGAGCAGGAACTAAACACATGCTGGGTTGGATAAGATGTGACGCAATGTTGAGGAAAGCAGCCAAAAGCAGAAAGACCAGGCAATGGAAGAATTGAAACCAGGAAGTAGTCAGGAGAAAATGAAGCATTTTTTTTTTATCACAGTGGAGACCGCTTGTCACATGATAAGGAATGCCCTTCTCCAATTCCCTGAGAAGCAAACAATGAGGTCTGTTATAATTATTATAGAATATTATAAAACTGATCGAACAAATTGAGTTCTTTGAATTACTGTCACTTCCCAATTCACTATCTTTACTCCTTCCCCATCCCCCAGACCTCTCCCACATAGAAATAATAGTTAAACAAAACTAAACATCATAGTGACCACATTAGATGATTTATGAACCATTTTGAACCTCTAACATAAGGATATATTTGTGTGTCACTGGCCCTATGGAACTAAGATTAATCTCAATATATCCTCGTAAAATCAGAAAATTTTAATATCTTTTCCCCAAGAACATGGCAGAGGTATGGTATAACCCAAATTAACTGTTCCTAGCTTTCTCTAGATTTTAACCTCTTTTGTGTCATGGATCCCTTTGCCAGTCTGATGAAGCCTCTGGACCCCTTCTAAGAATAATGTTTTAAAATGCATAAAATAAAATATATAGCATTACAAGGGAAACTAATTATATTGATTGAAGTACAGTTACCAAAATATATTTAAAAAGTGAATTCATAGACTTTAGGTTCAGAACTCTTCGTTAAAATCAGTGATAGCTTCTCATAGACTTCATGTCAGGGCAAAGACCCATTCTAAGGTGTGGACAACCTACAGTCTGCAGGGGGGAGCACTGAAGTTTTTGTATTATTTGTCTTGCTTGTATTTGGTTTGGATCTGGAACAGTTTGGAAGCATTTTGAAGAGTTTCCCTTTATGAGATAAGAGAAGCAATAAATGGAGGAAGTTCAGAATGAGAATAGCACTTGAGAGTAAGAGGAGTGGAAGATTGCAACATATTTTCATGAAACCAGGAGCATGGAATTAGCAGCAATTCTCAAGTTTCACAAGGGACTACAAAACATCACAGTCTCTTGAGATAATACCACTCTGGTTTGCAATTCTCAAATTAAACTACAATCAGAAGTATTCTTGCTTAGAATAGCACCTTTCATCTAAAGACATCAATGTGTCTCTACCCAATAAACAGTTATAATTTTCAATCCCCATAGAGAGGAGGAAGAAATGAAGGAGAAAACAAAGAAATTAATTCTGAACAATTCTGAAAAAGTGTGTGTTGGCTGAGAGGAAAAATGGGGTTTAGGAGATGGTTGAAGAGGGTTCTTTAATTTGTTACAGAGCTTTTGTTGTCTGGTGGAGTATGGTATTAAGGAGATAGCCCTCAGATTAAAAATGTTTGGCAGTGGGGCAGCTAGGTGGCACAGTGGATAGAACACAGGCCCTGGAATTGGGAGGACCTGGGTTCAAATCTGACCTCAGACACTCGACACTCACTAGCTGTGTGACCCTGGGCAAGTCACTTAACCCCAATTGCCTCACCAAAAAAAAAATCTTCAAAAAACAACAAAAAAACCTGAACAAAACATGTAAAATGTTTGGCAGTGATGAAGATGAAGGCTGGAGAATTGGGGGATTTTCTTGAAGAATGGGGTATATGAAAAGGAGGAAAGAAGGTTGCTTTAATATGAAAGGAGGAAAGAAGGTTGCTATGGGACTTGATAACAGTCTTGTCAAGTTTCACCTTCCCTTCTCCATCTTGGATCATTCACTTCATTGCTCTTTACCTGTGGATTCTGGGATTATTCTTGCTCTTAATTCTTGCTTCATGCTTGATTGTATCCTGTTATTATGTGGCACTATGAGGTAGCAGAGTGAATACAAAGTCAAGGGAAAGCTTTGGGAAATGACTGCGAAAAATGATAGCAGTGAGAGATCAGAGAGCTATCAGAGGTCAAGAAGGGTCTGTCACCAGGCAGACTGATAGGATTTGAGAAGAGCAGAGTCAAGAGGCAGAGAAAGAATATAGTCAGTGGGGCAAGCCTATCATTATAATAAATCTAGGTAGCAAATCCAACCCAATTCAACATAACCCAATTCAACCTAACTCATCCAATCCAAAAAACATTTATCAGGTGTCTACTATATACAAGTTTATAATGCTTAGGTGTTAAGGTTTTAAAGACAGATGAAAAAATGTTCCAGATTTTTTTTGGAATCTGGACAGATAGGGAGGAAAATTTAGTATTAGGGACTGACAATCAGCAGATTATGAGATGACCTTGATTTGAGGCAAATTTTTGGTTGAACCACTAGCTTCTTGTTTACTTCTTGCTAACAAAATTCCAAGGTGGAGGCAACTGGGGCTTTCAAAATGAGAGTAGGCCAGTAAATATACCTGGCTTGTTTCAAATGACAAGGATTTAGGAATGGTCATACCCTCTAGGGTGAAAAAGGGAAGGCCTCAATTGGAAAACTTCAGACCAATGGAGAGATGAATCTGAGGTTACTTGTCTAGTCACCATCCAGTTTCCTGCTGTTTGTGTGGCCCATGAACACTTTCCTCCATAGCTTCAGTCAGGCTAATCAATATTTCCATAGTCATTATCTCGAGACCCAAACAACAACACAAAATGCACTTGTTATGTGCTTAGAGCATGGAGATATCAGAGAGAGACAGATCTATCCTTCATTATCCATATTTTATGATTCCTCCAATGCATTTTTTTGGCTAAACTAATTCAAATCTACTTACTATCTTTGATTTTTTGTAGAAAAGAGTAGACATTTCACTTATATAAAAGTACAAACACTTTTTTTTTGTTTTTTGTTTTTTGTTTTTTTGTGAGGCAATTGGGGTTAAGTGACTTGCCCAGGGTCACACAGTCAGTAAGTGTTAAGAGTCTGAGGCTGGATTTGAACTCAGGTACTCCTGACTCCAGGGCCGGTGCTCTATCCACTGCGCCATCTAGCTGCCCCAGTACAAACACTTTTATATGAAAAAAAGGAATGTGTGAGAATGAAAATGAAGAGAAAATGAGAAAAAGCAGGAGTTTTGTGTTTATTGATGAACAATTGCTTATCTGCTACTAATATATTTGTAGAATATGCTTATCTGTAGTGGTAGTTTTACATAAAATAACTTGCAGCAGAACTTTCATAATAGAAAAATTTGTGGAGACTCATTTTGTGGAAACTTTTAATTTGTGTACCAATATGAGTTTGAACTCCTTACCTATATGAAGGCAGGGAGATGGATCTCTTCAAAGCCAAAGGTATCTTTCAGTCCCAAGATTGTATGAATCTTTTGTATTCCTTTGGCTACATAGTAGTCCGTAAACCTTTACCTAGCTTTTCCTTTTATTGTTATAGTAATATTTTGCTGCCTCTGAATCTAGTATCTTTTGTTGTTGGTTATTGTTTCTCAGTTGTGTCTAATTGTGATTCCATTTGGGGTTTTCTTAACAGATACTAGAGTGATTTGCTACTTCCTTTTCCAGTTCATTTTACAGATGAGAAAACTGAGGCAAAAGAATTCAGTGAATTTTGACTTGCCCAGGGTCACACAGCTAGTAAGTGTCTGAGGCCAGTTTTGAATTCAAGTCTTCCTGACTCCAGCATTCTATCCACTGTACCACCTAGGTGCCCCTATCAAGAAGCTACTATGAGTGTTTTACTACTCCCTTGATAGGTTGTTTTAAATTATAAGGCAGTGGGGCTCTTATCTGTCAAAAATGACTTTTTCTTTGGGGCTGTTTGTTAGTCACAGGAGCCTCGGGGAGAGAGTGTTTCAAGAAGGGTAAGGTAGTCAGTTTTGCAAAGTCCTATAGACAAGAAAAAGACTAAGAAAAAGTAATTGGACTTGGAAAATTAGGAAGTCATTGCTGACATTTGAAAGAAAGGTATTAGGAAAGTTGTGGGAATGAAATCAGATTGTAAATGACTTTGGAAGCATAATCTACTTTTTCATGAAGTTGCATGAGATGATTGTTGTTGTTTATCCTTCATTCTTGAAGAGGACCATGACATCAGAAGGTGATGTCATGACTTGCAGTAAATTGGATTTAAGTGAGGCAGGGCTATACAAAGTCATCAGCCTTTCTCTCTCTCTCTCTCTCTCTCTCTCTCTCTCTCTCTCTCTCTCTCTCTCTCTCTCTCTCTCCTCCAGAGCCATCTGGTCCCAGTGGTATGATATACATCAGACCCTGGATGTTTGAGGCAATTGGGGTTAAGTGACTTGCCCAGGGTCACACAGCTAATGTGTCAAGTGTCTGAATCTGGATTTGATTTGAACTCATGTCCTCTTGACTTGAGGGCTAGTGCTCTATCCACTGTGCCACCTAGTTGTTAATTCAATAAACATTTGAATAGAGTGTAGAGAAATTATAGAAGAGGATCTAGGACAGAAACCTGAGGAATTACTTCATTTAGGGCACAGGTAGAAAATGAAGAGTCAACAAAAGAGACAGGAGTATTCCAAAGATGTAGGAGAAGGACCATGTAGAAATATTTTATTAACTTGTTGGCCTAATTTGGGGAGACTAATCTGACTGGGGTACCTAATCTGGGACTGTTATCTGACTGCTATTAATTCAATATGGACCGTCTACAAAGTTCCACCACACTGCTCCACTCCCAAAATTAAGAAGCCTCTTAACTAAATAATCAAAGCAGAGTTTATTTATGAGATACTATTTAAAATTAAGAATACAGGGAAATAAAATGTACAACCTGACTGTATTACGGGGTCTCTTTCCGCCTGCTGGGCCTGGAACCTTTTTAATACAATAAGGGCTGTAGCCGCCTCTTGCCTTAGGGTATGTTCCACTTTCACTGCTCAACTACTTTCTAACTCTGAGCCCCTTTCACTTTGTAAATCCCCCTGCTTCTAACTTTCCTCTCCTTACTGCCACTGCTGAACCCCTGTGTTTCTCTCTCACCGACCTCTCCTTCTGTTCTCCTAGTACTCCAGTGTCCTTCTGTTCTCTTAATCTTCGCTTTCTCCAACCTGTACCCTGTGCTGACCGCTTCTGTGCTCTCCACTGCCTACTGTTCTGTCTGTCTGCTCTGTCAGTCTTGTCCTTCGGCCTCCTTTGCCACCCCTCTCCTCTGTTCTTCTAATCTTGTCAGCCTCCTTTAATCTTGTCCACCAGCCTCGGTCAGTCTTCCTGTTCTAACTCCCAGGTCTATATATATCTTTTTTTCTCTCCCCTCAAATCTTGGGGCTTTTTGTGCCCCCACAGACCAAGCTAATTCGCCAGGGGGGGACGCTTGAGCATCACGTGCCTCAGCACGGGCTACACCAGAGCCCGGCCTGGACAAGCCCAGGATCTCTGGGATAGATCTGCTCAGGTCATAGGGAGCTGGGGGCTTTTTCCCCCCATCTCTCTGACCTGGCGTCTCATACAGCCTATGGGGCTTTTTGGCTCAGCTGAAGCAGAGGGGGAGGGGCACCATCACCTCCAACACAGAAGAGACCCTGAGGGTCTACGGCTTTCTAATCTCAGCCCAAAGGTAGGGTCCCCAAATCAAAATAAATTTCCACAACCAAGACATTACAGAGTTGTGGTTTGGCAATAAAAGGAGCAGAGGAAGAGGATATGAGAGGGAAGGGTAGCAGGAGTGGGTAGTAGAATTAAGAGTTTTATTTTAATCTAATATATACATTCATGTATTCATTCATTTACCTATATATTCATTCATTTATCTCTATCCATCAGCTCTCTCTCTCTTTATCATCCAATGACATTTAGATCTAGGAAATGCGTATGTATATGTGTGTGTACATGTGTTTATAAGCAGAAGGGAAAGAATAAAAAGATATTAAGCATACTAAATGAGGATAGACAGTTTCTCAAAACACATCTTTTTACAAAGATTTATATATGAGAGAACACGATAGTTTTAAAGTGCCACTTAATTTTCTCAACTTAGTTTAAAACAAAACCAAAAACACCCTTTATTACCCATAACAAAAGGCTAATAAAGAGTGCCTCTAAGTTCTCTTAAATGCCAGAGCTAATGGTCTTTTCTCAGTTCTCATCCTTTTTGGACTCTCCGCAGGATTTGCCATTGTTGACCACCCACCATCCCATTCCAGATACTCTCTCCTCTCTGGGTTTTCTGGATTCTCTTCTCAGTTCTCTTACCTAACTACTCCTTTTCAGTATCCTTTGCTGAATTTTCACATGACTACTATAACAGTGGTTGTGTCCTAAGGATCATAGGATCTAAGGAGCATAGAGATTCTAAGGATCTCTTCATATATTTACATTTGGGGAATCTCATTAGCTCCTATTGATTATGCAGATAATTTGCAGTTCTACACTGTATATCTAGTCTTGGGTTCTCTCCTAAGCTTCAGTTCCACATCACCAACATTTCAAACTGGATATAACTCAAACTGAATATATTCAAAACAAAATTCTATTTTTCTACCCAAATTCACTCCTCTTCCAAACTTCCCTGTTTCTAGTAAGGGCACCACCATCCTTCCAGATCAAAATCTCAGTGTCACCCTCAACTCCTTACTCTCACTCACCCTACCTAGCCAACATAATTTATTTTTTAAATTATCATTTATTTCTCTATCTCCTACCTCTTTCTACCCACTGGGAACCCCACTTCCAAACTTTCATAACTTTTATGCACAGTCAAGCAAAAATAAATTCCCATATTGATCTTGTGCAAAAATGTGTCTCATTCTGTATACATCACTTTTTTGTCAGGGAGTAGGTAACATTCTTCATCATTGATTCTCTGAAATTATGGTAGATTTTCACATTGATCAGCTCTTAAGTCTTTCAAAATTGTTCATTTTTTACAATGTTAAAATGCTGTTCTCTTTGCTCTGCTCATTTCACTCTGCATCAGTTCATACAAGTTTTTCCAGATTTATCTGAAACCATCTCTCTCTCTTTTTTTTACAGGACAATGAGGGTTAAATGACTTGCCCAGGGTCACACAACTAGTGTCAAGTATCTGATAACATATTTGAACTAAGGTCCTCCTGAATTCAGAGCCAGTGCTTTATCTACTGTACCACCTAGCTTCCCCTGAAACTCTTTCATATTTTTTCATATCACAATGATATTTCATTACATTCATATATCATAGTTTGTTCATTTGTTTAATATATAAGCATCTCCTTAGTTTCAAATTCTTATCTACCATAGAAAGTGCTGCTATAAACAATTTTTGTATATATAGGACCTTTTCCTCTTTTTATCATCTCTTTGGGGATATAAGCCTAGCAGGGATATTGCTCAATCAAAGATATGCATAGGGAGCAGCTAGGTGGCATAGTGGATAGAGCACTGGCCCTGGATTCAGGAGGACCTGAGTCCAAATCCAGCCTCAGACACTTGACACTTACTAGCTGTGTGACCCTGGGCAAGTCACTTAACCCCAACTGCCTCACACACACAAAAAAAGATATGCATAGATTTAATTTTTTTTCCTTTTTTTCAAAATTCAATTGTTTTCAATGAACATATATATATATATGCATATATATATATTTTTTTCTCTGCCTCCTCCAACACTGGGGAAAATTAAAAACAAAACCCTTAAATGCCAAAGGAGAGATCATGATGTGTATGTGTGTGTGTGTGTGTGTGAAAATTTTGTAAGAAAAATACATGGTTGGGGCAACTAGATGGTGTAGTGGATAAAACACTGGCCCTGGATTCAGGAGGACCTGACTTCAAATCTGGCCTCAGACACTTGACACTTACTAACTGTGTGACCCTGGGAAAGTCACTTAACCCTCATTGTCCTGAAATAAAATGAAAAAAGATCATATTTATGTACATATGTGTCATTTTCCTCTATCTTTAATCTCTTTGTGGATACAAACCTAGTGGTACTGATCAAAGGATATACATAATTTAGTAACTTTCTGGTCATAATTCTAAATTGCTTTATAGAATGGCTGTACCAATTCACAGCTCCATCAAAATGCAACAATATTTCTGTTTTTTCTCAGACCTTCCAACATTTTTATTTTCCTTTTTTGTTAACTTTGTATGATTCACTTAATTGTAATATATTTCATGTTTCCTCTCTACTTGCACAACTACAATTTTAGTTCAGGTTATCATTACTCACTTGGACGATTGAAATTGCCCTCCAATTGGACTCCCTTCCTCAAGTCTTTCCTCACTCCAATTCATTCTCCACTCCACCTAGCTATTAAAATGATTTTTCTAAAGTATAAGTCTGACATGCTATACTCTACTCAATAAACTTCAGTGGCTCCCTATTACCTCTATAATCAAATACAAATCCTTCTAATGGAGTTTTAAAGCTCTTCACAATTTGGCCCCTTCTATTCTTTTCAGTCTTATCTTACATCATACTTTCCTCTGTGGACTCTACAGTCCAGCTGACTGGTCTACTTGCTGTTCTTCACATAGGAAGCTGTATCTTCTATCACTGTGCCTTTGCACTGCCTATTCCCCATGCCAGAAATGCTCTCCCTACTAATCTCCAACTCTTTGAATCCCTGCCACCCTTTAAGACTCAACTCAAGGGGCAGCTGAGTGGCACAGGGGATAGAGCACTGTCCCTGGAGTCAGGAGGACCTGAGTTCAAATCCAACCTCAGACACTTGACACTTACTAGCTGTGTGACCCTGGGCAAGTCACTTAACACACAAACAAAAAGACTCAACTAAAGTGCTACCTCCTGAAGGAGGTCTTCCCTTCTAAAACTATCTCATATGTACTCTGTGTGTATCTTACATATGACATTTTTTGTACATTTTCTCTCCCACTAGAATGTAAGATCCTTGAAGACAAGGACTTTTTGCTTTTTCTTTGCATCCCTAGAACTCATAACAGTGCCTAGACCATAGTAAATGCTTAATAAATGCTTGTTACTTGAAACTCATCAAGTCTATCCTCTATATACAAGAATGCCCTCTACCACATCTACACAAATAGTCATCTAGCATCCATTTGAAATTCTTCAGTGATGGGAAAACTCCCTACCTCTCAAGGTAGACTATCCCACTTTTGTAAAGCTCTAATTATTACGAAGTTTTTCTTTATATTCAACCCAAATCTGTCTCTTTCTAACTTCTTCCAATTGCTCTTCAATTTGCCTTGTGAAACTGTTTAAATTTTATTTAATCCACTTCCACATGACAGCCTTTAAAATACTCAAGAACAATCATCACACCCTTTTTTATGTCTTTTTTTCTCTGAACCAAATTGTCTTAATTATTCCATCCAGTTTTTATATGGTAGGATTTCCAGTCTCCTTACCTTCAGGTCACCATCTTTAATATGCATCCAACTTGCCCATGTGCTTCCCAAAATATGACATTCAGAGCTGAACACAGATATGGTCTGACCAGAGATGAATACATCTATTCCATTCTTCATTCTGGACACCATGTTTCTATGAATGTTTCATTTCTCAATAGACTGCACTTCTGACTTCATCTTCATGTCCCAGAAAATTCTTTATCCTAGAATTCATACTTTGGAAGCTTCCTCAGCCACTCCACTCCCTTGCTTTGATTGGATGGCTCCTCCAAGAATTTCCACTGAAGAAGTGCACTAGGTCATCCGTCTCTTCATTTCTCACTAGGTCTTAATCACATGAATAGTCATGTAGCCAGGAATCCCTAATTTTAAAAACCTGGGTAATACTTTACTTTTACTTCTTTTATAATGAATCATTAGATTCAGCCCCATTGTTTTATGCCATCAATATCTTTTTTTGGTTCTGACTTCATTATCCAATATATTATTAGCTATCTATAAAAGCTCTGTGTCATTTGGAAATTTGATAAGCATGCTATTTATGCCTTAATCAAAGCTGTTAATAAAAATGTTAAACACAACAGCATCAGAGATGGATCCCTGGAGTACTCCAACTAGAGACTTATCTCCAGGTTGACATTGATCCATTAATCACTATTCATTAGATTCAGTCAGTTATCCAGTTTAGAATCCAGCTAAATGTACTATTTTTTAACCCAGTGGCCATCAAACATTTTTGATAACACATATGCATACATACATACACTTCAAGCACTCACTGACAATGTCTATTATTTACTTATTAATTCATTATATACATTTCCTACTGTACTAATAATTATGTAGTTTAAAAAACTTACAAAAATAGAAATTCAAAAAAGAATGCAATAAAGATGAAGTAATATTTGACCCTGGAATTAATTCAGAACCATGGAGTTTATTGAGAAAAATCACTTTTGTAGCCATGTGGAAGATCATATGGAGAGTGAACAGACTCAATACAGGAAGATCAAGTAGGAAACTATTGTAATAGTCCAGGCAAGAGGTGATGAGAAGCTGAACTACACTGGTAGTTATATGAGTAAAGAGAAGGGGACAGATGTGAGATATATGGAAGTAGAAAAAAGATTTGGTAACTGACTAGATAAAGTGAAGTGAGTGAGAATGAACTGAGTCAGAGATGACACTAAGGTTATGAATTTGAAATACGGTGTTTCCCTCAAAAGAAGGAATGAAATTTGAAAGGCCATGGATTGTGGAAGGGGAAAGGGAGTTGAGAAAATAATGTAATTAGGGTTGTGTATATCGCAACTCATCATGCCTTCTCATCCTTTGAGATTTACTCAGTTCCACTTTAGATGAAAATGGGAATGGGGATGGGGTGCAGTTCTTATTCATTGATCATCACTCTGGAGCTCAGAACTCACTCTCCTAGGGCTACTTGCCACAACCACCAGGTAGTCTGAGGGAAAGACTAAGTGAGAAACTTTCCCAATGGCATTTGTATAGTTGATGCTTCTGCTCTAGATATCCAGGGAGTGGTTAGGTTAAAACTGTCCTGAAAGATCTAGCCTTCCATACTCAGAAGTGGGATTGCACATAGGACTACACAGTGTGCTTCCATAGTGAAGGGCAAATGTTGTGGTAGAAGTGAGATGAGTCTCATTCCCAAAGGAGACTGACCCTTCCATTTTGAAGACTACTGGTCTGCCCTGTACCTGTTCAACTTGTCCACAAGAATATCACAAGAGACTTTATCCCTGTTTCTTTCTGAGAGAAAACATAACTTCAGAAGGGGACACACACAGACCAATTTTATTACAACCTTTTAAAATCAAATAAACTTTAAAAAACAACTATATGTAACAAAGGTGGTGTGGGTATTGTTTTTATTTTTCTTCATGGAGATTATATATTTCCACATAGATCTATGTGGAAATATATAATCTAAGCTCACAGGAAGGTGAGGCCAGACAATATTAACATTTCCTCCCTTCATCCTTCTCTAAGGGGGACTGATTCCTCCCAAGAGAGGAAGGAATACTCTGTTCTCCTTAGAAAGAAAGGGGTACCAGACTAGAATTAAATCAATTTGTTCCCTTTAGTCTAGGAGATGTTATTTTCAGGTTCAAACTATAGCTCTTGATCACTCTTCCTTAAAAGGGGACGAGAGTCCTTAGATCTATATCCAAGACTTAAGCACATCAGATGCCAGTTCCACAATGAGCACACATAGCAAACAGCAAATAAACCCATTTGTCCAAGTTTATAGCAAGATAGAAATCACAGAAAGTATACACAGGAGACTATATACTAGATAGTGGTGAGTGAAGGACCTCTTTCATTGCAAGTGAAATAATTCAACTCAACCAAGAAAGCATCCAAAATCTCACTCGAGGGGAAATTCCTTAAAGTCTTTAAGTTCAACAAACTGAGGAAAGGGACACGATAGAGACTGACAGTTTCTCTATATGTCAGCTTCTTCTCAGAGTCTTTTTCCCTTCCTGGACCTGAAGAGAGGTTAGAATAATACTTCTTTTCTCTTGAAGCTAGAAGCCAAAAAAAGAGCCAGGATCTCTCTCCTCTCCTGATCTTACCAATTCTACCTGCCCTTTACATAGATATAGGATATGAATAATCATTCTCCACCACTGAGGAAAGAGTCCCATGCAATTGTCCCTCTGAGCCTAGGGTTGCATATGTATATATATATATATATATATATCAGAAGTTTTATATCACATATCACTAACAGGGGTTTGGTAAGCACAACTGCATATTGTTTCAGTTCCTTGGTTTGTAGCTTGCTTGAGTCTAGTGCTTTTGTACCATCTCCTCAATTATCTTGGATTTCAGTTCCTTTTCAATTTTTTAATGGCTCTTTTCCAGACCAAAGATTATTATTCTTTGTAGAGAAAACAGAAGGAAAATAAGAGTTGAGATTTACCTCTGCTTTGTTATTCAGTATCATCATTATCATTCACCTCAAGCAGTGAATCTACCTCTTCTTTATTTTTTCTCCTCTCTCCCAGTGTAGCAAAACTCCCCATTTTTGTTGTCCTTATGACAACAATGACTGAGTTTTATCATTTATGATGCTATCCTTAGGGCATCATGCCTCTTTTTTGTAACATCCATATTTACTTACCTTTGCTGTCATGTACATGATTTTTAAAGGTCTGATTTGGTCAATGAGTCCTGAATATTCACTTTCCATAGCTTGCTCTTTCCTTCTTTGGTGTATTATTTTTTGACTGAATTGGCAGGATTTCATTCTTGAGTATTTTCTCAGGGGTAAGGAGGGAGAGATGGAGAATTTCAGGCTATGATTAAACAATTGTCAGTCACAAAACTCTGTTCATTCCAACAAATAAGATAAACAGAAATTAAACATAGTTTTATTTTTAACTAATTTACCAAATGGAAATGTAACTATTTACCAAATGTAAGGAATTGGTAGAGATTAGTAGAAGAAGCTCAGCATCTAGGCCTTAGTTATATTTAAGACAATATTTCCCAAACTGTGATTTTTACTATCTACCTTTTCTTCTCTCCACTATTTTGCCCTCTTTCTTTTCTTTTGCATTTCTCATATATTTCTCATTCAGTCAATTTATTGTAAAATAAGGATTTGTAATGGGGAAGACAATAATTTTTTAAACAGTATTTTATTTTCCCCCCAATTACTGTAAAGATACTTTTCAACCTTCATTTTTGTAATATTTTGAGTTCCAAATTTTTCTCCCTCCCTTCTCTCCCTGTTCCCAAGGCTAGCAAGCAATCTCATACATTACAATCATGTTAAACATATTTCCACATTAGTCATGTTGTGAGAGAAGAATCAGAACAAAAGGAAAAAAATCACAAGAAAGAAGAAAAAAACTCCAACAAAAGTGAAAATAGTAAGCTTCAATCTGCATTCAGACTCCATAGTTCTTTTTCTGTATGTGGAGAGCATTTTCCATCATGAGTTTTTTTGGCATTGGGAGACAATAAATTTTAAAAGTGGCAGTTCAAAAGAGCAGCAAAAAGAAAGCAAACCCTACATTGACTAAATATTGGAGTCAGGTTAGAAACAGGTGAATTACATAAGGAGGCATGCAAATTTTATATAATCATATGCAAATGCAATGCAAATGAATTTATAGACCTCTGGTTGATAGACCAAGATGTGGTTGTGGAAAGTCATCATGGAGGTCACAGGTTTAAGATATTTGGACTTAAACAAAATTTTCACAACTCTCCTAATAATTAAAGGTACTAAAAAAAAACCTGTGCTGAAAGTGAATAAATATGAAATCACACATTTCCACTTAACTCATGTCATATTCTCTATCTCCCATACCTGAATTTTAATGAGTCTTGCCTTTTGGTCTGTCTCCTTTGTGCATTGTCCTCTGGGTTTAACTATTTCCACAATCAATCAAATATTTTTTGAAGGACTACTACATAGATGTTCTATTCTTTCTCTGTGCAGGTTTTTCATTTTTGTTTGTTTGTTTTGCATGGCAATGAGGGCTAAGTGACTTACCCAGGGTCACACAGCTAGTAAGTGTCAAGTGTCTGAGGCTGAATTTGAACTCAGGACCTCCTGAATCCAGGGCAAGTACTTTATCTACTGCGCCACCTAGCTGCCCCACCACCCCAGTATCTTTGCCAAGAAAACCTTATCCATGGTCACAGAGAGTTGGACGCAACTGAACAACAACAAAAGAAGCTCTATCAGCTTCATTTTGCCCTGCCATTCAGGATGGCTCTAATATTCTGTGTCAGGAAAACAAGAGGAGACTTTTCCCAATTATTCAATACATCTAGTCCTGGAATACATTGGGAATGAATGAGATCACTACAGGGTACAATCTGGGTCTCACTGGTCTAACAGTGAGGCGGACCCTTTCCATCATTTCCTCAAATATCTGCTTCCTAGAAACTCCCAACCTAAAATGGGGGCCCTTGGTCAGTCATCAAGCATATATCTCTGTTTAAGACACCATGCTAAATACTGGGGATATAAAGAAAGGAAAAAAGTCCATGTCCTAAACTAATGAGTAGACTGAGCAAATATAATGAAATTGGCAATACATCCAAAATTAATTCACTTACTCAGTGCCCTATCAATGCAACCATCAAAGGATTGCTTTATAGAGCTAGAAACAAAAATAATGGAATTCATTTGGAATAAAAAAAGGTTAAGAAGCTCAAGGGAAATGAAAAAAAAGTGGGAAGGAAGGGGACCTAGCAGTACCAGATCTTAAATTATACTACAAAGCAGAACAGATCAAAGCTATTTGGTACCAATTAAAAATATGGAGGTCAACCAGTAGAATAAATTAAGTATACAACATACAGAAGATATTTGATAAAAGTGAAGACACTAACCACTGTTAGTATTTAACCGCTAACCACTGAAGATACTAACTCATTATTCAGTAGAAACTACTGATAAAACTGCCAAACCTGCCTGGCAGAAATTAGGTAGAGATCAATACTTCATACCATATACCAAGATATGTTGTAAGTAGATACATAACTTGGATGTAAAAGTTCACATCATAAACAAATTAGAGCAGAGGGGGAGGTCGAAATTACCTTTCTGATCTGTGGATAGGGAAAGAGTTTTTGATGAAATAAGGAATAGAGAAGAACACAGAATATGAAATGAACAATTTTGATTACATAGAATTTTTAAAAAGTTTTGCACAAAGAAAAGCCAATGTAGTTCAAATGAGAAGGGAAGCAATTTATTGAGGAAAAAAATCTTTCCAGAAAGCTCCTTTGATAAAGGTCTCATTTCCAAGGTATCCAATGAACAGATTCAAATTTGTAAAGCAAGAACCATTTTCCAATGGTCAAAAGACATAAACAGGAAATTTTTAAAGAAAGAAATTTAAGCTACCAATAGCTATGTGAAAAAAATGCTCCAAACCACTAATAATTAGAAAAATACAAATTAAAGCAACTTTGAAATACCACCCATTAGATTGGTAAAGAGTACACAAAGGAAAATAACAAATAGGGGAAACCCATATTAATGCACTCTTGGTAGAATTGGCAACTTGAAAGCAATTTTGAATTATATCCCCAAAGTCACTAAACTGCACATTACCTTTGACTCAGTGATATCACTACTAAGATTATACTCCAAAGATATATTTTTAAAAAGAAAGAAAAAGGATCTATTCCTACAAAAATATCTATAGTGGTATTTTTTTGTGGTAGAAAAAAATGGAAACTAAGAGGATTCCTGTCAACTGGGGAATAGCCGAACAAATTAGAGTGTATGAAGGAAATGGACTATAATTGAGCTATGAAAATAATGAGAGAAATAGTTTTAGGGAAAAGTGAACTCTACATAACAAAGACAGTTTCATGTATTCTATCATGTAGATAGGTAATTATTAGGAATAAAAACAAAAGGAATGCAATCTCAGCCCTCAAGGGGTGTACATTTTAATATGGAAAGGCAACACATAAAGGTAAGTTGGGGGAATATATGGAACTGTTCATTGTTGTTAGTGTTTACCTTATCATTTTTAGGGAGATCATTAGGTTCTGGTGAGGCTGAGTCAAGAGGAGTCTTCTTTCTCCAACCAATTCCAGGCATGTCTCTATTTGAAATACACTGGGTTCTGAAATTGACTAAAATAAGGGTATGGGTGAGTGATCAAGCATAGTGACAGCCATTTGGGCCTCCTCTACCCTGCTGGTGACACCTTTAGCCCTTCTTCTTCCTTGTTCCTCTGTGGGCTTTCTGCCTGTACAGATGTCTCTGTACCTTCATGGGCTGTTTATTGATTTTAACCTTAAGAATCTCAGTGTGGGAATCATTCTTTCCATTCTGTCAGTTAGTTCTTAAGTGACAGAGTATGTATAGTAAAGGATCAGCTAGATTTGGTTTGAGGGAGTCCCAGGAGGTGGACACCTCCCACTTAATTAACCCCTTAAAATTCTCCCAAATGTCTCAGGGTCAAGATCTTTCGCAGTTAGGGGTTAACTTTTTTTTTTTTGGTGGGGCAATGAGGGTTAAGTGACTTGCCCAAGGTCACACAGCTATTAAGTGTCAAGTGTCTGAGGCCGGATTTGAACTCAGGTCCTCCTGAATCCAGGGCCAGTGCTTTATCCACTGTGCCACCTAGCTGCCCCCAGGGGTTAACTTTTTTAAGTTAACTTTTTCCCTCTATTAGCAACCCCTTATAAAAAGGATCTGAGCCTATTTTTCTGATTTCCCAGCTGGCTTTTGATAACCCTCCAGTTTATTCATGCAAAGTTCATGTATGAAGCTCTCTTCCTGTGTAATGCATTCTAGCTGCTCCCCCATTGCAGTTTGCTTAAAGCAGTAAGAGTCAGTTCATTCCATAATTCCTGAGCTCTCCTCTCTCCCCTGCTTTTTTTGGTAGTGTTCCAGTATCAAGGGCATCACTTCTCCTCATCCTTCTCTATCTGTGGAAAAAAGTTAGTCCTATAGAGAGATCAGGGAGAGGTGGGCATGGCTTCTCTCCATGGAAAACCATTAATTCCCATGATCAATATGGCTCTTCACTCTGGGCCTGGTAGGTTAGAAGCCTTTTTTTAAGCCCTGCTTAACTTTACATATGTCTGGTTATTTCAGATTTTGGAAATCCCACATCTAATGCTACTTTTTGGAGTTTGCTAACGCTTATTTAGATTTTTGATAGTGAAAATAATAAATGGATTAACCTTTGAATCTCAAAAGATTTATTAATGTGGTTGAAATATATACATGATGTGTGTATATATACATATATGCAAATATATGTGTCTATACACACATGTATATGTATCACCATATGCTGATATTATCATGACTGATCCTGCCTGCTTCAAGTGAAAGGATAGTTTCTGTGGCATTATAAAGTGGATGTTTGTTCATCTTGGATGGTAGTTTCTCAGCTTGTCCTTAACCAGAATTCCTGCACAGCCACTCCAGATTCTGTCCCTGCAAATGCAGTCTGCTTCTAATAGGTTGGGTTTCAAGGCCAGGTACTACACCAATCAATCAGTCAATCAATCAATAAGCATTTATTAAGTGCCCCCTATGTGCTAGTCACTGAGCTAAGCACTGGAGATACAAAAAGAGATAAAAGACAGTCCTTGTCCTCAAGGAGCTTATAATTTAATGGGCTATTAAGCCTTATTTTACTGGGCTTTGGGGGCACTAAACACTTATAAACCTGTGGCAGTAAGTACAGGCATTCTTCATTTTATTGTACTTAGATTTATTGTGCTTCACATCCAGATATACGTTTAAAAACAACCAAAAACCAAAAAAGAAACAAATTGAAGGTTTGTGGCAACCCTGCATCAAGCAGGACTATTGGAGCTATTTTCTAACAGCATGGGCTCGCATCATGTCTCATGTTACATTCTACAATATTTAAAATTTTTTCATTATTATCTGTTATAAAACTGTTAACTTAATTGATAAATATTGTGTATGTGTATGTTCTGACTTCTCTAATGACCTATTAATAACTCTTCAATGACCTCAGAGTGTTCAAGTGATGGGAGGAGTCAAACGATGGGGCAAATGTCATTGTATTATTTTAAGAAATTGCCCCAATCATCTCAACCTTTAGCAACCACTATCCTGATCGGTCAGCAGCCATCAACATTGAGGCAAGACCCTCCACCAGCAAAAAGAGTAAGACTTTCTGAAGGCTCATATGATGGCCAACATTTTTTTTTTGCAACAAAGTATTTTTAAATTAAATTAAATTAAAATTTTTTTGCAATAAAGTATTTTTAAATTGAGGTATGCACATTTTTAGACATAATACTACTGAACACTTAATAGATGACAACATAGTGTAAACATAACTTTTATATACACTGGGAAACCAAAAAATTTGTGTGACTCATTTTATTGCAATATTTGCTTTATTGCAGTGGTCTGGAGCTGAACCCAAAATATCTTCAAGGTATGCCTGGACTCAAATTACCACATTGAACATGACATTTTACCTATAGTAGACACATTTCATGCCACACTTGTAGCATATCTTCATTAGGGCAAATCCAGTCAGTAAATTGTCCCAGCTAATCAAGGAGGGTGGGAGAAATAACAGGAAGAGATCTTCTTATTCACCAAATGAGATATTTGAGTGTTACAAGCATAGTAGCCATTGAATGTTTATGATTTGTGTATCAGAAATTCGTTCATTTTATCTACCTGCTACAATAGGATCTAGATGTGGAAGTATCATAGGCTGTAAAGCTAGGAGGTGCTTCAGAGATCATTGAGTCTAATTCCCTTGTTTTACATGGGAGGACATGACTTCGACATCCGCAAAGTTGAAGTGATTTATCCAAGGTCACACAGTAAGTGACTAAACTAGTATTTGAATCCAAATCCTCTTCTTTTGACTTTCAAACCAGTGACCTTTTGATTCAGTGTTGCTTAGGAATCAGGACTCCTTTTTAAAGTTAAAAAAAAATCATTGACCCTTCACATTCCAGTAGTTGTAAAATTGGTGAATATTGATTGATAAAATACAGAAATCCTTCCTTCCTTCTATTTCTCTTTATTTCACCAATGATGAGGAATTTCAACACCACCAGATATTGGTCAGGAAAGATCAAAATAAGTATTAAAACAGTTCATTTTGATGTTTTTAGTAATCTGGTAAAAGAGTTATTCATACAGACTGGAGAATTAAAATTTTTGATTAAGACAGATAAATCTAAAAACAATAAATCTAGAATATAGGTTTTGATTCAATTCAATATGTATTTAATTGACTACAGATATACCATTATAAGAGGGCTGCTAAGTGCTGAGCCTGGAGGCAGGAAGGTATCTTCCTGAGTTCAAATTTGGCCTCAGATACTTACTAGCTGTGGGACTCTGGACAAGTCACTTGAACCTGTTTGCCTCAGTTTCTTCATCTGTAAAACAAGGTAGGAAAGAAATGGCAAAACCATTCCAGTATTTTTGCCAAGAAAACCCCAAATTGGGTCACAAAGAGTCAGAAACAACTGAAAAAAATGACTGACTGAAAATACCATTGTAATAGGTCGTGTAGGAACACAACATAAACATCAATTCATGGATCTAGCAAATATTATGTATGAGAGACACTGTGCTAGAAGTTTAAGGAATACAAAGAGTAAAACACAGACACTGTCTTTAACAGAGTTTATAGTTTAGGAAGGGGTAAAATAAATCTATACAAATAACAGAATAATAGATACAAATAACAGGTAGAATATGAGAGTGTAATCCATGACATTCAAACCAAGTGCCAAGGGATTTTACAGGAGAGGGAGAAATCACTTTTAGGGGAAAGGAGAAATCAGAGAAGGCTTCAAAAAATTCCAGGTTCCTGGCCTTGTTGGGTAACCCAGGGGTTCAACCCTGGCTGAACTGGTTACATAAGGCTCTCTTTAGTGAAGGCAGTAGTTGTCAATACTGAGAAAGAGAGAGAATCCCTGGCCTCATCCAGGAGGAAATTCCCTGAAATCTCTATTCCCCCAAACTGAAAATCAAGGCATATAGAGGCTGGGCTCTCCTACATTTGTTTGTTCCCAAAGTCTTTTTCTTCCTCAAAGAGAGTTTAGAACCAAAATATCCTCTCATTTACCAATGAAGACAGCCTTATACAATGGTAGCAGGCTTGAATCCTAGGCTACACCTACATATGGATATGAGCCAATAAAATGTCAAATGAATATTAAGAAAATAACTGGTAGGACTTTAGAAGAAGGGGTGATCAATATGGGTTGGCGAGTCCAAAGAAAATTTTTCAGAGAGGAAGTGGAACTTGGTTCTGGCTTTGAATGACTGGTTTTAGAAAGGAGGAAGCTGGGATGAAGATATCCTAGATGGTGAAAGTATGTGGTGATGAAACAGCAGAAGAAGCAAAGGCTGAAGAGTTGTGGGAAGGGTGTTGGGTTACACTGAGGATGTCAGCTGGGCTACAGCAGAGGGTTTCTGTTGGGGAATGTTCTTTCCTGGGAGTAGCCTGAGATATTTTTAGGGGAAGGATAAGACCTTTGGTTTTATTTGCATAGAGTTCCTTTCATTAGTGCAAATCAGCAATTTCTCTGCAGCATCTAGTCTTAAATAATGCCTGCAAAATCAAGAAGTTAAGTGAATTGCTCAACGAGCGATCTGTCACATAACTAGCACTTGACAGCAAGATGGACTTGAACCCTGGTCTTTCTGACTGAGACTTGCTCTCAATCCAGTACACCACAGCATGCCTTGGATATGGTGGGACAGAGGACCTGTTACCACAGAGCTCTGTGACATTGGATATTCAGGAGTTCCATTTGATGCTCCCGAGGTGAGTAGGAAATTGGGCCTTGGGAAAGCAGAAAGAGAGAGATGGGAATTCACGTGACAGGTGGACAGGTGGCAGGATCTGATAGTTTTCCGAGCAAGGTGCACACGAGTCACTAAATAATGCTCGAGGTTTATGCCACAGAAAATAACATTTCCTTACACCTTGATTAAAAAAAGAAAACAAAAGATAAATTAGTAACGTTTTTCTCCCTCTTTTTTTCTCCCTTCTTCCTTTGACCTACCTCCATCCCACCCTGCAACTTTCCCATCGAATCAGAGCAGGGGCAGTGGCGTACGGGACGCAGAACCAGAGGCATAAGGGTCCCTGGGAAAAGAGAAATGCAATGCCACCCATTTTGCCTTCCTATTCCCCCAGTCTTTCCCAAGGAAGTAAAGTCAGGAGGGACCTCCCAAACCGGTTTCTGAATCTGGCTCTTCCCTTATTCGGTTCCCCTACCCCGCGTCCACGGTCCCTGTTCCCGTGCTAGGTGTCCGACACTCCCAATGACCCGCAGCTCTCCTCTCTCGGGTTTCTCTGCATGCCTCCTTTCCGCAGCGGGGCTCCCCTGCGCGCCCCGGGTTGGAGAGGGTAGAGGCGGGGTCTCTCAGTCTCTGCACCTGCCCTGAGGGCGGGGCAGGGAGCCCAGGGCCGCCCCCTTCAGGGCTGCAGCGGTGGAGCCGACGCGTGCGAAGCTCCTGCCTGCCAGCCTGCCTGCCAGCTCCAAGCCGAGTCTCCTCCTCCCCCTTCTCCCCGTGCCCTCCCTTCCCTGCCCACCAGAACGCACCTCCAGCCAGCGTCTCCCTCCAACCTCCCCTCCCTTCTCCCCTCCCCTCCCCCAGGCTCCCGCTTCGCCTAGCACTTCTTACTCTCTGGCCACGGTCTTCTGCCTCTGCAGCCTCGTCCCTCTTAGTCCCTTGCCATGGAGCCCGCCACAGCCAGGGAGCATGGCAGCCCCCCGGAGCCCAGTGCCCTGAAGCCCCCCGAGGACAGCTCGCCTTTAGCTACGGGCTCTCAGCCTTACCCAGGCCGAGAGCCACCGCAGGAGGAGCGGCATCTCCGGATCAGCGAAAGCGGCCAGTTTAGTGACGGGTTGGAAGACAGAGGTGAGTGAGCGGTAACCTTAGCTCCTCTCTTCCCATTTTCGAGCTCTTCGTTTAGCCCTCAGTCTCACAACTTCTCCACGGGCTAGGCACGGTGGGAGCGGATCAGGGCTCCTTGGACCGGGCGATTTCCACTCCTCTCAGCCAGCAGCATCTCTTCTTCTTCCCCATCTTTGGGACCAGTGTTCTGGGGGCCTCTGTCCTCCGCCCTTTTCGGGAGAAAGCTCTGGTCTCCGTCTCCTTGCGCCGAAAATAAGTGGTTCTATCTTGGAGGGATCGAAATGAAACGGCTTGCTTTGCAGCCGATCCTTCCCAAAGCCGGCTTTCTTCACTGCTACCGCTTTTGAGGATTCCAAGGAAGATGTGTGTGTGTGTGTGTGTGTGTGTGTGTGTGTGTGTGTGTATGTGTGTGGGGTTGTTTCCTCTTCTCCCCTTGGGTACCTCCATCCCTCCACCTCACCTCCCCCCCAAATGTGGCCAGCTTTCTCCTAACAACCCTTTTCGCTTTTCTACCAATTACCCTTCAGCACCACACCTAGGAACTGTCACCATCCCGCTCCACCGAGAAAAGTTTGAGGGAGACATTTCGGTCCCTGAGGCTGGGGCTTCCTTGGGACCCCGGGGCCCGTGCCTCACTGCTTGGAAATACCTAGGGTTTGAGCCCTCCAGCTGGTGGGTGCATTTCTCATTTTTCCTTGGTAGCCTGGTTACAACTCTCCTTCCAGAGGCGCGCCGACATCCCCGGTCCCTCCACCGTGGCCTTGCCAAATCATGGGGTATTCACCATCTGCGGGGGTCTTGGCTTCTTACTCAGTCATTGCTAGTTCCCCTTTTGAATATTTCCAAACGCGGATTTAGCTTTTCCGGGTTATTTCTTCGATCTTGGGGCTGTGTCCATCTCAGAGCCGAGACCTCTGGGTTCCAACACCTGAGGACAAGTGTGGGAGTACCAAAGAGAGGAAGGGACAAGGTAGCGAGAGAGAATTCGTTCTTTGTGTTACAGCTCAGGCCAATTTGTATCGCATAGTCACGTACTTTATGTCCCAGGTCATAGTGGATCTGTTTGGGTAGCAAACTTGACCCATCTTTTGGTAAAGAGAAAGGCAACACAATTTTGGAGGACAAAGGTGGCTCCTGATTGCTCTAAATCCAAGAGCTTTGCTGAATGAATCTAAAACCCAGGAGTTTATATACCAAGGCAATATGAAATATCTCTGCGGTTTATTATTGATCAGTTATCTCTCTCCTCTCAACCACCCCTTCCCAATCTGTTGTTATCACATCCCTGTAATGGCTTTTAGTAACAAAACCTAAACTCTTGACTTCTCAAATCCTTCTTTCGGTTAACTTCACGGAACGGCGATGATTTGATGATGTTCATATCTTTCTCCCCTTTCTTCTTTTTCTATCCTTCCACCCCCTTTCATCTTTTTAGGTTCAGACTGCTTGCAGAACCTAGGTCTCTGCTTCATAGCTGTACCCTTACTTCCTTTCTTTCCCAGGCAGGCACTGGTTCCTGAAGAAATAAGCACTTCACAATTTAGGATTTTTAGTTGTCTTAACAGAGCCACCTGGTCTATTCATTAATTAAAGTAGAATTTCACAAAGAATCATCAGGAGAAATTAAATTCATTTAGCCTTCCCTGACTTAGAAATCTTTATTAGAAGAAACATTCTATTATAGCTTGAGATCAATTTGTGTTTTGCAGTCTTATTTGATTTATGCCCAATTTCTATCCTTTCTCAACTGTGTGCCTGTTTGGTATTTAATGTCCTAATGCATGACCCCCATTTTTTTCCTTCTGAAATTTAAAACTGTAGAATTTCAAATAGAATGAAATGGAAACAGCAACTCCCAGAGAATCAGCAGAGAGCTTACAGACAATTGGAACTGCTCCAAATGCACCGAGTTCTGCAAATGCCTTGGCGTTTCTACCCTTCTCCTGTTTCCCATATACTTAACAAAACATTATGTAAAGGAATATTATAGGAGACCTTGCAGGTAGCAATGTTCTTGTTTTGATCATATAAGAGTTTTGAAGAAATTTTTTTACAAATTAAAACCCAAGATCTTATTTTGAGCTGAAGACAGCCAGTCACCTGCCTTGAGCTTATTTTTGTAGCATTGCAGGTTATATTTAAAAGATGGCCTATTTCTCCCCACCCCTCAAAATGATAATTTTAATAAAGTACTATTTTGTAACTTGTAGCAGAAATATGAGAAAAATCTCTCATTCCTTGGGAATTCATTCTAGGTTATTTTTGCTGGTAAACTGATTTTCATTTTTCCCCACTCCATGAGTATGAATGAATTTGCTGCCTGTTCATGAAATATGTCAATGTGTGAATTCAGTGCATGACACATACAATAGCTTGGATTTCTCATTCCTGCTTCTTTCCCACCCAGCCTTAAGTATCCTTTGCAGTATAGCTGGCTCCTTTGCCACAAGATGTTGTTCACTTGCTTTTTGAAACTGAAAGGTAAAGTAAATGCAAAGCGGTGACATTCTTTAAGGGGGAAAACAAAAGGAAAAAACTAAACCTCATTTATGGGCCAGATCCTGGACAACAAAGAGCTAAAGTTGAAGACTTCATTTTTTAAAAAAAGCAAATCATATTGTTATCTTGGAAAGTTTATTGCAGTATTTTTGTCTTTGTTTTTTAAAGTGAAACAACATGGCGTAATGGAAAGAATATTGGACCTGGAACCAGAAGAGCATGATTTGAGTCTTATCTCTGCTACTTATTGGCTATATAACTCAGGGCAAGCCTTTTTTTTTTAACTCCCTTGGTTTCAGGCTCTTCATTTTAAAGTAGGGATAATACAGGCATTGTTTACTTTATGGTGTTACTATTAGGAAAATGATCTATACACTCTAAAGCAGTATATAAATGTGAGATTATTAAGAGATTGCATATTATTTATTATTATTATTATCATCATTGACCTGAAGAGGGCCTTTGTATAGTCTTATTTCTATTTTTTTGGTAATCAGTTACTTAGAATAAGGAATCTTTGGCAATCCTGTCTGTCTACTGTGTCCCTGGATTAAATTGCCTGCTTCACAATGGCTTAAACACCTCCTGGTATTGGGGGAATGGGGATCATCTGGATTTGCTGTTGCCATACCTCTCCCTGGAAAGAAAACTGGCTTTGTAATCATAGGATCAATACTGCCTTTAACACTTATTACCTGTATAACCTCAGACAAAAGTCTCTTACTCTCCTTGTGCCTCAGTTTCCTCATTTGTACAATGGAGGTGTTGGGCTAGATGATCTTTGAGGTCCATTTTGTCCCTACGATCTTGCCCCTAAACTCCTCTCCCTCTGTTTCTAGTCTATTCGACTAGGTCCAGTCCTTTTCAGAGCTCTAAGCTTAGAATGGGCTGTTGTGAGTCAGTTGTTGAGAAATGAATGATGAAGTGATTCTTAGACTAGTCCCAAAAAATTAATTCAAGGGAGCTCACATTATAGTTGAATCAGAGAGTACTTATATAGGAGGGGAAAAGAATCAGGGATATGTTGCCTTGAAGAAGGAAGTCTCCCAGAGGCAGCTAGATGGCATTGTGGAAGAACTTAGAATAAGGAAGACCTGAATTCAAATGCTACCTCAGGCATCTTATTAGCTGTGGGATCCTGCGTGTGTGTGTGTGTGTGTGTGTGTGTGTGTGTGTGTGTGTAAATCACTTAGACATTTTCAGAATCAATTTCCTCAGTTGAAAGTGATGATAAAAATGCCACTTTATCTCATGGGATTCTTGTAGAAATCAAGTGAAATTATATATGTAAAATACTTCACAAACCTTAAAGTGATATATCCATGTTAGCTAGTTCCCTTTTTCTTAGAGCAGGGCTTATATTTAGGTAAAATTCTGAAATGAACAAAATTTCTTTGTGTGCCTATCTACCTCTGCTCTATGTGCCAAAATGTTCCTTACCTATAACTGAAGCTCCCTTAGATTTATCTTTGTACTCAGCTAGATGTGAAGAAGAAAGCAGTAAGATTGGATTGATTTTATAGTAGGGCTGAATGACAACTCATTCTCAAATGAATTCCCAACTGGTAAAATATTAGGTTGGTAGCCAAGAAAAATGAAAATATTCAGGGAATAGAGCTAAAAATCTTTTTTTTTTTTTTTTGGCTAGTGTAGTAGTATTGTATGGGTGGATTTTTGTAAGTAAGGTATTTTAAAGTTGGGAATGTCACACTTTTCTCTGCATTTTAAAGCTAATCTCTGAGCCGAACTGCTGGATTACCATGTTCTCTGCTCAGTTGGGTTCTTAGGATGGAATCTCAAACCATTTTTGGTAGGTGGATATAGGAAGGGATTGGTAGAAACAAAGAAGGTTGATCAGTTCCAGGACTGTCTTCATAGCAGTTATACTCACTGGGGAGAGAATAAGGGGTTGGTTCATGAGAGGAAAAAAATATATACTTTGATTGATTATAGGGTCAAATTGCAGCTTCATTGTGGGGGCAGACCAGTGATAAGTCAGAAAGATACCTTCTCATTCCTAGAAATTCCTCCAGGCAAATGTTGGCTGACTGGTGTGGGAGAAGAAACTTATGTTGTATCTGATGCCCGGCGTGTTGTTGGCAGTGGGTAAATTCACCATAATGAGGATAAATGTTATGAGGCTAAATAGAAAACTCAAATCTTCATAGTTTGTCTCTGAATTTTAAATCCATTTCTAAAAGGAAACCTTAGCTTCCCATTCAGCAGATAAACCTCTGAAGTACTGTCATTGTCAAAAGCATCTACCTTGTGAATTGCTTATACAAGTCAATATTCAATACAGCTTTATGCAGTGGTGAAAATCCAGTGTCAAAGATGAAAGATTTTTATTTTGTCATCTAGGGTAGCACAGAGAAATTCTGTAGGGGTAAGGGACAGTAGCAGTGAAAGGAAGAAGTACAATAAAAATCCCCAAGGTTTTCATAATCATAGCTAACATTCACATGAATGGGACAGTAATATTCAGTAAGAAGAGGTAATTTTCTACAGTTTAGGAAAGAATAGACATAGAGAAGTGCTGTATTTGAAATTAAGATTATCTTTAACTCAGGCAAAATTTGATAAGAGAAAAGATCTCTTTTATTAAAGTATGTTTATTGAAGGCAGTCTAGGGAGAAATGGCAGTGTTTATATTTTCCACTTCTAAATGTACCTGTCTGCTTTAATATGTTGCACTTTTAGACACAATAAACTGACTGGCTTTAGAAAGTATTCTCCCTCCTTGCTCTGTTTAATAACCTATCACTTTGGAATCATTTAGTCAATAAACAAGCATTTGGTCATTGCTTATTATGTGCCGGACACTGGGAAAGAAGTGAAGGAGTTCCCATGGGATTCCTACTTCTTGGATGAAATGAAAATATAGGAGATCAAGGACTAATTGATGCCCATTCATTTAGATGCTATGTGATACAGGTGATCTGTAAACCAAATACTTCATTTCTGAGTCCATTTATTAGAAAATAGAATATGTCAGGGCCTTTTTGCTTATAAACTGGGCATCTGGGGTAGTTTTCTTAATTCTAACTGGTTATTAAGGTACTGGAGTTCATTCAATGACTAGTTCATGGATTTGGTAAACTCCCATTTTACCTAGAATGGCTGGAAATTGAGGTTTGGGATAACAGAGACTAGATGGGTGATAACTTTTTAGATAATTAGAGTATAATAAAATACAATGACCACTGAAGCTATAGTGAATATAATCTTGCAGGCACTTGTAATACTTCAGTCTTATCAATGAAAAAGTATACAATTTGGTATCATGAATGTTGAAGGTAGGAAATTGGATGAAATCTTTCCTACATAGGCATTTTTCTTTTTCTATATTCTGTAAGCATTCCAGAAAAATTCCCAATATCCACTGTTTACTTTTTGGTTTCTCAAGGTTTTAACTTGATTTACTAGATAACTACAAGGTACTCAGTTATGTGAAGAAAAGGGACAACTGTCTCAAATTTTTTTTTGGGGGGGGCTATTTAGGTTAAGAAAAACAGGAATTTTGTCATTGGTTCATTGCTTTTGTGTGTAGTACTAGATAGTACTAGATAGCTCTTGCTCAGACGATCAGGTGGATAGATAAATTCAAATTAACACCTACTCCTGGGGAAAAAATTGAAAGGTTATAGCTTCTTAAAAGTGGAACTTCAACATCATCTTCATATATAAAGGGTAGCATTATCATAATCAGTCTTTAAGATTGGTCTTAATGACCTCATTATAACTACCAAAGTTGCTAAATTTACATTTAAGAATTGATTAGGCATTGTTAAATCTGGTTATAGGTTTCTTAAGAGAGAAATAAATGAGTTCCCTGTTTATTAATTTTTTTCTTTATTTTTCTTGTCAGGTTTACTAGAAAGCAGCACAAGACTAAAACCCCATGAAGCTCAGAACTACAGAAAAAAGGCATTATGGGTATCCTGGTTCTCCATCGTTGTTACCTTGGCATTGGCAGTGGCTGCCTTTAGTGAGTATTGAATAAATTACAAAGCCATACATACACACTAGCCTTTTAAAAAGTGCTCACATTGGAGGGGCATCCCTTTTGATTTAGTTCAAGATGATTTGGAACACTTTAGTAGCTCTCTGGTGAAGTATGGTCTTTATATTTTAGTAAAATAAGGAAAAGCTATTATTTTCTTTTCTGTAGAGAGAAGTGATGGTCAAGAAGAAATCAGTGGGGGCTTTGGTGCTAATCAGAATATATATATAACATATATATATATATGAAAATATATGGTGGTTATCAGTTGAAAAAGGAAAAATATTCTGTTGGTAGATTGCCTTCAGCCTTGGATGACAAATATAACAAATACATATCCTTGACATTCATCTCTTGAACCTAATGCAGACAGATGAATGAAACATTGTATGGTATTTTTTCTCACTTTCCTCACTATTGTGCATATATATTTTGGAATGGCATTGTGTGAAGACTTCAGTTTTTCCTCTGCTTAAAACGCCCCCAACAGATTCTTATTTGTAGTATCTACCAAAAGAAAAAATATTAATTTCAATCAAGAACAAATAATTAAAGAAAATGGAATTTCCTCTGTGCATAGAAAATCATGTTTTTTCATTTAAAAATTCTGTGGCATGAATTTCTTTTGCAAATGTTTGCCATAATGAGAACTGTGCACAGTGGATGTTTTTATTCATTATTAAGAGATTCATGTGCTCAAGCAGTGACACATTGGAGCTCAGTTTCCATATAAAAACATTGTGTGTGTGTGTGTGTGAGTGTGTGTGTATGTGTGTATGTGTGTGTGTTTACACACTGGGGGGAGAGAACAATTTATTTCCCTTTTGAGAATACTTTATCACCTTAACAGAAAGATCTAGGTTGTAAATGACATATATCACCCAAGATGTCTGAATCAACATTCTTCAGAATCGAGTGTGTATATATACAATATGTATATGATGGGGGTTGGGGTTGGGAGTGATGGGAGAGGGAAGCAGCAAATTATGCTTTCTAGAAGCTGCTCCAGCATGTGTGTTGTTCTAATCGGTAATGTTGGACCTGCCGCTGGAAGTTGGTGTTAGCTCCCAAGAGGGATTATTAGGATTTGACCAAATGCTCCCTTTAAAACTTGGCATATATTACTTGAAGCAGTTTTATATTAGAAACACATTCCATTCCTTGGCTCCAGAAACAAACATTTAAAAGTAAGCCACAATGCATTAGAGAATATAAACATTTATGAGGGAGTTAGAAATCTAATCAAGAGAAATTATTATTTCTGGAATCTTGTCCCCCCACCACCACCCTGACTCTTTTCCAGCTGAAATCAGATAAACAAGCCTGTCTGTTGTCCCCCAAGGATGATTTGGTTGTGGTGGTTGTGTTAGACTCTATGGATCAGACATCATAATTTACATATGTAAAGGAAGTGGATCAGATGAAAGATGGTTGAATTGGGAAGGAGCATAATGGCTATTCAAGCACTTCCATGCCTAATAAAGCCATTGTGGCTTTATTATTTGTGTGTCTGAGGAAACAAATATAAAGATATATTGAGGAAATCTCTTTTGTTTAGGGAGGACTTTATTAGATATAGCAAGGGGAAATAATGTTAGAAAAAACAACTTGTTAGGGAATAGAGATTTTTACATTAAAGATCAGGTAGGTTATCTTATAAATGTTACATTTCCTCTTCTGGAATGGAAAATGACTGCCACTCCTGTATCTCCCTTTCCCCTAATAAAAAATGTTGAATAAAATGCGGAGAAATTGAAGGTTGAATTTATTCCCCAAAGGATCTTTATTCCTTTATCTTAGCAATTGTTCTAGCTAAACATGAATAGTATTGCTACTTCCTTATCTTTAGTGCTAAATAATAAAAGAATATATATGTATGTATGTGCATATACATATATACACACTAGGCTATATGGCTGCATCATGTAATAATCATGTATATACTATATACACACACATACACACAGAGGTCCAGATCCTTTGCATAGAGATTCTCTTCAATGAATCACTTCCATGGCTTGTTGATCCCACTGAGATAATTCTGGGAACATCCAAAGTTAATTGCATTCCATGTATTTAATGGCTAACCATACCAGCAGGCCCAAGCTAGAAAAAACATTGAAAATATAAGATAGATATTTAGGGCAGAAATACACGGTAAAGAAACAAACCATCACTGCCCATATTTCCAGTGAATGGCTACCTCATATCCACTCCCCTTTCCAGTAACTGGGGATATAATTACCTCCATAGGCGTAAAACTCTTATAGGAAAGGCTTGGCCAATGTCTCTCTGCAGCTAGAGACAAAATGAGATGCTATAGTGTACGTAGTTCCTGCAATTTTGCTCATTCCTCTAGTGAATCTACAGCTAGAGTACTCTAGATGTTTTCTTTCCTTGCTTCATGGGGTCTCAGGAACATTTCAGACTCTGCCATAATTATCCCCATTTTCCCTCATGACTCCCTTCTTCCTTTTCAAAAGCTGATATTTCTCCCTAATTAATAGTTGTGTCATGGGTACATGATATCATGGGAAATAGAATCCTTATTCTCTTTCAGTGCATGCTTGTGTTTTGGGTTCAAGTATTCTAGGAAATAAAGCCTTTTCCTATCAGCCATGCCATTTGCATACTTAATTTGAGAATTTCACTTATAGGATGGTGTACCAGTTTCATTCATAAACATACACACATATACATACACGTATATAACTGGTACATCATTTATATACACATAAACACATATAAAACACACCGTTCTCTAAGTGAAAATTTTAAATAATGTAAATAACATGCCTGATAGGAAAAGGCTTGATTTCTTAGAATACTCTCTCTCTCTCTCTGTGTATGTATGTATGTATGTATGTATGTATGTATGTATGTGTGTATGTGTGTATGTGTGTATGTGTGTATGTGTGTATGTATGTTGTTATTGTTGTTTAGTTGTTTTTTGGTTGTGTCTGACTCTTTTTGACTCCATTTTGGGGATTTTCTTTGGCAAAGATCTTGGAGTGGTTTGCCATTTCCCTCTCTAGCTCATTTTATAAATGAGGAAACTGGGACAAACAGGGTTAAGTGACTTGCTCAGGATCACACAGCTAGTAAGTGTCAGAGGCCAGATTTGAACTCAGGAAGGGGAGTCTTCCTAACTCCAGGCCCCATACTCTATCTACTGTACAATAAACTGCATATCTTTATATTTATATCTATAATCTATGAATATATACTACAGATCTATATCTAAATATATCTATATCTATCTTTCTACACCCATATGGATATGTATTATGGATATATATGTATATATGTGTGTGTATATACACACATGTATGTATATATAAATAGTATACAAGCTATACCATTTGTAGTGTGTTAGGCTAGCTTTTCTTTAATAGGCACTGAAAGCATCCTCAGGGGACTAAAGAGCCAGGCTATTGATATCACTTCCTGATCATCTCAATACAAAAGAGCCACAAGGAGCTTTAGGTTGATTCTGCAGCTTGGCTGATAGACCACAATGGGCAACGTTGATAGGGGAGCTTTACTCAGCTAAGTCAACTTGGGACATCCTTAATGCATAACCTTGTTAAATATTCTTTTCTTGTTATAGTTAAATAAATCTCCTCTCCATCCACTGCATTACCTTTAGTAAAGAACAAGTACTTTGTGTAAATCTTTTGTTAACTGTTGAATGATCTATGAGTGTTTCATTTAATTTCATTCCAATATTGATCATAAACACCTAGGGTCACTAGTAGTGCCTAGTACTGCAGGCATTGGTCTAAGTAAGGCTCAGCCTAGGTAACATCCATCTTTTTTTTTTTTTTTTTGGTGAGGCAATGGGGGTTAAGTGACTTGCCCAGGGTCACACAGCTAGTAAGTGTTAAGTGTCTGAGGCTGGATTTGAACTCAGGTACTCCTGACTCCAGGCCCAGCATTCTGGGCCCTAGGTACCTTCTATTCTAGTGGAAATAAAGTCTTTCTCTCATTCTGCAGATGTCTTGTTTCCAATGTATCTGCCCTTGACCTATCATGACTTCTTTTTAGCAGGTTTGGTCCAGTGAGGCTTAATTAGACTTGTTTTCCTTTTTTATCTCAGTGGCCCAAACTTTAGGATATTGGGGCCATGCAAGATCAACTTTTGTTTTGTTATCCCTTGATCAGGTTTGTTTTTACATCCTTGATTAATCAGAACAACTTAGTAACTGGGAGGGTGTTCTTGCTACTCTTCCAGCATTAGGAACAACCATATTGTTTTGTTACATGATGCAGCCATGTAGCCCAGTGGGTAGAGCACTGGACTTGGAGTCAGGAAGATCTGAGTTCAAACCCAACCTTAGATGCTAACTAGCTATGTGATCCTGGGTAAGTCACTTAACCTCAATCAGTATCTTTCCTCACCCCAAAAATACCTCACAGAGTTGTTGTGAGGCTCAAATGAGAGAATATACATCAAATGCTTTGCAAACCTTAAAGTACAATATTAATGCCAACTATTATTATTGCCAACCTAATGAACTCTACAATCACTGCATTGCTTTTTGAAATGGTCTTTCCAATCCAACCAAAAAGCTAGAAGCTTTTTTGTCCCACTTTGGGAAGTTAGGAACTTCATGTACTTATCCCCTATACTCTTGGTGCTACCAAATTAATTGTCCAGTTCCTGAAAACATTTGGGGACAGTAATCCTATGATGCTTCATCTTTAGGGTCTATATGATGGCTAAGTTGACTCTCTAGTAATCTACATTTCTCTGCTGCAGTTCTGGCAAATAAAAGTAAAAACCTGAATTCATAGCCGTCTTCCAAACTTGATTGGGGCAGGGGATTAAAGGGCCAGGCTTTGATATCGTTTCCTGATCATCTGAGTAAGAGAGGGTCAAGATACTCCAAGTAGGTTCTCATTTTGGGCTGATCGACCCCAATGGGCAAGTCAGGCAGGAGAGCTGTACTCAGCTGAATCAAGTTGGGACATCCTTTCTGTATATCAGTTGACTATTCTTCTCTTGTTATGACTAAATAAATCCTTCCTCCTCACTCCCCACTACATTGCCTTTATAAATGATCCTCTGTCTCCCCCAATCAAGCATGTCTTAGGCACAAAACTTCACAGAAAATGTAGTCCTTGCATTTCTCCAATCAACACATGTATTTGGTCTAAGCATCCCAAGAAACAATCTTTTCTCTAGTAGTCATGCCTTTGACACTTATGTTTCTTTATGGGCATTAAAACTAGATGAATTAATGTCTTCCCCCCACCAAAGGCATAAAGTATGATGTTTTTAATAATACAATTAAACTAAGTACTTGTGGTATTAATAGGACAGTCACATTAACCAGATCATTTCAAACCTTCTAGTTGTGATGACCCAAATGTATGAGCAATAGGTATTTTAGGTCCCATACAAAGCGTCATCTACACTTTGAATTTAAGTTCTTTTGTGTGCTGTACATTTCAGAGGCTATCCTTTTCCTGGTGCTGTGACTGATGTTTGGAAAAGCAGTCCTAACTAAGGAATCGAAACAGATTGTATTCAGAGATTCAGGATAAATTGAAATGTGTCTAAAGGAAAATTTCAAGTTTCAGAAAAGGTGACACAGAATGAAAAATAAAGTGACACAAAAAAGCATAGAGATAATATATTCCAAAAACCCAGACCATGGTGTGATGCCCTAACCTAGTTTGACAAGTCACCACTTTGTTTTTTCCTCAGCAAAAATTAGTTGGTAGAACAAACTGGTGTGGTGTTTGCAAAATATCAAAACATTCTGAGATATTAGTTGAAAAATAAGTCTTTGGTGTGTCAAAGCATTCACATGGTCTTTATTTCCCCAGCCAGTTGGTTTTGTTGTTGTTGTCATTGATCCAGAAGCATTTATTCTTAAAAAAATACATTTTATTTATGCAGTCTATCTTTACATAACCTTATTTCTGCACAAGAAAAGACCCCTTAATTTCCTTTTAAATTGGACTCTTTCATTTGACTAGAGGCATTGATTAGAAATAGGGGTAGCCATGATGGGAAAGATGAGGAAGGATGGCTGCTCTGTGTGTAGATGCATAGACACAGAGTTAATTAATCTGTTTGGATCTCTGGTTCTTCATATATGCAAAAGGGAGAGACTGGAAATAACAGGTGTATACTAACTTCTTGTTGACTGACTCTGTAAGAGGAGGTACTTCTAGTCACAGATCTTTCCAGCAGAAGTTATTTCCCACTTTACAAATCTTATAACAATTTGTACTTCTTTTATGCATTTAAAGTGTTCCAATCTATACAAAATTTATGCACCTAATTTTTTATTGAATTATGAGCTCTTTGAGGCCAGAGATGCTGTCTTATTTCTTAATTGATCTTTGTATCTGCCTAGCATAATGTCTTAAAATAAGATTTTTCTTAAATGCCTATAGATTTGAATTAGTTAAATAAAAAATAATTATCCTAATTGAGCAACCATCAGTGAAAATCATCAAATTTCAGACTGGAAGGGAATTTAGAGGTCATCTAGTCCAATTACATAATTCTACAAATTAGGAAACTGAGGCACAAAGAAGGTACAGTGATTTGTTCAAGGTCAAACAGATAAATAGAAGAGCTGGGATCTGCAATTAGGTTTTCTAATTTTAAATCTAGTGCTCTTTCTAGTAGGCCGTGTAAATTTTTCCCCCAAGACAGCTACCTTACTTGTGTTGCTATCAGTGAACTGTTGTGACCATTATCAACTATATATGATAATCAAATATTATCAAACATATCTCAAGTATCCAATAATTATCAGTAGCATTGCATTGGATTGGTGTAACAGATGCTTTTACATCTAAAGTAGTTAGAATACTTCGGTATATATTTGGCTGACTTTTTATATTATCATTGTGAATTTTAGGGATAGGCATGGTTATTTCCATTTTACAGATTAGCACACTGGAGAGGAAGGGAAGGAGGAAGAAAATGAGGATTTTGTTGTTCTTGTTATTCAGATATTTTACTCATGTCCAGCTCTTTATGACTCCATTTGGGTTTTTCTTGACAAAGATACTAGAATGGCTTGCCATTTCCTTCTCCAGCTCATTTTACAGATGAAGAAACTGATGCAAACAGGGTTAAGTGACTTGACCAGGGTCACAGAGTTAGTAAGTGTCCAAAGCCATATTTGAACTTTGGTCTTCTAGACTCCAGGCCCAATATCCTATCCATTGCATCTGAAGTTAAGTGTCTTGTCCAAGATCACATAAGATAGCAGTTGAGCTCTGAATAAAACCTGTTCTGACTGAGATCAGTGCTTACTAAACCCAAAGCATCGGAAAGGTTAACTACTCCCATATATAGATCTGGTGTGAATTTTTAAAAACATAAAATGTCTTTGGAAAAAGTTATATTCTAGCATGGAATAAAATTGTTCTCCTCCCTTAAAAGACTACTGGTAGGGGGCAGCTAGGTGGCACAGTGGATAGAGCACCAGCCCTGGAGTCAGGAGTACCTGAGTTCAAATCCGGCCTCAGACACTTAACACTTACTAGCTTTGTGACCCTGGGCAAGTCACTTAACCCCAATTGCCTCACTGAAAAAAAAAAAGACTACTGGTACCTTTAAACCTATATTCTGAAATCTGGATCTATATTTTGCCAGATTTGGATTGTAAGGGGATCTAGTATAGATATCCTAGACTAGATCAAACCCAAGCTCACAGTATTTCATTTTAGAGGATTGAAATGGTTTCCTCAAGGAATGTAAACCACTCTAGAATGGGTTGGCAGCCATTTAAGGGAGAAGAGCCATTTTTGGGGGGGTAATAGCTACATTATATGTCAATAGCTACATTATATTAATAACTAAAAATGTCAGAGAAATTATAGACCAACCCTCTATACTGGTGTGTATATTAATTTTGTTGACTCAAGTTAATGAGACCGCTTAGCATAGTAGATAGAATGTTGGACTTTAAGTCAGAAAAACCTGGGTTCATCTTGTGCCTCTAACACTTATTGAGAGATCATGGTTAAAGGATTCAATCCCATTTTGTAAGGAAATCTCCCTTTAAACTACTAAATAAATGTAGTTTACTATTAAAAAAAGATGAATAGGATGCTGTCAGAAAAACCTGGATTCATCTTGTGCCTCCAACACTTATTTAGTGATAATGGTTAAAACATTCAACACCTCTGAGCCTCAGGGAACTTTCTAAGATGAAAAAAATTATAAACAAGTTTTGAACCATGTCATTGGGAGGTGTCTCCACATTAATGAAAACATAAACCTTTGATATATTTATGAGGTCACATAAAAAATCTCTTCATTTAACCCAGAAGCAGCTAGGTCAGGCAGTAGGTAGAGTGCTGGGACTGAAGTCAGAAAGACCTGAGTTCATATTCAAACTCAGACATTTAACTAGCTGAATGATCTTTGACAAGTCACTTAACTTCTGACTCAATTTCTTTAACCATAAAATAGAGATAAAATTAGCACATACCTCCCAGGGTTGTTGTTAATATCAAATGAGATAATATTTATAAAGTATTTGGTATAATATCTGACACATAACAGGCACTATAGAAATGTTATCTATTATTATCATCATTTATTACATTATTAAGTGCCTACTATGTGTTAAGCATTGTGCTAGTCACTAGGAATGGAAAGACAAAAATTCAACGTGAGATTCAGAGCTGGAAGTATCCTAAGAGGCTCTTGATTCTAACTACCTCATTTTACAGAGGAGAATAAGAGACTAAGAGAGTTTAATTGACTTTCCCAGGATTACACAGCCAATTAGTGTTTGAGGTAGGACTTGTAACCTTATCTTCTTGATTTCAAATGCAGTGATTATCCATTACACAATCTATGTGGTTCCAGGAGACCACAAAAACATACAACCTGGTTGCATGCAGAAGAACACCATGAACACTTGAGTTCCTGCCTACAAGGAGCTTATATTCTATTATGTAAGGGTGGGGGCGGGGAGGAGGAAGACAAAATGTACATAGAAAATTAAAAACAAAATGTAAGTGTAACCTATGAATCAATAAACATTTATTGAGTACCTGCTATGTGCCAAACACTGTGCTAAGTGCTGGGGATATGAAGAGAAACGAAGCTAGGCCTTGTCTGCAGTAAATAAAAAGTAAATTTCAGAATGGAGGGAGTAGACACTAACACCCAAAGGGATCCTATTATGCTTCCTTTGCCTGAGCTCTAAAAGGAGTCAAGAATTCCATGAGGAAGAGGGGAAGAGGGGAAGAGGGAGAACTTTCTCAGTAAAGGGGACAGCCTCTGTAAAGGTACAGAAATATAAGACAGAATTTGCAAGTGGATCAGTTTGACTGGAATGTAGCATGTATAGAAGAAGGTAATATACCATTAGTCTGGAAAGGTAGGCTAGAGCCAAATTGTGAAGGAGTTTAAGCACCAAACATAAGTCTATATTTTATTTAAGACAGTGGTTCTTGCCCCAGGATCCATGGGCCCCATAAGAGGTTTCAGCGAGTCTTTGTACTTGGACAGGACAAAAAAATACAGCTTAATTTCAATGTAACTGGTTTCTTTTGTAATCTATTTTATTTTATGCATTTTAATGAGAAAGGGCCTGGAAGTTTCACCAAACTGCCAAAGGGGTCCATGAGACACAAAAAGGTTAAGGGGCAAGAGGGAGCCACTACTGCTTCTTGAGGTGGGGTATAACATTGTCAGACCTGTGCATTAGAAATAACAATTTAGAAGCTAGATTGGAGAGGGGGAGGCTGAATGCAAAGAGGTCAGACGCTGATTAGAAGGCACAATTGAAGAGGACCCAAACAAGTGTGGTGGCCATGTGAGTGAAGAAAAGGGGTGGGATACAGGATATTTTGTGGAGGTGATTTCTGCCAGGTACAGCACCTGACTAGATGTGAGGGAGAAGGAGAAGATGAGGATTACTTTCAGGTTTCAAAGTCAAATTCAAAAGGATGGTAGATGGAAGGATAATTTCCCCCACAAAGTTTTTCGTCAAAGTTAATTGGTTCTGGTTTGGACACACTGAGTTTGAGATACCTATGGAGTGAGCAGTTCAAGATATTGAGTCTAGGGTAAACTCACAAAACCATCTAGCTGTAGGTAGAGTTCCTAGAGTTGGAACTGACATTGGTAGAAGAAAGACTCGCATTAAAGAAATCACAGTTCCTTGAAATATTGAAGTATAATAGACAGAATATTTATTTGTTATTTACAGAAAGTCCTTGTGATAATGTGGCCTTGGAACTAGGGATGGGTGAAGAAGATGAATATTTCTTATAGCTTCCCATGAACTCATGAGTATAATGACTTTATTAGATTAGATTAGATTGTTATCTGGGATGGTAGGGAAAACTTGAGCCAGAGATGAAGTTATGGGGCAGAACAAAGAAGAGATAGGAAGAAAAAGAGGAGTAAGGAAATATGGTGACAAATGAACCCAGAGATATTGGGTAATTGCTGAAAACAAGGACGGGACAATGATAAAGGAGAAAGGAGGATCTGCACTTTGAGCACCAGGCCTGGAGTAAAGAAGACTCATCTTCCTGAGTTCAAATCTGGCTTTGGACACTTACTAGCTGTGTGACCCTGGGCAAATCAATTAATTCTGTTTGCCCAAGTTTCCTCATCTGTAAAAGGAGCTGGAGAAGAAAATGGCAAACCGCTCCAATATCCTTGCCAAGAAAACTCGAAATGGGGTCACGAAATGACTGGAAATGACTGGAAGTGACTGAAATGATCAAACGACAATGATGACAAGAAGAAAGAAGAAAGAAGAAGAAGAAGAAGAAGAAGAAGAAGAAGAAGAAGAAGAAGAAGAAGAAGAAGAAGAAGAAGAAGAAGAAGAAGAAGAAAGAGTCGCAGAACCTGGGTTTGAATCCTGGCTCTGGTGCAATTGTGTGACCTTAGACAAGTCATTTCTCTGTGGACCTCAGTTTCCTAATTTGCAAAATGAGGAAATGAGACCTAATAACCTCTAGACTCCCTCTAGCTTTCAATCCTGGCTTATATATAATTGGGTGTGATAAAGGATGAAATGGCTTAGTTAAAGATTCATTGTGCCTATGTTTGTAATGTGTATTTACCTGCTAATGAGATAATAACACACAAAAACAATTCATTGATTGATTTTGGCTGAAATAACCAGCAACCATGCTTAAAGAACCACAAGTATTGTCTACCACTGCTTGATGATCCTTTTCTTAGAAAATCTTAGTTATGAATCTCTTATCCCCAACATCTTTATCACCTCTCTTTTTCCCTGTTTTTCTCCCTTCTGTCTCACGAGCAGACATATTCATTTCTTTTGTAAGTTATATATTTTGTTTTATGGATTTTAAAACATTATTCGGAGAAGGAGTCTGCCAAAGGGGTCCATAGCATAAATAGTTAAGAATCCCTGTCTGAGGGGCAAGAGAGATCCATTAAAGCTTCTTGAGGTGGGGCATAACATGGTCAGATCCATGCATTAGGAATATTAATTTAACAGCTGTGTGGAAAAGAGATAGGAGAAGGGGAGACTGAATGCAGAGAGGTCAGAGGCTGATTACAAGGCATTATGGCAATAGTTCAGGCAAGAGGCTCTGAGGACCATAACTAGGGTGCTGTCATGCCATCTCTCCCTTGGAAGGTGATCTGTTTCTCTTACTAGGTATGAGTTTTAAAAGGGGTGAACCTAAGATGCCTGGCCCTGTCCTATGCCACCTGCATTTGAAATCCTTGCAGAAGACCAGAGTAAACTGATGTCTGGCCCAATACCCTCTGTAGTATAGGAGGCAGACTGTAGCTGGCCTTTCTGTATCCCACACATCCTGTCACTAGCCTGTGTGTTAGAGCCATTTATGCATCTTTTCCCCCCTTTACTATAGAGAAATAGGAATAGAAGTTATATAGAGAATTACAGTCTTAAAGCCAGCTAATAAAATGACCCTTTTGGTTTTATTTCAGGGTGGTTAGACTTCTTAATAGTTCCAAGATATTAAGAGAGGCAGTGCAGTCACCCTTATTCACTAATCTTTTTTCAGTCCATGATGCTTCATGAACTTGCTTCAAGACACAAGCCATATATGATTTACTTAATTGTACAGCCTAGTGAGTTTTAAAATTCTCTATTGCAAACTCCAGTTTTAAACATTTAACCTCATAATCTATTTTTTTTTTGCGGGCAATGAGGGTTAAGTGACTTGCCCAAGGTCACACAGCTAATAAGTGTCAAGTGTCTGAGGCCAGATTTGAACTCAGGTTCTCCTGAATCCAGGGCTGGTGCTTTATCCACTGTGCTACCTAGCTACCCCTGATCTCATAATCTATTAATGTTGAAGTATCCACAGGGCATAGAGCAGTACCTGGCTTGTTGCCAGGTTCTCATCCCCTACCCCTCCCCTGCCCATGAACACATCCATACTCCACACACATATACAGAGAGTACATTTCAAAATGAGATCTTTTGCCTATCCTTTACCTTTTGCTTTTCCAAAATCTGTGCCCAGATTCTGTGTTTAGGTTCCTTCAAAGTCACTGGAAATTAAAACAGTGCTTTATTACATTTCTGGGAATCTGGTGAGTATGAACTGAATGAGTGGCGAGAACAGACATTGGAACTCAGTAGATATGAATTTGAGGGAACTTTCTGGCTCTAACATTTTATGATGACAGTGCCATTCATTGTCATTAGCATTAGATGCAGAGGTGCCCAGCCCATACGAGGTGCTTAATAAATATTTATTGATTGATTGCTGGAGCTGGCTTATACTAAACTTGTGAAAGCGTAGTGTTAAATTTTTGTTGTGAGCATCTGTATCTTAATTGGCAAAATGCTACAAATCAGAGCTTGATTTATAGTTTTGTTGATTGTCTAGGCTTAAGAAAGTAATGAAAACTGTTAATAATGCAGATTAAACTTAGTATCTTTTCAAAGAGCTGATTGTTAAACATTTCCCAATACACCACTTCTTCTTCTTCTTCTTCTTCTTCTTCTTCTTCTTCTTCTTCTTCTTCTTCTTCTTCTTCTTCTTCTTCTTCTTCGTGGGGTAATGAGGATTAAGTGACTTGCTCAAGGTCACACAGCTAATAAGTGTCAAGTATCTGTGGCCGGATTTGAACTCAGGTCCTTCTGAATCCAGGGCCAGTGCTTTATCCACTGTACCACCTAGCTGGCCCCTACCAATACACTCTTGACTAGATCACAATTTCTTTCAGCTCAATTTTATATAGTCTGAAGTCTCCTACAAAATCATAAGCCTCTTGTGGACAGGGATTTTGTCTTCTATAATGGGGGGAGAAAGAGCATTAAAATTTAACCTCAACTTTTCTAAATCACAGAAAATTCTATGTCAGTACTTCAATGTCTATATATATGTCTATATATATATATTGGTGAGGCAATTGGGGTTAAGCGACTTGCCCAGGGTCACACAGCTAATAAGTGTCAAGTGTTTGAGGCTGGATTTGAACTCAGTTCCTCCTGACTCAAGGGCTAGTGCTCTATCCACTGTACCACCTATCCACCCCTTCAATGTATATATTTGAATAAAATTACATGAAAAAAATTATTAGATATCTGGGAAATATTGATTGGTATGTCATAAATTCTTTCTGGAAGACTTTAAAACACTTACCTTAGATATTATGTTATTCTTAATGTTCTTGTTATCACATCCTACAATGACTTCAATCTCATAATAGCCAATATTTCTTGGACAATGGGCAACTGCTCTGTCCAGAAGTTCTCCTATGCCCTATGAGTAAATGGATTGAAATCCTTTTGCCTGATTTGGGTGATAAACTGCTGAGAGTGGATGGAATTTCTGAATAGGAAATTTTGGAAAAACTTTTCTTAACTTTAATGACACTGAAAGTTCTACCTGATATATTTACTATATGCCAGGCACTATTTAACCTCTGACTTTTCCAGCAGCTTTCAATTTGTCAGGTACAATGTGTTTTTGTTCTTGATTTTAAAGTCTTTTCCCTGTTGTTTAAAAAAAATTTGATTTCCTGACATAGCTAAAACTTTCCACACCAAATACTTTTTATTTTAAAGTTTTGGTGACTTTGTAACCATTAATAGGATAAAAATATATTTAAAATTTGTGAACATATTGAATTTGATTCCTATTTCGTTAAACACCAAATTCTGTAAAACAAGATAATAAATGTCGACTTCTAAAGAAAGAAACCTCAAGTGGAATTTTAAAACTGGTTCCAAAAATGAAAGCCTGAAGATGTGACTGTCCTTGATGACTGTCCTCTTTATTTTTTCTTTTCTTTCTTTCTTTTCTTCTTTTCTTTCTTCCTTTCTTCCTTCCTTCCTTCCTTCCTTCCTTCCTTCCTTCCTTCCTTCCTTCCTTCCTTCCTTCCTTCCTTCCTTCCTTCCTTCCTTCCTTCCTTCCTTTCTTTTTCTCCTGGGAAATGAAGGTTAAGTGACTTGCCCAGAGTCACACAGCTACTAAGTGTCAAGTGTCTGATCCCGGATTTGAACTCAGGTCATCCTGAATCCAGGGCTGGTGCTTTATCCACTGTGCTACCTAGCTGCCCCTGACCATCCTCTTTAAAAGATGATTCTAGAGGAACCATTCAACCAGAGGAAGGCAAGGGTGAAGGGTACTTCCAATGCATGTCTTCCTGCTTTGGCGGTGAAATAGTTTCTGGAGCATGGTGCAGAAAGTCCTAGAGAGCAAGGAATGCAACCTGGGTAGGAATAGAAATTCTACTCTTTTTCCAAACTTGGGATTTTATACAAATACAAAAAAAGTTAAGGAAGATAAATTCAAACATTTTTGAAATTTGAATAAATGAGAGTTATTCTTTGGGTACTATGTACATGTTGAGGGAAAAGATACTTTCAGTGATTCCTTGAGGGAAAAAAACCTCTGTATACACACATAAATACATTTTTAAAGTTCATATCTCTCCAAAAAGATGGTTAAGGTCTATCTTCTCTTGTATGCATGCATGAATGCATAAATGAAAGAAAGAACATATATAAAGCACTTACTACATGCAAAGCACTGTGCCAATAACTGGGGATACCAGTCTTAAAACAAGGAGAAGCCCTCTCCTCAAGGAACTTATATTCTAAATATGGATGATTTTGTTAATTTTAGTCTAATCTAACTCTTTGTGATCCCATTTGGGGTTTTCTTTGCAAAGATACTGGAATGGTTTGCCATTTCCTTCTCTAGCTCATTTTATAGATGATGAAAGTGAGGCAAACGGGGTTAAGTGACTTGCCCAGGACCACATAGGTAGTAAGTGCCTGAGGCTGGATTTGAACTCAGGAAAAGGAATCTTCCTGACTCCAGGTCCAGCACTTCATCTACTGTGCCACCTAGCTGCCTTGGATAAATAATGAACATACCATAATGGTGGCTAGGGAGAGGCACTTTGGTCCAGAAAATCACAGGGAAGGTGAATGGCACTACTAGGCATTCATTTAATTTTATTTATTTTTATTAAAATATTTAATCAGCCAAAACCCACCTTCTTACTCTCCTACCCCATCTTCCCCCCAATTGAGAACATGAGAAAAGCAAAACTTATCACAAACATTTATAGTCAATCAAAACGTGGTCCATGTCCAGCAAAAGTTATCTCATTCTGCATTCTGAGTCCTTTACCTCTGTATCATGAGGTGGGTAGCATTGTTTTATTACCGGTCCTCTGGATTCATGTTTGGTAATTAAGCTGTTATATGATCAGCACAATAGTATTCTGTTTCATTAAATATCATAATTTGGTTCATTTATCCCCCAGCTTTTGGGCACTCCCTCAGATTTCCATTCTTTGCTACCTCAAAGAGCTATACCTATTTTTGTGCTTTCTTAGAGTTTGTTTTGCTCAGGACTAATCCCTCCTTTAATCTACCTTCCTTCAAATTCCTCCTCCCCTTCCCCCCTGTTCCCCTTTTCCCTTTATTTCTCTATTGAATGAAATGTATTTCTATAGCCAAAACTGTGTGTGTGTATTTTTCCTTCTTTTGACCAATTAAGATGAAACTGATATTCAAGTGTCAGCTACTTCAACTCCTCCTGCCCCCACTTGTTTGTACAGATGTCTACTAATGTTAGGTAATTTTCCCTGTCCTTTCCCTCCCTCCCTTCTCTCCTCCAGTGTATTCTTCTTTCTTTCCATTTTTTTCTTAAGCTCTTCAAGACATAACAGAACTTATCTAATTGGGCTCCCTTTTTGAACCCTGATAATGATAGGGTTCCATCACCCTTGTTTAGTCCTTTATCATCTTCGTTTGTGTTTCCCCGTTTCTGCTTCTCTGAACTCTTGGTTTGAACTTCAAAGTTTCTTTTCAGTGCTAGTTTTTTCATCAGGAATGCTTAGAAGTCCTTTATTTCCTTAAAGATCCATTTCCCCTGCAGCATTATATTCAATTTTGCTTGGTAAATTATTCTTGGCTGTAAGCCCATATCTTTTGCCTTCTGGAATATTGTATTCCAAGTTCTTGATTCCTTTATAGTGGTGGCTGCTAACTCATGTTTGATCTTGACCATGGCTCCTTGGTGCTTCAATTCTTTCTTTCTATCTGCCTGTGGTATTTTTCTTTGACCTAGAAACTCTGCATTCTTCCTGTAATGTTCCTGGGAGCTTTCATTTGGGAGTTTCTCTCAGGAAGTGACTGGTGGATTCTTTGTATTTCCACTTTGCCCTCTGGTTCTAAGAGATCTGGGCAGTTTTCTTTTAAGATTTCTTGAAATAGGTTTTGTAGTCTCTTTTTTTTTGAATCACTGTGTTCAGATAATTCAATGATTCTGACATTTTTTTCTCTGCAATTTGTTTTCCAGGTCAGTTTTTCTTTACAATATAATACCTTACATTTTCTTTTATTTTATAGTCTTTGGAATTTATTCTATTATTTCTTGTTGCCTTTTGAAGTTATCAGTTTCTATTCGGCCCATTCTAATTATCATATATGTTGGTTGGGCAAGGTTTCATATTTCCTGTGGTAAGATGTTAATTCCCTTTTCATTTCCTCCTTCAAGATTTGTGTCTTGAACTGCCATGCCACCACAATAGCTCCTTATGGTGGACTTCTTTTTGTTTACTTGTTCTCCTAGCCTACTTTCTAACTTTGGACTTGATGTTAGGGAATGTCTCAGGCATTTCTGGAAGGAAGGTTTGGGCTGGTGCCCTTGCTGTTTTCTTAGGGTATTAAATGTGTTATTCTAGGAGCTCAGGGACAGGCTGGGAACCTGCGAGCTTTCTGTGCTCTCAAAGTAGTCTGATCCAGGGCAAAATCTGATTGCTGCTCCCCTGGTTTGAGCTCTGCAAGTTCTTAACTTGGCTTTGGGTATACTTGACTGCTATTGGTTTTAACTCCTATCTGCCAGCTGGAAAACTGGGTTCCCTTTGGTCTGGGATTCCTGTCCTTATATTTCTCTGTAAAGTGGGCTAGATGCTAGAAATGAGATCCTGTTCCAAGCCTGGAGTCTGGACCACACTGCTGCTGTTGCTTGTTTCTGATCGAACCTCCTCCTTTTTTATTATACTGCTCAGGGCCTCCTTATTTAGAAATATAACCCCCAACCCCTATGGCTGAGTCTGTGACATAGAACTGGGTAGTGGGCAACAAAGCCATCAGTTCACACCTGTCCCCATAGGAATGCTACAGTATGGATTCGGTAGAGCTCTGGTATGGATCTTAGACCTGCTTTTACCCTGGTGTACAGCCATGCCCTGGGTACTGGAGTGCTCAGGGTATGGGGTGTGCTTCTGGGAAGACTTAGCCCCAGTGTCCGCAGACTTCCCTGTCTGTCTCCTTAAGCTAAGCTGGGCTGGACAAATGACTCACTGTGTCTTTTTCCAGATTTCCCCATCAAAATTTAGATTTTCCAGAGATATTTAGAGGAGGTTTTTGGAGGGGAGTTTGACTGGTTTCAAACACTATACCATTTTGCATCTCCTGCCTTCAGTCCACAGGGGACTAGATTGACATATTCCTCATTTGTGTGGTTCTAAGACTGAGATCTCTTAAGGCAGTTGTGGGAGAAAATAATAGCTTTTGGAAGAGGTGATTGAATTCCGATATTCACCTTTATGCCCTTGACATGTAGAGTACATTCTTCCATATTTCTACTGTTAGCCCAATAATGATAGGATAGTTTAATAATATGAGTTGGGCTTATTATAATGACTACACTATGGTTTCAGAAGTTTTTAAGGTACTTATATCTCATTTGGAAAATTCATTGTGAGATTGCAACTATAGCTTCTATTTTGCTCTCACAATGATTTCATAAATTGTCACCCAGATGGCCTTTCAATCAGGATGGTTCCTTGACAAATGACCACATAATCTCTTGGAAATTAGGTGAAAGGAACCTTATGCGGACAACTTCCCCTTTTCCTTGTCCCTTTTACTTCTTATTGTTTCAACAAAGATTTTAGTTTCCATTCTCTTCTATCCTACATGACTATTCCACACATAATTAATACCACTCAAATTATTGTGTTAACACTACTCAAACACTTTTTTATTCATGTTGAAAAAGACTTAATCTTAACACTTTTCACTTTCAAGACTCTACCTTCTCAATGACTTCCTCCTATATCTTCAATGTGATCCCTCCTCACCTCTGCCTCTTGGCTTTCTCAGCTTTCTTCAAGATTGAGCTCAAATCCTACTTTCTGACCTTCCCTGGTCTTTTCTTTACCACCATCTCCTCAGTGTCTCCCCTCTAAGATTCCTTTCCATTTATAGTGTATATATCTTGTATGTTCCTAGTTACATGCATGTTTTTCCCCTCATTAGAATGTAAGCTCATGGAGGACAGGAATTATATTGTTTTCCTTTCTTTGTAACTATAGCCCCCAGGACAGTGCCCAGTATAGAGTGGTACTTAATGAATGTTTGTTGACTGGCTGACCACCATGTTATTGAGAACCTTGCTTGACAGCTCTTCCTTAGAACAACAGTCTCCTACCAGTTTGGAAGAATCATGACAAATCAGAAGGCCCCAAAGATGGATGTTAAGATTTCAAAATCGGTCTGCAGACAAACCTAGAAATGGCTGGAGTAGTTGCCTAGATTTTTACTTTTATGGCTTCTCAAAATAGGTTTATATAAAAGTCATTGACATTGTGTTAGGAAAGCACTTTCTCCCTTCCAGGGCTCTTATCCCTTTGGGTGTGTGGAGAGGGAAAAACCAACCAGCTGCCTCTCAGGCCAGTTTCCCTTTCTCAGTACATTCAGCACATTGTATTTAATTAAAAGTGTGGTCAGGGCACATTATTAGCAGGAGAGTGTAGTTCTTACACAGAAATGCCAATGACACATTCAAGTAGGGCTGGTGGGCCTCAGCTGGAGTGCTGGGATGGTCTAATTAGACAGGGAAAGGTCTTAACCTCTCTTACCTTCCAGAGCCTGTGTGCTTTATTTTAGGAAATAGACAGGATTCCTTTGGGGAAATTTGTTTTCTTCTCTCTCTCCACATCCCAGATCGTCTTCTGGTTCTATTCCTGGCTTTACAATAATAATTGTAAAGCACTTAGCACAGTGCCTGGCACATAGTAAATGATATAATATTGTTATTATATTTATTTTCTAATACTGCTTCCAGAGTTAAAAGAGAGTTTTCATGTTCTGTTATCTGTGGTAGAGCTTTCTGATACCCTCACTCCTAGGTTGTTTTTGTTTTTTTTAATTTTAACTTGCTGACGAGAGACATCATGGAGTATAGGACAAAGAGCTACTTTTTAGTCAGGAAAATCTGGTTTCAGGTCCTTCCCCAAACATGAAAGCTGGGTGACCATCATGGACAAGTCACTTAACCTGTCAGTTCTCAAGGAAAATCTCTAAAACTATAAATTGCAATATAGTCACTGATGTCACTGGTAAATGCAGTTTCCTTACTGGGAATTCCTTATATCAATGAAATCAGAGGTCAGCACCAAACTTTCTCATTCTGGTAATTCCTAGGATAGCTATAACTTGTTGATAAATTGAGGTGTTCTGCTCTGTGAAAATAATGGCTAAAAATAAAGAGAGAGGTAAACCCATGTATCAATCTGCTTTGTCACATTCTTGATTGTTTGTACTGGTAACTACCCCCGTATTTTTGAAAAAAATTTTTATCATAAAAGTATTTTCTGATTTTCCAGTTACACATAAATATTTGTTTTTATAATATTTTGAGTTCCAAATTTTTTCCCCTCCTTCCCTTCCTTCCCCCCTCCCCAAGACAGCAAGCAATCCGATATAGGTTATATATGTACAATCACATTAAAGATATTTCTGCATTAGTCATGTTGTGAAAGAAGAATCAGAACAAAAGGGAAAAACCTCAAACAAGAAAAAAAACACAAAAAAGTAGAAAAGATATGGTTCAATTTGCATTCAGATTCCAAAGTTATTTTTTTCTGAATGTGGAGAACATTTTCCTTCATGAGTCCTTTGGAATTGTCTTGCTGAGAAGAGCTAAGTCTGAGTCATTTGTTCAATGAATTTTTATTGGTACCTACTATTAGGTAGTGTAGAAAATTCCAAGAAGAATAACAAATGTCCTTGCTTTCAAGTAGCTTGTAATGTAGTTAAGATAAGGTGACAGCAGTACAAGAGATATAATAAGGCAGGATATGATATAGAAGACATACATATAATAGAAAAGACTTGTATAGTTAGGAAGAGAACAAAGAAACCTTTTTTCTTCCTTGTTGTGGGCCCTGAGCCTCAGGGGCAAGACTTTCAGCAAGAGGCATGGTTATTGGATGGACGGGGCATCTACTGGCTCATGGTAATTATTAGGAATATGGACTTGGACAGGCAATGCAAGTGTGTAGATGGCCAATTAGGGAGGCTTTCCGGAGTCTAGTTAGGAACTGTGGGAGCCTCAAGGTTCTGTCACTGCTATGCACAGTGCAGAATTGCATTGGATTCAGCATGATAGCAGATAGCAGATGTAGCATGACATCTTAGATAACAGAGCAAACCAGTGAGAAAACTGTGCGGCCTTCAGAGGAAGAAGGCAAAAGGGGAGAGACATGGATGATCCTTGAGATCCCCAACTCAACTCACACGACTGAGACTTTCTCTGTTCGTCTTATGAGTTTGTTTCCAGGGGGCATAGGAGGGGAGAAAAAGCATGATTCCTTTGCCAACTGAGTTTTGAAGTGAGCCTCTTTTCAGTCCTTTCCATGCCATCTAAGAAATGTACTCCATGTCTAAATGTTTGTTGAGAGCATGATGTCACTAGGGAAAAGCTAAAGATGAACCACATTTAAGTTTTCCTAGGGTCTAATCTCTAAGCATGATGTGTTTGGTTTATTAGAGACACCTCAAGATTAAACCTGCCTGTTTTGTTAAAAGAGAAGGGTCTAGGAATCTCAATGATACATAAAGAGATAAGTGCCACCCGAGTGGGTGGCAGGTCATAGGGATCCAGAAGATGGAGACATTGATGTCAACTGAGCCTTGATGTATAAGGAGAATTTTAGTAGATAGGTTGTTGCACATCTTAGGAAGGAGACATGTCCCAAGCATAGTTCTGCAGATAACAATTTTCAATATGTGTTTAGGTAAATAGCATGGAGGAGGAAATAAAATTGGAAAGATAGATTAAGGTTTATAATATGGAAAGCCTTGAATACTATGCAGGGGTCAGGAATTTTATTCCCTAGGCACTGGGAAGCCATTTAAGGCTTAGGCGAATGTGTGTGTGTGTGTGTGCGCGTGTGCATGTGCATGAATACATACGTGTGTGTGAAAGAGGATTGATGTCATAAAATGGAATCTTAGGAAAATTAATCTGTTGTTAGTATGCATAAGTATTGAAGGGGGTAGGAATGGCTAAGAGGTTATTATAATAATCTAGATGTGAGGGGCCTGGTATAGGGATGAAAGGAATATGTTAAATTCAGCTTTTGATATGCTGAATTTTAACTGACAATAAGGACATCCTGGAAGAAATTTACAGTGAGTCATTGGAGATATTGGACCATTGCATCTCCAACACCAGGCTTATCTATTTTCCTAAGAATTGTAACTTTAAAAAAATTCTAAAGCACAGGAGAAAATTAAATTAACAATCAAGGATGTACATCAACGAGATCCACTGATTAAATTGCATTGAAAAATTTCTCAGTATTCTCACATGATTGCTATCTAAAAAGCTCTGTTAACATGTTTTTTGCTTCCTTTTTGCCTCACACATTTCCTTGTTTGCTATACATTATATGATAGCTGCTGACAGTCAAATATAAAGAGAACAGTCTTCAAGGGTGAGTGGAAAATCTATTTCTCAGGGAAATAATTTTTAAAGGGTCTTAAGAGGGTTACAAATATTCCTTTATAAATATTTTATAATCTTTGTTCTATACACGTAATATTAATATTTTAAAAATTAAAATTGTAGATAACCTAAAGGCTAAATAAAAGAATGCACAGTGGGCATAAGAATGCTGACTGATTACACAGAAGCTGTGTAAAAAAATGGGGGGAAGGCTGTCTGAACCTGTGATTTAATTTGTGTAGGGAACTTCTACTAAAGAAATTCTCCCCATTAATAGAGATGAACAAATCATCTGTCACTTATAGTCTTAGAAAGTGGCCTAGAGATACTGAGAGGTTTGGTGATGAACATAGTTACATCATTAGTTATATGTCAAAGGTAGCTCTTGAACCCATGGGTCTCATTGACTTTAAGGTTAATCTTCTATTCACTGTACCATGTTGCCTAAGTAAAAGATATCTGATAATTGGTTCTCTAGAAAAAGAGATAGGAAGACCATGTAGTGAAAAAGAAGACAACCTGATAGGTAGTTCCAGTTTTCTGCTGCAGAGGTGTCAAATGCTCAGCCTTCCAGATGCACTGCAGCTCACAACACTCCAGAGTACAGCTTGAACCAGATTAAAATGTAATTGGTAAATGTTTAACAGAACAAATAAAAATATAACAAAATGCAGATAATGGTAATTTGTGGTTTTCTATGTCAGATGTGGCTCCCAGGAATCCTTATGTATAGCATAGTGTTCCTGTTGCTACTTGAGTTTGACATCATTGCCCTACTGGTACCCACACAATGTTGAAAGACATTTGACACTTCCATCACATACCATCAAACTTCTTAAGGTTTCCATTACATTGAATGGGACCTCTTATGTAGTATTAATAGGATAGAAGTGAGAGTGAGAGACAAGGAAGAGACAAATATCTTCAAGATTTTTAATCTGGGCAAGTAATAGTGATACCATTAATAGAAATGTGGATATGAGGAGAGATTACAGAGTTGAGGGAATGATCCTATCATATCACAGACATGCTTGAGGTGCTAGTAGAGCATCCAAGAAAAATATCAAGTAGGGAGATGTGGCAGTAGAATTCAGGTTGAGAAACTAGAACTGAATAGCTAAAAGGAGTGTGGTGTTGTGGATAAAGTGCTTGGCTTGAAGTCAGGAAAACCTGGGTTTCAATTCTACCTTTGACAATAGTTTCATGACCCCAGGTTAGTTACTTAATTTTTCTAAAATTTCCTTATATCCCTTAAAGTACTCCCCAATCCAGTCATTTTGGCCTCCTTGTTATCCCTTGAATGAGATGTTCCATCTCCTGACTCAGGACATTTTCTCTGGCTGTTCCTTATGACTGCCATGCTATCTTTCCTCATCTCTGCTTCCTGGTTTCCCTTCCTTCAAGTTTTGGTAAAATCTCACCTCCTATAGGAAACCTTTGCTCACCTCCCCTTGAATCAAGTGCCATTGCTTATCTCCTACTGATCCTGTTCATATATTGTTTGCACATAATTGTGTGAGTGTTGTCTTTCCCACTAGCTCCTTGAGGACAAGGATTACCTTTTTGCCTTTCTTTGTATACTTGGTATTCAGCACAGTGCCTAGCACATAGTAGGTGCTTAATAAATGTTTATTAATTAAATGATTCTGTGCTTCAGGCAACTTTTTAAGGCAAATAGTTATGGGGGATCAGCCATGGTGGGACAAAGCACCCTCACAGACAGTATCATAGGTCGTTGGTAAGTTGATGTTGTTATAGATTTGGGAATCATCTATGAGTGGTTGGTTAGATAGATCACTAAGGGAGAGTTATAAGGTCATATTGGACTTGCAAAAAATCACTTATCTTCACATCATTTTTGTAAGAACTGCCACTAAACCACATCTCCTTTATTAAATATTTGTTTGATTGATTAAAAAATTAAATGAAGGAGTTCACATTCATCCTTTTAAAATTTTATATAGTTGGTTTTGGCTTGGTATCCCATTTAGTTTATTGAGATAATTGACTCTTGCATCTGTTATTGATTTACCATTATTTCTAGTTTTTTTGCCTTCTGGAAATGGATAAGGAGGTCTTTCTTCATCCAACTCTTTGATTAAGACATTTAACAGCCTATCACCAAGGACAGAGATCTATGTCAAACGGATAGCCTCTGAACATGAAATTGAATTTATCACCAAGAACCAGTATGGGTTTATCAACACTATGTCATATCCAACTAACTTCATTGTACTTTTTTGACAATTACTAAATTCAAATCAAGGAGATGTTTTAGTCACTATATAACTATATTTCAGCAAACTACTTAATGACAGAAGATACTGGAGATATAGATATATAGACTGGATGACTTTTTATTAGGGTTACTGTAAAGTGGATTCCTTTTAAGGTATGGGTTCAGGTAGATGAATTTTGAGGCCACTTTCATTTCTAAAATTCTGGGTTTACAATTCTGGGGCATGTCACTGGAGACTTTCCCTCAGGTTTATTTAGTGAACATTTATTTAGCACTCACTAACTGTAAAGCACTATGCTTGGTCCTGTGGAGGAATACACAGATGATATGATATTCAAGTAAGTTTAAGTAATATGTTTTAGATGCCACAATAGTGACACAGTGTGAAAATAATCACAAAATGATATAAATGAAAGATTCTTTGAGGTCATCTAGACCTCTGAGGCTATTACAATAACCTCCTAATTGGTCTTCCTTCCTACAATTCCTCTGGCCTGCTTTCCTCCACCCACCTATTTTAATCCATTTTTAAGTGTTCTTCCTCAAGGGAATAGTTTAATTTTCTAATAATTGATTCATAATGATATAAGCATAGCAAGTATCTTTCACCTTACCTTCGTCAGTGGAAGGCTGAATACATCTCCTCCTTAGAGTTCCAAGGGTACCCCTAAAGGACTGGGGTTATCTCTTCTTTAATGCTATCTTTCAAGCCTCCATTATGGGTATATTCCCCTAGTGTCCCACTTTCATTTAACTAATTAACATGAATTGGTTTTTAAAAAAGGGATAATTATTTCAAAAATATAGCAATAACACATATATAGACATCCTTCCCCAACACTTCAGGGGGGCATGTTTTCCTTTATACCACTCTAGTCTCTTGGGAGAGTGGGTTCAGATAGCACAGTTTCTCTGTAACATTGATCAAATGAAATTAACATCCAAATGTGGCATTATTACTGTTGGATTGGGTGCTGAAGGTCATTCTTTGCTCATTAAGACATCAATGTTGGACTGGAAACCTAGGTTATATTAGGAATAGGACTATGTTGTTTTATTTTCCATGTACAATGCAGTGAACCCCTTAACTGTCATGTGGCTCTTCTGTTCTAGAAATTTATAACCAAGTTAAAATTTATATATCAATTGGATACCCAATGTATATAAAACAATTGTCCTAATTTTTCTCTGTTATATTTGAAACTTTATTATAAAATAACTGAACTCTCCTACTACATTTCTTTTGATATGTCTCAAACATAGTCATTTATATTTTGGGCACGAGTTGGGGTAGACCTATGGGCAATTTCTCATTAAATTTTTGGAAGTGGAATTTTAAGAAGTTTATAATATTTAATTACAAAAATTTCTGCCACACAAATTGCTGAAATGGGCATCATTTTTTCCAGAAATTCTAAATTTAGTTAGAAGTTTCAGAAAATGGAGGGCTGGTTGGGAAACAATCTTTTCTATAACATCACCTTTCCTTTCTCTCCAGTAGTGTCCTCCACTCCTGGAGAAGATTCCTGGAAGGAATGCAGAGTTCTAGGACCTATTTATCCTCTTGTGGTAGGGACTATGAGGAATATTAAGGACTAGGTCAATTTTAGAGGTTGTCATCCCTACAGGCTGTTAGTGAACTGACTGTACACATTTACTAGCTCTCAGTTAAATACCTCTTCCTTCATCTCAGTTAGGAGCTAATTTCTACCAGATGTTTCCTAAATAATATGGTAGCATAGGAAGCAGTTGCAAGTAACCAGTGTGTCCCTGCTGCCTAGATATTCTTTTCTCCCGAGTTGTTATACACATTAACTGGAAGAGTGCTGGATTTGTGGAAAGTTTATGTCTATAGGTTAAACAATTAGTTAACAAGATGGAGGGCCTACTATGTGCTGGGCATTGTTGGGAACACAAAGACAAAAGTGAAATGGTCCCCGTTTTCAAGGACTTTTCATTCCTATTAGGGGAGACAAGATAAACTAGCATTTTGCGCAGTGCCTGGCACATGTTAGGTGATTGATAAATGTCCCTTGATATGATTTATCTATCTGTGAAAATAAGGATGAGGTGAGTTTAGTAGGGAGGGTACTATCAATGAAGGGGAATCAGGAGAGACTTCATGTAGAAAATGGCCCTTGATGTGAGTCTTGAAGGAAACCTGGGGTTCTAAGAGGTGGAGTCAAGGAGGAGGGGTGGCTTCTGGGTATAGGGGACAGCCATCACCATGGAATGGAGAAGGAAAATGTGAGGTGTCAGAATACGAAGGAAGAAGAGTGATGGATAATAAGAGTAGAAAGGAAGAAGGTTGGGATAGGTTAGGAAGGCTTTAAATGTCACAGAGGAGATTGTATTTGCTCCAAGGGATGATAGGGAGCCACAATAGATTGAGTAGGGTAGTAGTAACTTTGTCAGAACTGTGCTTTAGGAAAACTGCTCTAGCAGCTCTGTGTAAGTTAATATTATTGACTAAAAGATGGTCAAGATATACATCAGAAAATTATAGGAATAAGTCTTGGGACACAGAGGAGAACAGGTCTTGGTTGTTCAAATCACTTTGGGAAATAATGATTTGATTCAGTTAAAAGATATCTGTTAAAACCAAGAGAGGAGACCTGTTCCCACATCACAATTCTTATCAACATAGATACATTTAAAGGTGTCTGATAACTTTCTGAAATTTTCCTTCATTGAATTAGCTCTCAGGATATGTGACTTCTGATGGTTCTCTTGGGAACAGTCTTGACTGAGTTTAGGCTGCCATCTGGCTTAATTGATTCTCTTCCATAAGGTAATACTATTGAAATAAACTCTTATCTTTTTTCATGTCATGGACCCTTTTGGCAATCTGGTGAAGCCTTTGGGCCTCTTCTCAGAATAATATTTTATTCTTGTTGTGTTGTGGCGTTGTATTTTGTAGACCAAGTCTCCTTCTCTTGCAAGAATGAAAGTATGGTGACTACTACTAGGTCCCATCCTACTACTGATTGAAATGGGAACTTTGACTTGCTCTCTTTACCACCTGGACTGGTTCATTCTTCCTCAGGCAGCCTAGTGGCTCATATTGACACTGGACTTAGTGCAGATGCCTGATCAGCTTAGCCCACTGTAGCTCAAAACTCCTGAGCTCAAGAGATCCACCTACTTCAGCTTTTAGAAAGCAGAGATTCTGGGCATGTGGCACCATATCCAACTTAAATAATATTTGTAAATACTTAAAATAAAACCCATAGAATAACACACATACATCACTTGTAAATCTTAAAGTGTTATAAAAATGATAGTTATTATTATAAGGGAAACCAATTATGTTGAAATACCATTATCAAAGTATATATTTTTAAAACTCCAAGTTCACACACCAAATTCACAAGTTCATGAGCCCCTACCACCTAGGGATTCAAAGCCATAGCAGAATGGACACATTGAACTTGGAGTCAGAACATCTTCAGTTGATTCTTGACTGCTGCTAATTAGTTAAATGACCTTAGGTAAGTCAACAACAAGAAAAAGAACAAAAACAAGAACAAGAACAAGACTTCAGTTTTCATATTCATAAAATGAGATAGAGCTTTAAAATTCTTTCTATTTCTAATAATCAAGATTCTGTTGTGTGGAATTTTGAATATTGTTAATGCTTCAGAGAAAAATTCAGAAGGCCAGGGGTAGGGAGGGTGATTATGGATGGGTAAGGAATAGCTTTTACCTCTGTTTCTAATTGGGAACTAGACAATAACCTAAATAATTAAGGGCCTTACAATGATTTTTTTAAAGTTCAAATTATTGTTATTGACCTTTCTAATTCCCAAATCAACCATACTCCCTCCATGTTTGATCCCATTCTGAGATACTTTGGGCTTTAATAAATTTGCATTTAGAAGAATATGACAACTTCTAAGTGAATGGATCACATGAAGCCATACTTCCTCCTCACCGGCGCCTCTTGAAATGCCCACTTCCTTTAAGCAAGCTCAGGTGCTCGCCTTATACAAGGCCATTCCCCAGTTGTTGACACTCTCCTTCAGTTGAAATTATTGAGTCATTCTGGACAGATTTTGTATTATTTTTTACATGCTGTATGCTTTCAGTAGAATGTAAGCCCTTTCAGCTAAGGAAGGGTTTTATTTTTTATTTTGTATCTATCTCTGGCACCCAGTGTAGCCTCTGGTATATAGTAGGCATCTTACTTGGACTAAGTACTTCTGTAACCATCAGTTGATTCTTACACATTAGTAACACAAAGTAGTAGATGGTCTGTTGCATGCCCTTAATTAGACTATGAGCTTTTTGAAGGAAGGGATTATAGCATATGAATCTTTGTATTTCTTACAGGTCCAAGTATGTGATATATGCAAATGCTCCATAAATGTCTTTCTTTCTTTCTTTTTTGCAAGGCAATGGGGGTTAAGTGACTTGCCCAGGGTCACACAGCTAGTAAGTGTCAAGAGTCTGAGGTTGGATTTGAACTCAGGTTCTCCTGAATCTAGGACCAGTTTCTTTATCCACTGCACCACCTAGTTGCCCCTAATCTATTTTTTCCATGTTTTTTTTAAAAATAGAAATGTATATAGGGCAGCTAGGTGGTGCAGTGGATAGAGCACTGGTTCTGGATTCAGGAGGACCTGAGTTCAAATCCAGCCTCAGACACTTGACATTTACTAGCTGTGTGACCCTGGGTAAGTCACTTAACCCCCATTGCCTTGCAAAAAAGAAAGAAAGACATTTATGGAGCCTCACCAAAAAAAAAATAGAAATTTAGTATCACAATAACTCATGTTTGACAGATTCTTTAAGGTTTATGATGGTTTAGAAAAGTAGATATTCATAAAAATCCTGTGAGGTACAAACAGGAGTATTCTAACAGGCTTTGAACCATTGTTAAATGTTTTTGTTTTGTTTTGTTTTGTTTGCAGGGCAATGAGGGTTAAATGACTTGACCAGGGTCCCATAGCTAGTAAGTGTCAAAGTGTCTGAGGCCAGATTTGAACTCAGGACCTCCTGAATCCAGGGCTAGTGCTTTATCCACTATGCTACCTAGCTGCCCCAGATCAGATGTTTTAAATCAGGGATTGATTTAGTATTTTGCTGATTTTTATACTTAAGGAAGTGACATAGTAATTGTTAATAATGCAGATTGCATGTGTGTATGTGTTGGGAAGGGGGAGTGAAACTGGTTGCTAAACAGTGACCAATATACCCCAGGTTAGCATAACTGAGTTGCTTATGATGGAGTTTGGCATAGATCTGCTGCTGTGCATAATATTTTTAAACGTACCCATTAATTTATTTATTTACTAATTTATTTAGCCATTTATTATCCATTCATTTTAAATAATAATAAACATTTTTAGTTATAGTTTTGGGTTCCACATTTTATCCTTGTTTCCCTCTCCTGCCTGGGGCAGTAAGCAATCAGATATGGACTAGACATATGTGATTATGTAAAACATTACCATATTAGTAATTTTGTACAAAAAAATTGAATAAAAGAAAAAAATGAAAGCAAGTGAAAAATAGCATGCTTCAGTCTGTGTGTAATATTTATCTCTGATTTATTTAACTTTCAGCCAAGGGATGTGTTGTACAGTTAAGTGTAACTTGAGAACCACAATTAACACCTGTGCTTTGCACACACTTAGTCACAGTTAATGTCACAGTTCATATTTATTTAAGACAACCAGGTGCCTGCTTTTCTGCCAATGGAGGAGATTGGTGTTCTCTTATCAAGGGAAGTATGCAGGTTGCTCTTAATATCTTTGTATTTTTCTTTTAGCTTGCTTCACTTCAAAGTCAGACTACTTTGTGGGTTTATATTGCTTAGTTTTTTGCAGACATGTTTATTTGTATAGAAATCCTGGCTCTGTTTCCCAGTGTGGGGGTGGGGGATGTAATGCAGTTTCCAATTACTAGTTTGAAAAGTGGAAATGTTTACAAAGTCAGTGATTTCTGGATCATAATATGGTTTTATAACACCTTCCAGTCTTGGTCTTAGAGAGTTAGGCAAGCTATCATAACAAAGAAGTGCAATTATCTTTGGAATGGGAGGCAGACTTCTTTTGACCTTGAGACCGTTAAAATTTGAGCACAAAACAGTAGCATAGAGTCATGTGCTAACAAGCTGTAGAAGGGGATATGTGGCAGGTGAGATTTAATGTCTTTCTAAATTGAACCGTAATACTTTGTTTAGTAGGGCAGAATTAGGAAGACATCTTCCTGAGTTCAAATCTGGCTTCAGACACTTACTAGCTGTGTGATCCTGAGCAAGTCATTTAATCCTGTTGGCTTCAGTTCCACATCTGTAAAATTCCTTCCTGGAGAAGGAATGGCAAATCCCTCTGCTAAGAAAACCCCAAATAGGGTCACCAAGAGTTGGAAACAACTGAAATGAATGAATAACAACACTCACTGAGTATCTCTATATGTGTTTACTGGGAAGCTGAGGCTCCCAATTTTGCACTGCTTGTGATATTTTGAACCATGAGATATTCACTTTTGTAGGCCATATAAACACAATCCAGGTTTGTTAGGGTCTATTGCTGCAGTGACTCGCATCCTCATTAAATTCTTCCAGGTTTTTTCCCATGATCCTCCTGGAAAGCTTCTTTTTTTTTTTTAACATCTAACACTTAAACAATGCTAGAATTATACTTTACAGGACATGCATAATTTATTTGAAAAATTCAGCTGCTGAGCAGGAACCCCCAAAATTGTTCTTGAAAATGACTACCATATTTACAGATGGTTTTATTCTTTGTATATTGTCCTTATACAAACCTTACCAGAAACCTTTGGTGAATTGCCTGCAGAGAGAATGGATTTTTCCATTCTGATAAGAGGGAAGAGGGGCTGATTCTCTATTATTTTCTCTTTTGGGGGACCTCAATCAAGGTTAGTTATAAATCTATAACTTATGGAGAAATGTATGAATCCCTGGGGGAGGAAGGGATCAATGCAGGGTTGGATTGCTCAAGTCTCTAACAACTCCTAGTTCTTTCCATTTGGTTCAACTCCCTTGGGCTTGTACTGCATAGTTAATTACTGTGTGGGTCCCTGGGAAGAGCCAGACACTGTTCAGAGAGGGAAGGAGGGCTGTTTGACTGTTTATGGGCTCAGGTATGAGTCCGTTTGTATTTTGCATTTTCTGTTATGTTAAATAAAGTGTTTTATGTTTGATGTGATTATTACTTGGTTCCCTGTGACTTTAAGCAAGTCACATAGGCAATCTGTGTCTTGAGTACTTAATCTCTAAAATGAGGGCTTTGGACTGAATCCTTTTTGAGGCTCCTTGTGCCTCCAAATCTAGGGTCCTGTGATGTGTTATTAGCTTTTAACTGCATCCATGTCACCTGTAGAGCCAAATTCTTACGTCCTGAGGGTAACTTTTTGAGGAGGCTTGAGCCAAAGAATCACTGAATCAGAAGTTTCTAAGATAGAATCTAGTCCATGTAAAACCCATAACTTCAGTTCTGGGCCTCTGGTTACAAGAAGTAGTGATGGAGATAGAATTTTAACACTAGTACCTTGACACCAACATTAGTTCTTTTTCTATCATGTCACACTTAGGTTCCTATTATAAAATGCCAATGTTAATTAATCTTATAGTTTACTATTGGATAACAGAAAGCTGTATTATTTTGAAACATGAAAACGATAAAATATGATTTTAAACTATTAGGGACATTTAGGAGCTTAAAGTACTCACTCATTTTTTCCATCCAAAACTCTTATGAGAAAAGCTCAGATTCTCATCCCCATTGTACAGATAAAGAAACTGAGGCTCAAAGAGATCAAGTGAGTTATTTTATTCTCATCTCAATGGAACAGATAAATATACTGAGGCTTAAAGAGGACAGGTAAGTTACTTAGTATCAATGCTAGCTAGTACTTGCTCCTTTTGACAGCTTGGCATTTATTGCCTTTCACTTTAAAAGAGGCATAATAAAGCATTTAAAAGTAAAGGTAAAAAGTTTGATATGGGTGAATATATACAAAAGCCAATCAAAAAAGATGAACTATTATCCTTTATTTAACAAAATTCTGTTAGTTGTTTTTTAATGTCTGCTCCTGTTCCCCTCCCCCCAATCTATTAAAGATTTTCTGAAGTATGGCCATTTCTCAAGGCTGTATATTATCATAAACCTATTGTTTTAAGTCTCTTTATGAATTCGTGCCTTAAATTTGAGCAAGTCTGATTAGCCTTGGGTCTATGAACTAATATGATAAACTGAATTTTGACCTCAAATAAAAAAGCAATGCAAGCCATAGATGAATCTTAAGCCAATTTACAACATACATTTGAGAGGATAAGAATAGAATGGGGGGGGTAGTGGATAGAATTTTGGACTTCAAGTTAGGGATCTCAAGTTTCAAATCCTACCTCTGTCTTTAGCTGTCTGAGCATAGACAAGTCTCTTCTACTCTGAATAGTAGGCAATTCTAGAAAACTGACCTAATAAGTTATATTATGCATAATATATAATAAGTAAGGTTATGCATCTCCATTGGCGGGATGGCAGAAAGAATTCCAACAATGCAAAACTTTCACATCTTTATCATAATGATCTATATGAGAAGTTAGAGGTAAATAATTTCATCTTGTAATAAAAAACTCTTGCTCTTATTCTTATTCATATATTACCCATAGCTTCATGAAGTGTGAAATATTGAGGGGACTTATGTGCAATGGGTAACACTGGACAGATACACAGATGGTGTAAGAAGTAGAGTTTGACCAGATGACGTATTTTAAATATAATATGAAGATAATATTCTAAGATAATATTCTGCCTTCTTTTGAAGTAGAGAGCAGTTGGGTAATTTATAGATCCCAGTATTTTAATGATCTTCTATTTCATCTAGCATTCTCTCCACGTCTTCATAGGAGATATTTCATAAGTTATTATGTCCAAATAAAAAGCATCACCTGGCAGCTAAACTACTGATGATAAGCCTGCCTAAAATTAACCAAACCATACAATAAACATACAGTCCATTAAAGGGTCCACACTTAAAGTCTTTCCAATTTGTTTGGATCTTGAACTCTACCGGCATAGCTTTTGAAAACAAAGGCCATTCTCTATGCATTGAAGGTCAACTTAAGGAATTAGAATCTTGTGAATTAAACACTAGAATTTCTAGGAAGCTTGTTCTTTAAAACATAATTACAAAAGAAAAGAAATTCATTTTTTAATACTGAGGTAATCAGCATAATGGCAAAAATGTAAATTTTTTTGTTTATAGGTTTGAATATATGGCTAAATTAGACCACTAACTTTTTAGAGGATAGCATTTATAGGTTGTTTTACTTTCTGGCAAAATTCTTTTCTGATTGTTTAAAAATGCTTTTGAAGCATTCAATATTTACCTTTTGTAGAAAGAACTATTTAAAATGAGAATTCCATTAAAAGAAAATGGTTAATTATTCAGAACACTACTTTAAAATCATTTTGTTGCTTTATTTTAAAATTTTACTCCAAATCATTATGTAGAAGTTCTTTTCCCATGCAGTCATTTACTTGACTAATTTTTATAAATGCTTAGAGATTGCCAAAGGAATTTCCATTTTTCTATTGTTGACACTTATTTCGAGCTGCATAGTCTGGTAAATACCTATATTCTTCACATTGATTGCCTCAAGAAATTTACACTGGGAATAATGGATATTAGGCAACACAATTTCCATCAATTAATTAAACAGTGGCATTTCTTCATTACCTTTTTATGGGGATTTCTTAGGAATTTGTATTTCTAGAGTAACTATGAGAAAACTTCATTCTGTATGGACATTTGGGCCAAGTAGATGTGAGTCGTAGAAGAAAATCATATGGGTAAAAAATGTGGCTGCTGTGTTGGGAGTTGATAGAAAGATAGTCATGTTTTCTTGAAGTCACATAAACACAGAGAACCTAAGTTATGTTCTGATATTCTTGGTATATGATGACTTGATTTTCCATGAATAATCATACTATAGAACAAGGTTTGGTAAACCACAATCCCAGGGTCACATTCTCATATTATTATAAACCATATGTTATCATAAAGATAAAATAAATATTAAATAACATTTCCTTTATTTAATGTTTATTTATATAATTTTATTTTAAAATGTAAAAATCATTCTTAACTTGCCTGCCATACAAGTAGAGGCAGTGGGTTGGATTTGGCTCAAAAGAACCAACCCCTGCTCTAGAATGTGACTCTAATGCCTTATTATAGTGCAGACATGTCTGTGGGTTCTTTTAGGATATACCACTGATACTCAAGCTCTGACAGGCTGAACAAATCTTTGAGTTCTATGTCTGCTGTCTGAAGACCAGTTTTTACAAAACATGGAGACTCTCAATGCAGATATTTGCCTGCCAGGAGATGTGAATCTTTCCCCAACTACCATAGCTCTTGAAGGCAATTTATTAATAGCATATGATGGGGTTTTGATGTGCCCTGTTAGAGGAAGTATCCCCATGGAAAAAATAATGGATCCTTGAAGTATTAGTAGAAGTAGCTAGAGCTATTTGTATGCTTCCATGTCCTCATCTTTATTTATTTTTTAAATGTAATAAACATTTTTATTTAGAGTTTTGGGTTCCAATTTTTATCCCTCCTTCCCTCCCTCTGCCCCCTCTCTGAGGCAGTAAGCAATCAGATATGAGTTATACATGTGCAATTATGTAAAACATTACCATATTTGTCCTTTTTGTATAAGAAAACTTGATTAAGAGAAAAAATGAAAGAAAGTGAAAAATAGCATGCTTCAGTCTGTTCCATCAATATCAGTTTTTTCTTTGGAGGTGGATAGTATGTTTCATCAATAGTCCTTTGGGATTGTCTTGGATCATTGTATTGTTGACAATAGTCAAGTCATTCACATTTCTTCATCAAACAATATTGCTGTCTCTGTGCACAATGTTCTCTTGGTTCTGCTCACTTCACTATACATCATTTCATGCATGTCTTTCCAGGCCTTTCTGAAATCATCCTGCTTGTCATTTCTTATAACACAATAATATTCCATCACCATCATAAACCACAGTTTGTTTAGCCATTCCCCAATTGATGGGCATTCCTTTGATTTCCAATTCTTAGCCACCACAGAAAGAGCTCTGTAAATATTTTTTACACATAGGTCTTTTTCTCTTTTGGGGATGTCTTTGGGATATAAACCTAGCAGTGGTATTTCTGGATCAAAGGGTATGCACAGTTTCATAGCCCTTTGGGCATAGTTCCAAATTGTTCTCCAGAATGGCTGGATCTTTTCACAACTCCACCAACAGTAGATTAGAGTCACAGTTTTCCCACATCCCCTCCAACATCCAATATTTTCCTTTATTGTTATATTTGCCACTTTGGTAGGTATGAGATGATACCTCAGAGGTGGGTTTTTTTTGTCTTTTTTTACTTTTTGTGGGGCAATGAGGGTTAAGTGACTTGCCCAAGGTCACACAGCTAGTAAGTGTCAAGTGTCTGAGGTCAGAGTTGTTTTAATTTGCATTTCTCTAATCAATAGTGATCTAGAGCACTTTTTATATGATTATAGATAGCTTTGATTTTTTTGTCTGAAAACTGCCTGTTCATATTCTTTGACCACTTATCAATTGAGGAAAGACTTGTATTTTTATAAATTTGACTCTGTTCTCTATATATCTGAGAAATGAGGCCTTTATCAGAGATATTTGTTTCAAAAATTCTTTCCCAGTTTTCTGCTTCCCTTATAATCTTGGTTACATTAGTTTTGTCTGTGCAAAAGCTTTTTAATTTTATATAATCAAAATTATGTATTTTATGTTCTGTTTTACTCTTTATATCTTCTTTGGTCCTAAATTCTCCCTCTGCCCATAAATCTGACAGATAAATGATTCCATACTCCGTTAATGTGTTTATGGTTTCATCCTTTATGTGTAAATCATGTACCCATTTTAACCTTATTTTGGTATTTGGTGTGAGATGTTGGTCTATACCTGTTTTCTGCCATACTGTTTTCCAGATTTCCCAGCAGTTTTTGTCAAATAATGAGGTTTTGTTCCAAAAGCTTGGATCTTTGGATTTATCATATACTACATTACTATAGTCATTTACCATAGTGTAATTTCTATCTATTCTATTCCACTTGTCTACTTCTCTATTTCTTAGCCAGTACCAGATTATTTTAATAATTACTGCTTTATAATAATTTGAGATCTGGTACTTGTGGACCACATTCTTTCATATTTTTTCATTGATTCCTATGATATCCTTGAGCTTTTGTTTTTCTAAATGAATTTTGTTATTCTTTTTTCTAGTTTTATAAAATTTATTTTGATAGTTTGATTGGTATAGCACCAAATAAATAAATGAAATTGGGTAGGATTGTCATTTTTAATATATTGGCTCTGCCTATCCATGAGCAATTAATATTTTTCCAATTGTTTAGATCTGACTTTATTTCTGTGAAAAGTGTTTTGTAGTTCTGGTCGTGTAGTTGCGGTGTTTATCTTTGCAGATAGATGCCCAAGTATTTTATATTGTTCACAATTATTTTAAATGGAATTTCTCTATCTGTTGTTTCTGGACTCTATTGGTAATATATAGAAATGCTGACAATTGATGTGGGTTTATTTTGTGTCCTGCAACTTGGTTAAAGTTGTTAATAATTTCAAGTAGCTTTTTAGTTGATTCTCTAGGATTTTCTAAGTATAACATCACATCATCTGCAAAGAGTGATAGTTTTGTTCCTTATTACCTATTCTAATTACTTTAATTTATTGTTCTTCTCTTATTGCTAACATTTCTAGTACAATATTAAATAATAGAGGTGATAATGGGCATCCTTGCTTCATCCCTCATTGTACTGGGAAGGCTTTTAGCTTATTCCCATTACAGATAATGTTTGCTTATGGTTTTAGATAAATAGTACTTATAATTTTAAGGTAAACTCCTTTTAGTCCTATGCTCTGTAGTGTGTTTAGTAGGAAAGGGAGTAACTAGAGTTATTTATTTAATATGTTGCTTTATTTTCATTTTATGTTTTGAATATTTATAGGCATTTTGGGGCTTAGTATGTTTCTAGCATTATTATTTAGAGTAGTCAATTTTCAAGGCTTTTAGTCTGTCTCAGTACCTCATGTTTATTCAGAAAGAATGGACAGACCTGCAATTGTTTGGGAGATTTGAATCACAATATCATAAAAAGTTAGAGCCAGGGGGGTAGCTAGGTGGCACAGTGGATAAAGTACTGGCCCTGGATTCAGGAGGACCTGGGTTCAAATCCAGCCTCAGACACTTGACACTTACTATCTGTGTGACCCTGGGCAAGTCTCTTAATCTTCATTGCCCTATAAAAAAAGTTAAAACCAGAAGGTACTTTGGAATTCATCTAGTTCAGTGGATTTCAAACTTTTTGGTTTTAAGACCCCATTACATTTTTTGTGTGTGTGAGGCAATTGCCAGAGTCACACATCTAGTGTCAAATGTCTAAGGCCCTATTTGAACTCAGGTCCTCCTGAATCCAGGGCCCATGCTCTACCCACTTTGCCACCTAGCTGCCCCAACCCCATCACTTTCAAAAAATTGTTGAAGACCCACAAAAGCTTTTGTTTATGGGGGTTATATAAACCAATTTTTAGAATTATTAAAAATCTTATGATACCTTCCTGATTATATGATTATGGAGCAAAATTCTAGTAACTTGCAAGCTGACAGTCAGCCCATGGTCCAGAATAGTAAGAAGAGAATCATTAGGCTTTCAGCTCAGGTCTCTTAACTCCATAAAACAACCATGTATCTGAAGAAATTTTCTCTCACTGACCACCAGAATGTTTTACTGGAAATAAGTTCTGAAAAAAAGCCCTATATGAAAAAGCTTGGCTAATGAGATATAATGAGGTTCCCTAATTTTATAATAATTTCATATAAAATAATTTCAACTTGTATAAAATCTATCTTTGTGGTTGTGTTATACAAAAGTTCTGTTTCCTTAATACAAAAATAATCTTATTCAAACTAAAAAAAATTTGTTTTTTTTTTTTTGCAGGCAAAGGGGGTTAAGTGACTTGCCTAGGGTCACACAGCTAGTATGTGTCAAGTGTCTGAGGCTAGATTTGAACTCAGGTACTCCTGAATCCAGGGCCGGTGCTTTAACCACTGCGCCACCTAGCTGCCCAAAAAATTAGTTTTGATTTCACAGTTTCAGTGTTTTCAGGGACCAGCAGGGGTCCATCCCCAACCAAAATTTGAAAACTATCAAAGTAGGCTAAACCTTTCATTTTCCAAATGAGGAAACTGAAGCCCCAAAGGATCATATATTTAGAGCCAGAAAGAACTTTGAAGGATACTGAGTCCAAAAGCTTCATTTCACAGATTAGAAACTCCAAACCCAGAAGATTGAAGTATCTTCTCTGAATTCACATAGATTGTTATTGTTTAGCCATTTTTTAGTTGTGTCTGACTCTTTGTGACCACTTTGGGGATTTTCTTGGCAAAGATTATGGAGCGGTTGCCATTTCCTTCTCTAGCTCATCTTTACAGATGAGAAAACCGAGGCAAACAAATTGAATTGACTTGCCCAAGGTCACAGAGCTAATAAGTGTCTAAGTCTAGATTTGGATTCAGGAAGAGAATTCTTCCTGATTACAGGCCTGGAGGTCTATCCATTATGCTGCCAGAGTAGAAACCCAAGTCCTTGACCCTAGATGTAGTGTGCTTTCCACTGTACTTCTCTCTTGGGTTTGGGTACATAGGTTATTGGCAAAGTCATTCCCGAAACCCCTGATTTGATGCTTAGTCCAATGCCCTTTTCAATATTTCATGCAAATGATGAAGAAAACAATAATAATTGCTATCATTTATATAGTACCTACTATGTGCCAAACACTGTGCTAAGCGCTTTACAAATATTATTTCATTTGATCCTCACAACAACCCCGGGAGGTAGGTGCTTTTATTATTTCTATTTTGTAGTTGAGGAAACTGAGGCAGAGGGAGGTTAAGTGACTCACCTGTCATACAGCCGGTATGTGACTGAGGCCAGATTTGAACTCAAGTCTTCTTCACTCTAGGCTTAGTATTCTACCCATTGTGCTGCCTAGTTGTTTATAGAAAGAAGGTACCTAAAATAATTGAAATCCCATTTTTTCAGTACCAAGTTTTTCATGCGCATTATTCAGTAATTGGACAATTAGGTGCTGCAATGGGTAGAGTACCAGGTCTGGAATTAAGAAGACTCTTCTTCCTGAGATCAAGTCTAGTTTCAGATGCTTACTAAATATGTGGCCCTGGACAAGTCACTTAATCCTGTTTGCCTCAGTTTCCTCATCGGTAAAATGAGCTGGAGAAAGAAATGGCAGACCATTTATGTCTTTGCCCAGAAAACACCCAATGGAGTGGCAAAGCACTGGACACAACGACTGAACAACAACAATGACATTCAGATAATTGCCATGAATAAATTGTCATTTAAGGTGATCATTTTGGTTTCCCAAATATTGAAATAATATATTTGCATATAAAGTAGTTACATGCTAAAATATGTTTTATGACATTTAATAGTTTATATTTGTATAGTGCTTAATAATTTACAAGAGACTTTTCATACTATAGCTCATTTGAGCCCATGAGATATATAGAACTACTCTTATCTCTATTTAAAGTACAAGGACACTTAGGCTAGGAGACATGAAACAATTTGTTCTCTATCACAACCTATCTTCTTATTCTAAATCCAGCCCTCTCATAACTGTACCATACTTAACCATAGATCATAGACTTAAAACTGGAAAGGATCTGAGACATTGATAGGCCCAGCCCCTTTATTTTATAGATGAGAAAACTGAAGCCCATAGGGGTGAAAATTCCTTGTTGAGCTGCTACAGCTAGTGCCTGGTAGAGCTGTGGTGACATTTTAGCATCTTGCCTTCTTGGGTCTAAAACAATTCTTTTAAATAAGAATTCATTATAAAGCAATTAACAAAGAATAATCTTCAAGGATCCTAATAAAATGACTGTTAAAAAACAACATATACTCTTCTTCCTTTTTCTTTGATCTCTGGATTTTTAGTATCTGAATATGCAAAAAATGTTGTATATAACAAATGAAGGTGGCATTTTGTTAACAGTAGGAAGTGGGGTATTGGTTGTTTATAATTTTTCTTCCATCTTGTGTTTAGGATTCTGTGGATGTCATCTTGGAAGTATAATCATCTTTTATATTTCTGGGATCATAAATAGATGGTTTAGCATCATCCCCAGAGTCTGTGTCTAGGGGTGACATTTCTCTTGTAGAATGGGTGGACACAGATTCACTTTGTGTATTTTGGTTTGCTTCTTAAATAGGGAAGGAAATTAGGAAGTATTTATACAAACTTAAAACAACCCAGCAGGGTTCTTTTCGAAATTCAGAGGATGTCAACAGCACAAAGCAAAGTCACTGTCATAAGGATCAGGTTGCTTTTTGGAGACAAGGCAGGAAGAAAGAGAAAAACCAAAGAGTGTGCTTCACTCTCAGTTCTCCAATTTATGTGTCATTTATAAGCCATTTAGATGGAAGTGACTGAGGGAGTATGGTGTAGTGGCAAGAACAATGGGCTAGAATATATCTGGGCTTGAGGCCTGACTCTATACTAACTAGTTGTGTGACTTTGGGCAAGTCACTTTACTTCTCTGTCTCTGTCTCTCTGTCTTTCTCTCTCTCTTTCTTCCTCCCTACCTCCTTCTCTGTGAAATAATATATTTGCATATGAATTAATTACATGCTAAAATATATTTTATGACATTTAATAGTTTACATTTCTATGGAATACGTATAGACATACATATATATGTATGTGCACACTATATATATGTGTGTGTATATACATATATTATACATATGTATACATATATACATACACATATATACATTATATATACATATATATATATACGTATATTTAGTATATATATATATACTAAATAATCTCCGAGGCCCCTTTTACCTGAAACATCTAATGATTCTATGAGGGTAGACCAAGGGGTAGTTTCTAAATGATGGAATGACTGAAGCTCTATGGGCTTCAGTAGCTTGACCTAGGCAAAATTGTGAAGTTGTTTGAGTTTCTTCAGTACTATTCTCTGTTTCTTCTATTAAAGTGACACATTTACCTCTTCGTCCTCCACCATTCCTACCACTCTCACCCAGGACTGGTCATGCTGCCTTTCCTCATTAGAAGAAAATGAGCTGGTAAACAATTCCATCTCTTGTTCTTAATAACTTAATATGTTACTCCTATGAATATCTATTTTTTTGTGGGGCAATGAGGGTTAAGTGACTTGCCCAGGGTCGCACAGCTAGTAAGTGTCAAGTCTCTGAGGCTAGATTTGAACTCAGGTCCTCTTGAATCCAAGGCCAGTGCTTTATCCACTGTACCACCTAGCTGCACCCCCCTCCAGTATGTGTATCTTTAAAAAGTCCCTCAAGTCATGCTTAACTAAGAGGAATGAATCCCTAATGGTAGAATTTCTGAGACTTGAGGACAGAAGAAAATTTTGATGGGGGTTTCTCATGGTGCCTAGAGCCCTTCAAAGGACAACCATCTAGTCAATGATCTACTTTGCTTGTATACAAGGCCAGTCTTATAATTGTAATTGGAATTTGGGTACTGTGACTCCTTAGACGAATATTGGTTTAGGCATCAATTCTTGGAGGTTGGGAAGTTGTGGTGTCCTTGTAGACCAGATGTTCCCAAACTTTCTTTGTTTATGTGTGTTTTAATAATTTTTTTCAAGGTATCTTTATACTAAAAGAAAAATCTAACAGTTTCCTTTATTAAGTATTTACAACTTAATAAGTAATTACACTATAACAATAACTAACCATTTGAAAAAATAATACACATAAAAGGAACAGAGAAAAATAATCCCATTTTTATTTCATTCTTCAATAACCATAGTGACTTATGAATGGGATTTGGACCCTTGTTGGGCACTGTGCAGCTTCTTGAACTTCGGAATCAGACTGGGTACCACTGCTTTCATTAGCTATTCCACATTCATTTTTTTTTCACAGTACTCACTTTTCATCACAACGATCATCCAAAACACAGCTTGGCAAAGATGCAACTTTACAAATGAGAGAGTTTGAGAAATTATTGGCATATCTGAAAATACAAGTAAGTGAAATCATCTCACAAACATTTGAGAAAGTAATCAAAAGGAAAGTAGCTGTGATCTGATGTTGAAACTGTCAACTACCTTGAGCTGGTAGTTCAGTGTCTGACAGATAGAGAGTATTGCTGTGTTTCCTCTGAAAATCTGAAATTTCCTGTGTTTTCTGTGGCACCCTGGGGCTCACATTTTGGGAACCATGGTCTTAAGCCTTCAAGTTTCTATTATTTTTCCCTTCTACCCTAAAGTGTTGTAAGATTCTCTGACTTATAGACAATTTCACTGAAGTCGCTCTTCGTGTCAACTTTGTCTTAAGAAAACAAACCCTTGAGGGGCAGCTAGGTGGCACAGTGGATAAAGCATGGGCCCTGGATTCAGGAGGACCTGATTTCAAATCCGGCCTCAGACACTTGACACTAGCTGTGTGACCCTGGGCAAGTCACTTAACCCCTATTGCCCCACAAAAAACAAAAACAAAACCAAAACAAAAGAAAACAAACCCTTTGGCCCCTTTTCCCAAATGTGGAGGCCAAATTTCCTGTGTGCTGCTTTTTCTTGGGAATCATCCTTTGTGAACTTTAATGAAAATCTGTTTCTGTCATTTGTGAAATTAATCAGGATGAAAAGAACTGAATTTGCTTGAGTCCCTATTCATCATCTTTAATTAATTCAATCTGATTTAGACTTAGTTATCTGAAAGTCATTTTTCAGACAAGAAATATCTGAATTATTCATATCTAAACCAAGCTATGTTGTTTCTATTTGTCCCTTGAGAAATCATTGTTCTGCTATCTTACTGTGGTTCTTGGGGTTTGATTTGTCAACAGCTTGTAGTGAGGTGGACAATTAGTCAGCAATTTGATCCAGCAAAACTGAAAGCCAAAGTGCTGATGGAAGACTGAGGATGATGATGATATTGAAAATAAGCTAGCATTTATGAAGTACTTTCACATTTACAAAGAACTTTACAAATATTATCTCTTTATCCAAACAATGAACTGGGTAAGTAGGAGTGATTTTACAGTTGAAGAAACTGAGGAAGACAGAGGTTAAATGACTTACCCAGGGTTACACAACTGGTATCTGGAGCTCAATTTGATCTTAGGTCTTTCTGACTCAAGATCCAGGGCTAGCGCTCGCTCGCGCTCTCTCTCTCTCTCTCTCTCTCTCTCTCTCTCTCTCTCTCTCTCTCTCTCTCTCTCTCTCTCTCTCTCTCCTGTAACACCAAATTGAGTAGAAGAACAGAAGATAGGCCAAGGAGATGGAATACTAAATCAAAGGTATCACTCATTTTCTCCTGCTATAAATAGAATTTAATATAATCTTACTTATCACTGCGTATTTGATAAATAGAAACATGAATATGTTATCTTAAGATTTGTTAAAATATAGTTTAATGAAATCTCTGGTCTTTATAGGACTTCTCCCCTCCCTACTTCTTATGGTGTTAAATATATTGATTTCCCTCCTCCTCCTCCAATTGTGACCTCATCAGAAACCCCCTTTACCAATGCAGAGCAGCAATTTGTAACATATTCTTAAAGAATTTTCTAGGATTACTGAGAAATTAAGGGATTTACCCAGCCTCATAGCTAATATACATTATACAGATCTCTCTCTCTCTCTCTCTCTCTCTCTCTCTCACATCTGTCTGTCTCTGTATATCTATATATATCAGAGGATTTAAGCCCATGTTCTTCAGACCTCAAAGCTATTTTTTATGTACTATTCTGTGCTATGTACTATGTGTTGCTTCTCATCCTATCTTGTGTATTTTTTTTTCTTCATTTTAATTCCAAGGTGAATTGTTAGCTGTTATTACCTTTAAAAATTGATCTTTTTTGTTTTACATCATCTACATTTAATATGTAACCTTCCAATATTTTGCTCCCCCCACACAATTTAAAAATAAAAGAACAAGATCAAAAAAAGTTAAACTTAACTAGCCAATATATAAAACCACATCTGATATAATATATTGTATTCCATACCCATAGTCCCTCACCTCTGCATAGTTGAGAAGGAGGTGTATTCTCTTATCTCTTCTTGGGGCCAAGCTTGATCATTATTATTTCAAAGCATTAAATCATTTTGTTGTGGTGGTTTTTTCCATTTATGTTTTCGGTCTCACTGGGTGCATTGATGTTTCTGTTGGGGGATGACATTGTACTAGTTGCATCTACTCCAAGAACATTGCAGTGTCTTCTGGTAGATACCTATAATACCTCAAAGGAGAGCGACTCATTTAGCCATACAGGATAGATGAAGAATGTCTATTGCCCATGAGTTTGGGTGGACACCTGACAGTACTTGTCCCTCAGTATATATTTTTGGGACAGACAGTATATGTGGAGAATGAGTTGGTCACAATGTTTAATAGAAGTAGAACAGTCTGGATTGCCTTTGAGAAATGGCAAAGCTTTTTTTATTGACCCCAAGCTTCCCCTGAAAGCAAAGGTTCATCTTTTCAGTAGTAACATTCTACTGATGTTCCTATGTGGCAGTGAGGCATGACACATATTGATGAATTAAAAAGGAATACCACAAAGATGTCAATGGAGAGGCTCATTATAAGTGCAAGCAGGCTACAATATGTAGCATATTTTGTTGTTGTCTAATTGTTTCAGTCGTGTTTGACTCTTCATGACCCCATTAGGGGTTATCTTGGTAAAGATCTTGGAGGGGTTTGCCATTCACTTCTCCAGCTCATTTTTACAGATGAGGAAACTGAGGCAAATAGGGTTAATTGACTTTCCCAGGATCACACAGCTAGTAAGTGTTTGAGGCCAGATTTGAACTCAGGAAGATGAGTTTTCCTGACTCCAGGCCTCCTTGGTACTCTATCCATTGTGCCTCATTCAACCTATTATGAATGAGTAAATATATTTCAGTCATTACTTCATGCCAGATATGGTGTGTGCTGAGGATAAAAATGGAGAAAGAAAGATAGCTCCAGTCTTCAAGCAGTTAACATTCTAATGGTGCAGGATAGCTCCTATGATGTAGAGGCACAATGGTCAGAGAAGGGTGCTACAGGAGACTATGATAAATTGCAGCTTCTTTGCAGATTTGCATTTGTAGAAGAAGTTTGCTCAATAGGAATTTCCCACACCATTAAAAATATAGATCTGACTGAAAAAAAAGACAACTCCCCCACCTTACCATTTGTATAATGCTATATATTTCCAAGTACATTTGTACATTATTGCGTTTGATCCTCACAACTTCTTTGGAAAGGAGGCAAAATGAGTAGTGAGAAGTACCTCCATTTTATAGATGAGGCCCACAGATGTTAAATGATTTGCCCAAAGTTTTTAAAAAAGCTCACTGGTGATGGAGTCATAACTAGGACCCAGGTCATCTGGATTCTAGTTCAATCATACCAGATGATTTTGGAAAGGAATAGTTATAGAGAATTTATTTGAAAGTGGGGAAGTGGGGGCGGCTAGATAGCACAGTGGATAAAGCACCGGCCCTGGATTCAATTGGCAAAGGATGGTACTAGATGGTGAGAAGACCATTTGAAGAAAGTTAGTGGGGAAGGTAGACCACCAAGGGACAACTAGGTATTCTAGGCAAATGAACACACTAGGTAGAAATGGGATGAACATGTCTCCATGTATGTATATATGTATATACACATACATACACTAAACACAAATATATACATATACACACATATGTATGTGTGTATGTGTATCTATCTATCTATCATCTGTCTGTCTATCATCTATCTATCTATCTATCTATCTATCTATCTATCTATCTATCTATCTATCTATCTATCTCTATAGGTGTGCCCCAGGTTGATGGACATCCATTGCTTTGTTTCTACAGCAGCTTGGAAAGAAGTCTAATTTCTAAGTAGTGAAAAGGACTAAAATGGAAATCATCAACGAACACTTAATATTCCCTGCAGTGATGTGCAACTGTTAAGCAATGGAGGAGGATTTCATTTTTCTACTTTCCCCTTCCCCCCAATCCACCACTGAACAAATCTTGAACAGAGTAACCCAGTTGGTGATGAATCATTTTGCTTTCTGCCCCAGAGGCTCCCTGCCCACATTTTTTCAATGAATCACTTTGGCATCTTAGGGTCCCTTGATATTAGCCTTGCAAAAAGAGAAAAGTCTGAAATCCAAGTGGGATTTTGAAGCCCTTAGGAAGCTGAGCATTGTGGGTCTGTAATTCAATTCACCATGACTTCATATTATCATTTTTTAAGGGATGGTGATAGTCTGGGTAATAAAGATACACAAACACATCAACCCAATTCCTAATGAGTTGGGTTCTAGAAATGACTTTGTAAGAGGATATTAGTAAAAACCACACACACACACACACACACACACACACAGAGGCTCAAACTAATTTCTATTAGAAGGAAAGGATTTAAAGAATTGTGTGTTATTCAGACAGCATGAGTAGACACTATGCAGTACTTTGAGGTGACAGTCTCATCTAGCGTACCTAGGAAGCATCATCAGGAAAAAAAAAATCAGTGTTCCAAGGAAAATGATTGAGCTGGAATACCATTTGTTTATGGGAGCACTTAAGTAGTGTAGGTTTCAGAGTCCTTTAAACTTGGGGACTTTCATTTCAAATAATTTGCTTTTTATGGAGAGGTCTCATGTTACAGATGGGGGAGCAGGTGATCTCAGATTTCTACTGACTGATACTTTTGTCTTGCTTGGTCATCAGTTAGAAGGCACTTGTGATTCCTGGCATCCTCAGCATTTGCTTCCCTTCAGCTGAACACTATCTCTTCTTTTTCCCTCAACCATGCACAAACCTTATTCTACTTCCAAACACTAACATGGATTCTGTCTTTTTTTAAAAGGAGCTAGAATGTGTTCCATATAGCCATATCTATCTATGATCTATCTATCTATCTATCTATCTATCTATCTATCTATCTATCTATCTATCTATCTATCCATCTATCTATCATCTATTGGTCTGTCTATTGGTCTATGTATTTATCATCTATCTCTCTATCTAATCTCCCAGAAGAATTTTAACCCCTTCAAAAACCCATCAAATCCTTATTCTAAAATTGTCAACTGTGGGCGGGTAGGTGGCGCAGTGGATAAAGCACCAGCCCTGGATTCAGGAGGACCTGAGTTCAAATCTGACCTCAGACACTTGACACTTACTAGCTCTGTCACCTTGGGCAAATCACTTAACCCTCATTGCCCCACATATATATATATATATATATATATACACACACACACATATGTCAACTGTGTTAAATCACAAGAAAAAAGCTTTATTCTAAAGGTGGCTAGACCTTGGTTTTATATTCATAGATCTAGATCTGTGGTAAAGGTGTTAGCAATGCCAAGAACTATGGCTTTGGGAGATAGATGCAAGTTTTAAAAATATGCATGAAGATCAGAGTCACAAGATTTTAGAACTAGAAAAGACCATGGAGATAATTGAATCTATCCTCCTTTATACTTGAGAAGACTGAGGGTAGAGAGGCTGTCTTGCCCAAGGTCACACAGTTTGGTGATGTTTGAGCTGGAAACAGAACTCTCAGTATGTTGTTCTTTGGGAGGAAGCTTTGCTTAGTGGATAGAACTCTGAATTTGGTGACAAGGCAATTTGGGTTCAAATTCTGCTCCTGACAGAAGTGGTATTACCATGGAAAAAAAAATTTAACCTCACTAAGCCTCAGTTGTAAGATGAAGATAATACCTATATTTCATTTCCTTTGGTTTGTTGCAAAGCTCAAATGAGATACTATACATAAAATCATTGTGTAAATCTTAAAGCACCCATACTGATATTATTTCTATATACCATGTTTTACCTCAACTGAAATATATTTTAAATGCTCCCATCTTTTTAAGTCAATTATAGATTTATTGACATAAGGAACTGAAAAATAATTTAGTCGAATCCCCTCATTTTACAGATGAAGATACTGAGGCCTAGAGATGTGAAGTGACTTGCCCAAGGTCTCACAGGTAGTAAAAAGCAAAGTCAAGATTTGAACCAAGGACCTCTGAGTCCACATCCACCATGCTTTCCACTTGCTTGTTGGTGTGGGGGTTTCTGAGACAAGAGTTCACATTTTTATAGTGTTCTGCAGCTTGCTAGGGGCTTTCCTCACCAGAAACACGTGAAGTAGATAGTGCAAGCCTTAGTTTCATTTTACAAGAGAAGAAACATTCTGATAAGTTGGGTGACTTGTTCACAGAGGAAGGATGAGGGGTTAGGTCTGGAATCATGGTTTTCTGACTCCAAGCTCAATATTTCCCTCCACTGTGCCATCCCGTGTCTTCAGTGTTTAAATAACTGTATGTATCTTCCTTATCCTCCCTCATCCCCCCCTCCTATTCCTTTTCAGTTCTTATGTAAAAGAGTCTGAAGGTTTCACTTGCATAAGACAGGATGCTCTGTGGTTAAGGAAGGATGTGTTAGGCTTCATGGTCTTTCTCATTTGATTTATTCCTTAGTTTCCTCTTTTATCCAGCAAATGCTGGAGGCTATGAATTTATGGGCTTCTTTCTTTGAGGGAATCTATTGCTTTTCCTTCAGGACAAGTTGTGGAAGTGGGAGCATAGTGATGAAAATGGAGTGCAGCCACATGGTTTGGATGTCCATCTCCCAGACACAGTCACAAAAATAAGAACTGTTCTGCCTTGCCTTGAAGGAAAAAAATTACAGAATGGAGAGTTAGTATCAAAGGGGTTAAATGAACTTGCCAGAGGTCACAGAACTGGTAATCAGTAGAATTGGAATTCTAACTCAGGTGGTCTAGCTCTAAGTCCAATGTTCTCCCCACTACATTGCATTGACTTCGTGAATATCTTGATCTGGTGAGGGGAGTAGGGGAATATTTCAGCAATCTACAAGAATCTATTTTGCCCAGAATATAGTTGAATACTTATTTTCTCATACAAGAAGAAGACTCTTTAGACTCTTTTTTTTCTTTTTTAAAAATTTTTTTCTTTAGACTCTTAATGTCAAAACAAAAAAAAATTAGCAAGTTAGGGACTAGAACATGCTAGCTTCCCTAAATAGAGGCAGCATAGAAAAAATTAAGAAATTGAGGCAGTAAGCACTTAAGTGACTTGTTCAGGGTCACACAGTCAGTAAGCGACTGAGGCTAGCTCTGAATATTATGATCCGAAATCAGATCAAGTCATCTGGCCTAGAGAAATTTCATCATGATGTACTCGGATAACACATACACACAGAAACTGAGATTCAGAGAGGCTGCTGGATAGTTAGTGTATAGAGTGCTAGTCCTAGAGTCTGGAAAACCTTAGTTCAAATCTGGCCTCCATAACTCACTAGCTGTGTGACCTGAACAAGTCACTTAAGTGCTTATTGACTTAGTTTCCTAATTTTTAATGACAACAACAACAATAACAAACAACAGCAACAACAACAACACTTACCTGCCAGGGTTATTATGAGGATCAAATGAGATAATATTTGCAAAATGTTTAGCACAATGCCTGGTACACAGTAGACACTTAAATGCATGCTTCATTCTTTCGTTCTTTCCTTCCTTCCTTCCTTCACTAGCTCAGGATTACATAGCTAGTAAATGTTGGAAGCAGGATGTAAATCTTCAAAGATCAGTGCATTTCTTGGGTGTGGGCTGGATGAGAATATAGTTATGTTGGTTTGGAACAGGCTGAATGACTGTAGTCAAAGTGTATTGATTTAATGGAACAATGTCATCTCTTAAGGAGGGCTCTAATGGAGTGCTAAAAGGCTCTATGTTTGGCTTAGTTCTGTTCAACATTTTAATTAGTGACTTAGAGCAATTGTCTTCAAAGTTGAAAATAATTTAGTCAGCTAGCTTTAAGCAGTTTTTAAAAGGGGGTATTAAGTGGCATAATATGGAGAGTTGGTTCAAACCCTCCTCTTAAACATCTGTGATACACTCTTTTACAAACATTATCTAGTCTAGGGGGAGAGTGGGGAGCAAGCTTAGAGAACACATGTGGCAAAGGTGTAGCTTCCAACTCCTAGTTTCTGGAAGTCCTATCCTCTCATAAGTAGGATTCTTAAGCATCGTGGATCTGTATCCAGTGTATCCTTGACTCCTGATGTAAACACTGCTTCCAGATGGGCTGGAGATTCCATTCAGGACATCAGTAGAAATATGAGAAGTCCAACATCTTTGAGACTTTAGAAGCTGGAAAACTAGAAGGTCCTTCTCTGGTCATAGTTGGAGAAGAGAAGGAGACCTGACCAAGGAGGAAGTTGAGGCTAATGGCCTTTTTTTCTCTTACCCCACCCTTAGTTCCTTCTCAGGGATGTGCTTAGAAAGCTACATGCTCCAATTTCTGTAATTCCTTCTCTTTTCAACTTGTTCAAAAATATATAGGGGAACCTTGGAGATGTGACCAAGTTTCCTAGCCTTTGAGAACAAGTATGATTTCACTTTGTCCAATGACTTTTTTGTTTTGCGGGCCAATGAGGGTTAAGTGGCTTGCCCAGGGTCACACAGTTAGTAAGTGTCAATTGTCTGAGGCCAGATTTGAACTCAGATTCCCCTGAATCCAGGATCCAGGACTGGTACTTTATGCACTGTGCCACCTAGCTGCCCTGTCCAATGACTTTCAAAGACTTTTCATATTTAGTCTAAGGTCTTTTGATTTATTGACTATGACATGGTCTTGACTAGTTAAAGAATCAAAGCTAAAACATGGTGGAGGTGGTTTCAACTCCATCTATATACATATACATGTGTATATATACATACACGTATGTATATATACACACACATATACACATAAAACCACCATGTATATATTCCACCATACATATATAATCACCACATATATATGTGTGTATGTGTGTGTGTGTGTGTGTGTGTGTGTGTGTGTGTGTATATATATCACCATAATGTAAAGGAATACAACACGAATAGACATTAGAATTTAGAATATAGTAGCATCTATGATGAGGTTTGTTGTGAAAATCAAATGATATAATCTATGTAAAATGATGTATAAATATCAAAAAAGAAAGAAGCCATCAAAGCAATGACTTATCTGCCTTCCAGAAGGCTTCCGATTAAATATATTTTCCTACCACTAACAGACAGTGCACTGTGGATGGGACTACTGAATATGCTGATGGACATGGTTAATTTCATGGTTTTGTTTCTCTTTGTTACAAGGAAGAATTGTTTGGGGGGGCAGGGGTAAGACTGCTGTTCTGAAGTAGTAGTAATGTTTAAAAAATCTAATTCCTAAGAATCAGTAAAACTTTAAAAATGAGGAAAACAATCGCTACTTTGGGTTTTTAAAAAGTGACTATCATGCAGTGAGGCTGACTTTCTTACAAAGCTTATAAATTGACTACTGGTAGTTTCTAGAGGAGTCCCTGAATTGTTTTGAGCAATAGCATCTTTGGGATATGAGAATAGACTGTCATGTTGATTTGGTGGGGGGGCAATCCTTGGGTACATAAATTCTAATATGTCAGTGTTGTTGTTTTAACAAAACCAGAACAAAGTATTGCTATTTTTAGCTTAGTTTAATTGATTTATTTGCATTAATTAATTTTATTATTTAATTTATTTCATTCCTAAAGCCAATTCCTGGCCTGTAGTATTGGTCAAAATGGAAGAATTTGACTTTCCTTATATTCACAGAATTATAGAGTTGGAAGGGATTTTAGAAGTGGTACAATATATTACCCAATGGATGAATCCCCTCTGAACCACTAATGAAGATAATAACCAAGAAGAAAATAACTCAGGATAGACACATAAACTAAATAAAAATAAAAAGTCTGGATAACTATACATTGGTCACCTACACAGTGTTTTAATGGCCACTGAAAAACAAACCAAATACTTCACCAGAATTAAAGGGAAATGTAATGATATGTATGTGTATGTGGTCTTCCCCATTAGGATGGCAGGGATTATTTTTCATTTTTCTTTGTATCATTAGTGCTTAGCAGAGTCCATGGTACATAACAAATGCTTAACAGGTATTTGTTGATTGATTGGTCGTGTAAAGAGGCATTGATTCTTTTCTTAAGCCCAGCTCAGAGGTTGTCATAAGAAGCACTACTAGATGAAAAGGTATTAATGTGTTAACAGGTGTTAACATCCTGTTTTCTCTTTACAAAGTACGAACACCTATTTTGTTATATCAGAAGGGATGAACAAAAAATGAACTCTTACATGCTTTACTTCTAGAGTTTCTTTAATTTCTGTGTACTTGCATTTTCAGTTATTCTCTATTTTGGTTTTTTGGTGAGACATACTACCATGGATTCAAGTTTTTCTGTTCTGTCGATTATTTCTTCTGTGCAATCCATAAATTCTGCTTTACATTTTTTATTTATCTTTTAAACCCCTTAGAATCATCCTTCTATGGGTCCATGATCCTTTGGGAATTCACCAGATCATCTGCCTATCAGGTGTTGATTCACTTTCCTTTGTCTTGTAATATTTATTCATAGATTTCTGGACTCTTCTATCTGATCTGGAGTTCATATTTCCTTCTGTTATTAAATTTTTCTATTGGTTTATCTGTTTATGCTCAAGGTCTTTTACTGAGTTTTTTTCCTCCTGAGAGCTTTGGTAATTTCAGCCATTTTTTCTTATTGTACCCTAATGCTCCCTTTCTGATTCTTTCAGCTTTCACCTCTTCCTCAAGTGACTTCTGGGGGGGCAGAAGTGGCCCCAGTCAGATGCCAGAGTCTTTCTCTCTGACTTAGTTGAGTGCCACACAGCCACACGCATATTTTCCCAGTTCCCTGTTCCAAAGTTCTCTGGCTAAGTTTTGTTGAGGCATAGAGTACCTCAGACACTGCTGTCACAGTCTGAGCAAGCCTTTTGGATTTCTGAGGCACAGAAAGAGGTGGGAAGGGGATTGAGTTCAATTCTGCTTCAAGCCCATGTGGATAGTGGAAGAGACAGTGCTGAAGGAACACTATAGGGGTTAGTTGAGTAGCTTTGTCTGCTTTTAGTTCACTGAATTGGTAACTCATATTTGGTGTCCTAGACTGTAGAGACACCTGAAATTGTGTTATTTCTTGGGTATAATTCCTATTTGGGAGAAGTTGGAGAGGTCTTGAGCATTAGAGAATATGTCTAAGCCTCTAACTTGTTGGTCATGTTACCTAGAATTCTCTTTTTTAGGGCTTTAGGAAGTTTATCAGTTCAGATGAGCAGTTTGTAGAGGACACCCCTGCATGGGGAGGGAGATGGGATTTCTATTCTCCTCTCCCCAACCTTGACCAGGATATATAACATTGGAACTCCTCACCCAGATGGACATCCTCTCCATCAGTTTGAAAGGTCATTGGTTCAGGAGAATAAAGTCATTATTTGAGGAAGCAGAGACCTGTGATCTAGATAGACATTGATACAGAAAAGAGAGGAGGCAACTTGAAGCAGCAGGACCTCTAACAGAAGAAAAGAGCCGGTTATGGACTCAAAAGAGAGTCAGCCCTGGCACTTTAACACCCAGCTACCAAGAAGACTTTACAAGGAGAGAAAAGACCTTATGGCCCTGCATTTTCAGAATCGTGAGTTGCTTTGGCTACATATGGACTCTATATGTATGTCTTTTTTTTTTTTTTTTGGCGGGGCAATGAGGGTTAAGTGACTTGCCCAAGGTCACACAGCTACTGTTAAGTGTCTGAGGCAGGATTTGAACTCAGGTCCTTCTGAATCTGGGGCTGGTGCTTTATCCACTGTGCCACCGAACTGTCCCCCATATGTATGTTTTACTATTATTATATGCTAAATTTGTTATCACTCTTCCCATCAACCACTTGTGGGAATTCCATTCCAGATTAAGGGGCAATGGAGTTATGTTTTTGTTGCCACTATTCTTTCTTTCTTTTTTTTTTTGGTGAGGCAATTGGGGTTAAATGACTTGCCTAGGATCACACAGCTAGTAAGCATAAAGTGTTTGAGGCTGGATTTGAACTCAGGTCCTCCTGAATCCACTCTATCCACTGCGCCACCTAGCTGTCCCTGCTACCATTCTTACTGTGCCATTTTAGTAAGTGTCTTTGATAAGAACTAGTTGTGTCCATTAGTATGATGATAAAATGGAAATGTATTGGTGACTTATAGTAGTAGGAGCCTGAAGCCACAGGATGACTCAGAACCAGAGAGTAAGAAGGCTTCCTCTGGGGACATGACCCTTCAGTGTGAGTGCTAGTTAGGGGAGTAGCTCAGAGAAGGTGTTACATTGGCATATCACGAAGCATAATGAAAATGAAGAATGCATATTAGCTTTTAAATGTTAGATACACAAGGAGCCAGTTCTCCACACCCCATATTGAAGATCACTCTTCTCATCATTTTCTCTTCTTATACAAACATAACCCCATGTATCATTTAGTTTTTATTTACTCTTAACATTTTAGTTTTAAAATCTGTAACATGGACGTGAATGAATTAAAATCTTTGTGAGAGGCTTCTTTGAAAGGCATTATAGAAGTTTGCTACTTATATCTATCCATTTCCTTGGATGGCTTTCATTAGAAATTTCTCTTCTGGAGCTTGTAACTAGGCAGAAAGATATATGGGGCCTCCAGATTCTTTGTCTTGGTGACCTTCAAAAGACCCTTTCAAGTTGGCATCTTTATTGATTTTTTTAATATGTTAAAGGGAACAAACTTTAAATGACATTTCTGCAATGGAATTAGAATGGTTTTATAGTATGTCGTTTTTGTGGTAATTATGTGCACTTATTAAAATCCACAATTGCATAAAAGCACAAGAGAAAGATTTTAAACAGCAAAGCTTGTCCACTGTAATAATTTTTAATGTAAAATTTTAGAATAAACTAACACAGAGGTAAGTAAATTATCTTTCCATCACCTTAGATGATGTCAGTGCTACTGAATTTATAAGAGCAACAACATCTTTGTTTTGAAAACATTTGACTAGGGTTTTGCAGAGTTCTTTGGCAAGCCATTTCACTGTATCCTGTAAATAAAACATTGTTTGAAAATTGTGTATTTAGATGGAATGTGCAGCTTTTCTAATGGCATCACTTCCGTCTCTCAGGTAAATAATTCATCATTTTTTCATCTTACAGAACTTGTTCTTTTTGTGGTCTTGGATTAAAAATACCCTTGATGCCCATGACTACATGTTAGTCTGTGCCTAATTAACTCAGCAGGCTAGAACATGGTGCTAATGGAGCCAATGTAGTTTTGTTCTGTTCTAGTCCATGGCCACAGACTACATAGCACTTAACCACAGTCAGTACTTCTCACATGCATTTTGTTGGTCTCAAAAACTACTAGTTCAAAAATCCTGCAAATCAATTCCTACTTTTAAAAGAAACATATTTTAAAAGACAGATACTACTAACTGTGGTTTAGAAAGGTAATTAGTTTGGCTGGAAAGGCTCTTTTCCATTTCCTACTATGTTAATATACCAAGGTCAAATATACAGATAGAGAAGCAAAGACTCTCAGCCCTAGATGGAAGGGACCATGGAAATTATCTGGTCTAACCACTCTTCTTTTACAGATAATGAAACTGCCATAAAATGACTGGATTAGGAATATTTAGCTAATCCGTAGCAGAGATACAATTGAGTATTTCGTTATCTCTTAGCTGTATGTGCCATCAAGATAATGCTAGGTCTTATCTTCTTGTTAAATGAGTTGGTTGGATTTGATGCCCACTCAGGTCTCTTCTAACTTTAGACCTGTGATCCTTACATAACAATCATGAATCAGCACTTTATCTCCCTGTGTTAGGTAGGGATAACTTCATTTTTATAGAACTTTAATTATTTGATTTAGTTTGAAAGGTTGCTAGGGTCCTTCCCCCCAGCCCCCAATTATGGAACTCATTCCTTGAAAAGTATTTATTGCCTACTGATAGTAAAAATTAAAACATAATTTTTTAAAAAGAAATAAAGTGAAAATTGGATATTTTTATTTGATTTCACTTATCCTGTGACTGCATTTTTTGGAACAGGAATGTCTCACTTTTTTTGCTTGTTTGTGACTGTCTATGCATTCTCATGACTGATTTTCTTTGGCATTATTTTTGTCTCCTGGTGGATTTATACACAGAATTCTAAAAAAATACAAAACTGAAGAGAATAGTAAAATACATTTAGACAGGGGGCAGCTAGGTGGTGCAGTGGATAGAGCACTGGCCCTGGATTCAGGAGGACCTGGGTTCAAATCTGGCCTCAGACACTTGACACTTACTAGGTGTGTGACCCTGGACAAGTCATTTAACCCCAATTGCCTCACCAAAAAAAACCCCCACACATTTAGACAGCTATAAATGTTTCATGGGAAGAAATGACCCTTCTCCTTGCCAAGGTGATCTCTTCTACATGCACCCTTGATCCCATCGCATCCCATCTTCTCTAGCAGATTACCCACCTCCATCCTCCCCATCCTCTCTCTAATGTTTAATATTTCCCTGTTGATTGATTCCGCCCCCACCTACAAACATTCCCATTTCTTCCCACCTTTAAAAACCTTCACTTGATTGTACCCTACAAACTGTCCTCCTATATCTCTCCTCCCTTTCTTGGCTAACCTCTTTGAGAAAGCCACCTACTCTCATTGCCTCCTTTGCTCAATTCTGAACCCTATGCAGTCTGGCTTCTGATTCCCTCAATCAACTAAAACTATTTTCTCCAAACTTACAAGTAATCTCTTAATGGCCAAATCTCATGACCGTTTCTCAGTTCTCATTCTTCTTGACCCCTCTGAAGTCTTTGACACTGTTTATCATCCTCTTCTGAAAATTCTCTTTATTCTCCCCCCCCTTTTTTTGCAGGGAAATGAGGGTGACCTGGGCTTGCTTGCTATTCCTCCCATATGACACTTCATCTGCAGACTTTATTCCTTTTCACTAGCCATTCTTTCCTCACTTACATCTCCTGACTTAAATGGTTTCCTTTAAAACTCAGTTCAAATTCTATCTTCTGCAGGAGGCATTTTCAGATCCTTCCCACTGTTAGTGTCTTCCCTCCGAGATGACTTCCCATTTGAATTATGTATCTTCCATGTGTTATTCGAATGTCTCTCCCATTACAATGTGAACTCCTTGAAGGCAGGGACAACAGTATTCTTCTGTTTATTTGTATCCCCAGTGCCTAGTACAGTGCCTGGAATAAGCTTGTTTTTTGTCTTTCCTTTTCAAAGAGGGCCAGTGACATCATGGGGTCATGTCTTGACTTGCCCATGTGTTGGATGTAAGTGAGCAGAGTTGCATAAAGTTGTCAGCTTCACTTTCTCTTCCAGAGTCATGGAAGTTCAGTGACAAGACAAAAGTCAAGATGACCTTGATGTCTTTGATGGCTGACTAAGTTCTAAGCATTCCATAGTGCCTGCTTCAGCTGCTTTCATGGTCATCAGAACAAATGGTTCTCATCCACCCATTCTGCAAGGGCAGTCTTCATGTGTTTAGGTAGACATTCCCCTAGCTCACCTTTGGGTATGAGGGCTGGTGGTTACTCTCAACCTGGTTGATGGGCTCCATCTGCTTAGAAGTTTTTACCAGGGTGTGGCTACAGAACTTGCTACAGCTTCTTTGGAGCCACAAGTGAGAGCCGGGTGTCAGGTGGACACCAAAGGTGAATTAGCAGATTGTAAAGCACTTGGCAAACCTTCACACCAGAGGTGTTAGTCTTCCCTGAACACCCATCCCCACCTTGGCACATAGTAGGTACTTAATAAATGCTTGTTGACTTATTGTTGACTGCTTGTTGATTATGAGTAGATTGTTATTGAGTAAGAAATCAAGTGAAATATGTGGTTCTTTGGCTTCCAATCACACCATTTAGCATGATACCTGCTTGTCTAACATCAATTTTTTTTAATTAAAAATTTTTTTAAATTCTTGTATAGTCCAAATCATTTCAGTCCCAAGAAAACAATATTTTAATTCATGAAACATCAAAAATTTAACATTTAAACATGTTTAAATATTTTTTGTAGTTTAAATACTTTTAGTCTTAACAAAACAATGTTTTAAATCCCTAAACCATCAAAAGCACCCCAAAAGAGGAACAAGTGGATTTGTTTAGAGGAAGTCTTTGGGAAGAGGTGGTAGGAGCATTGGTTGTGGATGTTGTAGAGGAAATAAGTTAAAAAAATAAAGTGCCTTGTTTAAGGTCATGCCAAGTAGGCAATGGGAGTGAAGATGTGAATTGAGGTCCTCTTGACTCAAAATCCAGCTTTTCTTTTTTTTTTTTTTTTGGCTTCACCATGTGCTTTGAGGACAAAGATTCAATTTTCATCATTATTGTGATAATTAGTATCTCTTCCATTGCCTAGTACACTGTACATAGTAGAAATAGTAAATGGTTGTTAAATTAAATAATTCAATAATTTGGAGTTTTTATATTTATTTTATTATAAATTCCTTCCCTGATCCCTTTCCATCTCTTTCCCTATTTCCTCTACTCCATTTGTCCTCTCTAAAAAAATCCTCTTTGGCTTTAAATAAAGTGAATTGAAATTACACTTTGAGAGGCTTAATTGAAGCAACAAGGTATGTATAACTAGAGAAGAGAAAGCTTACAGGGGATATGATGTTGGACTTCAAGTACTTTAAAGACTAACATTCTGAAGAATGAATGGACTTGTACTGTTTGACAGAATTAAGGGCAGAATTAAGGAGTCGGCAGTTACAGAGGGTGAGATTTTGGCTCTTTGTATGGAAGAACATCCATACCACTGAAAGTGTCCCAAAGTAGAAGAGTCTTCCTTGGGAGAAGGTACCTTCCCCTTCACTGGAGATGGTTAAGTAGAGGCTGGGCCAGGCAGGGCTGGTGGAGCATCTCCGACTCCTCAGGGAGGCTATGGAGGAGATTCTTGTGGTCTAGGTTGGACTGGATGATTCCCAAAGTCTTCTCCAACTTGGAGATTCTTTGATATTTAAGGTCCGATTGAAATGAGTCACTTACTTGCTGCCTTAACAAGGACTAAGTGAGTAAAGAAGATAGTACAATACCGCATAGTTGGCAGAAAGAAAGTCTTGCACATCATGCGATCCCTATTTTGAAAAGCCTATTAAAAGCAGCTACATTTAGACTTTCAACTCAGATTTGTAGTGAAGGTTTCTTTTTAAGTCTTTGATTCGAAGGGAAATGTAAATATGATGACTTTTCACCAGCTGGGGAGTTGTTCTTTTAGGGACCTTCAACATATGCTAACTGAAAGTTTCCCATCTTCTACTCTTTCTATTTCAGAAGGCTAATAGTCTGATCATAGGCTCATAGGTTCTTTTTTTCTACATTAGTCATGTTATAAGAGAAGAATCAGAGCAAAAAGGAAAAACCTCAAAAAAGAAAAACACCACCACCAAAAACAAAAGAAATAGTATGGTCCAATCAGCATTCATATTCCACGGTTCTTTTTTTCCTGGATTTGGAGAGCCTTTTCCATCATGAATCCTTTGGAACTTTCTTGTACCATTGTATTGGTGAGAAGAATCTAATCTATCACAGTTGATTAACACATAATGCTAATGATACTGTGTACAACGTTCTGGGCTCAGAGGTTCTTATGATGCAAAGGGGCCTTAGTGATCAGGAACCTGAGGCACAGAGCAGCAAAGGATCTTGCTCTAGGTACCAGCCAGAAGCTAAAATTGCCTCACCACTAAACCAATCCTCTTTCAGGCATGCCACAGAAGCTATGAGGTTGTGTAGTTTACAAATAATGTCTTATTTTGACCTCACGATAACACTGGGATATAAATGTTATTGTTATCCCCATTTTAAAGATGAGGTAACTGAGACAAAGAGAGATAAAGTGACTAGTTCAGGGTCATATGGCTAGAAAGTATCTAAGAGCAGATTTGAAATTAGCTAGAAGCAGGCTTCTCCAAGGCCTTGAATACTTCCATAGAACTGTGATTTTACTGATGTCTATGCTCCTTTTCCCAGTACAGATTATAAAACTCTCTTAATTCTGTAGTAGATGAAGTAATTTATGAAGTGTTTGTTATTTAGGTTTAGGTATTTTGGTTGAAACCTTATGCATGCACACACACACACACACACACACACACACACACACAAACACAGAATATGTTTCTCAAAGGCCATGTTTGATTTTTATCCTTGTACCCTCTTCCTCACCCAGTACCTGGCACATAATAGATGTTTAAAAGTTTGTCAATTAATGTGTTTATATATATATAAATATATATATACACACATACATACATATGTGTATACTTATGTATCTGTGTGTACCCCCAGAATTCCTGCCAACTACTTAGCCAAGTAAATGTGCTTGCCCCAGCATTTAAAGAAAAGTCCAGCTCAAAAGTAGTCCTGAGATGCTGTTTGATTTTTAAAAATTCTTCCATTAGCTCTTCTAAGCTTACTCCTTTATTTTTGGGGGGATGGAGAAATTAAAAAGCCATTCTTCTCCTTTAAACCCCTCATATATATATATATATTTGCGGGGCAATGGGGGTTAAGTGACTTGCCCAGGGTCACACAGCTAGTAAGTGTCAAGTGTCTGAGGCTGGATTTGAACTCAGGTACTCCTGAATCCAAGGCTGATGCTTTATCCACTGCGCCACCTAGCTGCCCCCCCTCATATATTTTTTACAAAAGCATATTTGGGATGGTTAAATCTAATAAACAAAATCAGGAAGTAAAAGTCAGCAAGAAGATTTGGAACAAAATATTGCTCTTTTTAAAAAAAAGTCCCTGACATTCATCTCCATACCAATATCCTGATTTTTACATCTTATGTTTTCCTGAGATGGCCATGAGTCTGCCCTATTGCCACTTGTTCCTGGAAGTACTGATTGATTCATAGCTAGTGCAAAGGCAAAATAAGTAGTGGATTTGTTTATTAACAAATAGAGGGGGCAGAGAAGGAAATCCTTTCTATAAACCTCTTATTGTTCAGTTGTTTCTGTTGTGTATGATTCTTTGTGACCACATTTGGGGTTTTCTTGGCAAAGATACTGGGGTGGTTTGCCATTTCCTTCTCTAGACATGGGTAAATTACTATCTGAATGATCAGGTTCTTTGATTAAAAAATAATCCAATTTTACCATCTGATTCTGTCTAACAGAAGAAGGTAAATTAGGAGGTTATTTAATGTTTAGGCAAGATGCTTTACAGAATTAACTAATGGATTCAGGGAAGTGACTTGCCAAAGGGGATTACTTTCTCCTTCCTAGTAGTATGTTAAGAAATATCCAGTGAAAGAAATACTTTGCTATCTTTCTAACAATGACCTGAAATTAATTTGGAATGTTTTCAGCTTTAAGAAGGGGAGTATGTAGTTTCCCATTTCTGGCATCTTTTTCATCTTCTCTCATGTCCCATTAAATAGAATTGTTGCAACTAGACAAAAAAGAAATCTCTTTGGGACAAGATTATACACATCTATGGCACATTTAGGCACCAGTTCTAGTCAGTGACATTTTGCTGCCCATTGGCCGCTGTTAGACTTTTCTTGTGTTGCAGAAATACTATTGGGGATTAATAACTCTCCATGTCTTCAGCAGAAACAATAGGCTACCTGAAAAACAAGAAATCTGAGCTATGGCAGAGCAGGTTTCTTCTTTTGGGAAAAGTCACAGTGATATCAAGGTATCTGAATAAGGATAACAATTGGCCACATTTTCTTACTTGACTTCAGAGGGTGATGAAAGTATTAGATCATCATAACAATCTCTCTTTTCCTAAAAAATAATGAGGTGTAGGTGAATACTATGGCATGTCAATTTGGGAAGGCACTAAAAGGTCATTGGTGGCATTAGGAATAAAACTCCTTTCTCTAAAGAACCCAAATGCTTTAAACCAAAACACTTAAGGAGGGGGCTTCATGAATCACTCATTAACTTATTGTATTGTGCATATGTGATTTTATCTCTCTCTGTATACATGCATATGTGCATGTGTATATGTGTATATTTGAAATTGGGTATCCCTATATGAAAGTGTTGTGTCCACCCACCAGCCCAATCCCTGTTGATCAGAATGAGAGCTTTAATCTACTACTCCATTTCCCACGTGGGCCAGTTCATCCCTCTGTAGGCAGCCTAGAGGTCCCCCTCTCCCTCCACTTGGAGGCTTACCATATTGATGCCAGTCATAATGTGGATACCTGATTAGTTTTGTGCATGGCATCTCAGAACTCCCGAACTCAAGAATCTATCAGTTGCAGCTTCCTTAGTAGCAGAATTTATAAGCATATGCCACTACACAGGGCATCTGTAATAGTGAGAACATTATTAATAACAGCTAGCATCTACATAGCACCCTAAGCTTTGCAAAGTGCTTTACAAATATTGTCTCATTTTTGGATTGTGCAAACTCAGAATTAGGAGGGAACTTGGAGGTTATCTTGGCCAATTCTTATCCAAAACATTCATCTATACTGTAACATTCTGACAAGTGACTGCCACTCTGCTTTGACAGAGAACTCATTACATAACAAGACGTTTAATCACAATTTTCTAGATACTTAAAGATACATTTCCTCAAGTTTATATATTAGCATCTTCAGTCATTCTCATACTCATGGTTTCAAGCCCTGCTTACTATCCTGGCTGCCTTCCTCTGGGTGCAGGCCACCTTATCAATGTCCCTTTTGAATTGGGGTTTGCATGGGGGCAGCTAGATGGCTCGGTAGATAAAGTGCTGGGCCTGGAGTCAGGAGGACCTGACTCAGCCTCAGAAACCTGTGTGACTTTGGGCAAGTCACTTAACCTCTGTTTGCCTCAATCCATTGGAGAAGGAAATGACAAGCCATTCCAGTATCTTTGCCAAGAAAACCTAATAGACAAGTATGGTGCGTGGGTTCACAAAGAGTCAGACACGACTAAACAAGAAGAACAACAACTATATACACACACATATACAAACATACATATATACAAACATACATACATACATACATACATACATACATACATACATACATCCCATACAGAATTGGTCTGACTAGGGCTGAGTATAATGAAAACTCCTTCATCTGGATACTGTGCTTTTATTCATGGAGTTCAATATTGCATTGAAATTTTGTGCAAGTCACCCAGTTGATTCCTGTTGGATAGCTTGTAGTCAACTAAAACTCCCAGACATTTTTGCCTTAGCATTGCTTTGAAATGATAGGTCATCCTTTAAAATGAACATAATATTAAGAAGGGAGAAAAAAAGATTAAGAAGGGAGAGTGGGATATGACTTAGGGGTCTGAAAAGGAGCATAGTATTGAGCAGATGTGTCAAATTTATAGCCTGTAAAACTCCCTAGTGTGACCCAAATCAGACTAAACTGTAATTAGGAAATATTTAACAAAATAAATAAAATACAATATGACATAGATAGTGCTCATTTGTAATTTTCTAAGTTAGTATGCAATCCATAGGGATCTGTTTCTATTTGAGTTTGGCACCACTGGTATCGAGGAAAGACCATTGGTCTTAGAGCCAGAAGTTGAATTGTTGACATTTACTGAAAGGTGTGACTGTGGAATCATTTAACCCTTCCTGAACTTCACCCTTCTCATTTGCAAAATGGGATGGGAGGTAGTTAGAGATATGCAAGAAAATGCGGAAAGTACTTTGTAAATAAATATGTAAGCATATTAAACACAAGCTGTTATGTGCTTATAGGAAAAAAGAGAAATTCTTTGTTAGGCTACCAAATTTCATAGGCTTCTTTTTTCCTGATGCATAAATGAGAAAGGAAAGATACCAACAGTGCTGGCACAGAGCTTTTTAAATACCTTTCATTTATCCACATTGCCACTAAAATATTACCATTTTCAACAGTATGCTCAGGCATGTACCAATTAATTGGATGGTTATAATGAGCTTGGTATTTTCAATTATAATTAAATTTAGTTAGAGATTTATTCTTTCTCAAAAAGAAAGGGTTGTGTTATGAGATTCAAAATTATATCCATTCCATGAGTGAGATTTTTAAGCCATGGAGAATAATTAACATTGTTATGGAGTGTTTTCCATAAAGTGTAATCCATAAGTGTATCCATGTTTTCCAGCCTTCATTATACTAGGCCAGTAATTTCCCTCATAGTTTTCTCCATTCTATGATTGGATCATTTGGGTTTTTTTTTGTTTTTTAGTGAGGCAATTGGGGTTAAGTGACTTGCCCAGGGTCACACAGCTAGTAAGTGTTAAGTGTCTGAGGCCGGATTTGAACTCAGGCACTCCTGACTTCAGGGCCGGTGCTCTATCCACTGCGCCATCTAGCTGCCCCCTGATTGGATCATTTGTAATTGGGAATTTCAGGAGAAATGGAAGTTGGTTTTGAGGTGTCTGTGGCCGTGAAGTACCCTGAAGAAGTTAAGGAAACCTTCTTTTCTGCTTACTGTCACATTGAAAGCTTAAGAACCAGAAAGATGCGCTCAGAGCTCATTGATATTGACGAGTTTACCCAGTTTGTAATGCTATACAGTCATGGAGTGTGTTCCCACAAAATATTGTGCCTCACTGCAGAAATGAGTAAGGAAAATAGAATGACTGGCCAAACATACAGGGTGGGGGTCAGGGGGGTTTAACCGTTTTTGTGTCAGGGACCCCTTTGGCAGTCTGCTGAAGCCTATGGATTCCTTCTTAGAATGTTTTTATATGCAGAGGATAAAATAAATGGGATTCCACAGAAAACCAATTCTTTTGAAATACAAGTTCATGGACCCCAGATCAAGAACCCTTTTAGTAGCAGAGGCTTGCAGGAATCTAATAAGGTACTTTCTCTTTGGAACCTTCTTACAATAGTAAAATTTAGACTTTGTGAAACTACCTAGTTTGAGCTTAAATGGAAGTCAGAGTGCTCACATGTAGACACCAAGTGGTAGCTTTTAAAATGCATATACATGGAACAAATAGTGACAAGATATTTTTGGTGCTGACTCTTTCCTTGCTATTCCCTCCCTTTGATAAGTCCTCAATATGGAAAATGGAAAGTAGTTTAATTTAGGGAATTGCTCTTAGAATGAATTTCTTGGCTTTCTTAGAATTTAGAGGGAAGTCAGCATTATTAGCTCTTTTTTTCTTTAGACATCTTCCTTTTTTATTGTACATTTAATCATCAACAAGCATTTCAATATATGAAAAGAACAAGGTAGTGGTTTGTCTAAGAAATCGAACTTTTATTATGTATATATAATATCTTGTTTTAAAATATCTTTTTATTAGGGGATATGACATACTTTTATACCTTTATATCATGTCATGTACTAATCATACTACATTATGTTGTATTTTATTGTATCATATCCATTACATTATATCCTATGGCTGGTTAGGTGGTTTGGTTGATGGAGTCAGAAAGACCTTAGTTCAAATTTGATCTCAGATATTTGCTAGCTCTGTGATTCTGGGCAAGTCATCTAACCTCTGTCTCAGTTTGCTCATCTGTAAAATGGGCACCCACCTATCAGGATAATTGTGAGGATACAATAAGTTAATGATTGTAAAGCTTTTAGCACAGTGTCTGTCATATGGTAAGTACTATATAAATGTTGACTATTTTCATATTATATTTAACAGGTGGTAAAACAAAACAAAATCTCTCTGTTATTTGTGTGTCTCCTTCTGCACTTTTTTTGGGGGGGGCGCAATGAGGGTTAAGTGACTTGCCCAGGGTCACACAGCTAGTAAGTGTCAAGTGTATGAGGCTGGATTTGAACTCAGGTCCTCCTGAATCCAGGGCCAGTGCTTTATCCACTGTGCCACCTAGCTGCCTCTGCACTTTTTTTCTTTGGTGCATTCAAACAAGTTTTTATTGGTGCCCTTAATTTTTTGTTTTTGTTTTTTGGTGTCTATCACGACCACTAATTTATCACTTAACACACATCCCGACCCTAAGTAAAAACCCTTTCTTGTAGTAACAGCTATAGTGTATACGATCCTACAAAACAAATCAGCACATTGGCTAAGTTTGAGTTGTACTTCATTCTGCAGCTCATCTAGTCTGTCACCTCTCTGTTAAGAGAGTGTAGTTATGTTTCCTCATCTGTCTTTTGAAATCTCTATTGCTGCCAGGTGTGCTGGCATAATCCCTGCTTCCAGGTAGGCTGAGGCTAGGGGATCTCTTCAGCATGGGAGTTCTGAGCTGCAGAGGGATAAACAGATAAGGTGTCAGCACTAAATTTGATATTCATGTGGTGTGAGTCTCTGGGACTAGGGCCCACCAGATTTACTGAGCAGAGGCAGAGGCTCCTGTGTGGATCAGAGTGGGATTGGGCCCCTGAATATCTCCTGCATTTCCAACCCCAGCAAGATGGGAAGTCCCAGCCTCAAAAACAAAAAACAAGCAAACCCCACCCAAAGTAACTCCAAACTTGTTATTCACTACTCTGATCAGAGTTTGAAGGGCTATCAAAATTGCTTAGTTATTTCTTTTAAAAGGATTGATCCTTGGGGACAGCTAGGTGGCACAGTGGATAGAGCACTGGCCCTGGATTCAGGAGGACCTGAGTTCAAATCTGACCTCAGACACTTGACACGTACTAACTGTGTGACCCTCAGCAAGTCACTTAACCCTCATTGCCCTGCCAAAAAAAATTATTAATCCTTTATAAATACCACATCTATATCTTCCATCCGTTGGATGCTTCCTTTTAACAAAACAAAAGATTTAAGCAAAAAAAAATGACAGTGTCTGGCAGCATGTACTCCATTTCACAATTGTGGCCTCATCTCCCCTCACTTCTCTGTGCACTCAATCATTCAGTCAACACTCAAGCAGTAAACATTGATTAAGCTCCTACTAAGTAATGAGCACTGTACAGAGGGAAGTGTTTTGTTTTCTGTTTTCTTGGATTAATTGGTCATCACATTTGATTCAGTTCAATTGCTTTTTAGTATTCTTGTTTATTTTATCAGGGGAATTGTAAATAGTTTTCAAAATTCTATACTTTTCTTGTAATGAAATGTTAAAATAAAATTTTTTTAAATTAAAATTAAATTTTAAAATTAAAATAAAAAATTCACAAAGCACTTTGGGGATAAAAATGAAGTTAGAGCAAAAGCCATTTTTCTGAACTACACAGTGCACTCATCTGAGAGTTATTCATAGCAAACAACTCTCTGGAGAATATCTCAAATTCTTACCACCCAGCATACATCCACCTACCATAACCTGACATCCAATAGTTCTGGGAATATGAAGTTTTTCAGTATTAGTCTAAGAAAATCCAGACAAGGCAAATTGTCTGAAACCCTACCCCACTACAATATTTTCCAAAGCCAAATAAAAATGACTCTTTGAATGACTTTCCCCCACCAAAAAAACCCAAAAACCCAACTTAGGAGAACTGTAAGTTGACCATTTTGTGTTAATTATTTTTTGTTATGTAGGTATCTTCTCTATGTAAGTGTGTGTGTGTGTGTGTGTGTGTGTGTGTGTGTGTGTATGACATAGATATTGCTGTGAAATTTTATTTGGTAGCAGTACCAGAATTATCACTCCATACCAAGACAGATATTCCTGGAAAATAGAATTTTTCATAGCTACCCAAAGCTCAACACAAAGATAATTTTCTCTTCTAAAGAACATGTTAACATCTGACACTGGTTCATAGGTTCCCCACCAATTGGCATTCTTATATTGACTGGAATTACTAGAAGTGTTTGTAAGATAGATAGTGGTGACATAGAGACAAGCATGAATCCAGCTTTTGTTATCTTGTATTTTCTATGCCTTTTGCCTCTAGAGTAGAGCAGTGGATGAGTGAAACCTGCAGTAGACTAAAGAACACACATTGCCTAAAACCTCCCCTCTGCTGTGTGACTGTATGTGTCTACACTAGCTTTTTAACATTCACTCCCAATCATAGAAGGATTGAGCCGAGATGATTAGAGGAATAAAACATTCATAAGCTGCTGTCATTGACCCTTCTCACTGATCTATGGCACTTACAACTGCCATGGTCCCCTTAGTTCTCTCCCCACCTCCCGTAATCAAGGATTTTCAGCATTCATCCTGGGTTGGGATTAGTTTTGTTATTCTTTTTGTATGTACGTCCCTTTTTGCAACTTGGGAATTCTAGGCTTCCTTTGGTTCATTCTTTGTAGGCTTTGTTATCATGCTTTATTGAAGATTATTTTCATAATTTTTCTTTTCTTCAAGTGTTTGACGCTTATTTGAGTGAAGCTGTCACAATGTTTCCATTATCTTATTAACACAGTCTGCCTCATATCAGCAATATTTTTTCTTTCTTTTTTTTTTGCTTAAGAAACTGTGGGAGCCAAAACACCCCCTTCCCACCCACTCTACCTCTAACCCCCAGCACTACACAGATATAGAAGTAATATTAAGGAAAAATATTTCTAGCTATTTCACAGTGTTTAAGTGGTAAGGCTGTCTGCTTCAGAGAGATGCTCCTGATACTGGAGGGGGTGTGCCTTCTGAGGGAGCGTTGCTATGGCAACTGTTTGAACTATAACTAAACCTAGGCAAAGAGAGCACAGCTGAAGTAGACCCATCTAGCTGACTCTTAGATCCGTTATTCCTGTTACCCCCCTCCTCTGTAAAGAAAATACCTTATTTTTGTGTGTTGGTGGCACCCCTTGGGTGAGTATTGCAGTGATTCTGAAAGGATGTTTTAAGTGCCCAAGTGGATGTGTCTTTGACTCCCTCTATCCACCAATGGTCTAAATACCTTCCTCTTTTCTATTGTTTCTTCTCCGCACCCTTTGTCCGTCCCCCTCCCCAGCATTTCTTCCTCTATGTACACTGCTGTATTTGAAGTCAGTAGTGGGTGGGAAGGTGGAAGGTGCAGTATGGAAAAAACCGGCAGTAATTTGGAATAAACGAAGGGGGATGGTGTTTGACAAACATTCAGCAAATGCCTGCTATGTGCAGGGCACTGTGCTAGATAGGGGCATCCAAGGCAAAAGGATAAAACAAAAACAATTTCTGTCTTCAAGAAATTTAGATTCTAATGGCTGTAAGGAATCAATTGGTGAAAAGTCTAAATTGAAGAATATCTTTAATGAAATGGAGATTTGTTACTTCTAAGTACAATAAATTAAACTGGATTAATAGTCTTGGAGCCAGCAATGCAGCCCAGAAAGTGCAGATTAGGAGTGTGTGTGTATGTGTTTGTGAAACTGAGATGCACCCATTGGCGTTGGGACTTCTTGTTGCAGTTTTTAAGTGGGTATTCAACTGCAGAGGATTGCTGGTAATTGGGCTGGCTGTTGTCATTCTGCAGTGGCAATGCAGTATTGATCATTTGGTGCCAGACAGAAGAGCAGTTCCCACATGACTAGTGGGCAGCTGTCAGTGTGTCCCCTCTCCCTCTGTCTCCCTGTCTCTCTGAGTCTGTCTGTCTGTCTCTTTCTCTCACTGTTACCATCTATTCTGGGCTGCAGAAGTGGTTGTAGCCAGAGATCAGGGCCCTGGTATACGTCAAGGGAGCTTACCTCTGATATAAAGAGAGGCTACTAGCTTGCCTTTACTGCTGGTGAGAGCTCCCTCTTCCCCTGACTCCCCCATGGACTTTCACCTTCAATTGAGACTTTTCCTCTATCCCAGGGCAGACAGCCCCTAGAACAGTTCTCAGCACCTGACCTGTGTTGCCTACATGAAATCCCTAGGGGCCATATCTAATGATTGTGATCAATATATTGTTGAATGTTCTGAAGTGGTTGCAGGTGGTAGTTTATCTTATGTCACTGAAACCTTCCACATCCCTGTAATTTTATTTATATGGCTTTTTGCTATTAGATGCTCTTTGTCATTTATTCTTCATAAATAGTTAACAGGTTCTTTCAGCCCTGAACATCACAAACTTTAAATTAGTGGAGTTAGAATTAATGTGGCTATAATGTTATGAATTTTTTAAAATGCAGTTTGAGAGGCAATGTAGTATAGTAGATCAAGCACTGGACTGGGTATCAGAAAGACCAGCCTCCAAATCCTGCCTCATAGATTTTGCTATGGTATACGAGTCACTTAACTCCTGAGCAATAGTTTCCTGCTCCAAAAAAAGAGACAATATCTACAGTACCTTCTTCATAGGCTTGTTGCGAGTAACAAAAGCGATAATAAATGTGAAGTGATATAATCATCATCATTATTATGGTGTGGCTCTATCTGCATTTCCTCAGAACTATAAAGGATATGAATCTCCCTAGCTTTGGCAGAACCTTCTATCCTGCTTAAAACTTGCTCTTGTGTGTCCTAAGATTTAGAAAGAGATACCTATGCACAATGGAGATATCTCTCGGTGAACCGAGATGGAATTAACTTTGCCTCCTTGGGAAAGGCAAAATCACTTAATGGTTTCAATGAGAATTTTCCCTAATGTTGAAAGACACAGTTGGGGGTTATATTTATATTATTTTTTGATTTAAAAGTATTTTGCCTCACTTATCCTCTTTGACCCTTCCACTGAATTTGACAGTGTTGGCTACTCCCATCTTGATACTCCCATCTCCTTCAACTTCCTAATGCTGTCCCCTTCTTATTTCTGCTTCTTGCTGGGTTATCTTATTTTAAGTGTGTATATCCCCCCCCAGTCTCTCCCTTCTCACTCCTCCTCATCCCTCCCTTCCTCTTCCTCCTTGGTCTTTCCCCTGCCCAGCTTATCTACTTCCACTTATATATTCTGGGTAAAGGCAGCAATATAAATAAGTTACTCAGAACCAATATTTGAACCCAGATCTTCTGATATTAAGTATAAGTCCATTCTCTCTTCCCTTGCCTCAGGTCTAATATATGTAGTTGGATGATGCTACAATGTCAAAAAATCAACAGCTAAAATTGATCTCACCCCTTTTTTCACCAAGTCTAACCTTCTTTCAAGACAATTTCTTTTCATGACATTACCAGGATCAAACCCTCAAAGTTGTTTTTGATTCTTCCCTGTATTTCTTCCCACATAGTCAATGTTTGGCTAAATTTTGTCAACTCTACATTGGCCATGTTTCTCACATCTTTTCTTTCCATTCATAGTGCTGCCCACATGAGTTCATGCCTTCATCACCTCTCACCTGTATTACATTAATAGCCTCTTCTTGAGTTTGGCCCCTCCCTCACAGTGGCCGTCCTTGCCTCCTCTCTCCTCTTTCCATCCCATCCTTTACAGAGCTGCGCAAATTATGTTCCTAATGCACACATCAGACCACTCCCCTTCTTTCTTCAAAAACTCAGCAGTGGCTACCTTGCCTTTAGGATGAATGAATGACATATTTATTAAATTATGTACTAGGCATTGGTTATACTAATAGAAAAGTAAGATAATTTCTACTCTCAAGGATCTGACATTATAATAAAGAAGACAAAAACATACACAGTTTCACCTGTGGGTCAGAAGGAAAGGTATTTAGATTGCTGTGGCAAAGTAGATGCTAATGCTGCTCTTAAAATTATATTTCCACTGACAAATTATATTGGTTTCAGTTGTTGAACCATTCACCATTTTGACTTGTCTGGCACATATTGCCTTCAGAATGGCTTGCCTACTTTGTGTGTGGCTGTTGCATGGCAGTTGGTGGGGATGATTGACCCCTTCTCCCTAGGACCTCTTATCCTAGATGATGGTTACAAAGTGGGCTGGAAGCAGGGCCAGTGAATGAGGAGGTGCTATTACTTCTGGGGCTCCCATTAGTCTTAGTTTGTCAGCAGTTATTGCTGGTGGTGGGCCTTTCCCACAATTATTTCTCCCCTCAGTGATGGTTTGAGCAGCTGGTCTGGAAGCAGGATTGATGGGGGTTTTTTTGGGGGGGTGAGTGCTTCTATTCCCAAGACTTTTGGGCTCAGGGTCCTGAAGCTTTCTCCATCAGGAGATGATGAGAGGAGATGGAAGAGAAGGTGGCAATGGTGGTTTGACTAAACAAAATTATAAATATCCTAGCCTGGTATTAAAGGTATTTCCTAGTCTTAATTCCAGTCTATCTTTCCAGTCTTATTTTATACTCTTTGTTTCAGGCAAAGGGAACTGCTAGTGCTTCACTGACTCTACATTCCCAGAGGCCATCTCTTACATCTGGAATTTACCACCTCCTCATCTTTACTTCTTCCATATTAAAAAATAATTGGGGGGGGGCAGGGAAATGGGGGTTAAGTGACTTGCCCAGGGTCACACAGCTAGTGTCAAGTGTCTGAGGCTGGATTTGAACTCAGGTCCTCCTGAATCCAGGGCTGGTGCTTTATCCACTGCGCTACCTAGCTGCCCCTACTTCTTCCATATTAAGATACAACTTAGGAAGGGGCCTCAGAAGGCATTTAGTTCAACTCCCTCATTTTATTGATGAGGAAACTGAAGCTCGGGTTAAGTGGCTTGCCTATCATTATTCATATACTAAATGTCAGAGGTGGGACCTTTCAAGACCCCTTCAATTTCCAGACCCCCAAGCTACCTTGTATTTATTTTTTATTTAATCTATAAGTACTCATATGTGTCCATTTTTTCTTCCCTGATAGAATATAAGTTCCACAAGAATAGGAACAGTTTCATTTTTGTCTCTGTATCCAGGGATGTGCTGATAAATCTTAAGAATCAGCTCTCCAAAAAACAAACAAACCCCAAAACAACCAAAAAAACACATTACATACGTGACACATAACATGACACAATGCATGACACAAAGCATAACAATTTAAGTATTGTTAAAATTTTCTCCATCACCTTCTTAAGTCTGGAAATCAACAAAACAATAAATCAAGTTCTGATTTGTAGCATTTGCCAATCAAGGTGTGAATGCTCACTGAAATTTTAACAACTCCCTCTTGAGGATTCAAACTGTTTCTAGCACGCCCCTGTCTATACCCCTAGTGCATAGCACAATGCCTGGTACACAGGCAACCTTTAATAAATCCTTGTTAATTGATTGACACTGGTCACTTAATCACTATTTGATAAATTCTATATGTTACCACAAGGATCAGGAGCCTTCAGGAAGTGAGAAACCGGACGGTGGAGAATAATTGCAATCCCTACTGCTAAATTAATGATATGTGGGCAGCTCACAGACTTGTTCTCTGTTAATGACCTTCATCTTTGAATCTTTCCTCATTTGAATCCTAGGCTTTATGCAGCTTCACTATTTCTAGACGGCCCATGACAGGGGTGGAGGGGCTAAGGGGAGAAAATAGGGAGGTTCTAATAGTTCGACATTTGAGTTAGTGGGTTTATTATTTGTTTGTTAAATTTCTCTTTCTATAGTCTATGGAACTAATTTACTATAATAATTTGGTATAAAGGCTATCTTCCTGATCTTATGAGAGGAATACTCTGCTTGGGGAACTTGCTTTGATGCTAATGGGTAGAAAGAAAAACTAGAAGAATAGCTTGACTTGTCTGTTTTTTTCTCTGAAGTTGAGTTATTGAATTTGTTGAATGAGTGAATGAAGTCAAATATGTCAGAACCACTTAATTTCACCAAAGCTTGTTAGGGGTACAAAGACATCAAGTCTGCTGTAATTCAGGTGAAAGTTTTCTTCCCTATTTTTCATTAAGGCAATTGGTGTTCTCATCCAAATGAGAGTAAAGTCATGGCTATAGGTGCTGGTCATGGAAAACAACTGCTGTATGTTTTAGTTCAAGCTGCAGTTTTAAAAGTCTTTAAGCCTGGATGACAATTTCATAGCAACAAGGTTAAATCATAATTTGAAATACTGGGGCCTAAGGGAGAGGGGCATTGAGCTTAATTTGGAATGCATGTATGCCTCTGACTTTCAGCCACATCAATTATAAATGTTGCCTAAGGTAGGTCTCGAATCTTCTCTCACAGGTCTCCCTGGAATCGTTGCTCATAGGGAATTCTGCCTTTATTGCATTTGTGATTTGATGCTTACATGAACAGAGAGAGGAGTCTAGGGTTGGCATTTTTTCTTCAACAAGCCTTTGTGTTTAAATTCATTATGGCTTAATGTTTATCTACAGTAGAGAAAGACAGAAGGCTAAGGATCTACATTATTCTAATATTTTGCTAGTTTGCTCTAAAAGACCTGTGTTTTCCTCCAATGTGCCTTTCAATTAAGAATGGCCAGCTTTCTGATGTGCCAGACTGGTCAGAGATTTGGCAGCTAGGTGGTACAGTGGATAGAGTGCTGAGCCTGAAGCTAGGAAGACCCAAGTTCAAATCCAGCCTTATCACTGGACAAGTTAACCTCTGTTTGTCTCAGTTTCCTTATCTATAAAATGGAAATAATAAAAGCACCTACCTCACAGGGTTTTTGTGCAGATCAAATGAGATAACATTTGCAAAGCACTTGGCATAGTGCCTAGCACACAAGGAAGTACTATATAAGTGGTTATTCCCTCTCTCCCCATAGATTAGTTTTCCACAAAAAGAAGTCCAGTGAATATAAAGCTTTAATAATTTTTTTTGCATGGCAATGAGGGTTAAGTGATTACCCAAGGTTACATAGCTAGTAAATGTCAAATGTCTGAGGTCAGATTTGAACTCAGATCCTCCTGAATCCAGGGCCAGTTCTATATCCACTGCGCCACCTAGCTGCCCCCAGTTTGAACAATCTTAAGAGGCAGTGTTGGATAGAATTGATAGAGCAGTTGATAGAGAGAGGGCCTCCTGATATATACTATCTGTGGGACCCTGGGCAAGTCTCTAAGACCAGAAGTTGCAGAGGAGGGGTCGCTGTACATTGATAGAGTTCCTCATTTATTAAATCACAGACATAGTCAAGATTCAAGAGCTTTCAGTTTTGCAGGTGATAACATTTTTGCAATTATAAAGATAAAAATTCTACAATTAACACGTACCTCTCCAAAGCTGTGTAATTGATATTGGTAGTTTAGTTCACCATTAAAGACAATTTAGTATAAAATGCCCATGCCGCCATGGGAGAACATAGAGATTTATCTTAAATCTTTCAGTGGTGGTTTATGTTGTAATGAGCTAAGTCAGAAAATTGGTCCACCCAGTAAAGCGCTATATTTCTGTCAGTAGTACTACAGGGTATTTTGTGGAAGGAAATTATTCTTTTCCATGAAATCAACTTTAAAAATTAAGGCTATATGTAAACATGTTCTTTGTAAAAGAAATTGCTTTGCCTTTAGAACATAGAAGCCTGAGCCAGAAGGGCCTTTAGAGATCTTTTTGTCCAGTGGCTTCATTTTGCAATGAGGAAACTGAGGTCCAGTAAAGTGGAGTGACTTACTCAAAGTCATATGAGAAGTTGTTAATGGAAGTGTTCTGTGAAACCATGTCTTTTTTATTTTTTTTTAGTGAGGCAATTGGTGTTAAGTGACTTGCCTAGGGTCACACAGCTAGTAAGTGTTAAGTGTCTGAGGCCATATTTGAACTCAGGTACTCCTGAATCCAGGGCTGGTGCTCTATCCACTGCGCCATCTAGCTGCCCCGAAACCATGTCTTCTGACTCCAAATCTCATCCTCTTTCCATTGCATGGAGCTAACTCTCCATTCAAAATACACTAGAAACCCAACTAGAATAAAGTTCATCCCAAACATTCAATTTTGAAATAAGCCAGATATAGCCTGTGGAATTAAATCAAGAGCAAGTTACCTACTCAAATTCAGGGAGGGCCAAAGTAGAAATAAATGTCTTGTTCAGCCTGAGGTTCCTCCCTGACCAGCCACATTAGGGGACTCTAGGACCCTTCTCTATTTCCCTCCTTGACAAGCCCCAGTTTGGTGGCAGAGGCTTGGGGGGAGAAATATTCAGCGCCTCGCATCCCCTCTAGTTATCCTTGGGTGGTGTTAAAGAAAGAACATTAGATATGGATTTAAATGTCCTGAGACTGCTGTTATTCACAATACCATCTACTGTCCTGGGAAAACCAATGAACTTGTCTGGGATTCAGTTTGCTAATCCATATAATCAAGGGTTGACCAGTCTCTAAAGTCTGTTCTAATTTTAAATTATTTCATTATCATGTCTCTCAAATTTGTATAAATACCTCTTTAACCTATTTATAGCCTATATCAACTCTGAGAGAAGACAGTTTGTATACATTTGCTAGAACTGTGTTATTTCTTCTTTGTCACTAAATATGTACATAGCAGCTTTTCTTTTTAGGACCTTCTCCAGTTTAGCTTATATGTTTTAAAGTGTCATAAGAACTGTGTATAAGGTGCCACATGTAGACACACACTGATTTTGTTTAAGAATAGGTTTCCAAAAAAGTATAGGTTTCACTTTTATTTGGAAACTTTTCTTAATTATTTTCAATGTTTTGTTGTTTGTATTTTGGGGGGCATGGCATCAGATTGGTCCAGTATTTTTATGTACATTTTACAATGTCTTCTGATCCTTCTCAGCCCATCATCTTTTATATGCTGTTTAGATTATTGTCTGCCCCCCATGCCATATTTTATATGCATCCTCCCTCAACCCTCTAAATTTTTCAATCACGAAAGATTATGTTAACTTCTTTTAGGCTTCGAATTCTTTTATAAAATTATTATTATTATTATTATTATTAATTATCATTTTGGTGAGGCAGTTGGGGTTAAGTGACTTGCCCAGGGTCACACAGCTGGTAAGTGTCAAGTGTCTGAGGTCAGATTTGAACTCAGGTACTCCTCCAGGGCTGGTGCTTTATTCACTGCACCACCTAGCTGCCCCAAGGTTTGAAATTCTTTTTTTTTTTTTTTTTTTTTGCGGGGCAATGGGGGTTAAGTGACTTGCCCAGGGTCACACAGCTAGTAAGTGTCAAGTGTCTGAGGCCGGATTTGAACTCAGGTACTCCTGAATCCAGGGCCAGTGCTTTATCCACTGTGCCACCTAGCTGCCCCAAGGTTTGAAATTCTTAACCTGGGATGAGGGAACTTTAAAAATTTGTTTTGTTGTTGTTTGTTTGTTTTCTGGGAGTCTTTGTTTATTTATTTATTTTTCATTTTAACAGACCTTTACTTTTTTTGAATTACATCTAAAGATGGCTTTCACCATTCACTTTTGTAAGATTTTGAGTTCCAAATTTTCTCCCACCCTCCCTTTCTTCCCTGCTCCAGAGGCCAGCTAGCTATCTGACATAGTTTATACATTACAATCCTGTTAAATATATTTTCACATTAGTCATATTGTAAGAGAAGAATCAGAACAAAAGGAAAAAAACACAAGAAAGAAGAAACAACAACAACAACAAAGCAACAACAAAAGGGAAAATAGTATGCTTCAGTCTTCAGACTCCATAGTTCTTTTTTTCTGTATGTGGAGAGCATTTTCCTTCATGAGTCTTTTGGCATTGTTTTGGATCATTGAATTGCTGAGAAGAGCTAAGACTATCACAATTGATCATCATACAATGTTGTTGATAATGTGTGCAGTGTTCTCTTGGTTCTGCTCATTTCACTTAGCATCAACTGATGTAAGTCTTTCCAGGTTTTTCTGAAATCCATCTGCTTATCATTTCTTATAGCACAATAATATTCCATTACATTCATATACCAGAACTTGTTTAGCCATTCACCAAATGATGGGAACTTGTTTTTAAAAAATATTTTTAAAATTGTATTTCAATATAATTGACTGTTTTTAAAAATCTTATGTATTTTACTTTATGCACTTAAAAGTCTGATTCTGGGATTGGTTCCCTAGGCTTCACAAAGATGGGCAAAAGGGTCCCATGACACAAAAGGGTTAAGGAAACCTTATTGATTCATCGTTTTCCTACCTTGAAGAGTTTAGCATCATTTGCCAATATGGAGACTTCCCTGTTCAGATACTCTTTCAGGTAATTTAAAATATGCTAATTAAGACTGGCCCCAGCACAACTTCCCATGCGATCTTGCTGTTAATGTTTATCTACCGAGAAAAGTGTCTTATCCTTATGCTATTTTCTGTCTCCAAGTCAGTTTATAATGTGTGAAAATGCATTTCCTCCAGTCCCATGGTAACTTAGCTTTTTTTTTCTTTTTTTGCATATGAGTGTCTCTCAAAGTCTTTTTGAAAGTTCAATTCACAAGCATTTATTAAGTGCCTACTTAAGGAGAATACAGAAACCTAGCTATCAAAATAGTTATGATAGCAGCCAGAATATAACTTGTATAGAATATGGAATATAGCAAAAGAAAGATTCCTTCCAAAGTGCTCTAGGAAAATCTTAGAAGGAAGAAAGTATTTTTCAGTGGGTGGAAAGGTGTAGTATAGAGACGATAATATCTGATTTGGTCTTTGGAGGAAGATAAGGATTTCAATAAGCCAAAAGGATGGAGTGCATTGTAGAAATGGAAGATGAATTCACTGAGGGAGGAGAAGGGGGATTGAAAGATGAGAGTGGGGAATGACTAATAGTCCAGTTTGACCGGAATTTAGACTATATGAAGGAAAGGAATATGAAATAAGAAAGGGAAAGTAGATTGGCATCGGAGTTAGCCTTTTAAGTTAAGACACTTCTAATTTTATTTTTAACGCTCTAATGCCATTGCATCTTTTGGATAGGATAATGCAGTGGTCCAACCTGTGAATTAGGAACATACTTTTGGCATCTGTGGGAAAGTTAGATTGGAAAGGAAACTCTTGAGACATGGAAATCAGCTTAGAGCTATTATGTAGTCCAAAAGAGAAGTGATAAAGGCTTGTACTAGGGTGAGTGGAAAGGATACAGATAGAAGAGAGATTGTGTAGATAGAATCATCAGGTCCTGGTGACCGATCTGATGTCATAGATTGAGCGGGGGTGGGGTAGAGAGTCAAAGATGTCAGTGTTTCAAGAGTGCTTGACTGGAAAGATGGCAGGGTTAGCAATAGGAACAGGGGATTTAGGAGGAAGCAGGAGTCCAAGATGAGTTTAGACAGATGCAACAATCCTTTATAGATGTGATTTTTACCTTTCTTCTAGTAAGTTCTTCTTGCTTGAGTTTTTAATAATGACATCAATGATAATATCCTTTATCATGAATCCCACCAGCAAGGCACTATGAAAGATCAATAAGGATTTAGGTGCCTGATAGATACCTGTCATGGCATAAGCTAATTTTCAAGATACATCATTGGCTAATGACATGATTACTTCCCTTATAAAATTACAATTTATTGGTAAAACATAAAACAATCTGAGATCAAAGTAAAACAATATATCATCAGATTCAGGGAACAGGAAAATTCAATACAGAATCAACTTATTAAGTGTTCTCTGTATGTTTGGAACAACTGGGGCTGGAGGAGGCTAGAAAGGCTTCACTAAAACAGTGATTCTTGAGCTGGACCTTGAAGAATAGGGAAAATGTGGGTGATCAGAGAGAAATGGGGAGGTCATTTAGGGGAGAGGAGACAGCACAAGCAAAGGCATGGAGGAGGGGTGGAGAATGTAATGTAAGTGGAATATGACCAACCTGTAGCAAAGAAGTTACAGATAATAGGGGCTAAGGTTGGATAGATAAAGTGGGACTCATTGGAATAGCACCTATCTCTTATTCTTATAGTCCCCTCTCGGGATTGTAGCACTTCTTGTAGATGGAAATTATATTTGCCATTTGTCACACAACTCTCAACATATTTCAGGTAACAGTTCATTCTGGCTCTTGTATTTATCCAGTGCTTGAAGAGGTGACATCTAGACTTGATTTTCATTTTATGACATCTATGATTTCATCCACTTAGAGAATTCCTGGTGAGAAAACTCTGTCTTCTAATGTAGCTTGGCACATACCCCACAATTTACAGTATTAGAGAGCTACCTGGACATTGAGAGGTTAAATGACTTGCCCAGCACCATATAGCCAGTGATGTGTCAGAGCCTGAATTTGGGCTGACATCTTCCTCACAATAAGACCAGCTCTCTATCACTCTGCTAGGCTGCTCCTTTAGATCTAATTACTTATATCTAATCTATATATTGTTCCTGCAACATTTCTATTGTTTAGGTCAAAATTATTAAATTCAAATCCCAGTTGAATTCAAAAGTAGTTTAGGCATAGGAATTTCAGGCTTCCTCTTCTAAGAAACTCTTTAAGTTAGGCACTATGCCCATCCTTAAAAATCTGCCCCACTTTCCTAGCACTATATATTGCTTTTAATTCTAGCTCAAAATTATTATTTTTCTATCATATTAATAACTAATTATTAAATTAGGAGCCAGACTTTTCTACTTTTATTTGCTCATTTAGGGCCTAGCCCCTGTAGAAGGTCAATTAGTCTCTGAAAGACTTGACTGATTGATGAGATTGACCTAACCCTCAGGTAACATGCTCCTTCATCTTTGGCTGGACCCCACTCAACTAGGAGACCTTATTTCTGCTTTAGAGTATACACAAAATCTAGTCTGGGTGAGTTCTGATCCCTAGGAAATGAGCCACTGAATTATTCTGGATAGGAGAGTAGAATGGTCTAACCTGTGAATTAGGAACATACTTTTGGCAGATGTATGAAAATTAGATTGGAGAAAGGAGACCTATTCACCCTGGTTTTCGAGATAACATATTTCAAAGCATCCAGGACAAGAATTTATTGTGTCCTATGGCATTATACTTTATAGAGGAAGTCAGCCCAAAAGGAATGGGAACCCCTGAATAATGAAATTCTGAAGACACAAGCAGAAATTATTCAGATGACTAAAAAAGAGAAGTTTCCTAAAGGCACTGAAGAGAATGCACAGGGAACTTATGCAACTCAGACTTTGAAATATGGAAAGAAGATGAAAGTAAGATCAAGTTATTGAGGATGAATATGAAAGAAATATGTAAAGATGGTGTTGAAGTCTGAGTTAGGGCTGATGATGAATGTTAACACAACAAAAACTTTTTAAAATATTTTGAGGGCAAGAGATGTATCAAATAAGGTCTGTCTGTTGCTCAAGGTTTATGGCATGATAATAGACAATGGTTCTCTTACTTTTGGTTCCTGAGAGGGGTTGCTAAGAAAGCTATCTGAGAGGCTAAGTGTACTGTGAGCTCATGGCATTCTGCTCTTCTAGGATTCATTAAGAAAGGAAGAGTATCCAGAATCAGAGAAGCAATAATGTCACTCTATTCTGCTCTGGTCAGGCTATATCTGGGAGATGAGGTTTATTTTTGTTTTTACTTTTGTAAGTGATTTAAAATTTTTATTTATTCATTTAGTATTTTCCCCAAGTTACATGTAAAAACAAATTTTCACGTTGATTTTTTTCTTTTTTTCTTTTTTTTTTGGGGGGGAGGGGGTGGAGCAGGCCAATGAGGATTAAGTGACTTGCCCAGAGTCATACAGCTAGTAAGTGTCAAGTGTCTGAGGTCAGATTTGACCTCAGGTCCTCCTGAATCCAGGGCTGGTGCTTTATCCACTGCACCACCTAGCTGCCCTAACACATAAATTTTAATAAATGCTTGCCCCTGAATTCTCCAACTCTTTTTTTGTTTTTGTTTTTGTTTTTGGGTGAGGCAAATGGGGTTAAGTGACTTGCCCAGGGTCACACAGCTAGTACATGTCAAGTGTTCCAGGCTGGATTTGAACTCAGGTCTTCCTGAGTCCAGGGCCGGTGCTCTATCCACTGCCACCTAGCTGCCCCAGTGCAGAATGATTTTAAAAAGAAGAGCGAGCTAATAGGAGAATAGAAGATGCCTTGTGAAAGAGGGGACACCTGAGCTTTGCTCTGAAGGAAGCAGAGATTCTATAAGGTCAGTGATAGAAGAGAGCAAATTACAGAGATGGTCCATCAATTCATGAAGATAAGAGGTGTTGTATATGGAGAACAGCCATCCTGACCAGTTTGACTGGAATGGAGAGTAGGGAGAAGAGAATACTATTAAATATAACTAGAAAGTTATATAGGGTACTGATTGTGGAGGGCTTTGAATTCCAGGCTGAGGTTTTTGTATTTGTAAGAGGGAGTCACTGAAGATTTTTGAGGTGGGGAGGAGGTAACTGTCAGGTATGCGTTTTAAGAACATCAATTGGTTGTTGAAATCAGAAGTCAGATTGTAAGAGGAAAGGAACTGGAGGCCTCTATTGCAGATGAACTTCTCAAGGAACTTAGATGTCAGAAAGAAGAGCATATCTAAAGGATTTGCTGATTCTTCTAGAACTGGATGTGGTTAAACCCTCACTCAATTGGAGAATTCACCTTGTTAATAAATCTGGGCCCATGGTCAATTTAAGGTGTGAATTCCCTTAATGATAAGGGATCCCCCCTTCTTTCCTCCATTGTCACTGCCCTCCCAGCTCTGGGTTTTGGGTAGTTTAGCTGCTTTTTTACAGCTATTGGTATTACACTTTTAAATGAGTGACCTTGGTTGTTCATCAATACTTGGTTAGGGAGGTATTATGACTGTTATTACTATGTTTCAGATATAGAAACTGAGGCAAAGGGGATCATAGGATCTTAAATTTAGAGCTGAATAATCATAGAAGCATAAATTTAGAAGCTATCAAGTCTAGCACTCTCATTTAATAGGAGGAAAAGGAGGCACAGTAGATTAAGTGACTTGCTTATTTTAGCACAGCTATAAAGTTCAGAATCAGGATGTGAACCCAGGTCTCTTGTATAATTTAGTCCACTTTCCACTACACCATGCTGCCAGAGCCAACTAACGTTTTGCTCAATTATATTAAGCACTGAGCCTTATCTCTGCTAGTAAAACTAAAGTGGGGTTTAATGCCAGTCATCTTTCTAATTCATGTTAGATACTCATTCCTATGTTGCCTATATAATTTGATAGCTATATCCACCTTTCCTTCTCCACCCCCGCCCAAAATTATCTGGGTAATTGCCTTTTTTTTTTTGGTGAGGCAATTGGGGTTAAGTAACTTGCCCAGGGTCATACAGCTAGTAAATGTTAAGTGTCTGGGGTCGGATTTGAACTCAGGTCCTCTTGAATCCAGGACTGGTGCTCTATCCACCAGGTAATTGCTTTTTAATTCATCATTTTACTTGTGAATCACCAGATCTTACTGAATCAATATAGTTCTTTTGTTTGTAATTTTTCCCCTTGAGCTTTTGATAGTTGAATATATAATTGGTCACATACATGTTCGCATTGCAGTTCAAATTTATTGTATGCAAATGGTTCTCTCTATTTCTCTAATCTATTCTCTATATCTGTGAATCTATTCTATAGCCATTTCTATTCTCTGTCATCTATTGGTGGTCATTGAAGTCCATTATCTTGCACACTTGCTACCTTGCCACAGTTGTGTCTCTAGGCTCTCAGACAGAAGATGAGATAATGAATTGAGGCTCTTATCCTGTAAGACTTGGTGTTATATGTAAGATTCAAAAATAGGTCTTATTTACCCTTTTCACAAATTTGGCACTTCTGTGTATCTTATGAAATGACATTTACTTGGTTGCTATCTGAAGTAAGGAGATGGAAATTAACATAGATTCATAAAATAGGCCAACAGAATCTCTTTCAGTGTGTGTTTTGCACCCCCCCTCCCATTTAAGTCTAGCATACATTTCTACAATATCTTAGGCTAACAAGGAGCTGGGGAGAAGCTTTTCGTATCACATATGTCTTTGTTTTTATCCTGCTGTGTGTGTGTGTCAGATCACAGTGACAGGCAGCATATAAATAGCTAGAGTCTGTTTTTATTCTGGTTAGTAATGACTTTTTTTATGAAATGGGATTTCTTCTTTAATAAGTTATAGGATGTAATTACCACCTAACAGAAGCCAAACTGTCTCAGAATAATCTTGGAGCATTTAGTGAAGTTAAGGTCCTCCTCTAACTCATAATGAAAAAAGCCTCACATTCAAATCTGTAGCTTTTATACAACACTAATGTTTATCATTTAATTCTTTGTTTTTTTCTTAATGCAAAGGGAAAAGGAATAAAATAAAAATTGAAATGTGCCATTGCATACCTTTGTTGCTGCCACTCTGTAGTGGGGATGGTTTGCGACTGCCCAAGTACAATCCTTTAAGGACTGCAAATAGAAATGATATTTAATATATCTATATTTAACTCCACCTCCTGAAAACCTCTAAAATTCTTCAGCTAAAGTTCTCAAGACCATCCTAAATCACCTTCCTGACCTTTCTTCTAGGGTGACCTCTCCCTTTCCTTCCTATTACCCAATATGGAAGGATGTGCTGTTAATGTTTATATGGGAGAAGACATTGATGGCCAACATCTTACTGAATTAAAGCACTACATGTAAAAATCCCAGTGTCAGAGTTGTCTTCAATTTTTTATGAATCAGGCTTCTAGTCATCGGAGACTATTAACCCTTAATGTTGGTGCTGGCTTTCAAAGCAAAGCTTTCAATCTGCTGAGATGTTCATCCTGCATGTAATACATTGTTTAGAATTATTCCCTACTCCCATAGGACTTGGAGTGCCAGGGAGAAATTACTTCCTTAAGAGCAGTTCTTGGGCACTTTGAATCTGGGTGGAGTTGGTTAAATTGAGGACATTAATCGTTAAAAAAAAAAAAAGATGATTCGTATTTAATGGAAATTTGGGGGTGGGGCATTGGTCTCTTTGAAAATGGTACAGTCCTTGTAATTGCCTCAGATTCTATTATTGGATGGCTGGACTCTGGTTGAGAAATGGGGTATTTAATTTAAATTTAATTGGATAAATTTAAATCTAGTGGCACTTTTAGGGAATTATTAATAATCTCTAAGGCATGCCAAATGCTGACAAATGTTTTAATTAAATCATACCTGAAATGCATTCCTTCCTCCTCCATTCATTTCCTCCTCTTCTTTCAAAATACAATTCAAGGTTTTTCTCCTGTATGAAATTCTCCCAGGTTATTCCAGCCCACACAGATCTCTACCTTTCTTGACCTCTGTTTGTGGTAACAGTCCATTACATATTGGTCTTTTGGGGGGGCTGTGTGTGTGACTATAAATACACATGGCCGTATATAGTTTTGCTAGTGATTTAAGAATCAGAAGAAATTTAGAATCAGTAAATCAGTCAAAAGCATTTGTTAATTGCCTACCATGTGACAGATATTATGCTAAGCATTGGGAATACAAAGAAAGGCAAAAACAACAACAACAACAACAAAACAGTCTCTGCACTCAAGGAGCTCACAGTTTATTGGGGTGATAAAATGCAAATAATTGTGTATAAACAATATACAATTATCCCTTCCAAATCACAGGGGTTAGGGGTATGGGGTCCCCCCACTCCCTGGGAGCTGGAAAATCTGAATAAAATTTTTGGCCCTCCCTTCATACCAGAGAAAGTCTGAATTTTTTCTTTTTCTTTTATGGGGTATTTACAGTACTTTATTGTAAAATTTGGAGTAAATATTTGGTCATAGGTTCTATGTTATTTACTGGCCTTCATGTGTTATCTTTGGCTTCCACAAAGCTCCCCCCAAATTCCCATTTAATTTCTTCTGCCAACCCACAATAAATCGATACCTCAGTGGTGAAAGTCAAGATGTGGAAGGGATAACTACACAGGAGAAATTGGAGATAATGAGTAGAGGGAAGGCACTAGCATTAAAGAAGACCAGGAAAAGCTTCTTGGAGAAGATTATAAAGTCTATTACGCGACTTTATTAAGAAATCCTTTCTTGATCAATGCTACCCTATAAGTAGGCTCCTTCCAACTAAACACTAAAAACAAATGAGAGATAATAGGATATCAGAGCTGTAGAGAACCATAAAAATAAATAAAGTGACTTGTCCAGGGTCACAGATAAAGTAAGTAGCCGAAATGAATTTGGAATTTAGGTCCTCTGACGACACATTTTATGCTCTTTCTCCTATTCTACACTGTATATGTATATGCACATGCACAAATACACACACACATATATCCACTTAATAGATGAAGAAACAAAAACTTAAGAGGCATTATAATGTTCACATAATTCTAGGTATCAGAGCTTTCTGAAGTCTGAGATGTTTCGTAAATGTCTAAATCAACCCCCGCCCCTACTTTTGTCCACTATTTTGTGGTGATGATGGTCATATCTCTTAGGAATAGACTGTTCTGACTCTGCAGGTTTCAAGATCCACATAAATAACATATCTGTTATTAGCTGGGGTGGCCTGGGCCTCTGCTCTAGATATCAGCCATGTTCCCATTTTACCTGCAGTCGGGACAATGGAATAGATCCCAAGGTGGCAATTGTCCTTTGGTTTTGGCCTTACTTCCACGACCTGGATAATGTGTCTGTGATTCTCATTCTAGAGCTGCCTCTGGCAGCTGCTGATGAAAATGGATTCAATCGCTGAACTAAAAATGGTTATTCACCTACCTTTGCTTTCCTTTTCTCATTACCTCTCCTTTATGTGTGCTTTTTAAACCCTTTGAATATGTGAAAGAGGCCTAAAGTCTCAGCATATCAGAATGTTCCCAGAACTATATACAGCATTGGATTGTATGGTGTACTATTAGAAAAAGGTCAGTTCTTGGTTTAATATGTAATTGGGGAAAATAAAATATATCTGTATTTTTTTAAAAATTACTGGACCTGGGTAGTGGTGATCCTTGGTTACCAGAACAATATTGCACTCCCCAGGGAAGTACTGTAGGCATCTTAGTGATGCTAGTGCACCTCATGGTAAAATCATTTTTATTTGCTGCAACATTTTACTTTCCTTTGATGCAGAGGCAGTCTAGAGACTAGTTTCTTCTTGTCCCTCTCTTCCATGGCTGATTCATTGTATTTGTACCTATATTAATATTATTTTAGAAAAAAAGTGTCTAAAGTTAGGACATTGAGTTACTTTGCCATCTGAACTCTTACAGATTGACACTAAAATTAATTATACTGAATTTTATGAATTCATTGACTTTAGAGAATCATGGGATTTAAAACGAAATGGAATGTTAAAGATCATATAGTCCAATCTTCTCACTTTTTTAGATGAGGAAACTTAGGGACAAAGAGAAGTGATTTGCCCAATATTACTCAGGTCATAAGTGACAAGATCAGAATTTTAACCCTGTGCCTTTAACTTTACCTTTTTCCACTTTCCCATGCTGTTTGGTAGGTTTCATTTCTCAAGGAATTGGCTTTTAAACTTTTAGTTTTCATGAGAGTACTGTTACTAAGAGGAAAAACCATAGTGATGGACCAGTGAGGAGGTTCTCAACAATATCCCCATTCACTATGTGTTAAACCCAGATTTCAAAAATTTGCTTTAAATATTAGGCCCCATTTTCAATCAACAAGCATTTATTAGGCACCTATTATGTTCTTGGAACTGTGTGAAGTATACAAATCTGAAGAATGGAAATAATCCCAGATAGAAGATTTTAAAATTAAGAATTAGAAACAATTATAATAATATAATAAAGGAGCTTATATTCTCTTTTTTTGTTGTTTGTTTGTTTGTTTTTGCAGGCAATGGGGGTTAAGTGACTTGCCCAGAGTCACACAGCTAGTAAGTGTCAAGTGTCTGAGGCCAGATTTGAACTCAGATACTCCTGAATCCAGGGCCGGTGCTTTAACCACTGCGCCATCTAGCTGCCCCAGGAGCTTATATTCTTGTCTCTTCTTGACCATCAAAATCCACTTGCCACAGAGCCCACTACTGAGGTTTATGCTTTTAGTTGCAAGTTTTAGTGGTTTTTGTTGATGTTTAGTGGTTCAGTTGTATCTGACTATTTGTGACCCCATGGATCATAGTGTTTCAAGCCCTTCTATTCTGAACTATTTCTTGAAGTCTGCCCAGGTTCATATTTATTGTTTCCATGACACTAAGCCATTCTTTCCTGTCCCCATTTCCTTGTGCCTTCAATCTTTTCCAACATCAGGGCCTTTTCCAGTGACTCCCATCTCCTCATTATGTGGCCAAAGTGTTTAAGCTTCCACTTCAGTATTTAACTTTCCAATGAATAGTCTGAATTAATTTCTTTTAAAGAAACAACTGATTTGACCTCCTTGCTGTCTGAGGGACTCTCAAAAGAATTCTCCAGTGATAAAATCTGAAAGTGTCAGTTCTGTGGCATTCATTTTTCCTTACAGTTCAACTCTCATAGCCATACAATGCTACTGGAAAATCCATAGCTTTGACTATATAGACCTTTGTTGGCAAGGTGATGTCCCTGCTTTTTAGTATGCTGTTCAGATTTGCCATAGTTTTCCTTCCAAGGAGTCAAGTGTATTTTAATTTCATGGCTGCAGTTGCTGTCTGCAGCAATCTTTGAGCCCAAGAATATAAAATCTGACACTGCTTCCATCTCTTCTCCCTCTATTTGCCAGGAAGTGATGGGATCAGTTGCCAAGAGCTTAGTGTTATTGATGTTAAGTTTCAAACCAGTTCTCCTCTTTCACCCTCATCAATAGGTTTCTTAATTCTTCTTTATTTTCTGCCATCAGAGCATTATCATCTGTATATCTGAGATTGTTAGTATTTCTTCCACCAACCTTAATTCCAGCTTTTGATTCATTCAGCCTGGCATGTCACATAATGTACTTTGAATATAAGTTAAATAAATGAGGAGTCAGTATATATAGACTTTTCATACTCCTTTTCCAATCTTTTTTTTTTTTTTTTGGTGTGGCAATTGGGTTTAAGTGACTTGCCTAGGGTCACACGGCTAGTAAGTGTAAAGTGCCTGAGGCTGGATTTGAACTCAGGTCCTCCTGAATCCAGGGCCAGTGCTCTATCCACTGTGCAACCTACCTGCCCCACTCCTTTTTCCATCTTAAACCTGTAATAATTGGAATGACATCACCTGCTGAAGAATTACTGTAGGAAAGCTCCACCATAAGGAGGTCTCTGAGGGCAAGACCATGCGTCTTTTCTTTGGCATCAGGAAGTGACGTTTGCTTGTGGGAAGAAGAAGGGGGAGGCTGGCGCTCTGACTCTTTCTCTTTTGTGTGGACTCTGGTGGAGAGCTGAGCAAGGAATGCTCTCTCCCTTTAATAGATAGATGAATCTAGGCCTTTCTCTTTCTCTTCACCAAATTCTTATTCTCCTTAATAAATGCTTAGAAGTCTAACTCTTGCTAAAGCTTATAATTTATTGGCGACCACTCATTAGATTTTAGACAGACTTGCTAGAATTTTAGCCCCTTACAAACCAATCAGTTGTTCCATGTTTGATTCTAACTGTTTTTCTTGGCTCATATACAGGTTCCTCAGGATACAAGTAAGATACCTGGTGCTCCCATCTCTTTAAGGATTTGCTACATTTTGTTATGATCTACACAGTCAAAGGCTTTAATGGAGTCAATGAAAGAGAAGGGGATATTTTTCTGGAACCTTCTTGCTTTCTCCATAAACCAGAGAATGTTGGCATTGGTTTCTAGTTACTCTTTGAAAACTAGCCTACACTTTTCTTGGTTCTCATATTGCTGAAGTCTAGTTTGCAGAATCTTAAACATAGCCTTGCTGTCATGTGAAGTGAGCACAATTGTTTGGTAATTTGGACATTCCCTTGCCTTGCCCTTCTTTAGAACTGGGGCATAAACTGATCTTTTCCAACCCAGTGGCCACTGTTGCATTTTACAAATTTGATGGCATATCGAGTGCAGCATTTTAACAGCATCATCTTCTAGGGTTTTAAATAGCTTAACTGGAATTCCATCAGTTCCACCAGCCTTATTGTTAGCAATGCTTCCTAAGGCCCACTTGACTTCATTTTCTAGGATGTCTGCCTCTAGATCAGTAATTACCCCATTGTGGTTATTGGTGATGTTAAGATCTTTTTTGTATAGTTCTTTTTAAAAAATATTTTATTTATTTTGTGGGGCAATGAGGGTTAAGTGACTTTCCCAAGGTCACACAGCTAGTAAGTGTCAAGTATCTGAGGTCAGATTTGAACTCAGGTCCTCCTGAATCCAGGGCCAGTACTTATCCATTGCGCCACCTAGCTGCCCCTTTTTTTGTATAGTTCTTTTGTGTATTCTTGCCACCTCTTCTTAATTTCTTCTGCTTGTGTTAGATCCCTATCATTTTTATCTTTTATCATGCTCATTATTACATGAAACTTTCCCTTAATATCTCTAATTTTCTTCAAGTGATTTTGTCTTTCCTATTTTATTGTTTCCTTTTATTTCCTTGCGTTGCTCATTTAAGAAAACCTTATATCTCCTTGGTATTTTCTGGAATTCTGCATTCATGTGGGTATATTTTTCCCTTTTCCCTTTTCTTTTGTCTTTTCTGCTTTCATCAGTTATTTGTAAAACCTTGTTGGGCAGCCATTTTGCTTTCTTGCTTGTCTTTTTCTTTGAAATTTGTTGTTGCTGTCTCCTGTACAATATTGTGGATCTCTATCCTTAGTCCTTCAGGTACTCTGTCTACCAAATCTAATCCATTAAATCTATTAATTACCTCCACTTCATACTCAAAAAGGATGTTATTTAGGTCAGACCTATCATCTGATAGTTTCCCCTACTTTCTTCAATTTAAGTTTGAATCTTGCAATAAGAAGTTCATGATCTGCTCCAGGTCTTGTTTTAACTGATTGTAAAGAGCTTCTTCACTTTTGGCTACAACATATACAATCAGTCTGATTTCTATACTAATCATCTGGTGATGTCCATGTATAGAGTCCTCTTCTGGGTTTTGGGAAAAATGTTTGTTATGACCAGCAAATTATCTCGACAAAACTCTATTAATCCCTGCCCTATTTCATTTTTCACTTCAAGGTCAAACTTGTCTGTTATTCCAATTATCTTTTGATTGCCTACTTTAGCATTCCAATTCCCTATGATGAATGTCACACTTTTTTGGTGTTATTTCTAGAACTTGTTGTGGGCCTTCATAGAACTGATCAACTTTGGCCTCTTTAGGATCAGTGGTTGGAGTATAGTCTTGTATTATTTTGATGTCGAATGGTTTGGATTTGAACGGATATAATTTGGTCGTTTTTGAGATTATACTCAGGTTCCGCAAACTTCTTGTCCAGACCAGGGATCCTTGACCTTTTTTGATTACATGTAATCCTTTGCCAGTTAGAGAAGCCTATAGACTATATATAATGTTTTATTGCCTACCTTCAAAACTGAAGGGAATGCCAAATTTCCATTAGAAGTTAATGAAAATAGGAGCAGCTAGGTGGCACAGTGGATAAAGTGCTGGCCCTGGATTCAGGAGGACCTGAGTTCAAATCTGGATTCAGACACTTGACACTTACTAGATGTGTGACCCTGGGCAAGTCACACAACACTCATTGCCCTGCCCCCCCCCCAAAGAAGTTAGTGAAAATAAACATAGGTGGTGCAGTGGGTTAGAGTAGCAGGCTTGAATTCAAGAAGATCTGAGTTCAAATCTGGCCTCAGACACTAGCTTTGTGACCCTAACTAAATCACTTAACTTCTGTTTCCTTATTTATAAAATGAAGTTAATAATAACTTCTTTTTCCCAGGGTTGCTGTGAGGATTAGATGAGATAATTTTAAAGTACTTAGCAAAGTGCCTGCACATGACAAGCACTATATAAATGTCAGCTATTTTTAGTTATTACTTAACATTTTTTTCCCATCCAAGCTCATGGGTCCCCTGAAATCTACCCAGAAACCCTTTGGGGTTACACAGATACCAGTTAAGAATCCCTGCCCCAAACAATTGCGATAGACTCATAATTGGTTTCTATTTCTCAGGCCTCTCACTATAATTCATCTGGCACACAGCTGCCCAAATGGTTTTCCTAAAGTAGAGCTTGGACCACATCATTGCCCTCCTCAATAAACTCCAGTAGAGCTCTATACCCTTTCAGACGTAATAGAGACTCTTCTGGCTTTGAAAAGCCCTTGGAACCTTACCTGAACCTACCTTTCTAGACACATTCTAGATTACTTTCCTTCCCATATTCTTTAATTTGGCCAACCCAGACTAAAACCTTCTCTCTGTTCTTCACATATAGCTCTCCATCTCCTGTCTCTCTGTGCCTTTGCTTTGGTCATCTCCCATGCCTAGAATAATTTTCTTCTCACCCCCACCCCATGGAATCCTGCTCTTCCATCAGAATAAAGCTTAAGTATCATCTTCTATACAAAGCCTTTCCTGATTATGCCTCCCAAGTGCTAGTGCCCCTTTAACTGCCTTGTATTTTTTCTGTATATATTTATTCGATATACACTTCTATGTTCACATGTGACCTTTCACTATGAAATGAAATTTCCATTTCGTATTTTGTCTTGGCATTTGCAGAGCCTAGCATGGTGTCTGGCTCATGGGTGTTTAATAAATGCTGCACATAGTAAATGCTCAGCAGCATCTGTTGAATTTGGTTTTGATCACTCCAAAATGCTTTTGTATAGAAAAAAGTGAGAAAATACAGCATAATCTTTTCTTGTGATCATTTATTTCACCTTAGACTTCTGACCATCTGTGATTTTATTGAGTAGTTGTTAAGTAATAGCGGGAAGTTATAGGGCAACAGAAGTAGCCTACTCAGAGTTAATAAGAGCACATTGAATTTATTTAATACTTTCACAGGTTCTCAAACATTTTGTTCTCAGGATCCTTTTACATGCTTAAAAACTATTGAGGATTCCTCCAAAGAGCTTTTATTCATATCAGTTTTATCTATTGATATTTACTACATCTTTATTATCATAAAAATAGTTTTGACCTTGTGGGTTCTCTGAAAGGGTCACAAAGATCCCCACAGATCCCCAGAAAGCACTTTGAGAATCACTGCTTTATATAAAGAGGTAGTTATATGATTTAGAGCCCAGGTTGTAGTCAACTCTAATTAACTTGACGGGGTCCACTTCTTGGGAATCAGCTAGTTTTGATGTTCCTCAACTCACATGCAATGGAGGCATTGCATCACAGGGGCTGGTGGAGCTATGGCAGAGCCACTAATGATGGCAGTACAAGGGTCACAAAAGAGGTACAAATAAAATGCTTTACAAGCATGATACTGTAACTTGGGTCTCAAAGCTCATTTGCATAAGACTTACTGGTGGAAATTGATACAGTGCTTCCACTTTGTGAGGATTAGAGTTGGGGAGAGTTTGAGAAAAGAGGAATCTTAGTCTTCTGGCTTTCAGCTTTGAGAGAGAAGATGTGTTTCCAGTTTCTCTTTAGGGACAGATCTCTGAAGGGAGAGCAAGACTCTCAGAAGAAGACAACATGATTTATTATACTGATGGAATCAATTTTCATTTGGGGAGCAGATGAGGGTCAGAGAAGGTCATTGTGAAATGGGAGGAAAGACATTTCTGAGTAGGATCTCCAAATGGTCCCTTAGAGGTTAGATGATCAGTTGTTCAAGGATATTCTAGAAAGAATTCCTGTTCCCATACAAGTTGGACCTCTACAGTCCCTTCCAGGGGGCAGCTAGGTGGCAGAGTAGATAAAGCACCGGTCCTGGATTCAGGAGGACCTAAGTTCAAATCCGGCCTCAGACACAACACTTATTAGCTGTGTGACCCTGGGCAAGTCACTTAACCCTCATTGCCCTAACCCCCCCCCCCAAAAAAAAGACTTTAAAGTCCCTTCCAGCTCCTAGTTTCAATGATTCTGTGAATGTCTATAACATTTCGTTTATACGCTAATAGCCCTTTAAAAAACGATTGGGCTATGATATGTTCTTAGTGGCTCCCTGCTGACTTACAGTAATCATCTTGTACATAAGTGTTCTAAACTATCCTCAATAATCTGTGTGAAAAAAAATCTGCAATTTACAACAAGTTCATTGGCTTATAATTTTCAAAAATCTCTCTTTTTCTTCTAGTTTAAAATGAGAAGTTTGGCCTATTTGCAGGCTCCAGGGATCTAACTTCAAAGATTATAGATAGTGGTCTAGTAATCACACCTGCAAGTTAAAGGAGTTGTACTACTCGATGACTAGCTCTAGCTTTATAATGATAACTTGAACTCATCTAAAGAAGGTGAAGTACTTTCTTTCTCCCTAATCTTGATCACTTTAATGCTATCCTTTCCAGTCTGGTGATCATTCTTCTTAGGAAGGAGAGCAGAGAAGGCCAGTTCTAAATTAATGATCTCATGAACCAATGAGAGTGAAGGCATTTCTTCTGGAGAATTTCAAGAGCTTGTACACCATATATCTCAGTATTTAAGGTAATCTGGGCCAGAGAATGTCCTGCATGTCTGTGGCTACTGCTTATTTAGCAACATTAAGAGAGAGAGGAAATAGGGAAAGCAACTTCAGTCTTCTTCCAATGAGGACTTCTGTGGCAGAGGAATGTTAGCTGGGGAATGTTCCAGAGTGAAAGGTTGCAGAGGCTGATGGTGTAGTTTTTGTAACTAGTGAATCAATCAGCTAATTCTACTGATATGTTTTCTGTCTATTCTTAACCTAATAGAAGGGAATTTAGAGACATCATCAAATCCAGACTCTTTAACATTGAGGAAGCCCAAGACTACATAGCTGGTGGCAGACTAAAGCAAAGATGCTAGATGGTGCAGGAGATAAGAGTTCTTGGCCTGGAGTCAGGAAGACCTGAGTTCAAATTCAACCTGAGACACTCACTAACTGTGTGACCCTGGGAAAGTCACTTAATCTCTGTTTGCCTTAATCCACTGGAGAAGGAAATGGCAAACCACTCCAGTATCTTTGCCAAGAAAACCCCATGGACAGTATTGGCTTGTGGTGGTTCACAGGGTCACAAAGAGCTGGGCACGACTCACTAACCATGACAAATCAAAGACCAATTGTATTTGCTACCCATTGCTCTTTGCCTTAGTCCCTTGTCATAACTGTGTGATTACACATTACTTTTGCAGGAGAGAGAAGGTTGTTAAGAGGAAAAGGTCACATATATGCAATGGAAAGAAAGATTTGAGATTTTAGTTGGAAACAAGATTGGAATCTGGAAGATTTCATTTCAGAAGGAAACAAACTCCTCAATATCAGAATATTTTCCAGGGGCTTGCTTCACTGGGCTTGGGACCTGACTTTGGTTCTGAAACAGTTTGGCTACCTAATTACAATCGAGGGTAAAATGTTAAGTCCTTTAAATGAATGGAAATGACTCATCCATTAAAGAGACCTAGTTATTTTTGCAACCAAAGGATTCATTCCAGCCCAAATTACCTTTGTTTCACATACTTCAAAAGTCATTAAAATGCGGAGCAGAAATTTAATGTGCTCTTTTCTCAATGTAAATAGAAAAAAAAATCCCTTTTAGTGGAGGAATTAGATATGGGAAACTACTTTTCTTCAACTTGGATTTTGATGTCAACTTGAAGTTTATAGATTATTAGAACCAATTCTTTAATTAAAACACTTAGATGGTACCATGGTTAGTGTGCTGGACTGGGAGAAAGAAAAACCTGAATTCAAAGGTGGCCTCAGATACTTAGTAATTGTGTAACCACAGGCAAGTTGCTTAAACTCTCTATCTCACTTTTCCTCATCTGTAAATAAATGGGGGCAATAGGAGCACCTACCTCATGAGGTTATTATAAATAAAAATGAGATGATATTTCTGTCACTTTGCAAATGTTAGGGTGCTAAATAAATGCTGGTTATCATTATGAGGCAGAGAGAAGGTGCTATTATTCATAGAGCATCAAACCTGGAAGCAGGAAGACCCAAGTTCAAATCTTAACTCAGACATTAGTTGTGTGTCTCTGGGAAAAATCACGAAACCTCTTTCAGTCTCAGTTTCTTCATCTGTAAAATGGGGATAATAATAGCATCTACTTCTCAGTGTTCTTAGGATCAACTGATTTAACATTTCTAAAGTACTTTACACTTAAAGTGCTATATAAATGCTAGCTCTTTTATATGGTCATTGATCTCATACTCAGAAACAACTTTTTTGATTTTTATTATTTTATCTTCAGAAAACAGATTTATTAATTTAATTGTATGTGTGTAAGAAAATTGAGAGGTTTAAAAAAGGAGGACTTTCAGGTCACATGAGCAGCAAGATGAAAGACTAGACATTTTTTCTTATCCCTACCACCTTTCTTTTTTTTTCCCCTTGGGCAGGGAAATGAGGGTTAAGTATCTTGCCCAGGGTCACAGAGCTAGTGTCAAGTATGTGAGGCTGGATTTGAACTCAGGTCCTCCTGAATCCAGGGCTGGTGCTTTATCCACTGTACCACCTAGCTGCCCCTCTTACCATCTTTCAAACTTCTACAAAACAGCAGTTATATGCCAAAGATAAGGCAACTTCAATTGTCTCCATGATCTAGGTCACCCTTTAAAAAAACAAACAAACAAAAAAACCCATGAACTGAAATTAATAAAGATCTCAGAAGAAAACCCAAACATTTAAGATAAATAGATTATTCACCAAAGAAAACATTAACATCAGAAGGAAATGTGGCTTCTACATCTAGTCAACAAGTTCAGGCATCTATGAATAAATATTGTAAAATGTTTTCTTTTTCTTTGTGAGGCAATGAGGGTTAAGTGACTTGCCCAGGATCACACAGCTAGTAAGTGTCAAGTGTCTGAAGTCAGATTTGAACTCAGGTCCTCCTGAATCCAGGGCTGGTGCTCTATCCACTGTACCATCTAGCTGCCCCCTAAATATTACAAAATGAAGGAAAATGACCCAACACTTAATGGAACAGAAGACACCTTAGAATGTGAGGAGAACATGGAATCACAATACACTGTTCCTGAGTGTTTCGAAAGAGAAATGAAAATGATGAGGGGATAATTTACTGTCTGTAGTGCAAAAAGAGAATAGAAATAGAATAAGCAGAATAGAAAAGCTAGAATCTGAGTTGGCAAGTTTTACTAAAGAAACAGAGATAAAGAGATTAGGAATGCAAATATAGAGAAGTGAAAGGCAATCTAGAAGAAAAGAAGCAAAACCCAGTCACATTAAAAGAAAATATTCTCACTGTGCAGGCAAAACACACAGATTTCAAAGGCGGGATGCGGAGAGACAACAAAAGGATTATAGGTCTCCCAGAACATGAGAGGTCAAAAAATCTTAACACCATAATGAAGGAAATAATGAAAGGGAACTGCCCAGAACTTCTGAACACAGAAAATGAAATGGTGGTTGAAAGAATTCACAGTTCAACTCCAGGGGAAGAAAAAAAACAACCCAAGGCTGCAAAAATCTAAGACTTGTAGCGATTAGATTCAACAATTCAATTCAGGAACAAGAAGTTCCATAAGGGTTCAGGAAAAAGACCTTCATATAAAAAGGAAAGGAAATTCAAATAACAGAATATTCTGAAACCATGAGAGAATGTAGGAGGGCATGGGAAAATGTGTTCTGAAGAGAAATAGAGCTTAGAATGCAGCCCAGGGTGACTTACCCTGAAAATATGAGATTAACCAATATATGAAAAAAAGATGGATGTTCAATAGCAAAGAGATATTTGAAACATTTTTAGGAAGAAAAGAAGAACTGAAGATATTATTTCTCAACACAACAAACCATGGAAATGCAGGTGTAAATATGCAGTAGCCAAGGAAAGCAACAGCAACAGGGTGACTGCAGGGAGATGAGTAAGAAACTTCTTACTGATCTTAGAAGGGTGAAGATGAAATTCTGGAGGGAGAAGTAGTGAAGAGGCAGGGATGGAGCTTTATGGACAAAACCTAGTGATTCTGCCTATAGCTATATTGATGGTTTTGGTTTTTTTTGTTTGTTTTTTTTTTTGGTGAGACTACTTTACAACATAGGAAGGTATGTGAAGAGGGGAAGGGGGGCAGGAAGACAGAGAGTAATGAACAATATGCCAGGGGCTATTAAGGAGGAGATGACCTTTGTGATCTCTTAGGAAGAGCCTACAGAGGTGTGTGTAGGAAATGGAAGGAAGGGGGCAGCTAGGTAGCACAGTGGATAAAGTACCGGCCCTGGATTCAGGAGGACCTGAGTTCAAATCCGACCTCACACACTTGACACTTACTAGCTGTGTGACCCTGGGCAAGTCACTTAACCCTCATTGCCCAAGAAAATAAAAGAAGTGGGAGGAAGGACTGAAAAGGACAAAAAGGAAAGAGGAAGGAGACCTTGTTCTTGAGGTGGGAGGGGTTCCACTGATGAATGTTCCTATAGGTAGAGATGGTTTGTGAAGGGAGATTGTTTTTGTGTTGGATGTGGCTTGGTGGGGTTTGGTGCTTGAAAAGTCTATTCCTCCTATCTTTGTACAGCAAATGAAAAAAGAAAGAAACCAGGAGAGGGTATAGATTATTGGTGGGCTATATAATCAGGGATGTGGGGGGGAGGAGCTCTATCATAGGGCAGTGTCCTCTCTGACACTTGTAAGAATTGATATTGGCCTGAGCGAAGCATAATGGAAAAAGGGAATCCAAGAACATATATTACCAAAAAATGCTCCAATGAATAAATTGAATATTAAATAATTTGCCTCATTCCCATCAGAAGCATAGTAAGGAAGTTGTGAAGGACCAAGCTAGAAAAAAAGAACAAGCTAAAAAAGGACATTTTTGGATTGTTTTATTGATGCTGACAGCAGAAACATTGCAGAAACTAGGGCTTTCATGATGAATAAATATGATTTCAATGAATATGTTTACGTTCATATAAAAAGGATAAGGTATATAGAAAATGATGAGTCCATTTACAGAGAAGTAAACTGACCTATTTCCAGCATAAATTAAAGCTTCTGAGTCACAGAGATACTTATAAAACAGTATTTTTGGTGATTTAATAAAAAATATTTTATTTACAAGAGTATGCATTCTTATTTGTCCTTTGTTTCAAAGAGCACCTATGAGATCACAGGATAATGTCTTGACTTGCCTGGGAATTGGATCTAAGTGAGGCAGGGTTTCACAGTCATCTGCCTCACTTTCTCAGCTAGTCATTGAAGTCCAGTGGCAAGACAAGAGTCAAGACAACTTTTGTGGGATGCTGAGGATGACCTTGGTGTCTTTGATGTCTGAGCAAGCTCTAAGTGCTCCACAGTGCCTGCTTCAGCTGCTTTCATGGCACTTGGAATAAATTGTTCTCATCCGCCCATGCCACTAGGGACAGTCCTCACATGCATGGGGTAGACAGCCCCCCAATTCAGTGACAAGTTTGAGGCCTGTTGGTTACCCTCAATCAGGGTTGGTCAGTCTATCTGCTGAGATATTTTTACCATTGTGTGGCTGCTGTGGATGCTACAGCTTCTTGGAGCTACAAGTGAGAATTGGGTGAAAGGTGAACACTAAAAAGGTGGAGTAAGTAGCCCTGAAAAGAGCTTGGCAAGCCCTCACACCAAAGGTGTTGGTACTCCCTGAACACCCCATATACTTTATTATATATTATCCCAAGATTATATAAGAGCAGTGACTGGAGTTTTGTATGACTGAATAATACATGTCATTCTACAGTTGTATTGCTAAAGGGAAAAATGATCACTAATCATATTGAGTCTAGATATTGAACTCTTACATAGCACATAATAGTAGACTCTTTTTTTTGTTTGTTTTGTTTTGGGTGAGGCAATTGGGTTTAAGTGACTTGCCCAGGGTCACACAGCTAGTAAGTGTCAAGTGTCTGAGGACAAATTTGAACTCAGGTCCTCCTGAATCCAGGGCCAGTGCTCTATCCACTGCCCCCTAATAGCAGACTCTTAAAAATATTGTAAGGTAGAACTCTGCAGTGGCTAGAGGCCTGCTTTTGTTATCAAGGTCTGTGTTCAAGTTCTCCCCTGATTCATATTAGCTGTGTTACCATTGGTTTTGTGCCTCAGTGGTTCAGGCATATCTCTAAGATGATAAATTTTAGATAATTTGCCAATGTGCATTCCTTGTAGGGTTTTGAACACTGTGAGTACCTGACCCTAATGAAATCACACATCCAGACCAAAACAACACCACCACAATTTTTTTGAAAAAGACCGAGATTTATCCTCTTAGAGGAGAGATCACAAATGAATGGCCATATTTATGAATCTTTATCTTACTATAGTCTGAAGTAAGGGCTTTCATTGGGGCAGGATTAGGTGATATAATTCCCTATTTCTTTTCAAGAAAATCTTAAACCATCCAATACCTTTTCCTTGGAATCATAAACAAGCCATCCCACTTCCCCTCCCTCCTCTTTCCTTGATTTTAAATCAGAGGTACCAGGAAATATTTTGGATCTTGGGGATAGAAAAATGGGGTAGAGGGAGAAACCTGGCCTCTGCAGGAGCATCATGTGACAGATGCTTTTCTCTCCTCCTCCTGAGAGTATGGTCAGAATAATCTCAGCTGTGGTTGTAAAAAAATAATGCTCTGTATGAGATATTAATCTTTATCTGCTGAGACCATTTTTTAAACAACCAAGCAACACTGGAGATAGATCGTCACATTATTAAAAATATTGAGGGGGAAGAAATTAATAACATCTGCAGTATTTGTGCAGTTCTGGCTCCATAGTGCTCTTCATGTCTGCCTGCTAGGGAAGGGGTTTCTTATGCCTGTTCTAATTCTTTGGCCTGCTAAATATTCTCCAAATGACCAGATGCAACATGGTACATGGAAGTTCTAACATTGACAGCATCTGTTCAGTACTCACCTATATAGAGTAGATGAGAATTTAATTAAGTATAATAAATGCAGATGTCACACATTGCAGGAAAGCCATCCCAATGAAATAGAGGCATGGAGTAAAACTGGTCCATTTCAAAACCATTGCTTGCATAAGCAGAATACACCAAAAACTATGCAAAATTATGAAAACAGGCCAAACCAAACATCTAGTGCATGCCTGAAGCAGGGTACTTTTTCAAGCTCTATTGTGTCCCAGATTCAGTTTATTGGAAGATTGCTATTCCAAGGCACTATTTCATATTTCATCTTCAATTCTCAGCCACCTCTCACACCCCACAACCCTTGCCCCTGAACAAACATATAGCTAGAAAACTTTCCCACATAATGAGTTCATCTGCTTACCGACCTGCATTCTTGCAGTCATCTTCTTTCATTAATAATTCATTCTTTCATTCAGCATGGTAAAGACAAAAGATGATCATCTAGGGGTCAAGGCCTGGGTAAGAGTTTTTGCTCCAACATTTACTATCTCTGTGACTCTGGGCAAGTCAACTCTCTCTGACTTTGTTTTTCTCATCCTGAAAATTAGGGGTATAGTATGATGATACTATATCTAGTATAGGATAGTTATAACATATATGTTTTATAATTCTTGAAAGTTTCTTGACATCTCAAATATTTACTCTAGCTGCATAAGATGTTTATATTTAGAAAGATAGAGTAAATATATAATATGCTTGTACCACAATTGACTTAGCAGGGAAGAATGTACTTAATATAATTAACATAACATAACATTTTAAACTTTCAGTTTTACTGAAGTATTTTGTGTTTACAAAACAAATGAATACATTTACAGATTACTCTCACTTCATGAGAAGGCTCTTGTAACAAGATAAAACAGTTAAGTAAAACAAATTATACAGAGACCCCATCTGAAAGTGCATGCAACGTTTCACATTTCTAGCACCATGCCTTATTTTAAAAAATGAACAGAGAAGTATTTCCATCCTTCTTAGACTCATCTCAATGGGAAAAAAGAAAAGAATTCTCATAGCAAATATGCAGTCAAACAAAACAAATTCCCTCAATGTCTGTATATTATATATATATCATATATATATACATACATATATAAAAACACTCATACATATATCTTTATATAGCGCATATTTATGTTCCCCTCTGTACACTAAATCTGTAACCTCTCTTTAATGGATAGCATACTTCATCATCAGTCCTCTGGAATAATAAATGTTCATGTACTAATCACAATTCTTACAACTTTCAATTTTTTTTGGTGGGGCAATGAGGGTTAAGTGACTTGCCCAGGGTCACACAGCTAGTAAGTGTCAAGTGCCTGAGGCTGGATTTGAATGCAGGTCCTCTTGAATCCAGGGTTGGTGCTTTACCCACTGTGCCACCTAGCTGCCCCTCAATTTTTTTTAACAGTGTTGCAGTTATTGTATAAATTGTTCTCCTACCCATTTCATTCATCATCAATTTATATGTCTTTCCCTATCTCTTTGAAATCATCTATTTCTTAATTTCTTACAACATAATGGTACTCATCACATTCATGTGCCAAGTCTTATTCAGCCATTTCTTTATTGGGGTACATCTAGGTTTTTAGTTTTTTTGCCACTATAGAAAGAGCTGGTATAAATATTTTTGTATCTAAAGAACTTTTCTTTAATATCTCTTGGGTATTAATCTAGCAATGGTATAGCTGGATCAAAGAAAAGAGCATGAATTATTTAGTGACTTTTGTGCATAATTCCTAATTGCTTTCTAGAATGGTTGTACCCATTCATAGGTCCACCAATACGGTGTTAATGTGTTAACATAATAATATACTATGATATATGATAGAATAGATAACATATCATATTATATAATACCATGTGTTTATATATACACATGCATACATATATCATATATACAATACATATATAAATACTGTGTATATGTATGCATGCACATGTTTATGTGTATATGTGTGCATATGTATGTATCCAAATGGGGTTCTGTTGTCCAAAGTGTTATTTTAACTTTAAAGCACTACCTCTATGTACACTAATATTATTCTTTGAATAGTTTTAATGCTTACTGTGTACAAAGCATTATTCTAATAGGGAGACAGAAAAACGAGACAGTTTTTGTCCTTATGGAAACTTATTCTTCTTCTGAACCCTTGTCTCTATTCCCATTCCTCTTTCTCCTTCCCTTACTTCAGGCTTTGCCCATTCTGTATTGTCTGGCTCTTCTCTACCAACCCATTCTTCATCTCCAACTTATCATTTGGCACACTTCCACCTTCCCTGCTAGAATAATGTTTAGCAGGACCTGTTAAATTTGATTTGTGCCAATGGCAACTTATGATACTGGGACCAAATGTCCTTAACAGGCTATTTGGGTGTCAGGGTGGAATGTTGGTTTTTCCTGACATTTACTCCTTCAAATTACCCCCTGTTCAAATCATCTAAAGCTTGAATTTACAATAAGAATTTGCAATCTCTATAATAAATCAAAGCACTATTTGTCTCTGTGTTTCCTGATCAGAGTGGTCTTCCATATCATTCCTTTAAAAATTCTCTTGACCCTCTCTTTTCTATTGTGTGAACCCAGTGCAGAGGATTATTTGGTACCTGAAGTAGTATAGAGTGAACTCAGTAGTATGTGATGTAATTTAAAGGCTTCTTTCCAATAACATCTACAGGTAAAGGTTGGGGAACTCTGTTATGGAGCATTGATTTCAGTTTCTATTTTATGAAAATGTTTGGCCTTCATCCTTCTCCTTTTAGAGCTGCCTGATTTGACAGTGTGTTTTAATATTTCCTCAGGTGTTAGATCTGTGTTCTCATCCATGTGGTTACTCTTTCCCATAATGCATCTCATAACCTATCCACATGAACCCATCTTGTATGACTTGGATTGTCTCCTAAATTTGTCACACCAGGGACCACTCAATATGAAGGGGACCATCGTCACTTTATCTTGACATCACAAAAATATTAATGGTGCATGTGTACTATTAGTTATTCTTTACTCTATGAGATGTATATGAGATGTTTATTCTTAGAAAAATACAATAGCCACACAGAGTATACCCTTAGACTTAAACTAAGACTTTTTGGAATCCATTGTTTAGATTCTTATACCATAATTTGACTTAACAAAAAAAAAAAAGTGCGTGTGTTTGCGTGTGTATCAGACACAGAGAGACATACAGTTCCATCATAAACTATTTGAGAAGCTATTAAGTTTTCTTTGTTGATTTTAAGTTGGATAAAAATGCTATGATAGAGCTGTCTGTTATATACACAGATCTGTCATAGAATAGTTCTTTTGACTTTGGGGATTTTTTTTAAAGTGAGAGGTTAGAAAAAGGCAAGCTGTTTCATTTTAACAATTTATACTGTGCTTTCTTTCTCTTCCCTCATTTCAAGCCTTATATGAGGAACAGTTCTCTTCCCATCTGCTATATGCTATCAATCTGTCCCTTTAGGTAGTAACTCAAGGGCCTTTGCTCCATCAAACTTGACTGAATGAGCCTCTGCCTTCCTCCATTCTCTTAGCACAAATTACTTGCTCCAATAAACTTTTGGAATTATCAGTACATACTAATTTTCTGCCTGCTCATAAGCTCTCTGAGGGAAGAGAACCCATTCTTTACCAAATTTACCAAGTACTTAATCACTTTCTATGTAGCCTGTTGTTCAATACTTCAAAAAAGCCAGTGATGTCATCAGTATGAGTTACTGTAGTTATACTTTCCACATCTTTAGGGTTAGGGGCATGGCACCCCTTCAATCCATAAAATCCACATAAAATTTTTTGGCTCTTCCTTTGTACCTGAGGAAAAAAAATCTGAATTGTTTCTTTTTCTTTTATGGGGTGTTTACAGTACCTTATTGTAAAATTTGGGTTAAGTATTTGGTCATAGGCTGTGTATCATCTGCTGGCTTTCAAGTATTGTCTGTGGCTTCTGCAAAACTCTCCCTAAATTCCTATTTAATTTCTTATGCCAACTCGCAATAGATCGAGACCATGATGGAGAAAGTCATGATATGGAAGGGATAACTGTACTCCACCAAATGCACATAGAAACCCTTCACAACTCCCTCAATAGCTTCCTTGAATTACTGTGGTCAAAAGAATGATTAGCTGGAAGGCAGATTTCCATTAATGAATGTCTAAGCTTTATCTAGACAGATCTTCTACTGGCATACTCCAAGATGAGAGTTCATAGTTTGATTGAATAATGCCAGAGCTTGTGCCATTCTAGGCTAATTTTTGAGAACTAAGGAATGTCTCTTCTCCATAATGAGACTTTGGTGTAGAAATATATTGGCAGAAGCCTACTCAGTAAATAATAATGATTATCTTGCCACCTTGTTTGCTCAGCCTTTCTGGTCTTTCCCAAGTCTTTTAGAGGGTCTGAATTTAGGGGAATTTAGAAAGAGAGGAATAGATTATCAGGAATATCCTTCCCTCTAGTTTTTTTTTCTTTAAAAATAAAAAAGATAAAAATTTCCCTCCCCAAATGGGACTTAATGTTGATGATAGAAGTTGAAGGGGACAGAAATAGGTATAAAGAAGAGACCTGAATAGGCCAGTTTATTGGCAGTGAAGGGTTTTGCCCTTTCCATTTTGGAAATGAAAATGTTTGTAGCTGTTTTCTACTTTGAAGAAGGTTTGACCCCTATTGAACTTAAAACACATGATGGACTCAGAAGCAAGGAGACCATTACTGTTCTCACCTGCTGCTTTTTTGTGTGTGAAGGTTTCTCTCCATTAGAAAGAGAGCCCTGTCATCTAAGGGATGCTCTGTGGGATAAAGAAAAGTCTCATGCTGCGCCATTTAGAAATGCTGAAATTCTTACTTCGCCCATATTGGTGGCTTTTTTCTTTGTAGGACACTCATTTTTTCTGTAAGTGTTAATCAGGCACACCTTGCTGTCCAAACCCCCTCACTGCGAGATGCTAGTTTTCTGAAAACAGAGATAGAAAAAAATGCTGACAACATCTTTGTTTTCCCACTTTCAGGGCATAGTGAGAAATATAAAAGTAATGGCTTGTTTCCACAAATAAACTGCATTATGGAACTTCCTTTGTAGGTCACAGTGCTTCATCTAATAGGCTATCTTTCTTCCAAGGAATTCTAAGAGCGCTTTGGGCTTTTAATGCCATTTGTCTTTATGGTATCTCTTTGAGAAGCATGTTGAATGTCACTGGCCATGGCTAACTTGACCTGTATAAACGGTAACAATACCACCCTGTTTGTTATCAACATTTGTCCTCACTCTTGAGTATTTGTTGGAGTTGAGGTAAATTGGTCCAAGTGTGGTAGTAGTTATGTGTAGGAAGCACATGTGGGAGTTGGTGGCAGATGACAGTGCTCGTCCTTACATCCTCTTGGTAAGGAGCAGTGGAGGGAGGCAGGAGGGCAGGAGGCAGGAGGAGGAGAAGCTTTCCCACAATGCTGTGGCCCAGTACATGGACCGATTGGAGGATGATGAGACCAGGGGATGAGTGCAGAATAGCAGAACAACAAGGAAACTCTATGAGTAGAGACAGGAAGGGTGTCTGGGAGTTATGACAGTGACCAGCAATGTAGAAGCGCATGGGGCATTGACTGTCGGGCCAGTGACTGTCGGGCCAGTGCACAGCAGGGGGAGAGTTCTTGAGATGCTGGTGCTATTTTTCACTGGAGAGCTCCACCTCCACCATTAGGGACTTCCTCAATTGATTTTTCAAGGTTGGTTCCTTGCTATTAGATTGTTTGCTACATACCACATATACCCTTATTGGATTGCTTTGTAGTAATTATGACATGTTCAAAACCAATCAACAAGGACCTTACATTCTAATGAGGGAAATAATGGATAAATTAGTACATAAAAGATAATAAGTACAGAGTAGAGGGGCAAGTCACTTAACTCCCATTACCCTGCAAAAACAACAACAACAAAAACAAACAAATGATTAATTATGGCCCTTTAAGATTGAATCTGGAGACAAGTGTGACACATCTGTTGACCCTGCTGGAGAGGCTGGTGGGTTGCTTGAGTTTGAGAGTTCTGAACTGCAATAGGACTTAAAGCCAATAAGATATCTGCACTTGGGGGAGGGCCTAGGTACAGAGGTCACTAGGCTGCCAAAGAAGATAGAAAACTGGCCCACATTGGAAAAATGGAGGAGGCCAAAACTTGTATACTGATCAGGGGGACCTGCAAAGGACTGCTGTACTTGCAGTGGAGCCAGTAGGAGGATCGAGTCTGAAAAAAAGAAAAAAGAATATGGATCTGTATTAGTTCAGGGTTCTGGTTCCAAGTGATGGGTTACATATAGAATACAGGAACTGAAAGGAACCTCAGAGATCATTTAGTCCCAATCATGAGGAAACTGAGTCCAAATTATTTCTTATTTAATATCACACAGAGCAAAAGTAGGAACAAAGAAGAAACCTAGGATATTAAGTAGTTGCCATATAAAGTTACCTATGACCAAGGATCCATTAAGTTTTTCTTTCTAGGCAGTAGTTAATTCTACTTTTATAAAAGGGGAAGGAGGGGGCATCTAGGTGGCGCAGTGGATAAGGCACCAGCCTTGGATTCAGGAGGACCTGAGTTCAAATCCAGCCTCAGACATTTACTAGCTGTGTGACCCTGGGCAAGTCACTTAACCCCCATTGCCCTGCAAAAAAATAAAAATAAAAATAAAAATAAAAAAATAGAAAAAATAAAAGGGAAAGTAGACCTTGAAGAGGCAAATGCTTCATATACAATTTCCAGAGAAAAAGAAACTCATTTCCTTAGCTGCTGATGCAGGATGGTATGGATTAGGGGTTAGAGCACCTAAGTTCATATTCCAGTTCTGTCACCTAATATCTATGGGATATTGGGCAAGGCACCTCATTCTCTGAGTCTCATCATAAAATAGTAGCTTGGACTAGCTGACCCTTAAACTCTCTTCCAACTCTAAATTGTGTGATCCCATCTTACTCTGTAATTCTAACCTTCTTGCGGCAGTTCTAGCTTTAATTTGAGTAAAATAGCTCTCTTGGCTCTCTCTTGGTGTGTGCTCTTCCTCTTAGGACAATTTAGGGCAAGGTAGGTCTGAAGGCTTGAGACCATGAGAAGTCAGGGAGACATGCGGTCAATACTTTACAGATATATAATATAAATTAATAATAAATGCTTACTGCCAAAACTGGTGAAATAGCAATTAATTTATAAAATACAGTTATAGCTATAATTAAAAAAAAACATGGTTGGTGACCACATATGGGTATTCTGAAACCTGAAACCTCTGGTTTTGATCTCCAATCAATTTTCTGGGTAAGAACCTCTATGTTTATATGTCTACCCCTATTTTGGGGGGCATTTTGTTATATGCCTGTCTTAAGTTTTCATATGTTTCTTTATGACTGTTTCTGTCTAAGTATTTGGGGAATTTCACTCTTAAACTGTCTGATTTGGCCTTCTAAGGAGACATGGAGATAAGGGAAAGGGCCTACTGAGAGATTTGGTGCTTTGGTCCTAACAAGGCAAGTCCAAATCCTTTTACAGAATGTGTTCATAAGAAGATTCTTTTAGGTTTTCTGTAGAAAGGGTGATTTCAAATTATATATAATGTTAGCCCAAAACAGTAAGAAATATGCTCTCCAAGGAAACCCCTTAGAAAAGACTCTTATAAAATAGGATAAGGGCACTTTACCAGTTAAACCAGGAATGGAAAAAGAGCAGCTTATTAAACTCTGTTACATCTGGTATAAAGCTTTAACTTATTAAGGGAACCTTTGTGGCCTAATTTTAGGCCTTACCCTTTTATGGTCCTTCTTTTCTTCTGATTCTTGGTGCTCAGATTCCTTAAGCTTTCCCTTTTCTGTCCAAACTGCTCTTCAATAGCATTGAACTTCCTAGATGTTAGTCCAGACTCTAACCCTGGAGTTCTTACCCTTTTTGTTTGTTATAAACCCCTTTAGTCATCTAATAAAACATAGGGACTTCTCCGAATCATGTTTTTAAATGCATAAAATACAAGGAATAGGAGTTTTTACATGCAACTGGGACAATATTATTTTAAAAAAAGGAAAAAGAAAATAAAGAACTCCTGTTCTATGCTTTTTTTTTGGTCATCTTCTCATTCAAATTCACAATCCCTGTGAAGTCTTTGTTTTGTTTTTGGTTTTTTCTGAGAAGCAGATGTAGTCCAAACTGTGACTCACCTGTGGCTCCAAGAAGCTGTAACATGTGCAATAAGAGGTCACACTTGGTAAATTGTTTTGGCAGACGGATTAAACCAGGTTGAGGGTAATCAATGCACCTCAAAACCATTGGTGAGTTAGTGGAGCGTCTGCTACCCCAAGCATGTGAAGACGTCCCCCGGTAGAATGGATGGATGAGAATAATGTGTTCCAATGGCCATGAAAGCCTCTGAAACAGGTACTGTGGAGTGCTTAGAACTTGGTCAGACTTTGAAGAAACCATCCTGGGCCATTGCCAGTTGTCTTGACTTTTTTTTTTTTTTTTGCCACTGGCCATTGATGATTCTGGAAGAGATAGTGAAGTTGATGACTTTGCATAACTGTGCCTCACTTAAATCCAATTCATGCATAAGTCAAGACATCACCCCATCGCCTTTGTCCTCTTTGAAAATGAAGGACACATAAAATGGTCATCTAGCTTCTTCTTAAAAGATCTCTACTAATGACGAACTTAGAGTTTCCTGAGTGAGCTCATTCCACTTTTTAAACAAATAAGGTTGTTAGAATCTTTTCCCTTTATATTTGGGCCATTTGCCTTTCTGTGGCTTCTGTCCGTTACTTCTCATTCTACTGTCCAGGACCAAGCAGAGGAGAGCTGATTCTGCTTACACATGTTAGTCCCTCAAGTACTTGAAGACAGCTTTCATAGTTTATCCCCTACCCTCACAATTTTTCTCTTCTCCCCTCATCATACATATTCTCAGTTACTTCAAATGATCTTCCCATGAAACAATCTCCAGTGCACCTTCCTATATGGCCTTCTGTTGACAGTATATAAATTATAGGAATTTTCTATTCATGTCAATTTCAGGCACCTTTGAAAACTCATAAGGGAAATAATTTTGGGAAAGGAGGCTTCCCTATCTCAAATTGTATTGCACAGTGGCTTAGCTTTATGTCTCCTCCTCCTCAATTTTCACACAGCTGTATTTCTTATATGTTTTTTTGACAGGGCAATGAGGGTTAAGTGACTTGCCCAGGGTCACACAGCGAGTGTCAAGTGTCTGAGGCCAGATTTGAACTCAGGTCCTCCTGAATCCAGGGCCGGTGCTTTATCCACTGCGCCAACTAGCTTCTCTCTTATATGGTTTTAATGCCTTGATAATTTTTCTTTTGCTATAAACACATGTATAATCTATAAGAACAGAGTGGGCTATGAATTTGTATATGTGTATTTTTACACATCCTTCTTTAATTTTAAAGACCTGCTACATTAGTGTTTGGTCATAAAGACTTTATTTCATAATATATACCATGGTGTCATCAGTATTTCTATAGGGTATGTGTTTGACTTTTAGAAAAAAAAAACTTTTTAATTTATCATAAAGCACCAGAAAAATAATTAAAAATACAAATCACTGTGCTAGCCTAAGGAATTGGAGCACAGGCTGCATGATGAATAAATGATTTTTTGTGTTCCTAAGCTTCTCTTCTCTTGTCTACTCTGTGGAACTGAACTATGATGTGTTAGTTTCTAGCATTTTGCCAATTCATAAAATGCTGTATTTTAAATCCCATATTATTGCCAAATTCAAATCTAGAGGAATTTTGGGTGTTACATACTAAAGAGTATGAATTTCAGTACTAGTTATTTGGAAATGTTTGAAGTTGGAGTATTTGATTCAATAAGCATTTATTAAATATCTACTATGAGCTAGGTACTGTGCCACTAGGTCTTAAGGATAAAAAGCCTAAACAATTTCTTCTCTCAGGGAGCTTACTTTATATATGGTGGTGGTGGTGGTATAACATGTACACTGGAAAGTATGTATATATATATATATATATATATATATATATACACACACACACACGTATAATATATATAAGTATAGTATATATAAGTATACACACACACATATATATACACACACACATGTATAATATATATAAGTATAGTATATATGAGTATACACACACACACACACACACACACACACACACATATATATATATATATATATATATATATATATATATGTCTCGCATCACCACTTGAATTGTGGATATCTCAAATTGGATGATCCTATAGGCATTTCAAACTCTACATATTCAAAACAAAACACATTATCTTCTCCTCTCTTCTCTCAAAAAACTTTTTTCTCTTCCCAACTTTCCTATTACATCACCATCTTTCCAATCAACCAGACTCACAAGCTCTGTGTCATCCTCAATTCCTCACTTATACTCCCCCATCATATCCAGTCTGTTATCAAGCCTTGTCATTTCTCTCTTAACAACATCTCTAGTAAATGTCCCCTTCTCTCTCTTCACACAGACACCACCTTATTATGGACTCTCATTACCTCTTGCCTGGACTACTGCATAGCTTTCTTTCTTTCTTTCTTTCTTTCTTTCTTTCTTTCTTTCTTTCTTTCTTTCTTTCTTTCTTTCTTTCTTTCTTTCTTTCTTTCTTTCTTTCTTTTTCTCTTCCTTCCTTCCTTCCTTCCTTCCTTCCTTTCTTTCATTCATTCTTTCTTTCTTTTAGTGGGGCAATGAGGGTTAAGTGACTTGCCCAGGGTCACACAGCTAGTAAGTGTCAAGTGTCTGAGCCTAGATTTGAACTCAGGTCCTCCTGAATCCAAGGCTGTCCTACTGCATAGCTTTCTAATTGTTCTCCCTGTTTCAAGTCCTTCTCCACTCCAGTCCATTTGTCATTCAGTTGCCAAGGTGATTTTCCTAAGTAGTAGGTCTCACCGTAACATCCTTGTGCCAAATAAACCCCTAGGTCTCCTTGTTATTTCCATGATCAAATATCAAATCTGTTGGACATTTAAAATTCTTTACAACCTATCCCATTCCTACCTTTCTAGTCTTCTCTACTTTACTTCCTTCCACACAATATATTATCCAGCTATGTTAGCCTCACATGGCACTCCATCTTTCAACACTGTGGCTTTTCATTCTAAAAAAAATCCATATAAAAGCATACATAATACCATAAGAATACCAAAGATATAAATTAATATCATTATGAGAATTATGAAAAAATTATAGAAGCAGAAAGTGTATGAGACTTGGTTTGAATCTCTTCTGACCTTGGGATATAACCTGAAAGGTAATTTCTGGATTAAATTCCTGATATCAGGTTTTTGCCTTGCCATTTGTCAGTCATAAAAAGAGTGCAAAAATTCCAGTTATTTCCATATTCCACTTAAGTAGACGTTTTCTGCATAAAATGACACATATCTCTCAAAGTGAGTTCTCACATTTCCATATGCAGGCAAGTGATATGTTCAGTTGATGTGTGCTTTGAAATAAAGGGACATGTGCTCAGTTTCTTTAGGAGCTTACTTGGGATTTCAGGCTAAATATACTGTAGGTGATACCATCCTCTTCAATTCAATCAGTCAACTAATCAATAAGTGTTTATTAAATACCCACTATATGCCATACATTTTGCTACAATGAATGAGATGATCCCTTTTCACAAGACCTTATATTCTATTGGGAGAAATAAGAGGTACATACAGAAGCATATATAAATTAAATATAGGGGGCAGCTAGGTGGCGCAGTGGATAAAGCACCGGCCCTGGAGTCAGGAGGATCTGAGTTCAAATCCAGACTCAGACACTTGACACTTACTAGCTGTGTGACCCTGGGCAAGTCACTTAACCCTCAATGCCCCACCAAAAAATAAAATAAATATAAATATAAATGCATTCAATGTCAATAGATACAAGATAGAGAGGGAGGGCACTAGGAGTTGGGAGAATCAGGAATGGATTTTTGTAGTGTATAGTGCTAGAGCCTTGCTTTGAAGAAAGAAAAGGATTTGGTATCCCCTTATTATAGGTAAAAAGATACAGCACCTCAGATTTTTCTAGGGCAGAAACAGGTTATATCAAGTCATTTTGAGAATTTGCTATATTTCAAATTGGTATGCATGCAAATAGCATTTAGATGCCTCAAATTTTTTTATTAGCTATGTAATTTAAACAGCATTGGCTCTTCAGTATTCTATACTAACCTGTGCCAAACAGAATTCATTCCAGATCACTTTCCAGTTGAAGTTCCAAACAAGCTTAATACACCTGAGGACCAATCATTTGGGTTGGCTACATTGGCTTCAGCTGCATAATAGAATAGAAAGGGGAAGGGAAGTAGTGAATTATTGTTGTTGTTATTATTATTATTTGTTGTAGTAGTAGCAAAAAATGGGAATGAAGCCCATTGATTGCATAATGACTGAATAAATTGTGGTCTATGCATAAAATGGAATATTATTTCACTGCAAGAAATGACCAATATTAGGAATTCAGAGAAACTTGGGGAGAATATGAATTGAAGCTGAGCACAGAAAACTGAAACAGCAGAATAATGTGTACAATGACACAATAATGTAAATGAAAGCAACATTAAGAGGCATCAGATCGAAGGTCAAATGCAATCTTTTTTTCTACAGAAGTAGTTTGCTCAGGGGCAGCTAGGTGGTGCAGTGGATCAAACACCAGCTCTGGATTCAGGAGGACCTGAGTTCAAATTTGTCCTCAGACACTTGACACTAACTGTGTGACCCTGGGCAAGTCACTTAACCCTCATTGCCCTGCAAAAAAAATTAAAAAAAAATTTTTTAAAGAAGTGGTTTACTCTAGGTATAGAATATTTTGTATGCATTTTGATACAGTCATGTCCCTCAATTTGATTGTTTTTCTTTCTTATAAGGGAGGGGTTTGGGCAGGGGTATGGCTAATAAAAATAATAGCTAGAATTTAGATAGTTCTTTAAGGTCAAATAGTATTTCATTTTATTCTCACAACAACCCATTTTACAGATGAGGAAGCTGAGATGGAGAGGTTAAATGACTTGCCCAAGGTCACATAGCTGGGTTGGAACTCAGGTTTTCCTGACTACAGGCTATCCACTGTGCTATCTACTTGCTTAAGGAAGAGCACTGGACTTGTACTTACAAAACATATTTGGATTCAAAGCCTAGCTCTCTTCTTAGTGACTTTTTATGTTAAAAAATAACATCAGGAGGCAGCTAGGTGGAAAAGTGAATAAAGCACTGGCCCTGGATTCAGGAGGACCTGAGTTCAAATCCAGCCTCAGATGCTTGACATTTGCTAGCTGTGTGACCCTGGACAAGTCACTTAACCCTCATTGCCCAGCAAAAACAAACAAAAAATCAATAAAATGGTTAAAAAAGAAAGAAAGAAAAGAGGAGTGATTTAAATCTGGGTTCTGTTCTCATTAAGAAAATCACTTTTTGGGGCAGCTAGGTGGCACAGTGGATAAAGCACTGGCCCTGGATTCAGGAGGACCTGAGTTCAAATCCAGCCTCAAACACGTGACATTAGCTGTGTGACCCTGGGCAAGTCACTTAACCCTCATTGCCCTGCAAAAAAAGAGAGAGAAGGAAAATCACTTTCCTTTTCTCTGCCCCAAATCCTTCATCTTCAGAGTGAGTGGGTTGGAGTAAATGATCTCTAAGACTCATCCCAGTGCTAAATATTCTGTGAGCCCACACAAGAAAAGCTTCATTTATTTTACCTTTGACAAGTAAGAAAGCCTCAAGCCTGAATTATTCTATGTGACTGTATGTAGGAGGTTTCCCTGCCCCAACTTCTTTCCATTTAGCTGAGTTGATAGTGAGACCAAGGTCATTAGGATAGCTATTGAATTTACATAGAGAAAATAACTATGTTCCATGGCAAGACTAACCTTAACCTTAATCATCAGTTAAATCAGTACAGTCTTTTCCTGGGACAGAGTAAGAAGGTATGAGTGGTTCTTTTTTTTTTCAAACTCATTTTATTTACTGGGAAAAAATCATTATTGGACATATTCTTGTGAGTATGTACTTAATATACAGTTTTGCACTACTCAGTAAATAGGCTTTCAAAGTTTGCATCTAAATTGAAATTATGTAAATACATATTATGTGAAATACATGAGCAGAAGGAGACTGTGTTGTACAATGGGAAGAGTTTCATAGTTGTAGTAAAAGGACTTGGGTTCAAAACCCAGCTCTGTCACTACCTGTGTGACCTTAAGCAAGTCAGTTCGCCTCTCTTGGCCTCAGTTTCTTCAATTGTAAAAGGAGTGGCTTGAATTAAAGGATCTCTAAGATTTCTTCTAGCTCTAAAATGATAAACTTGCTATTTAAATGGATACTATTATGAATCTCTTGATAAAGCAACTTTAAACTTATCTCTTGGATAAATCATATTTTTACCCAAGGAAAGTTTTGTTTTTCAATGTGTTTGGAAATCAGATGCTCCACTTCACTGAATATTCTCCTTAACAGAGAGCTACTAGATATAACACTCAAGAATTAGTGGTTTCCAGTGAATTAGGACATAAGAAGTACTTCAAAACTTTAGAAGATATTGCTATCTTCTTGCTTCAGGTTATTAAAAAAACATCTCACACAAGACTTGGTGTTGCAAATTGTCTTCAAGTTTGAAAATAAGCTGCTTCTTGCTTCTCTTAGTATCTAAACATGTTGTCTCAGTGAATAATTTTTGCCTGTTTTTCAAAATCTAAGTCTGCTAGATAGCACAGTGGATGAAGCACTGAATCTGAAATCAGGAAGGTCTGAGTTGAAATACAGCCTCAGATATCTATGAGCAGTGTGGCCCTAGGCAAGTCACTTAAACTCTTGATGTACCTCAGTTTCCTTATTTGTAAAATGGGAATTAAAAGTAGCATCCACCCTCCCAAGGTTGTTGTGAGGATAAAATGAGAATATAATGTAGTAATAGAGTATAATAATAGCATATAATGCAGACCTTAAAGTACCATACATGCCATCATCATCATGTGTTGCTACTAACAAAGATTTTTGATCTAGGGACTACCTCCCACCTGAGGCACTTCTAGCAGGGGAAACAATTTTTTTTGTCAAGGAAGTCTGTGTACATATTCTCTACTCCACCCCACTCTCAATTATACTATTAACTCTTTGAGGGCAGGGACTGTATTTATTCATCTTTGTAGTATGGCATCTTGCTTAAAGTACATGGTCAATAAATGTTAATTGAATGACTGAATGAAGAAAAGACTTCAGTTGAATATTAGGTTCCCAAAAGCCTTCAGGCCTTTGTGAATATGTGAAATGCAATGCTACTATCCTTGTAGTATGGAATGGTAGTTTTCTTTTGCTATGAGCACCTGGGGTAGCTAGATGGCACAGTGGATAGAGCACTGGCCCTGAAGTTGGGAGGACCTGAGTTCAAATCTCACCTTAGACACTTACTAGCTGTGTGCCCCTGGGCAAGTCACTTAACCCCAGTTGCTTTAAACATCTGGGGCTATCTTCGGTCATCCTGATCTATATCTTGCCACTGGACCCAGATGGCTCTAGAGCAGAGAGTGAGGCTAATGACCTTGCACAGCCGTCCTTCACTTAAATCTAATACACTGCAAATCAAAACCACTTCCTGATGTCATGGCCTTCAAGAACGAAGGATAAACAACAACAATTAGTACCTGGCAATTTGCTTCCTTCCTGAAGTTTTCTGCTGGTTGTTTTTTCTATTTCTTATGGATTTTAGTATACATTTAAAAATGTGGATGAACCAACTGTGCTGAAGGTACCCCTAAGTTCAATTTACTCTGTGTTTTCAGAGGTGCTAACTTATTAGTGTGGCATGATAATAAAGTTTATTCAATCTAAGACAAAAGCACCAGCCTAGGGTCAATGAAAGCTGTGTTTCCTTACTCTTATTTTCTTTTTCACACACTCAAAACTTATTATCTTTGATTTGTGTCAAAGTATCTCTGGGAAATTGGCCCAGATTGTATAAAGCATGTATAACTTCGATCTCCATCTGTGCAAGCTCATCAATGCCTGGTGCCATTCATTCCTACCAGAGTAACCAGCTGTACTATTGAACTCGGCATGATGATGCCACATGGTGAGGACTGATGCCTTTGAGCTATAGTTTCTCCATGGGGAGTGGGAGTTGAACCTCTCATATTTGTTATTTAAACCTATTGCACAGGCATTGCTGATGGGAACTTTATTTATTTAAGAGGAGATTGGGTTATTCCTTCAAGTTTTTTAGTGTATTCTCCCATGTCTTACCAGTCCATAATGGTACGTTTGTTTATTTAACTTAAGGATATTGATTGGATTAAGAACCAAGAAATAGTATAAAGAAAAAAATGTGAAATCTAGTTGAAGCCATTATTTAGGTTATAGACTCATTGGGTACAATTAAACAACTGTTTAGGTTAAGGAAGGCTGATACTTCTTTATTTAAAAACAACAAATCTGGGCAACCTAAAACATATCAAAAGTAAATACAGGTTTTCAACTAAAGTATGTTCTGAAGAAATCATTATGTTCAGTTCCAGTTACAAATTTTGTTTTTGGCTTGGATCTTTCTCTCTCTTTCTTTCATTCCTTCATCCTTTCATTCTTTCATCCTTTCTTTCTTTTTCTTTCTTTCCTTCCTTCTTTCTTTCCTTCTTTCTTCTCTCTCTCTCTCTTTCTGGAAGGGGCAAGTGTGGTAAGTATTCAATTAACTGCCCAGTGGTTTCTAATTCACTTAACCCTTACTGAGAGAAATTATTATTTCTCTCTCATTTTAATAGCCAATTATTAAAATTGGGGGGTCCTAAGCTTTTCCCCCCTGCTCTATTTCCTTGTCCAATCTTTCAAGGACAGGGGTCTGGTGGAAGTCACATTCCAGAAGTTAAGATAACTTTCTAGAAGGAAGAAATTAGGTCTGTAAAAATGAGTCACAAGCCCTTTACAAAGTAGGGGATCAAGATAAGTGAAGACATGACCTTTTCAACTACTTGGAAAAATACAAAACATTCGTATGTGCAGTGGCCTATGCCTGTAATTCCTTCAGTAGGGCTTAGGCAAATCAGGTGCCTAAACTGAGTTTGACACCAATACGATGAGCATAGGAACCACCAGTCTGCCTAAAGAGTAATGATATGGAGCCCAGGTCAATATGGAGAAAGTCGTAGTGTTATTGTTGATCAGCAGTGAGATCAGTCCTATGAGCAGCCTTTGCATTTCCATCCTGGATGAAATAGGGAGACCCAGTTTTCAAAAAAAAAAAAGTTAATGATTCAGTGGCTTTCTCCCCTTTATCTCTTGAATGGTCATGACAGCTACCTTTGCAGAGACCCACGTTGATTCCTCTCCGTTACCACCTCACGTTTTCTTCCCATTCTTAAGGAGAGGCAGAATGGAAAACTAGAGAACAGGATTCTCACTTCTGATTACATACTGCCTTGGACAAGTCACTGAACTTCTCAGTACTCTAGAGACAACTCTTTAAAACTATTAGTTACAGTAGAGTTGTCAGTCTGAATTGGTAGAAGGAGTTTGTGCAATGATGAAATCACAGGTTGGATACCTCTTTGCTCCCCTAAAATCTCAAATATCTTTCCAAATGAGGAGGCAAGGGGCCTTTAAAGCATTACCTGGAAGGGAGGTTGTAGATAATTTTGGTGTTTAATGATATATTAGGGTCTCTGTATGATACTTTAAATGGCATGACTGGTACTCATGATGGTAGTACCATATGGTTCATATTTCTTGTTTTGATTGTAGCAAATATATGAACCGAGTTATTGGAGTAAGGCATTTAGTTTGCTTGGAATCAACTAATGTTTCTGATTGGTTCAAATCAATCAAATACATGTCCTCTTTAGTCAGTCAAGCATTGTTGTTGTTGTTTGTCCTTCTTACTTGAAGAGGACCATGACATCAAAGTGATGTCATGACTTTCAGTGAATTGGATTTAAGTGAGGGAGGGCTTACTCTCTCCTCCAGAGCCATCTGGGTCCAGTGGCAAGATATACATCAGGATGACTGTAGTTGGCCCCAGATGTGTAAGGCAATTGGGGTTAAGTGACTTGCCCAAGATCACACAGTTAGTCTCTGAAGTAAGATTTGAATTCAGGTCCTCCCAACTTCAGGGCCAGTGCTCTATCCATGGTGCCACCTAGATGGCCCATTGTCAGTCAAGTAGCATTCATTAAGTATCCACTATATGCTAAACACTTTACATCCCTGGGAATACAAAGAAGGAAAAACACTATTCCTGCTCTTGAGAAACTATGTCTAATGTGAGAAACAACATGTACAACTATGTACAAACAAGATACATAGAGAATAAATTAGGAGTAGTTTTAGAGGGAAGATACTAAGATTAAGGAGAACTGTGAAAGACTTCTTGCAATAGATGGGACTTTTGCTGAGATTTGAAGGAAACCAGAGAATCTAGAAGACAGAGATGAAGAGAAAAAATATCAGGGGTGAGGGACAGCCAGCAAAAATGCCCAGAGTCAAGAGTTTTAGTGGAACAGCAGTGAGGCTAGTGTCCCTGGATCAAAGAAAATGTGTTGGGGAGTAAGATGTGAGAAGGTAGGAAGAGACCAGTTTATGAAGAGCTTTTTTTTTTTTTTGGTGAGGCAATTGGGGTTAAGTGACTTGCCCAGGGTCACACAGCTAGTACGTGTTAAGTGTCTGAGGCCGCATTTGAACTCAGGTACTCCTGCCTCCAGGGCCGGTGCTCTATCCACTGCGCCATCTAGCTGCCCCTATGAAGAACTTTTGAAAATATTTGATCCCAGAGGCAATGAGCATCCAATGGAGTTTATTGAGTGTGTGTGTGTATGTGTGATATTGTCAGACTTGAATTTTAGGAAAATTAACTTGATAGCTGAGTAGAAAATGAATTGGAGTTGGGAGAGACTTGAGGCAAGGAGTGGCAGGATATCACAATCTGTTTTTCAGCTCTGATTACCCATAACATGATGACTCAGTTCAATCCAAAAACATATATTAAATACCTACTGTGTGCAAGGCACTGTGGTTACAAAGGTTTAAGAATCTCAATCTTAACCCTCAAGAAACCCCTGAGGGCCTCAGAGTATTCTTCCCCTAGGGAGAGAGTAGCATGTACAAAGAAAATAGCATAAGACAGGAGGTGATGGTAGCAAAGCCAAGATCCAAACAAGGTGCTCTATTTGATGAAGAAGACATTTGTAGATGGTTGGAGATGGGGTGGGGGAAGATAACAGAGAGTTTCTTGGAGGAAGTGGTGCCTGACCTGAGCCTCGAAACAAGAGAAAGATTCTGAGGAGGAGGACATTATCAGTGTAGGATACGCAGGTGAGAGACCAGCATGTTGAATTTAGGGAACACCTTTTACTCTTTCCAGTGTGATAGCTATTATATGGGATAAAGGGATTGTAGAATTTGAAAGGACCTTAAAGATCATCCAACCTCCTCATCCTACTGATGAAGAAAGTGAAATCCTTTTTTTCCCTCTTATTTCTTGCTGAAATAAAATAAAAAAGAAAAGTACTAAATACTTACTCATCACTTCAATTTTCAGAACATGCTCTTACATATCTGGGTCCCCTAAACTGATATTGTAATCTGTTGCCCAGCCTCAATATTGTCTTTTGAACTGACCACACTTTAAAAGGCTGACTATCAGTCAGAATATTGATTATGAGCGAAATGCAAGGCTTCAGCCATTAGATCTGGAGGATACGGTAGAGTTCATGAGGAAATGGAGGTTGTACTTTTTGCTCAAGAGCTTTCCCCAGATCCTATAGTTCTCTGGTCTAAAACTCAAATTTCCTATTCTCTGCACCACTTCTATCTAAGTCTTTGTTTCTTTCCACAAAGACTTGTTAATTCTGAATAAAGGCTGCATAATATATCCTGGTTGCTGCTAGCAACCAGGAGAGGGGCTCAGGGTTTTTGTTCCCTGGACTTGTTCATTCCTCTGGCTGCAACCTATCCATGTAGAAAGCTTCATCCACTATATTATTGCAGAGTGAAAGGGTATACTGCCAATTCATTCACTATGATTGTACTGTGGACCAACATATTTACACATGGAAACTGTCGATCACCACAACAGCTGGCATTGCTGATCTGTCATATTAAGATGAGGATATATGTGTGGGGAGATGAGGAAACAACAAAGCTACGTTCATATACTTGTGCTGTCCTCCTTGGCCCCTTTTGAGGGAGGGAGAAGGACAAGTATTTGCAATGTGGTTAGGTACAGAAAGAGGAGAGTGATGGAGAGAAGGATGGGTAGGTTGCTAAACCATCAGTTAATAATGTAATATCATTGCATGATTCAAAGTACGAGAAATCTTAAGCAAATTGAACAGAATTTTGCTCAGTAAGTTGGGCTGTTTCTAATTCATAGTGAACTGGGGCCATCTTAGACTAGTAAATGTGATGTGCTAAAGGACACCATCCTGAAACAATAAACAATTTACCAATCTGCAGTGTGTTTTTAAAATGCATTTCTTGTGCAGCTAGGTGGCACAGTGGATAGAGCACTGGCCCTGGATTCAGGAGCACCTGAGTTCAAATCGGGCCTCAGACCCTTGACACTTACTAGTTGTGCGACCCTGGGCAAGTCACTTAACCCCAATTGCCTCACCAAAAAAAAAAAAAAAAAAGTAAAATGCATTTCTTTTTGCCCAATGAAGTTAGACCAACAAGGCGCAAAATGAGTAAATAAATCATTCATCTTCTTCAACTTGTCATAAGTGGCAACTTTATCTTTGGGGAGAAAAGAGGCTATTTAATTTATTAGAAGGTTTTCAGACAGGTGGGAAAAGGAACAAAATCAACTTTGAACCTCTAAATCTGATTTTCTCATTTATATGAGCCCCCATCTAAAGTGAGTACATCAGAGTGTTTTTTTTTAAGTTGGAAGTATAACATAGCTTTCTGTAATGCTGTAGTCTAGGAATCTAAGTGATAGAGGCAGTCTAATTAAAGAGAGATTGATTTATTAACAGAGCTTTACTAGTCACATAATTTAGCAGCTAGAGGTGTTATGGGGCCTGGGGTAAAGCAGGACTGCTGAGGTTCAAGATAATTATTGCTTGACTTTGGACAGCTTGACAGATGGGGCTTCATTGTTGCTATAAATCTAGCCTGCAATTGAAATTGCCTTCTTTTTTAATAGGGTTGAATGGCACATTGCTGATTGTGACATCACAATTCACTGAAATACACACCAACATCCTGCAAATTTATACGGCTTTGTCTTAAGCCTTCTCTTCTGCTTGTTTATTCAGCTGCACAATTTACATATGGTTTTATTCCAATAATGAATCCAGTCCATTTTCCAGCTGTCCTTCTGTTTGAATTCGGAGTTTCCAAATGGCATTCTTTTAGGCATGGTGTGACTCTGACTTAGTTAAGGAAGGAAAGGTGGTCCAGTCTTTAACTAGACTGGTATATTGGTAGGTACATATTAGAGTTAATTGTCTGCCCTACTGTTTTACAAGAATACATATTACATACATACACACATACATTTACGTATAGGTGTGTATCTATTAATGTCATATCTATAATTTTATCTATACAAATTATGTCTTTAGAATTTATATATACATATATATTTATATCTTTAGAGATAGTTTGTGTGAGAGAAAGAATAGAGAGGGGGGATGAATGAAAGAGAAAAACAATAGTTGGGACTGCTAACAAAATATTAAAGCAAGAGAGAAGACTGCTCACACTAAGGCTTTTGTGAGTATGTGTGTGTATGTATACACACACACAACCTTGTATTCACATCTCTCCTTTCATACATTGCATGAAAAATTTGGGCCAATAAAAATGTTAACCTGGAGGTCACAAACGTAGATAATAACATGTTCTATCCCTGTTGCCCTGACTCTTGTGAGACTTATAGTTTAGTTGAGGGATGTATATGTGTTACACATATAAATAATATACAAGTTTATATGGGAAATATTATTTTATATTAGTTATATATGTGTTACATATAGAAAGGAGGGGTAAGGGAATTTGTTGTAGTAGGTTGAGAGCCAAATCTGGGCACTGCTACTTAAAACATTTTGTGACCTTGGGCAAATATCTGGGTCCCAGAGTCCTTATCAGTAAAATGATCTAGTTGCTCAATATGACCTCTTAAGATCCCCTAGAGCTTTAACTCTAGGATCCTAGAATTTTGAGCTTAAGTGTGCTGAGCTTAAGGTGTCTATAGGGCAAACAAGTGAAGATGGGAGTTGGGAACTTAGAAGAGAAATCAAGGTTGATGAATTAGATTTAGGAATGATGCAGAAGTGATAACTGAAACCCTGGTAATAAAATAGATTCTCGGGGGCAGCTAGGTGGCGCAGTGAATAAAGCACTGGCTCTGAATTCAGGAGTACTTGAGTTCAAATCCAGCCTCAGACACTTGGCACTTACTAGCTGTGTGACCCTGGGCAAGTCACTTAACCCCCATTGCCCCGGCAACAACAACAACAACAACAACAACAAAAAATAGATTCTCAAAGAAGAGACTATATGAAGAGAGGACAGAACGGCAAGGACAGAACCTTGGAGAAAACTCATCTGGGGGGTCAGGAAAAGAAGGAATATTAGGGAAATAGGAGAATAAAGTGTCATCTCTTTGAAACCAAGGGTAGAGAAAGAATCCAAAGGGGGTGCATGTCTAGAGAGGTCAAGGCATATAAAAACTGATAGGTGGTATTTAGGAGGTCATTTGGTCATGCTTTGCTAGAGTACTTTGAATAAAGTGGTGAAAGTGAAAGCTGTATTGCAAAGAGTTGATCAGAGAGTGAATGATGAGGATGTGGAATCATCAGGCAGAGGCACCTCTTCAAAAAGGTTAATTGACTTCAATAAGAGGAAAGAGATGCCACCGTAGTTCAGTGAGGTAGAAGGAAGACAAAATTCTTTTAGGTTCTGTTTTTGTTTTGTTTAAGGATTAAGGAGATAAATATTTTACAAGTAATTGGGAGGGAATCAAAGGAGGGAGGGACTGAAGAGTATTCAAGGGAACAATTGATGGAGCTAATGTCCTAGCTGAGGCAGGAAGATACAAGGTCAAGGGCACAAATAGAAAATAGCCTTTGGGGCCGGTATAGAAGTGTGTCTTCCATGAAAACAAGTGCTATGTTATTATGGAACTTTTTTCTTTTTTCTTCTATCCTTTTAAAAAAAAAATCTTTCCTATGAGGAATGACTTTCTGGCAAGGGCAAGTGGAGAAATTCAGCTAGAAATGTTGGTTACGTAAAAACTAAATAGTAATATACACACACTATATATATATATATATGATACACACTATATATTTAAATGTATATATATGTAAAATATATATCTATATGAGCTCTAATGTATATATATGTATGTACACAAACACACACATATGTATGAAGAGAGGCTGATGTTGTGGAATAGAGGAGGTGAGGTGGAGGTGCCCTACATTACATGTTCATGTAATTATGTTCAGGGCTGAGTTGGAGGAGGGGACTTCATGAGACAGGCAAAGGTTGCAAACCATTGCAGTGGATAATTAAATAAGCGGCCAATAAGATTAAAGTAGAAAGGCTGGCCAGCTGATGTTAAAACTGTCTTTATTTTCCATGTGTTCCCCCAGTGCATGAGGCATATTTCATGTAGATGCCTCTTGGGGGAAGAACACATTTTCTAAGCTTCAGTGGCGGAGAAGCCTTTGAAAATCTCCCCATGGAGCTCTGTGATTTTATTCTAGTCTAATAAATTCATATGGGACATAGAGGTCTGTAACTCCAAGTTGCTATAATAGAGATTGAATGAAGCTAGCATGGGAGTGGCAGGTGTGATGACTTCATTATCACAAACCTCTGAAATATTCATTTTCACCAGAAGAACCAGCTTCGTGGGGGGTGGGGAGGGTTGTCTGGGGGGAAAGTGAAATTCAGCCTCCGTGTTAATTAATGGCTGGTTTATTTATTGCTATTGCCATTCACAGTAGTAGTTTAAGGTCAAATGAATGCTGGTCTATTGTCTGTTCTACATAGTTCTCTTCACTGAACCACCCTGCTAGCTTTGAGTTTGGGGCTTCCAGTGGCTTTTAATCACCACTGATCTAGGCTGAATTTAAATGTTTTCTTGATGTCAAAGGTGCCATATCTCATTATCTCATCCCTGAGACATTCTTCCTGGGTGCAGCCTGATATTATTCAATTGAAACTTGTTTTTAGCTTGAAAAGTGGTGAAAATGTGCTAAACAAAATGATCTGGTTTGACCTGACTTTCTTTGTAACATTTTGATCTGCTTGAGTTCAACCCAGGGATGGGACAGGAATTTGTTGCATTGAGTTGTGCACCAAAAGAAAATAGAGTTGCTATTCAAGCTTATCCCAGAAATTTGGAAAGAGACCCAGTTGAACTCTTCGTGACCAGGACCCATACTAATGTTTCCCTCTTAGTTAATAGTGAAAATTGGCTTCGGTGTTGACTGAAAATTGAAAATTGAAGATTCTGTGGGTAAGATGATCCTTAGGGCTCTTTAGTGAGTCTTTGTTCCTTAAGGGATTCTTAGCATCTTTTCCATTCTATTTCACAAAGGAAATGACTGGAAGTCAATTTATAAGAAAAATGGAAATTTTAAGCCTTCAACTCTATTAAGAGTACTTGGGTAAATTGTACTACTTTTAGTAGGATTATCACATAAGGTCCTGAGTGATTGAAAAATATCCCATTTTCCTTTCATAATATCTCACCTTTGAAATGACATCAAAGTTGCTATCTTAACTGATTCAAAAATAATGTTTTAATGTGATTTTGCATGTATTTCAGTCATGGGCATTCAACTCCAACAGACTCAGTGGAATACCACATACATTAACAATATCCCATCAATATTTCTAAAAAGTGTCACAATTCTACATTTCCCCCCACTTTTCAATGCATCAGAATGGTATAAAGGTATAAAATTATTCAGCTTAAAAGACATTTTTTAAAAATACCACATAATGGTAAAGCTTATATTTTTAAATATAGCCAACAATCTACTCTCTGTTGTAATTTTTTTTTCTTTTTTGCGGGGCAATGGGGGTTAAGTGACTTGCCCAGGGTCACACAGCTAGTAAGTGTCAAGTGTCTGAGGCTGGATTTGAACTCAGGTCCTCCTGAATCCAGGGCCAGTGCTTTATCCACTGTGCCACCTAGCTGCCCCCCATCTACTCTCAATAGCAGGCATATCTTACCATTTCTTTAAGTAAGACATACACACATATTTTAAATGCAGCCTATAGCACTATATTTAATAAATTAGAGTATCCAGAAAAATAAGATATAATGGGTAAATAGAAGTTATTCTAACTAGTTTATGTAAAAATAGGGAAAATCTGCAATGATTTTTTAGTTACAAATTATATTTTCTCCATGCTTTCATTTGGTGTAGTACCTTGCTTCTATCTTCCTATGAAAGGAAATGAAAAAGGCTTTAAATATTTATAATAGCATAGAAGTCAGCATCCCTTTTCATTCAAACCAAGGATAGATTATTTTTGACATATGAATCAATTTCTTTTGCCACAACCCCTTAGCCTGCCACCAGTGTGGACTACTACTAGTGCCATAGATTGCACTTTCTCAGTCCCTAACCCTTTACCATCTCTCATTAAATGGCCAATATTCACACCTCCACACTTTACCCCTTTTGCCAGTTCTTAACATGAAAGTGGGTTAGCACCCTGGCCTACTTTTTTTCAAGAGATTTCCAACTTCTAATGTAAGTCTCATCTTTATTGATATGTATGTTGTGAAGCTTAAATGTATTTAACTAAGTTATATTGTTAGAGTGTCCAATACCTACCCTGCCAAAGGTTATATAGGTATTTGATAGATCACAGAATTATGAGAAAGTTTCACCACATAGACTTGCCAAAAATGCCCCCCTAAACACAGGAAAAGTTGTGCTCCCCCTTGAACCTTTTTTCCACTTTGGATTTGGATCAAATTCTCTTTGAAAGTATTTGTGACTTCTAGATTATAACCTTGTGGGCACTGAAACACTTTGCACTTAGGGTTAGCTTTGTAACATGTCCCAGTGAGTCTGTTTCTGATTGATTGCTTTGTCATCTTAACAACTTTTATGTTCAACAGTAAGAGTCTCTTGGGCAGCTAGGTGGTGCAGTGGCTAGAGCACAGGCCCTGGATTCAGGAGGACCTGAGTTCAAATCTGGCCTCAGACACTTAACACTTACTAGCTGTGTGACCCTGGGCAAGTCACTTAATCCTCATTGCCCTGAAAAAAAAAGTTTCTCAGTGCATGTTTGTACTGTATATATGTGTGTGTCTGTTTCTCTCCTTTTCTCTTTTGGATTTTGTCAATTTTTGATACCCAGATTGTAAGAGTCTGATTTGTAATGAAATCTTTTTCTCCCATTTGAGTGCCCTCAAAATGTACTACAATTGGCCATTATAGCAGACTGAGAAGTAAGAGGATGAGCAATGTCCTCTTCCTAAGAATAAACCAAAATGGAGCCTCTTGGTTTCAGAGTCCCCCAATTTGCAGAGGTACCTCACTGGTCTTTGTTCTCTTGGAGGTCTTCCTACAGTGTTGAAAAGACTACTTCTGATGACTATATTCACAATGAAAGAAAATATCCCTAACAAGGTCGAAATTATTCTGAACAATCTTTTCTTTCTTTTTAGCTGTCTCCGTAATGAGGTACAGCGCCTCTGCTTTTGGGTTTGCTGTAAGTAATTTGAAATGTCCTTTTATGCTGCTTTGCCCCATTATCTGAGCCATGTAACCTTGCCATGGACTCTGTGAATATGTGCAATTACTCACTCTGAGAAGATCAGCATTGGGGACTATCTCAACACACAATTACTAAATACTTTAGTATTTAGCAATAGAATTGCCTTTGAGACCATATTCCCAGCCACACAGTGCAAGTGTTCTGATATTTTTCACTCTGGGTAGGTGAAAGTTTCTCTCACTTAATGATAAATGCCTACTTTCCCGCAGATAGTTTCTGCAATGTTTTAGGATTTCAGCTTTTTCTCAAGTTCCCCAAATTTATTGTAGGTTTGAAAAATGATATTAATTCAACTATCCTTTGGTTGGGTGTGATTTCCCCCTTCCCTCCACCCCTACCTCCTCAAAAGGATCACACTTAAGAGCAAGATTATGTCTGGCTTGGGGTTGTCTCTAAGTCACTTTCCAGGGGAAGCATGCGTTTCTGAAGGTCTAACTCTTATTTTCTTTAGACTGAGCAGGCATTTTGAGTGTTTTTGTGTCTTGGATCCCTTTGATGAAGCCTATGGACCCTTTCTCAGAATCACTTTTTCGATGCATAGAATAAAATAATTAGGATTACAAAGGAAAGAAATTAGATTGAAATATAGTTATCAAAATATTTGAAAAGAAAAACAAGTTTATAGACCACAGTTTCAGAACTCCTGCTCTAAAACCTTGTTTAAAGGATGTAGAGAGCAATTGCTTAGGTTGTGATGCTATTTACAGAGGAGAGGAAGTCGGAGAGCTACACTGTTCTGAAAGCTTCATCTGTACAATAATTGGGGAAGGGGGTTGGATTTTTCTGTAATTTCATCAGATGAAATGTGTGATCTACGGGCAATAGGATGTGAAGGGCCTCACTTAAACACCACCCACAACATTGAGGTTTCTTGTTTTGCACCTCACGTTCCCCTACACAGATATACCCCATTCGCAAATCTATTTTCTCTTTCCAATAGAGGAGTTTTAGAGCATGCAGGAAACTATTCCCAAAGTCCTTTGGCAGGGATATGTTGAACTTCACCCAAATGATTTAAGGTGTATTAAAACAAGATTCGGTATTTTGGGGTTCATTGTAGCCCCTTTATTTTTAATGTTTCCAGAGGGCAGCAACTAGAGAGCATACAAACAGATCCTGCCATATCAAAGACTGTGGCTTTTTTGATTAGTTAATAGAGATGATCATACCTTTTTTTTGATGGTGGATTAGATGTACAGGGTACTTGAATCCCCAAGGGTAAATCAGTGGTGATCTATTATTTTAAAATTATTATGAAGTCACCTTTCTTTAACGTTAATTTGCTAAGTGTTCCTAGCAAAATGACCCTGGAAACCACTGACTCTCATATTTCCCTCCTCCAGTTTGATGCCATCTTGGATGTTTTGTCATCTGCGATTGTTCTGTGGCGTTACAGCAATGCAGCAGCTGTACACTCTGCACACAGGGAATACATGTAAGTATATCTTAGCTCTCTATAGATTGGGCAGCAGAAAACCTCAGAGCTGAGGCAATCAAGTGTGATCAGGTCTACATTTGCAACGATTAAAAGGATGGTTATCAATGAACTTTGACCTATGTACCTTTATATCTCTAAGTAAAGAAACACTTTGAGGTTCTTTTGATGGTCTCAGGTGTAACATGAAGGTACTATGATATCTATATGATAACAATAACAATAATAATAATAATAACATTATATAATGGAATCCCAGTTCTCTACAGGAGAGGAACAAGCTTATACACACACACACACACACACACACACACACACACACACACACACACACACACACACACATAAATATTTGAGTTATAACTGGGCTTCCATTATACAATAATGAATCTTCTCACACTTAAGTCCAGCATGCTATTGTTTTTAAAATCTATGATTAATATAGAAGTATAAACTTCTTTATTTACTTTTAAGCATTTTTATTTAGTTTTGAATTTCAAATTCTATTCTTCCCTCTGTCCCTTCCCTACCTTCTCCTTGAGGTGGTAAGCAATCAGATAGAGGTTATACATGTGCAATTATGTAAAACATTTCATATTAGTCATTTTGTATAGGAAGACTCAAAGAAAAGAAAGAAAGAAAGAAAGAGAGAGAGAGAGAGAGAGAGAGAGAGAAAGAAAGAAAGAAAGAAAGAAGGAAGGAAGGAAGGAAGGAAGGAAGGAAGGAAGGAAGGAAGGAAGGAAGGAAGGAAGGAAGGAAGGAAGGAAGGAAGGAAGGAAAGAAAGAAAGAAAGAAAGAAAGAAAGAAAGAAAGAAAGAAAGAAAGAAAGAAAGAAAGAAAGAAAGAAAGAAAGAAAGAAAGAAAGAAAGAAAGAAAAATATGCTGTGGTCTGAATTTAATCAATGTCAGTTCTTTCTTTGGAGGTGGATAGTATGCTACATCATTAGTCCTTCAGGATTGCCTCGGATCATTGCATTGCTAATAATAGCTAAATTATTCACAGTTCTTCATCATACAACATTGCTATTGCTGTGTAGGTTCTGTTCACTTTACTATACATTAGTTCATGTAAATCTTTCCAGGTTTTTCTGAAATCTATTTGCTTGATATTTCTTATAGCACAATAATATTCTGTTACAATCATATACCACAGTTTTTTTAGCCATTCCCCAACTGATAAACTTCTTGAATAGAGTCTTTCTCTCTGCTCTATTAGTTTATTCTGTCTTTTTTTTAACCCACAAAGATAATTCTCTCTCTGTTGGGAGATCCTGAAACACTCGTAATTGATCTTCTCTTTTTTTCATCCTCATCCCATCCACTTCCCTTCATCTATCATGACCCACCTTCACTCTCTCACTTTCTCACTTACCTCCAACTTCTGTCACATGACTTTTCTCCTCTCACTTCCATACCACATCAGTAGAAAGGATTGCCCCAGAAGTCTTGATGGTGGCTACTTCATTCTCACCATCCCTTTTCTTATTCCCTCTGTTCTGATGGCACTATAATAAAGGAATATATTATAAAGCAGGAGGAAACTGGAGCTTTTCTGCTTAATGTATACCTAATGTTGATTGTCATAGTGGTGAAACCACCATACTGAATCTTTAGCCATTTCATGTTTCATTCATTCTTCCCCCATAGTCACAATTACTATTAATTTTTAAAGTCAGTTCAACAAATATTAAGTGTCTGCTAGGTATATGACACTGTATTAGGCACTGGGGATTTAGAAAAGGACATGACGCAGATCCTGTTTTTAAAAGACTTAACATCAAATTCAGATGGGCATGTTGGGAGTAGGATGAGGAAAGTATGATGTGAGAATAAAATGTCACAGGAGGTATAGGAAAAATAGTATGAGAAATATGAAAAGGGAAAGCTTGTTACAAAGGTGTAGGAAGGGAGCATCAATATGTGTTTAGACAAGAGGATAATACCAGAGATAGGCCTTGAAGAAAAAGAAGGACTCCTTATTGATTTAAAAACAAAACAAACAAGAACAAGAAATACATTTTTTAAATTAAGGTTTCACAAATATGGCCTTAGACACTTGACACTAGCTTTGTGACCCTGGGCATGTCACAACCCTCATTGCCACGCAAAAAATTACAAAATTTAAAATTTTTTAAAATTAAGTTTTATAGACACAGGGACATGGGAGAGTTTTTTAGCACAGTACATAAATCTAAAGCATTCCTTTCTTTGATGGACTAGAGTGAAATGAGTCTATTCAAGGTGTGAATTGAACCAAGACACAGAGATGGGAAAGGACAAGATTAAAACAAGGGATAGAAAAAAAAACAAAACAAGGGATAGAGTTTGACATGGAATATATGAAGACTAATAATGTGACATGTATGTGAAAAGCTAGATTGGAATCAGATTGTAGAAAGCCTTGAATGCTAGGATCAAGATTGAAACTTTTATTCAATAAGTAATTAGCTGGGACAGCTAGGTGACATAGTGGATAAAGCACTGGTCCTGGATTCTGGAGGACCTGAGTTCAAATCCGGCCTCAGACACTTGACACTTACTAGCTGGGTGACCCTGGGCAAGTCACTTAACCCCCATTGCCCCGCAAAAAAAAAAAAAAGTAATTAGCTGAGGAGTGATGTGAACAGAGAAATGCATTAGGAAGAGTTTATGGGTAGTGGTATGAAAAATTCTTTAGAGAAGAGATAGAGCACCAACAGATTGAACAAAAAATGATATGTACGTAAAAAGCCAGGTGAAAACAAGAGAGGGCTTGAATTAGGGTAGGCTCAATGGAAATAAAAATTAGAGGGTGAATAATGAAAGACTGTAGAGGCAGAATTGGTTTGACAACTTACTGGATGTCTGAGATGAAGAAGAGAAAAGTCAAAGAAGATTTCGAGGTTTCTCACCTGGTGACTAGAAGGTTATAATTCCATAACAGTCCTTAGATTGATATATTTATTTGAGTTCTGTAACATTCTGTATAACACTTCTGGACCACAAAACACTTTGCTTATTATAGCCTCATGAGGTAAGTATTATTATCCTCATTTTTATTTGAGGAAACAAGGTCAGAGATATTATGATTCACTAACAGTCACACAGGTAGTTAATACTGAATCTGGGATACTACAAAAGGTCAAGAATATTAGGGAAAGGTGGGAAAAGGTCATAAAGTGGTTGTTAAGAAACTTGTCATTAGAATTCAATTTCTAGGGGCAGAACAACCTTATGCACATAAGAACAGAGTGAGACTGTTTCTCTGCAAAAGAGGGCAATTCTGATCACCTACTGATCAGGCTGAACAGCTCAGCTCGCGGTCCGGACCCAGCCAGGGACAGTGCTTCCGGCACATGTCGGAGTCTTCAGCACCAGCAGCTTCTGGGGCTCCGATCACGGGCTGGTGAGGGGGTTCGGGGGTGGGCCGGGGTGAAGTGGAAGCAGTGTCTGCTGGAGTTGGGGCAAGGCGCCCTGGGTCTGAACCAGTGGGCTGAATAGAGTGGTGGTGGCCCAGTGGGGGAGGGGTAAAAGCACGCCAAGCTTCCGACCATAGAGAATCAGAGTTCAATCAGACTTCTGTTTCCGGGTCAAAGAGAAAGCGGCTGTGATTACTCACAAGCCAGGCAGGCTGAGAAGAAGCCCAATCACCCCCTGGGCCACGCTGTAGCATGAACGGTGTGTCCGGGAAGCAGCACTACACTTTAAGGAGTAAAAAGCCAAGAAACAGTAAGCCAGGATGAGTAGGCAGAGAAAGCAGAAGACCATCGAAAACTTCTTTGGGGGAAAGGTAAACCACAATACATCCTCAGAAGAAGAAGATAATAACAGGGTCAAAGCTCCAACATCCAAAGCTTCCAAGAAAAATATGAACTGGTCTCAGGCCATGGAAGCTCTCAAAAGGGACTTTGAAGAGAAAGTAGGAGAGATAGAACGAAGATGTAGAGAAAGAGAGGAAGGAATGGAAAGAGAAATGAGAGCAATGCAGGAGAGTCATGAGAAAAAAGTCAACAGTTTGAAAAGCCAAATGGAAAAGGAGATTAAAAAACTGTCTGCTGAAAATAATTGCCTAAGAATTAGGATTGAACAAATGGAAGCTAGTGAGCTTATGAGAAACCAAGACACAGTAAAGCAAATCCAATTGAATGAAAAAATAGAAGGCAATGTGAACTATCTCCTTGGAAAAACAGCTGACCTAGAAAATAAATCTAGGAGAGACAATTTGAAAATCATTGGACTACCTGAAAACCATGACCAAAACAAGAGTTTAGACACCATCCTCCAAGAGATTGTGAGGGAAAATTGCAATTTCTAGGGGCAGCTAGGTGGCACAGTGGATAAAACACTGGCCCTGGATTCAGGAGGACCTGAGTTCAAATCCAGCCTCAGACACTTGACACTTACTAGCTGTGTGACCCTGGGCAAGTCACTTAAACCTCATTGCCCTGCAAAAAAAAGAATTCAAATTCTGTAGCCTCAGTTTCCTCATCTATAAAATGAAGGGGTTGAATTAGATGATCTTTAAATCATCTTCTACCTCTAAAAATGATTAAATAATATAAAGAAGTTAAGGAAAATGGGAAGAGAAAAAGGTTGTTTGATCATTAATAATTCTATGGAATTTAATTTATTGAAGTGGTGGGGACAGAAAGCAGATTGCATGGGATTGAGGAGTGGTGAGATGAAGAGATGAAGGCAGAGGCCATAGGCTAGAATTTGGCAATAAAGGGTAGAAAAGAAATATGGCAATGGCACTAGTAGCATGGTCCATGGAAAGTTTTTTTAGTTTGGAGATGTGGTCTTTTGATAGGATGTAAGTTCCTTGAGGATAGGGATAGTTTCAATCTTGTCCTTAAATCTTTGGCATTTTGTATGGTACATATTTGACAAATGGTAAGTGCTAGACACAGTAAATGCTTTGTGATAGATTGATCGGATAGAAAGGAACTGAGTATTTTGTGGGCAAAGGTAGAGAAGTCATTAGAGAAAAAGAGATTGAAGGTACATGGGAGAATTTGTTAGCTAATCATATTTTAAAATAATAGAGGAAAACCAAATTACCAAAATGAAAATGGAAAGTTCTTGACAAATCAAGATGAAATAAAGAAAACCATTAGAAAAAATGTGATGGCAATAAAATGACTAACAAATAAAATTGATGAATACTTAGAAAAATAACCAGATTAACAGAACCAAGAAATTGATGATTTAAGTAACTTAGTCTCAGCAAAAGGAACCCAATAAACCATAAAATAACTCCTAAAGGGAAAAATACTCAAAATCATTCTAGCAAGCATTTAAAGAGCAATGAATTCCTATTTTACATTATTTTCAAAAATAAGAAAAAGAGGACTTTGTACATGCATATACCCTTTGACCCAGCAATACTACTACTAGATCTATTTCCAAATATGAGTAAGGAAAAAGGAAAAGTACCTATTTGCTCTAAACTACTTTTAACAGCCATATTTTTGGTGGCAAAGAACTGGAAATTGTGGGGATGCTCGTAGATTGGGGAATGGCTGAACAAGTTCTGGTAGTTGATTGTAATGGAATACTGTTGTGGTGTAAGAAAAGATGAGCTCATTGATTTGTACAAAATAATGAAGAGTAAAATGAGTAGAACCAAGAGAATGCTGTATATAGTAAAAGCAATATTGTTTTAAGAACCACTTTGAATGACTAAGTCATTTTTACTATTATAAATACCCAAATTAACTACAAAGGACTAAGGAACTGATAAATGGAAGTATGTATAGAATTATTTTCATATATATATATGTACGTATTTGTGTCTAATGTAGCCATCTCTATGGTGGGGAGGAGAGGGGAAGAAAAAAAGAAGGAAAAGTTAGATAACTTTTTATTATATATTTAAAAGGAATAGCAAGTTGTACATTTATACATTTGCAGTTTCATGTGTGATCATTTAAAGAAACATTCTACTATATTATAGAAATGCTTGTTTTATTTTATAAACTAAAAATAAATTAAAAAAAGAGGGCTTCTATAAAATTCTTTCTGTGAGATAAATCTGGTCCTGATACCTAAACCAGAGAGAGCTAATTCAGAGAAAGAAAGTATAGACCAATACTGTTAAGTTATAGATGTAAGCACAGGGGCTGCAATAGCATATTTAAAAGATTATACAACATACCAAGTTAGATTTATATCAGGAATGCATAGTTATCTTAACATTAGGAAATTATAAATGTGGTGGATCATATTAATAACAAAAACAATAAAAACATAGGATATATCAATAGAAAGAGAAAAGGTCTTTGACAAAATACAACACCCAGTTTAGTAAAAAAAAACATTAAAAACAATAGGAAGAAATGGAGTGTTTCTTAATATAATAAATAGCATCTATTTAAAATCAAGAGCTAACATTTATTGTAATGGAGAAATTTTAGCGTTCTTTATAATAAGATCAGTAGTACAGCAAGATTATCCACTGTCACCACTGTTAATTGATGTAATTCTAGAAATGCTAACTATAGCAATAAACCAAGAAAAATAAATTGTGGAAATAAATATAGTAAATAAGCATACTAGTTCCAAGCTCATGCCCCAATGATATCAAAGAAAGAGGGAAAAGACCCATATGTGCAAAAATATTTGTAGAAATTTGTTGTTGTAGCAAAGAACTTGAGACATTGGGGATGCCCTTCAGTTGGGGAATTACTGCACAAATTACGGTATACAAATACAATGGAATACTACTATATCATAAGAAATTCCAAAAAGGACAGAATTAGGAAAACTTGAGAAGACTTGTATTAACTGATGCAGAGTGAAATGATCAAAACCAGTAGAACAATTTATGCAATAACTACAACATTTTTTAAAGGAAAGCAACTACAAAAGGCTTAAGATCTATGATCAATGAAATGACTATTTTTCACTCCAGTAGAATGCTGACAGAGTATTTTGACAGAGAGGTAATAGAGTAGTATTGCAGAATGGGACAAGCATTTTCAGGTATAGCCAATATATAGATCTGTTTCACTTCACTATGTATATTTGTTACAAGAGAGAGCTTTTATTATTATTTTATTTTGGAGGGAAAGAGTTGGGGGAGATTGTGGAGATAATGATATTTAAAAATAGAAATAAAAGAAAAATCAAAAGAGCCTTGATGAATCTTTTTTAATGAGCATCAGTTTGAAATATATACAATTAAATTAGAAATATATGGCAATAAATCAAGCAAAATGTAGTGGAGATTCTCAGCTTCAAACACAGTATTTTTCCCTGTCCTTTGTACAAGGAAATTATTGTGTTTGTTGATATTTGCAAAGTTTATAATAATAAAAAGGAAAAATTTTAAAAAGAGCTATTAGAGATATGGGAAGGGAGGAAATAAGCATATGAAGCACTTTACAATTATTATCGTATATGATACTCACAATAACTCTGTGAGGTAGGTCCTATTATAATCTCCATTTCACAGATGAAGAAACTGAGGCAGACAGAGTTTGTGTTTTGCCTAAGGTTCCATACCTAGTAAGAGTCTGGGGTTGGATTTCAACTCAGGTCTTCTTGGCTTTAGACCTAGTGCCATCTCTACTGTATCGCCTACTTGCCTTTTTTGGGATGGTTAATGGAGCAAGATCATGGCAAAGACAGAAAAGGATGGGATAAAATTCACTTGTGGAAATGTTTAGAACTTTGATAAAAACTACTAGATGCCTTCTTAACTGTAGTCTTCTGAGTCTAAATCTAAGGACATGTCATCATAGGGATTTTATGTCATTCTTAAACACATATTAAAGCTTTTAAATGTGCTTGAAATCCTGGCATTCAGATAGTACTGTAACCACTGCCCATAGACATGAAACTAAAATTGCCTGTGAGCAACAGTAGAATTAATTTTGTTAAACTTGAGTTTGTATGTATTGCAACAGAAGGTCTTTGATACCCTGATGTCACAGCTGGGCAACTACTCACATTGTGCTTTGGTTTAGGTAAAATGACATCCAATATATTCTGGGAGGATATTCCTTCCAGACAACTGGTGGCTTGTGTTATCAGTGAATGGAATCTAGAAAATTTGGAGACATTCCCATGAGCTAACACACCTTACACAGTAGTGGTATAAGTCAATATCTTGAAAGACAAATATTTCCTTTTCAGCTCCACCTTTGGCTCACTCTTGGAAGAACCCTCAGACATAGATTATCACCACAGTTGACATTCTTTCCAGTGGTTCCAACACCCTCCTTTGGCACCAGATGTCCTATTTTCATGTGTAATTTCAATACCAACTGAAATTTGGAAGGAAATAAGGACTAAATCTAATGTCTTTGTTGTCTTAGCTTCTTTTAAGATAGGATTTTCAGTGCTCGTTTTGATAGCACATATACTGAAATAAAAGTTTTCAGTCTGATTACATGAGGCATCAATTTAAATGCTTTTGTGTATTATTTATTTATTCTGTAATCTATTCATTTGGGCCCTAAAAAAAAGTCTGTTTTAGTAAGAGGTTTCCCATCTCTGGAAATGATCATCATGCATTTTTTTTCAGAGTAAACCTAAAATGATTATGGGTAATCAAGAAGAAAGTGATTACACCAAGGTGAGTAACTTGAGATAACATTGAAAAAAGGGCAAAGAAAATGAAGAATCTCATCTTATGTGAAGTCACTCACCATTCAGGTCTAAATCACTAATTATAAACCTTTTTGAGAAAGAGCAGACAATATGCAGAGTATTGGTGACTGCTGGAGTCATACTGTTACTCTTTTATAAAAGATTGGGCTTTTGTGTGTTGGTTTGAATACCAGATATTGTGTCCATTTGGAATTATTTGGTTACCTACCTACTTATCTACCTATCTATCTATCTAATCTCTATCAATTATATCTCTGAGTTGTCCCTTTTTAGCTCATGTGCTCCCTGAACAGTAATTGAGCAAACACTACAGCATTCTAGAAAATGGATTTCATGCACACATACACACACACACACACACACACACACACACACACACACACACACACACACCCTTTTGTATAATCTAAAGAGAAATCACTCCCATCCATCTTCCTTTTGTTTCAAAGCGTCATGAGATTTCTAGAATCCAACAGTCTTCTAGAAAATTTGAATTTGAAAAGGCAGATGAATTTATTTATGAAGTCTTCATTTAATCTCATTCTTCTAACTGGATCTTTAAACATATCCTTCCCTTTGCCTTTATAGCTGCTTACCTGCCTATCATAAATTTAGAACTTCTGGAGGTTTCTCATTAGTATTGGGGACATTGTAAACAAAGTAAATAGCTTAGAATTTCTTGAGATACTACTCCATGGCCTGAAATGTCCTTGGTTTGACTACTGTGTGTTTAATATGCCCTAAATATTTGCCTTTTTCAAGAAATTAATAATCATGGACTTACTGAGTAAAAAACATTCCCAAGAAGATGGTTTTATAATTTCTAAATGGCTGGACACCTGACAGTCAGTGAGCAACAGAAAGACTACTAATCTCATGATTAAAACCATGATCACAATCCTTTACAATGTCAGCTTTAGTTTAACTAGTTTTAATTTTTGGATTCCCTGTAAATTCAGAGTCATGCTGTGGACTGCCAGCAGGAAGTAGACATTGGCATACTGATGTGTACAAGTGAATGATAGGAGTATATAGATTAGGAGAATCTGCTAATCGATTCTTTGATTAGATTTTCTTAAGTGCCAAAGACCATACTTCGGGTTAATCATTCTGGAAAATAGCCATCCGGACTTCGGTTCATCCATTTTGCTTCCTGAGAGTATTCCAAGCCTCAGAATGAGTCCTTAACCTGTGATTGCCACTGTAAGCAAACAGAAGCCCATTCTTCTTGATGCAGAATCAAGCCATATGACTGTGGCTGGGTTATTTGGTGTTCAAACACAAATACACACACAGAGATGTCCCCCAAAATTTATGCATTTGTTGTTTTTGAGCCAATTCTTATTCCTAATTTGCTCATTTATTGCTGTGATCCATGACCTAACCTCTGGGTCCCCTTCCACTTACTTAGGCTAGATCCGATTCTGGGAGCTGGAGCCAAAGGTCATAATCTTGTGAGTTCCAATTTAGTTTCAGGCATTTACTTATGAGTTGTGTGATACTAGATACGTCTATTACATCTGTCTGCTTCAGTTTCCTCATCTATAAAATGGGGATAATCATAGCACCTACTTCCCAGGATTGTTGTGAGGATCAAATTAAATAATAATTGTAAAAGCACTTAGCACAGCGCTGGGCATATGGTAGGTACTTAATAAATGCTTGTTCTGCTTTCTCTCCCCCCCCCACTCCACTTCTAGAGTTGAGGTGAGGTTAAAAGGAGGCCTTATAGGAAGTCATACTTAAGCTAAGACTTGAATAAAGCTAGGAATCATGAGACATACAGGTGAGAAGCAAGATCATTCCAGTCATGGGGAACATGTGCAAGCATACTGAAATCTAAGATGGAATGTTGTGTACAGATAGCAGAAAGAAAGCCAGTTTGACTGGGATTTAGAATCATGGCTAGTGATATAATCAACTTGAAAAGATCAATTAACACCAGATTCTGAAGGACTTTAAATGCCAAAAGAGGAGATTATAGTTTTCTTAAAGGAAATTAGGGTCTGTGTGACCCTGGGCAAGTCACTTAACCCCCAATCCCCTGCAAAATTAAAGGAAATTAGGAGCCATTGAGGTTTCTTGAGGAGATATGTAATGTGGTTAGCTATGTGCTTTATGAATCTCAATTCCTAGGTGAGATTAATAACTTAATGCTCTTTGGTTCTTGACTGTTTGCCTTGATTTTGACTTCTAGTCCCACCTTGACCCCTAGGTTCTGTATATTCCCTAGGTGTACAGAACAGATTAAAGTGAAGAGAGACTGAGGGGAAGTTTGGGCTATAGGGAGGTTTAGATATTTTCTTGTCTGAAAGTGAATAAGGTCACTTTCAATCCTATGCATCTATGATGGCCTATTACTATATTCAAATCCAATGGTTTTTAATCAGCCTTTCACTTTAAAGTAAACAGAATTTCTGAGTCTATTGTGAACATTTATAATAAGTCACAATGAATATTTGTAAATGTCAAGATATCCTAGGCTCACATTTGATGAATAGATTTCCAGTATCAAGTGTAGTAAAGATAGGAAAGTAGATATTGTTTCCTTGAATACTACAAAAAAATCTGAAAAATTCATTTTCCTTTGTTCTTTTAAGGACAAGCTACTAAAGCAATAAGACTTTGGAGTTACCTTGTATAAATGACAATATACTAGAACTCCCCTCTTTTAAAAAAAGAAGAGAAAAATGAGCAAAACTGATAAATTCATTGGAAAATGTTTGTGATAAGTCATATACCATGGACCTCTGGCTCCTGCAACAGGTTGGTATAGGAAAGAGAGGTTTCTTTTTATTTCTGTTATTTGGGACCATGCCTGTTCTTTGAAATCTTACATTTACTTTTTTTTTTTTTTTTTTTTTTTTTAGTGAGGCAATTGGGGTTAAGTGACTTGCCCAGGGTCACACAGCTAGTAAGTGTTAAGTGTCTGAGGTCGGATTTGAACTCAGGTACCCCTGAATCCAGGACCGGTGCTCTATCCACTGTGCCACCTAGCTGCCCCTTACATTTACTTTTAAAAGTCAATATAGTTTTCTTTATTTCATTAAATATTTCCCAATTCACATGTAAATTTTCAACATTAATTTATAAAAATGTTGAGTTCCAAATTCTTTCCTTCCCTCCTACCCCTTCCCAACCCATTAAGAAGGCAAACAATAGAATATTAATTATACATTTACATTTGCTTTTGATTGTTTCGTGGTTCTCGTTTCTCATTTTCATGCTGTAGTCATTGTGTATATTGTTTTCTTGGGGGGCAGCTAGGTGGTGCAGTGGATAAAGCACCAGCCGTGGATTCAGGAGGACTTGAGTTCAAATCCAGCCTCAGACACTTGACACTTAGTAGCTGTGTGACCCTGGGCAAGTCACTTAACCCTCATTGTCCCCTTCCAAATATATATATATATATATATATATATATATATATATATATATATGTATATATATATATATTCTTAGCTCTGCTTACTTCACTCTGTATCAGTTCATTTAACTCTTCTCATGCTTCTCTATATTCATCATATTCATAATTTCTTAGAGCACAGTAATATTCCACTTGTACCATGATTTGCTTAGCCATCCTTCAATTGACGATCATCAACTTTCTTTGCAGTTTGAACTCACTTTTCAGGCTATGTGCATCCTCATGCAGTTTGGTCATGTGCTTCCACTGCAAATCACCATTAATTACAAGGGAATAGGGAGTGGAGAAGAAAGGGGAAGAGATAGCTCCTTCCCCTTCTTCCATGAAGGTCTACTTTGTTGTGTTTTCACATGACAGTCTATGTTCAAGAGTGCTTGGGAAAAAGATAGAAGTAGTGTCTTTGTTCCTTTCACCAGAAATGGGGGGAGGAGCAGCTCTTTTAAGAGTTTGGCCCCCTGCTCCTCAGTCAGTCTATCATCAGGAAGCAGCCTCAGTTTCTGAAAATCAATCAGTCAAGTGCCAGGGAGAAATGCTCACAATCATTGGGAGGAGTATCATAATTCTCTGAAAACAGTGTACTACTCCCTATAATCCCACTGGGGAAACTGTTATGATTGATTAATAATAAATATTTATGTAGAATTTTCAGGATTTCAAAGCCCTTTAAATATATCACACCATTTTATCCTTATAACCACCCTGGGACATTGATGTTCTCATTATCCTTATTTTACTGATGAGGAAATGGAGACAGGCAGAAAGAGGTTAAGTGACTTTTCCAGAGTCACAATGCTAGCAAGTATGTGGACAGGATTTGAATTTGGAGTCTTTCTGACTCCAGGTCCACTGCTCTATCTACTTCACTACATAGGTACTTTCCTTTATGCTCCTTTGCTTAGTAGGGTAAAAATCTCAGCGCCATGGTGTTGTGAAAACCTTTCAGAAGTCAGTTAAACTACTTAGAAAATGTTAGCATTCTCTTTGGGCCTTTTCTATTTAGTTTTTTAAACTTCATAGTGAGCTTTAATTCTCCTCCCTCTGTCCATTAATCATCAATCACTCTCCTGGCTTTGGGAATGAGCAGAATAGAATTCAAGTGATTAGAATTCTGTAGAGTGAAAAGACAGATGAAATCTGATTCCTCACTTTTAAACAAGAATGGACAAATACCTTTCTGTTGAGGGTATATCTGACACAGTTTCACCTTAGGCATGATAATGAACCTTAGGACTCTTTAAAGGATTCTAACATGACTTTTCTGGCTTTTAAAATGTTGTCATTTGTCGTTGTTGGTCTAAATGGCACTGGGTAAATTGTTGGGTTGTTTTTCTTTTACCAAATTATGGAACAAATGAGCAGTATTTAGTTGAGCACAATTTCTGTAGCCAGAAAAAAAATCTCAACAAAACATCAAAGAATTAATTAATTTGCTCAAACATTTTCTAACATGATCAACTTCTTAGGGCCATGCTTATGTCCCTCAGCACTTTGTTTTTTCTTTTGGGGGACATGGCAATCAACTATGCCACTCACTCTAACCAGGTAAAGCTTCTTTTATTTCTGGTGTGCATCATTTCCTCTGAGAGATCTTGACCCAAACCTTAGTCTTCTATTACCTTTCTACTTAACAGGAGAATCTTATTTTAACTCTTATCCAATGAGCAGTGATAAAAATGAGAACCAGAGGGTTCTGAGATTCACTCTTTCTAAATGTGAACTCTTTCTTTCATCCAGTTAACTCACTTATTGTCTCCTCATGATTAACCTGCTCCTTCCTCCAGACCTTGTGATGGGTCATAGCATAGGAATCTCGCCATTAGTAAATCCTGCTATGTAGCCATGTTGGACTTTAGCATCTGTGTGCTCTCTAATTCTTGAATGTTTGCCTTGATTTTGACATCCTATTCTGCCTCAATATCTAGCTTCTGCATATTCTCTAATCATCTGACTGCAAGATTGGGTTCATTTCTGTGTCTTGATCCTCAACTTCTGGGAATTTCTTGGGACCAAACAATTCTTCTGACTGTCTTCTACCCTTTTGTGGACCCTATTTACAGTTCAACCAACAAGGTTTCCTGGTTCTGGCTTCTGACTCTCCTTTCCTTTCAAATGTGGACTCTAATAAGGGGAAAAACTCCCATAAGAGAGATGATAGAGTGGAGACCCATCACTTCTAAGAACCTCAATGTCCTTATCTCTAAAAAATGAGGTGGTTAGCTGGGATGATCTTCAAGATACCTCCCAGCTCTATCAATAATTTATGAACCCCCTAATCTTTCTCTGAACTTCCTTAACCAAGTCTATTAACTACATTTTACAAAATTTTCATTTAAAAAAAACCCTGGACCTGGAGGGATTTTTAAAAACCCAAATATTATGATCATGGAAGAAATTAATAGACTGCACATGGTATTAGAAATATAAGTTCTGGGGCAGCTAGGTGGTGCAGTGGATATAGCACCAGCCCTGGAGTCAGGAGTACCTGAGTCCAAATCTGGCCTCAGACGCTTGACACTTACTAGCTGTGTGACCCTGGGCAAGGCACTTAACCCCAACTGCCTCACCAAAAATTAATTAATTAATTAAAATATAATAAAATAAAATAAAGAAATGTAAGTTCCTTGAGGGCAGTCACTGGTTTTCACTTTATCTTTTAAAACCAATTCCCACCTTCACCCCCACTACCATGCTTGATACATAGTAGATGTCCTTGTTGGGAAGAAATGGGGGGATATTAAAGCTAGTTTGAATATCTGTTGAATTGAAAAAATAAAATCAAAAGGACTGAAGATGAAACAAGGGGAAGGAATCCGTTGATATGGCAAGGAATAAGACAGGCATGAACAGGTTTTGGTCAAGTCAAATTGCATAAGGAATTCCAAGTGTATGGTCTCAAGTTTCTGATTTAAATGCAGCATGTACAGTAGTGTAAGTCAATAGGAAATACCACCACCTGCTGAAATTAGTTTTGGAAGAAAATCAGGACACCTGCAATGAAAGGTACAGCTTGATTCCCATTATGGGCACCTGACATTTTCCATCTGATTACAGCACAGTCAGGAGTAACAGGAAAGCTCACCGATCCTAGCTGTCTCTTTAGGCTACAAATCTACACTGTTGGAAGGAGAAGTACTAGCAGATGGGAGGACATTGTTCGCCTCCTCAGCTTCATAATTCTGCCACAACGAGGCAAAAACAAATCTTCCTAGTTCAGAAGTTCATTTTCCTGTGCCAAGTCTACCCAAATTTCATTATGCTCAGCAGGATGTTGAAAGAAAAACTTTGAAAGCACTGCAATGGATAATCTTTGAGTGTCCATTTGAAGAAAAGGGGCTACATTGTATTGTATGTGGTTTATATCCCTTCCCCTTTACCTAATTTGCTGAGCCAAGGGACTTGGCTAGATTGAAGGATTATAGTAGACAGGATGAAGTCCTGTTGTTTTAACTTGATAAGGTCAGAAATTTTGACTTTATTCAATTAATATTTTGTACAACACAACACACTTCAAAACCCAATAAATTTGGCCATGTGATTAAGCTCATGGTCATCTGCACAAGGCATATTTCAAGAACTCATGAAGTGACAAAGTGTAACTGTTCAATATCTGTTTTAAATACATAAACAATAAACATGTAAAATGATAAATAAGACAATAAAATAATTATCAAACTTGCTAAGAAAAATAATCAAATGATCACTTTTAATTGATATTTTATTTAAAAATAGTCTTCTGTAATCAAGTTAATATATCTGTGTGTATCAATTATTATTCCTTGTATTGCCTCACACCTGTGATATGACACACATGTATATACTTGCTCCATCTGATAAGATTCCACACTATAATTTTTCTCATAAGCTGGAACTACCTTAAACCCATGTTTTATCCAGACCACTTATACTGATTGCTAGGTACTCACCCTTCAAAAGCTCCCATGAGGAGTATATTGCTGCACATACTATATAACACTCTTCCTATGGCAGTTGCTCGGATCTTGTTTGGAACTTTGATCTTTTGGACAAGATCCAATAGAACAAGCTTCTTGTAAGGCATTTAACTATGGGCAAGGGGCAGCTAGGTGGTACAGTGGATAAGGCACCAGCCCTGGATTCAGGAGGACCTGAGTTCAAATCCAGCCTCAAACACTCAATACTTACTAGCTGTGTGACCCTGGGAAAGTCACTTAACCCTCATTGCCCTGCAAAAAGAAAAGAAAAGGAAAGGAAAGAAAAGAAAAAAAGCCCATGGTCAAGGCACTATGCTAGGTTACAAAGGGGGAAAAAACAGTCCTTGCCTCAAGGAGCTTACGCTCTTCTGGGAGGCAGATGGTTTTGGCTTCTATCATCTTTTAAGGGCTGATCATGCTACCTTTGGACTAAGTGCAAAGACTGACAAAGAAAGATAACAATCAATCCCACGATAGATTAACTATTTGCTTGCTTTACCATGCTCTGAGGAAAAGGGAAAGGCATATTAAGAAGGAAAAGAACCATAGATTCTCAAAGTTGGATGAGACCTTAGAGGCTACCTAATTCAATCCCTGGGCATGATGCTTTAGAAATATATAACGGTAGCCAGGCAGGAGGGCATATGCCTGCAATCCCTGCTGTCAGGGGGGCTGAGGCTAATGATGGATCTCTTGAGTTTGGAAGTTTTGAGCTCCTGTGGTTTATGCAGATTGAATGTCAGAACAAAGTTTGAAATCAATATGCTGAGCCTAGGGAATGTTGAACATGTCCATGTCAGTAACAAAGTACATCAAAGCTTTGATGTCAATTAGTTCTGGAATCGGGCCCTATACTTAAAAATTTTTTTTAATTTTAATTTTTTTCTGGGAAAGTTCCTCAACTCTGTTGGCCTCAGTTTCCTCATCTGTAAAATGAGCTGGCAAAGGAAGTGGCAGACCAGTCCAGTATCTTTGCCAAGAAACCCCGAAATGAAGGGTTGGGGTATGACTGAATGAACTGAATCAAAGAATTGAACAACACAACCATACATGAGTATCCCTCTAGAATACATATTGATTTAGTTTTAAAATGTAATGTTTTCTATGTTTTATTGTATTTTTATTTATTTGATTGACTATTTCTCAAGTTTTGTTTTGGTTTTGTTTTGTGGAGCAATGAGGGTTAAGTGACTTTCTCAAGGTCACACAGCTAGTAAGTGTCAATTGTTTGAGGCTGGATTTGAACTAAGGTCCTCCTGAATCCAGGGCTGGTGTTTTATCCACTGTGCCAGTCCCCTCCCAATTACATTTTAATTTGTTTGGGCCGCTCTGGAGTGTGTGGGCTGTCTGTTTGACACACTTTTCTGAGTCTTAATTTCCTCCTCATAAAATGAAGATGGGAATATCTACCTCACCAGATTGTTATAAGAAAGCAGTTCTTTTACCTTAAAGTCCTGATACCCAGTCTTTTAAAAAACGTATGTATGTGTGTGGTGTTATATTAAAGTAGCATCCCACATGCCTCCCAATCCAAAGCTGCTTTTCCTGCTCCTTTTACCCATGAGGTAGCTATGATTGATTAGACCTGGCATGAAATCTGAGGTTCTGTATAATTATTTTACACTTGGTTTTCACTTTTCAAAGCCTTTTCCATACACCCCCTTAAAGCTAGGTTCAGGAAACCTTGTGACTTCAAAAATGTCATGAATGGATGATGATAATTAGAAGTGATAGAGTTTAACAGAGAAATGTAACACTAGTCCCCTGAAGACCTCCGACTCTGATGCTAATCAATTCTGCAAATTATGGCTTGGGACTCTACCAGTGTAGTGCAATTTACCAATCATGTAGAAAATAAATTCAACAGCAAAATCATTTAGTTAAGATATAAAAGCAATGTAAATAAATCTGGTGGCAGAATTGTTGTCTTCTCCATACATAAATCTATATTTCCAAAGGTGATAGATACAATACAATTCTTTCAGGAAAAACTTAGGAGTAGGTGGGGGAAATCCTTCTTTAGTAAATGCTTGGAATAGGTGAGAGGACTTTCATGTCCCATTCCCCCCACCTCACCCCCCCCACCCCGTTTATGTTACAGTGGTTTGCCAGAACCCCCTGGGGCTACACTATAGATTTGTGCTGCCAATTCTTTCCACAGTGAATTAACCTCCACAGTTCCTTTCCCCCACATGTACTGCAAGACCAGATCAGTATTCCACAGATCATGGCTTATGTCACCAGACTTCCTTGATTTGACTGCTTAGGAATATCCCAACACTCCTCAAAAAGCATTATGGGACTCCATGTCATATTTCTTTCTTTTTTTTGAGTGGTTCCTGCTTTTCTTTTTCTGAGTCCATACTGGCTATCACAATTCTCTATTGGATCACAAGTCTTCTGGGATTCTGACCTGCTAGAACTCTCCCCCACCCCCCCCACTCCCATCTGCAATTCCATTGATTCATTATTATGGGCACTTGAAGCCATTCTGGAGAGTTCCCTTTAAGGGAAAAGGTTCCTTCCACTGCCATGAAAAGGCATGGAAAACCTCCCATTAAAAGAGACAGAACATTGGTAAGCCAGAGCATGTAGGGTGAAATATGTATCCCTGAGGTTTTGACTTCTCACATCAGGATGGGTTAAGGTTGTTTCCCCCTCATCTCCTGGAATGAACCAACTGACAGATTGTAAAATGGTGGAATGGAGTCAGGAAGGAAGTTTGGAAGGGTGTGAGGAAGGGATGATGAAGACCTTTCTTCAGGTCCTTAATTTCCTGAGGTGAAAAAACAATGGGAGTCTGATAACAGTCCTTTGGCATCCTTACAAAATATACAAAAAGAAAGTGTGAGTTAAAAATGGCCACTGCCCCATCTTGTACCACTTGGAAAATTTTGCTTGCCCCAAATGACCTTCTGTACAGCTGACCTTCCACCTTCCTTTTCAAGCCACACCCAGTGTAACTTATGAATGACCGGTTGCTCCAGCTATGCCAGTATAGTACTAAGGAAATAAACCCCTGGATATATTAGGGAGGAAAGAATAAAAGGATGAGTCCCTACAGAAAAAGTACATAATAGTGATAATAATGAACATTTATATAGTACTTTGAAGTTTGCCAGGCTCCATTATCTCATTTGACCCTTGCAAAACCCTTGTAAAGTGTATTTACTGTGGGTATCTTATCTACTTTTTACAGATGAGGAAACTGAATCTCAGAGAACTTTGGTGATTTGCCCTATAATAACACAGCTAATAAGTGGCAGAGGAAGTTTTCCTGACTTTGAATTCAGCACTCTATCCATTAGTTCAGGGTTCAGCAAACTACATGCGAGGGCCAAATCTGGCTGCCCACCTGTTCTTGTAACAGACAGAGAGCTTTTACATTTTAAAATATAATAATGCTTCATTTTAAAATGTAAAAATCATTCTTAAGAAGCCTACTTTACCAACTTCTGCACTAGGCCAAGGGATCTTAACACAGGGTCTGTGAACTTTTTTTTTTATTTTAAATTGTTTTTTGGAATCTTTTCCTTTGTAGTTCTATGTATTTTATTTTATGCATTTAGAATATTATTCTGAGAAAGGGTCCATTGGCTTCTCCAAATTGCCAAAGGAGTCCAGGACATGGAAAAGATTAAAGAGCCTTGCTGCCTGAGAGAAACATTTAAACCCATAACACAGTCCTGGGCTTTGGTATTAATTCATAAGATGGAGAGTTTGTAATCTGGGATGTATTTCAAATGTCTCAGCTGCAAACATTCTCTTTTGTTCCTCTCTGGGCCTATATCTGTATTTCCCAAAAGCATCAGGCTGTATTTTATGTGCACGTTGGGGCAAAGGACTGACTTTGGAATTACTGAAGGCTTGGATGCTCTGATAGTCTTGCAAACAGGGTGGTTTGCTTTTGGCTTCTGCCTGGACTTGTTCATTGCTCATTTCCACCCCAACACATTTCAGAGGCAGAGCTAGCAGCTGAGTGTGAGCCTCAAAATTTCCTCCAGCCTAAGAAGAGATCTGCCAAAGTTCTTCAGCCTTTCAATCAAGGAGAAGACACCCTTCATTTGTCAGGAACTGGAATTAGGTGCCATGATTGGGAACTCAGGGGAGAAAAAATCCTAAAGTATTTTATGGTAGGTTATATCAAAGCCAAGAACTTGAGTAAAGCCCTCCTGTTTCACCATGGGGACAGCAAACTAGCCAAGACTGCTGTGGGTAATTTGTAAATATTATACTAGAAAGAATGGTGGCTGTCTTTTCTATAATTCTCATCACTGCCAAAAGAAATTAAACCTCTGTGCTTAGACCCAACTGTGACTAAAATGAGAAAAAAGTCCCCCTTAGAAGTACTAGGAAACCTGGAAGTGGAGTGGAATAACAACATTAATAATAACTATCATTTGCGTAGTGCTTTAAGGTTTTCAAATATATCCTTACAACAAAACCCTAGAAACTAGATACTATTATTATCTCCATTTCACAGAAGAGGGGACTTGCCTAGGATCCCTCAGCTGATTGGAATCTGAAGCTGGATTTGAATGTAGATCTTCCTGACTCTAGGTCCAGGGCTCTACCATTGTGCCATCTAGATATAGAAAGTTGGAATTGGTCGGTAGCTGTTTTCCCTTCTGGTATCTGGGGAGTGGGGAAGGAAGGATCAATGCTGTTTATCAAAGGTGCCTCAAAGATGAAGGGCTCTGTGACAAGGGGTCCATTGAAATTCCAGTGATAGCTTTTTTGCTCTATTAAATGATATGTGATAGATTATCAGTGACTTCCTTCCTTTAATTAATTGATCAACCAATTAATTGTTATATATTTTTTAAAAAATTATATCTTTTAAATTATATTTATATCTTTAAATTAAATGCATAAAATCCTTTAATTTATTATTAATAAATAAAATGATCATAAATTCAATCATAAATTATTATTAATTGATTATTATACATTTAAAGTCATATCTTTTTAATTAAATTTTTAAAATTAACAAGCAGTGGTCTTCTCTCTCTCCTTTTCCAGTCTTTTTATGCCTTAGTCCCTACTTCCCCACGCTCAGAAAAACAAAACAAAATAAAATAAAACTCTTATAACAATTATGAACAGTCAGGTAAAACAAATTCCCATGTTGGCCATGTCTAAAAATGTGTGTCTCACTTTGCAAATTTAGTCCATCACCTCTCTGTCAAGAGGTGGATAAGTATTCTTCATCACTGATTTCCTGGAAACATAGTTGGTCATTAAATTGATCAGAGTTCCTCAGTCTATCAAAGTTATTTGTTTTTACATGTTGTTTCAACAAGTATTTACTATCTGCCATGCACTGTTCTTGGAACTGGGGATACAAGTATGAAGAATGAAACAATCCCTATTCAAAAGGAGTTCATATTCCAAAAGGGGAGCAAGAATTACACATAAAATATGTATGGCAAATAAAAATTAATAAATACATATACATATGTGTATAATCAGTTAATTATAAAGTCCTGTGGGTTCTGTCTCTCTTTTAAACTTCTCTATTTCTACTGAGGGCACCACCGTTTTCCCAGTCACCCAGGCTTGAAACCCAATTATTACCCTTGACTCCTCCCTCACATTCACTATGCACATCCAATCTGTTGCCAAGTCCTTAGACAGAAATTGGGAAGTTTGGAAGAGGAGGTTTAGGGTAAAAGATAATGAATTCATTTTTATATATGTTGAGTTTAAAATGTCTCTCAGATATTCATTCTGAAATATCCAGTAGACAATTGGTGATATGAAACTAAAGCTTGATGGGAATAGATATGGGAGCCATCTGCATCGAAATGATATTTAAACCAGTGGGAGCTCATGAGGTTACTGAGGAGCAGCAAAAAAAAGCCAGGATGGAACCTGATGGAATGTCCACTCTTTTGATGTGGATAATGAGACAGCAAAGAAGACTGAGAAGGAGTGGACAGATAGGTAGGATTGAACCAGAAGAGAATTAATGTCTCAAAAATCCAGAGACAAAATTGGATCCAGTAGAGGAAGGTGGTCAAAAGTGCCAAATGTAGCAGATCTGCAAGAGAAAAGACCATCTAGTTGGTCAATGTATAGATATTTGGTAACTGTGGAGAGAGCAGTTATAGTTAAGTGAAGAAGTCAAAAGCCAGACTACAAAGGGTTGAGGAGTAAGCGAGAGAAGGCAAAGTGGAAGTAGAAAGTATAAACAGCTTTTTCAAGAAGTTTGAGAAAAAGAGAGATATGATGATAATTTGAAGGGACAGTAGGGTCAAGGCAAAGTTTTTTAAAGATGGAGGAGACGGGGACAGGTAGGTGGCACAGTGGATAGAGCACCGGCCCTGGAGTCAGGAGTACCTGAGTTCAAATCTGGCCTCAGACACTTAACACTTACTAGCTGTGTGACCCTGGGCAAGTCACTTAATCCCAATTGCCTCACTTAAAAAAAAAAAAAGATGGAGGAGACTTGGGTATATATGAAAGCAATAGGGAAGGAACCAGTTGATTGGGAGAAGTTGAATATTCAAGAGCAAAGGGAAATCAACGATGCAATCTACTGGGGAGGATAGGATCAAATACATATATAGAAGGATTAGCCTTGGCAAGAAGATGGGCCACCTTTCTGTCAGAGACTTGGGAAAAGGATAAGAGAGACGTTTTCAAAGGGTTTTGAGATGAAGAAGAGGGAATTTATATCTCCATTAATGATTCATGAAGAGTCTTAGCTTTATCTGTAATGGGTTTTGTCCTTGTTTCTTACTAGATCTTGATTCAGTTTTTTGTTTTTTAGTATTAAATAGAAAACATTCAAATGGATACAGTGAGTTCATTTTTGCTCATTAATTTCCATTCCCTCCCCTTTTGTCCCTTGACTGATACTCCTGTATCTTAGATCTCTAAGCCTATTATGTGGTTTCAGAAGTACTGGGAAAGAGAGTAGGAACTAGAAATAGAGTGTAACCTTCAAAACTAGTGGCTTCAGAATGCAAATGCAAATTAACTCTCCCAGGAAATATCCTGTCTTTGCACAAATGAGATTCCCTTATGACAATCTCTGCTCATTCTCAGAATGTTCTTGAACATTCTGATCTGTTTTAGGAGTCTGGAGATCTTGGTTATACTGCTGCCTTTTACCATTAATCCTTATGTGGCCAAAACCAGGTTACCTTCTCTCTCTCTCTCTGAACCACAATGTTCTTATCTGTAAATTAGGGAAACTACTACCTTCCCTATCTACCTCCCAGGGGATCTTTGTAGGATAAACAAATATGAAATAATATGAGAATATGCCTTGCAAAGTTGTTTTATTTGGCTTAGTGACTCTGTTTAGAGCAAAGATTTGGGTTTGGGAATTTTCAGGAAATTTGGGAAGCTGATACAAACAAAGGGTTTTATTATATAGTGCAGCAAGCAGACAAAGCATACATACACATACAATATGGTGAAATAAACAGAGGTTTATCTCCATGGATACAAGAAACTCACCGAGCATGAGGGAAATGGAGATGTCTTGGGGAGGAAATATGCTCATAGTTGGGGTTCAGGTGGTGAAATTATATACTCTAAGAATGAACTTGGTTGAAAACAGGTAACTGGTGCCTTAGGGGGAGGGGACATTCTTAGTTAAGACCTACATGTGGTGGAAAAATTCTCAGGGTAATTTATTTATACTGCGCTTGGGTGAAGCTCTGGTTGGAGGACTCTCTTTATCAGGAGCATGAACAGAGTTAGCTATGCAAGGCAGCAGGAGGAAGAGGCAAGACCCTCCACAGCAGGCCCAGAGCTTCATATAATTGAAAGATTCTAGTATTATCTACTTGACACAAAATAAATATGGGTAGAACAGTGGAAAAGTACCAATGGTCTGTTTTTGCTATATGCTTTTATGGGCATTAGGACCATACTGTGACTCCATGTTGGAGTATTAGCATTATGTGAGTGTATATATGTGTATATACACATACATACATACATACATACATACATACATACATACATACATACATACATACATACATACATACATACATACATACATACATACATATGTGTGTTATGTTATACACACAAATTGTGTTTCTTTGGAAAAATGAAGGTATGTGTTGTGGTTTATGCTTGAGAAACCTACCAATTGTATTCAGTCCAGCAAGTTTTGGCACTGTCTTTAATATCTGAGGACCCCAAAATATTTTGATCTCTCAGGGAGCTTGCAAGTTAACTTTAGCAGAAAGAGTAGTTGGGCAAATGATCCATTGACTTGTTGTATCTATGATAAAATAATGGGACTTCTGGGCAGATGCCCAGAAGCCCCCACCTGAAGTTTGATTTGGAATTGATTGAATTGGGTGAGACTGCAAGACTGAGAACCTACTTAATGATGATTAAATTGGGACCACAATTGGCTAGCCCTGAGTAGGGTATTTTTCTCAGAAGTTGAACCTAGTTAAGGTTGATTAAATTGAGACCACAAGTGGCCAACCCTGAGAGGGGTGTGTTCTCAGAGGCTGTGGACTTTGACATCAACAGGAGACCACTCTCAGCCAATCAACTTGAAGAACCTCCCTTTCTGAGAGGAGGATAGGCAGTAGGAAGCTGAGGCTGGCGGACTGGATCTTCCTCTTTTGGTTTGAGACATTGGCTTGGTGGCAGAACTGCTAGGAAAGCTAGGATTTCTGTGCTATAAGGGATCTGTTCTCAATCTTTCTCTCTCTTCACTATCTTATAATATATCTTTAAATAAAGCCTTAAAAGCTTAAACTCTTGCTGAATTTATCAGTGATTTTAGCCAGTCCCCTCCACCCCCCGCCCCCCCACCCCAAACTGTGGGGAGCACAGATTAGAACCCACATTTAGATTTTTAAACAACCCATATCTATACCAACCATGTGAGATAATGAGTCTGCCTCTCTTGGCTCTTCCCTATTGTTTTATTTTTATTTTTTGGCTAGTACCTTTGGCAAGGTAATTCAAATTGGAACAGCTAAAGTTCTTTATTAAGTCTGATCAGGATTAAGGTACTTACAATGTGAATTTTTTTTCTTTTTTTTTTTCTTTTTACAATGTGACTTTTAAGTTGTTCTGTAAGACTGGACACATTTTGGAGTGATTTCGGTTTTGGAAAAGCAGGCACTGGGGATGGCTCAACATATTTTTTCCATGTGTGGGAAGGACCCATGTGACTAAACCTTTATCAAACCCCATTGAACATTGTCCAGATTTGTACTTTTCATCTTACTAGGTGTTTCTAAAGATGTCTTGGGGCTTTTGGAACAGGGATCACATTCTAGGTATTCAGGTTTAATGAATTCCGATTAATTTACACTGCTCTGGTAGCAAACGTGCTTCATACAGTATAAGGGGGAAGAGTCTTAGTGTCTTTTGTGTTCCTTTTCAAGTCAGAGGAAGTTATTCTTGCCATATGAAAAAAGTTATACTACCATTGTACCATAATGTTGATATTATATGAGAAACTCTTATCCATTATTCATAAATTTGAGTCCTTTAGTATTAGATTGGGGGTATAGCTCTGGGCTTCAGTTATCACAGATACGAAACGAGGGCATTCATGGTGTCTTCCTGCTCCAAGAGATGATATTTTTACAATCCTATTTCAATTAATTAAGTTTCCCCCCACCAAAGGCAGAAGGCAAGTTATGAGTGAATTCAAATGTAGTGTTGTATGTTATCCTTGTTTGAATTCAGAATGAAGATGGAAACTCTTGGTTTGCATTTAGGATGTATTATGTAGGACCCTATAGTTTTTCTATCGAAATTTCCCTGATTTGTAATCTTGGTTATTCCCCCCCACTCCCAACAGCAGATGTGCTTTGGAAAGACGGCCAATTCCAATGGTGATAGAAGGAGCAGAGAATTAGTAACATATGTAGGGATTGATAAATTTACCTATTTCTTATGCATAGCAGAATGATGGTATTCCCTAAGCACATTTTGTGTCTCAGTCACAGCTGTGATTCTGTTGTAAGCCAGTTTTCATGGTGTCATTGGTAACCAAAGTCAGAGATAGACATAAATAGGGCAGAAAGCCCAAGATGTTCAAGTCCATCATCCACATGGTTTTCCTTATTAGTGTAGGTTGGGAATCAAAGTATTTGTGATTGTATCAACTGGTATGAAAATGGATGCATTCATTGTCCTTTTGAGTTTTGGAATTTTAAATATATGAGACTATCAGAATCAAATTCATTATTTGGTAATTTGGCTAGTAAATAATCATCTTAATTATTTTTTACTCTCACCCCAAAAGTGAGTTCTATTGTTTTAGTCCTAAAGATGGGTCAAGTTCTTATTCCTGGAAGCAGCTATATAGTACAGTGAATAGAACGCTGGGCCTGGAATCAGGAAGATCTGAGTTCAAATCCAGTCTTAGACACTTACTTAGCTGCGAGACTCTGGTCAAGTCACTTAACCTGTGATTGCCTTGGTTTCCTCATCTATAAAATGATGGTAATAATAACACCTACCTCCCAGTATTGTTGTGAGGATAAAATAAGGCAATATTTGTAAAGTGCTTTTCAAACCTTTAAGAGCTATATAAATTCTAATTGCTACCAGCAGCAGCAGCAGCAGCAGCACTACTACTACTCCTTTTAGGTGAAGAAAGAGTTTTGAAAGAAAATATTCTATTTCAGGGTATACCCTATTGCAAAAACATCATTATCTGAAGCTTTTAAAAGAATTCATTGGAACTGCTTGATCTATTGAGAGATGTTTTGGAAAGAGCATTGCTTACAAGTTAGCATTTTCATGAAGGTGAAACCAGACTTAGTTTTGTGCTGGGCTTCTTAACCTTTTTTGTATGTGTCCCGGACCCCTTTAAGCCTAGGGACCCCTGCTCAGAATAATGTTTTTAAATACATAAAATAAGGTACATTGGATTATAAAGGACACTAATCATGTTGAAAAACAGTTATCAAAATATGGATTAAAATGGCAAGTTCAAGGACCACAGGTTAAGAACTTCTGGCTGGAGATTTCTTTTGTTCACAGGGTGGCAAGCAGCCCATAGCAGCAGAGCCAGAACAAAGACCTCTGAACCACTTTACTGTGAATATGCCACAGAAGTCAGGCTTCTAGCAGTTGGCTGAAGATGGAATAATGATGACAAGACCAGGGAGATTCCATCCCCAGGGAGTTCCGAGCCCAAAGTAGATTATATTGTGTCATTTTCTCTGCCAATCATTTTCATACAGGTGAAATCAAGTTAAGAACCTTAAGGGCTACCTATGGGAGAAAAGATCTGAGAGTGAGAATCAGATTTTGAGCTTGAAGGGACGTTTGAGGTTATCTGTCTGGACCAACCTCCTCAATTTAGAGATAAGGTGGAAGTTGATGCCCAGAGAGGCGAAATGTTGTCTAGGGCCACTCAGGTGACAGAGCCAGGATTCAAATCCAGGTCCTCTCACTCAAGGTCTAACACACTTTTCACTACATGATATCCTCCTGGGGAAGCAGAAGAGTGGTGATAGTTGGGTAGACAATAGTCTGATCTTAGGTGTTTGAGCCTCAGGTCATTTAAAAATATATGACTGTTAATATACATGTGTATACGTATATGTATATATGGATACACATGCAAATATGTTTTTTAACTAAGGTGAAGTTACCTCCTTCTCCCCTTCCAATTATTTTCATGAGTACCTGCCCATGGGCCACCAGAGGTACACACAAAGATTCCCTGTAATCAAAGTTTACTTGGCAAGGCTTCTTCTTCAAAACCATCTTTAACACATACTTATCTTCCCCACTTAATAAACTCATTATAGTATTGCATCTCTCTCTTTTTGTTAATTGCGTTTGTCTTGTCTCCCCAGTAGACTTTCCCTCTTGCAATTAGGAACCCTGTCTGTTCTTTCCTATGTATCCCAAGTGAATGTTAGAGTACAAATGTTCACTGAAGGCCCTCAGCAAATACTTGCTTATTAGATTTGTGCATGATATCCCCAATAGGCCTATCCTCCATGTCTCTGCCTGCTGAAATCCTTTCCTTCTTTTTAAGGTTCAGCTCAGGTACCACCCCCTTCAATGAAGAGCTTTCCTTCTTCCCCCCCTTTTCCCCACTGTAAAAATTTGTTTGATGTCTCCTATGTGTATGCTTAAATGCAGATATACTTGTCTATCACTTGGCTAACTAGACATGACTTAGCTGAAGCCATGGAGGCTGGTGACTTGCTCAAATCCTTGCCCATCCAGGGTGTACTGGTAATTATTTAACAATTGACTCTTGAAAGGGAAAAATGTACAAATCATACACTTTAAAGTTCCACTGACATTTTCTCCATTGCCTTAAGTCTAGACAACCAATAAAATAATAAATCAAGTCATAATTTGTAGCATTGATCTTTTTCTGAGGTATAAATGCTCACACTGAACATTTAACAACCAGCTCTCATGAACCAGTATAAACTAGCTTCAGCACACCCCTATGCAACATTACCAGATTACTTGGTTTCCCCTGGAGTCATTGACCTAGTGTTGCCTGTTTCCTCAGTAGGGGAATTAGGCTCCCTAATCATTTCTCCTACTGTCCCCTCCCTATATATACATACCTCTTATTCCTAAGGAAAGTTGTTACTTATAGATTTGCTAATTATAGAAATAATTATAAGCTTGAAGTCTAGGGTTTTTCCTAGCAACTGCATAATTTCCACAAAAGTGAATCAGGTATGGAGAAGGCAGTTTATTCCCACACAGAAAAGGGAATACTAAGCAATGAAGAATAATAGAATGATTAGGATCTAATACCTTATCAGCAATAGTGCAATCATTTGGGAGACTGATATTTAAACCTTTTTGGGACACAAAAATCCAATCAAACATTAAGCAAGATCTGATGTTAACTCTTCCCTGGCTACCAGTATATTCTCTCTGCTGCTATACCCAATAGCTGCTGCTACTTCTCTGAGGCCTTCCAGGATCATTCAGCATTCACAAATTGTATGCTAAATGAAGAGGCAGCCTGGGGCCCTGGTAGAAGCTCTGATAATTGAGTCACTGGCTACTGCTGCCATTTTTCCAGGGTAGAAAATAGCTTCCTTTCCCTCTCCTGGCTGAAATCATATCTTGCTGCCAGAAGTGTGGAAGCCAAGATGGTCAACAACTGAAAGCTATCTTTTCTTCTAACCACTATGGTACCCTGAATCATCAGCTTTGGTTTTAGTTCAGCAATCAATTAGGGGGTTTCAACCCCAAAGAGTCACATATAGCCAGAAATAGGCAGGATATCTGTGCATGCTCAGATTTCTCTGTAGTTCCTGGGGAAAGTCAGAGAATATCTGTGCTTGTTATAAATTGGGGGATGGAAGAGAAATGGGAGACTCATATTAGTTATTTTTGTGCATGTCATTTCTTTTTATTTCCCTACTCAATTGTAATCTCATTGAAGCGAAGGAATATTTTTCTCTTTTCTATTTCTAACTCTTAACAGGATCTGGTATATAATAGGTACTTAATAAATGATGAATTGAATTGATTCTGGAAGCACAATTTCAACTAGTCTTTCAATTCTGATAACTATTTTGAGCACAATTATTGGTCTGGGGGATAGGAGAGAGCTTCCTGACTACATTTGTTGATTTATTTTAGAATATGACTTAATGGTATTGTTTATAGTTTCTGTCAATTAAAGCCCTGAAATTGTCTGAGCAACCTTCTGAGAAACAACAACAACAACAATAGAAAATGGGGATAAGATAGGGAGAGGGCAGTTCAGTCATGTTATATAATTGACAACAAAGGCTTTACAGCAAATCTGAGAGTTCTAGGGTATAAATTGAACCAATCTTGTTTTGCAAAGGAACCATGGCTGGAAACACAGAAACACATTCAGAGTTAGATTGCTTGATTCATGATTTAATGGGACCTTAAAAGTAGTAAGAACAAGGGTATGCTCAGGTGGCCAGCATTTAATTAAATAATTAATAGGACAGGTGAGATCATTTTAATGTAGCTTTTTTAAATTTATCAAAAAAAACCTTTTGGAAAAATTTGGAGGGAAGCCCCTTTATAGGAATGACACTGTATCTTTATTTTAGAATTATGGTTGGTATAGTATCCAGCACAGCACCAAGCAAATACTTAATAAATACTAGCGACCCTTTAATAACAGGTTGAATTTCACCACAACAACATCCTTCAGACCTTACTGTTAAAGCCTTTCTTTGCTTTCTTTTCCTTTCTTTGCAATTCCGTCTCCCTCTTCAATTCACCATTAGAATGTGATGCAAGCTGGTTAAAAAGACATGTATTTCACCTTTGCGACTTCTGCCCCTCTCTCTCCTGACACTGCCAAGACCTTAGTGCAGGCCTCATCACCTCATGCCTTGATTCTTGCAATAGCCTGCTGGTAGGCCTGCCTGCCTCAAGTCTCTCACCACTCCAATCCATCCTTCATTCTAACACTAAAGTGATTTTCCTAAAACGCAAGTCTGATCATGTCACCCCAGTTCCCCTTCTCAATAAACTCTAATGGCTTCCTAATGCCTCCCTGAGCAAATACAAAATGCTCAAAGCTCTTCCAAACCTAGTCCCCTCCGACCTTTCCAGTCTTTTTACACCTTACTCTCTAACACAAACTCTTTGATCCAGTGACAGGGGTGTCCTGGTATTTCCAGAAACAAGACGCTCCATCTCTCAGCTCAGGGGCATTCTTCCTGTCTCTTATGCATGGAATGGTAGGCTTTCCCTCCTTCACTCTGACTACTGATCTCCTTGGTTCCCTTGGTTGTGTCCTAGCTAAACTCCCACTTTCTACAGGAAGCCTTCCCCAACTCCTCATAATTTCAGTGCCTTTCTTCTGCTAATTATTTCCTATTTGTCCTGTACACAGCTTGTTTTGCATGTATTTCTTTGCATGCTGTCTCCCCCATTAGATTGTAAGCACCATGAGAGCAGTGGCTGTCTTTTGTCTCTTTTTATATCTCTAGTACTTAGCACAGTGCGAGGTACAAATGGCTCAGAAGAAGAGAATCACTGGAATTAAAACTAAAACAGGAATGGGAAAGAGGGACTATGGATAGGTTTGTAAAGTCAACTCTAGTGGGTTCTCAAACCCTGTGATGTGGGGATGATCAGCTTATCTCAAGGGGAAAAAATAGTCTTTCTTCTGTTGATGTCTCTGTGTGTGAGTAATAGTGATGAGAGAGTATCTGGAGAGTGGAAACCGAGAATAGAAATAGAAGGAAATCACAGCTACTTAAATAATTCTCTTAATTCATTCTTTCTCCCTGTAACCCCAGTAGTGAATTCTATATGATTAGGTTTAATCCCAAAGAAAGTACATTACTGAGTTATTGCAGAAGTTTAAAACAGTAATTTAATTTTTGTTATAGACTAAAGAGGGCTTGGATAGATTTACAGAGAAGAAACTCCTTTCTGTTCCTCAGAGATGCAAGGTTCATATTGGATAGAAGAGCCAGAAGCACATTTTCCAGAAAGTACACAAGGTTGTTTTTATAACAGATTGAAAGAACGGAATTAAGTGATCCCTATTTCTATCAGGGTACTATTTCTTGGGGCTCCAACAATTCACAGAAGCAAGGGTCCAGTAGCTAAGAAAAAAAAAAGGATTTCAAAAGAATCAGTCTCTCCATCCCTTTCCACCAAACCCTTCAAATCATTGGTTCCATTATCATTGTTTGGTCACTGATGTAATGAGTATCCAGTGGGCTAAGGCACATGATGAAGGTCCTGACGTCTAATAGCATAGATAACAGAAATTTAGAAACTTGGAGGGGAAAGGTGACCTTAGTGAGCCTCTAGTCCACCTTCGTGCTGTATGAATTACCTCTTTAACATTTTTCTTTTTTTTTTTCCTTTTTTTTTTTTTTTGGTGAGGCAATTGGTGTTAAGTGACTTGCCCAGGGTCACACAGCCAGTAAGTGTTAAGTGTCTGAGGCTGGATTTGAACTCAGGTCCTCCTGACTCCAAGGCCAGTGCTCTATCCATTGTGCCATCTAGCTGCCCCTCTCTATAACATTTTTTAAAGGTGTTCATCTTGCCACTGCGAGAGCATTCATTGCTTTTCAAGGTAGCTTATTCCATTGTGAAATAGTTCTATTGGTTAGAAAAATCTTTCTTATTTGAAAGACCTGAATTTGAAATCTCATGACTTGACACCATCTGATGATAGGACTTAGAGCTAGGAGGGACATTTATAGGGTATTCTAGTCCAACCTTTTCCTTTTATAAATGAGCAAATTTAATCCAAGAGAATTTAAGTAACTTGCCCAAGGTCACAGAGATAGAGCAAGTGACAAAGCTGTGACGTGATCTCAGGTGTTTTGGCTCTCAAAGCATTGTTTTTCTTGATAATACTAATAATGAACAAAATAGTTACTATCATATCATATCATAAAATAGCATATAACATGTCATGATATCATGTAAAACACATATCATAAAGTAGCATATGATTTAACAAAATGCCATATCATATAAAATATATCACGTATATCATGACATATATCGTAATCATATCCTGTAATACTATTATAAGCTATGTAAATATACTAGCATTATTATACTAGAATTTAAGTCTGGAAAAGTTGGGGCCTGATTGTAAAGGACATAGAATGTCAGGTTGAGGCATCTGTATTTTATCTCAAGAGTAAAAGGAAAATTTGTTGAAATCATTTAAATGCCTTCTACCAATAGAGTCCCTTATGACTTAGCAGATGGTTTTGTGAATTGTTATGACACAAAAAACTCATCACTAAGTAACCAGCCTTCTGATATTCTCTCTCCAAACTTTGCATTAGTATTTAAGAAAAAAACACCACATACTTATAGGTCTAGAAGAGAATACCCTCCAATATTAGAAAGGCGAAGGTTGTAAAGGACATGAAAAACAAAGAAGATAAATATTTTTTAAATTGCTGTGACTTTTTTTTGCAGGGCAGTGAGGGTTAAGTGACTTGCCTAGGGTCACATAGCTAGTGAGTGTCAAGTGTCTGGGGTTGGATTTGAACTCAGGTCCTCCTGAATCCAGGGCCAATGTTTTGTCCACTGTGCCACCTAGCTGCCCCCTGACATTTTTAATATGAGATGCTTATAGAACTGTTTATGAAGCCTTTTCTTAGAACAGTTAAGCAGGGGAAAACATTGAATGGGTTTCTAGAAAGTGGATACAAAATAAATTTTATATACTTTTCTTGTATATAATAGGCATGCATAGTTAAGAATGTATAATTGACAATAAACATGCAAATCATCACAACATTAAAGTTGAGTTTGCTGTGGATCTTAGAAGAGAAGAAATTTTCAGTTAGTTTTTTTTATTTAAATTTTTTTTGGTTTGATTATTCACTTAATAAACAGAAGTTTTAAAAAGTATTTCCACATACACAATAAAACAAGAGAATGATGATTGTATTTGAACCTGAAAATCTCTATCATGTACAACTTACTTTTTTAAAAAAAGGTATAAAGTTAATTCAACATGTTACTTTCAAGCCTGTGCTTTTGTTTGCCTGTGTTTCTACTGAACTTTCTTCTATCCTCTTCTCTGCATTTTCTTTTAAATGGCTCTGTGAACCTCTTTTCTTCTGCTTTTGTGGTGGGTTAGACAGCATTATCACTAACCAAAAAAACCAAAACAAAACAAAGATGAAAGATGGGGAAAGTAGGGAGACTATTAGAATATTTAACATGATTGTAATGTATAACTTTTATCAAATTGCTTACTGCCTTCTGGAGATGGGAGGCAAAGGGGGGTGAAAAATTCGTAACTCAAAAAATATCTTTACATGTAACTAAGAAAAATTAAAATAAATAAATAATTTTTTTAAAAAAAGAGTTACAGAGAAGTCATTGACCTGGATTGCTGGAGGGAGTTTCCTTGCTGCTTCATATGCTAATGAAATAATGGATCCAATCTCTATCATTCCCTTGAAAATAATGTATAAATAAATCAAGTGTTAGGAATATTCTCCTTTCACACTCTCACACAGAGAAACTTAGAAGACTGAAGGATGTCTGCTGGAAAAGACTGCTGGAGGGAGGTTGGAAGGTGGTAACTAGTGGAGACTGGAGAGGAAGGGTTAAAAAGAAGAAAAGACACAGAGACAACAACTTGGATCAAAATCAGACCTTGGGTCTCCATCAGCTTCCACTGAAAAGGCAACATTCTCCAATGTGGAAGTTGGGGAAAACAGTAAACTCTTGTTTAAAGACACAGTTGGGTGTATTGGAAAGAGAGCTAAGGGTTTTGTTGTTGTTGTTGTTGTTTTCGGCAGGGCAATGAGGGTTAAGTGACTTGCCCAGGGTCACACAGCTAGTAAGTGTCAAGTGTCTGAGGCAGGATTTCAACTCAGGTCCTCCTGAATCCAGGGCCCGTGCTTTATCTACTGCACCACCTAGCTGCCCCCAGGTTTATTTTTTTTTTAAGAGAAATGAGTTTTAAGAAAAAGTCAGAGGATTGGGCAAAACCAGTCCCTTCCCTCAAGCAGCTCACATTCTAATGAGAGAGATGTGAATAGACACATACAAGATTTACAGAGTAAATGAAAGTAGTTGAAAGGTCTTAGTAGCTGGGGAGACTGGGAAAAGGCCTCCTTGAGAAGGTGAGATTTGAGGTGTCATGAAGGAAGCCATGGAGACTAGTAATACTTGAGAAATGATTTCTTAAAAGAAAATCTGACTCTACCTAGAGGATTGTGTCCAATTGTTGGTGTCATATTTTTAGAGAGGTGGGAAAAGAACCACTGACAAGTTGGAATACATCCAGAGGATGTGATTGGAGACCATGTAATTTAAGTAGTTGAAAAAACAAAATATTTTAGCCTGGAGAACAGAAGACTTCAGGGGACATGATAATTTTCAGTATTCTATATTGCTCCAAAGGGCAGAATTGGAGCAAGGTTTTAGCTTGATATAAGGAGGAATTTAATTAGAACTTCCCCCAAATGGAATGGCCTTCCCATATGAGGTAGTGAGTTCCCTGTTTCTGGATGTGTTTAAATAGGGCTTGCATATTGTTCACTCCAGTATCTTTGGCAAGAAAACCCCAAATGGGATCAGGAAGAGTCAGATGTGACTTAAACGACTGAACAACAATGTTGTAGAAGAGGATTCAAATACTAGGTAGACAGTTATACTGGGTGACATTTAAAGTCTTCAATTTGGATGCTAAAATTACCTGTACCGAGCAGCTAGGTAATGCAGTGGATAAAGCACCGGTCCTGGATTCAGGAGGACCTGAGTTCAAATCCAGCCTCAGACACTTGACACTAGCTGTGTGGCCCTGAGCAAATCACTTAACTCTCATTGCCCCCACAAAAACAAACAAATACATACATACATACATAAATGAAATGAAATGAAATTAGATCATTCCAGAACATCACTATGCTATTTTTTTTGGTGGGGCAGTGAGGGTTAAGTGACTTGCCCAGGGTCACACAGCTAGTGTCAAGCATCTGAGGCCGGATTTGAACTCAGACCCTCCTGACTCTAGGGCTGGTGCTTTATTCACTGTACCACCTAGCTGCCCCATCACTATGCTATTTTAATTGTAAGGTCTAGAATAATTTTTGGTCTAAGTTTTAAAGTGGCCAGTGCAAGTGGACATTTTCTAATAGAGGCATAATTCTATAGTAGACAGTAAATTTTAGCATGGTCCTAGATCAAGGGTTTTTTAAGCTGGGGTCCATGAATTTTTTTTAATTTTGTGATTATATTTTAATAGAATTGGTTTCCCTTATGATCCTATGAATTTTATGAATTTTAAATCATTATTCTCAGAAAGAGTCCATAAACATGTCTGGATTGCCAAAGGGGCCCATGACACAAAAAAGATAAAGGACCTTGAGAAGAATGAACGAATACCAAGGCGTCATTGATGACACCAGGTTTTAGGGGCAGGGGACAGATGGGAAAAACAAGCACGAGATGGGAGAAGGATGCAGAAGCTGAAATGAGAGACAACAAAGACAAACTTTGCCAGTGTGAAAATTTACCTAGGGTTTTGTCTACAGCTGTTGTGGGAATGCCTGAGTTAAGATACTTAAACTGGTTTTTTGAAAGCACTGCATGAGGGGCACCACTGACAATATTGTCTGTCTCCTATAGGAGACAATCGAGACTGGTTGTCAGTGATTCCTATAGAGGCTGCCCAGACCTAAGGATGGAAGAGCTAAAGACATTGGTCTCTCCCTTCTGGACAGCAAGGAAGATGAGGAAACACTCAGCACTGAGAATAATCAGAGTTCTTCCAAGTTGTTTCCTGAGATTGAAGCCCAGCCCTTTGGTTGGTCCTGGAAGCCTTTCTCAAACATCCATCTGTGCTCATACAGGACTAGAGGCTACATCCCAGCTCCCCTTGCTTATTGGAAGCTCACTGGGGAAAGCTGCATTCCTGCTCCTGAGTGTTTTCTCCATGAGCATTCTCCACAAAGGGCCCAAACTGGTTTTCAGTAAATCACCCCCCCCCCCAAAACAGTTAACTTTGTGTTTTTGTGAGGTTCTTAGGTTGGACCAGGCAGGTAAATAATTTGTAATACATCCCGATGTTTGTTTTTTTTGAGGGGGGTAAAAGCAATGTTTTATAATGGGAAGTTTTAAACTCATAGGACTTCGTGTTTGAATCCTGGGATCTCTGGCGCTTAATAGCTGTGTGATCTTGGGGCATCATAGTTTCCTCACCTGTAAAACAATAGTGGTAAAGCCCATGGTCTTTGATTTGGGGTCGTTAAAGTCTAATTTTCAGCACCTGGCTGATAAGCACTTTCCATGCCAAGTTCTGCCAGTGATGCTTGGGTATTTGGGTAGTCAGTCCCTCCTACCTTAGAGGTCTATATTATGCCACGACACCGTGCTTCTGAAATCATGGATATAGCACAATACACTTATGTGTCCTCAATGCTACTTCCATTCATTGATGCCTACAAGGATACATGAGGGAAAGGGTGCCTGCCTTTGGCCACCATGTAGATGCCTTTCAATTCCCAGGGACATGTCTCCTGTTCCCATGTGGCTACATGCCAATGCATGGCGCTCTGCCTGTGGATACAGTGGCTACACAAGGCCATGATTATGATTTCATACTTGAACAGGGGCTTCCATGCTCTGTGGGTAACAGTATAGTACAGTGGAAAGAATACTAGTTCCCAAGTCAGAAGACCCAGGTCCAAATCCTATCTCTGACATGAACCATCTGTATCCTTGGGCAAGACTTTTCACAACCCTCACCCCCTCAGTTTCCTTATCCATAAAAAAGGGGGTTGGACTAGATGGTATCTGAGGTCCCTTCCAGCTTTCTATGATCCTATGGTCTTAATGTGTTATCTGCTTCCTATATCCCAAGATCTATGCCTTCAAACCTCTGGGCATCACCATTTAGTTGTTTTTGTTTTCATTTTCGTTTTGGGGGGGCAGGGCAATTGGGGTTAAGTGACTTGCCCAGGGTCACCCAGCTAGTAAGTGTCAAGTGTCTGAGGCCAGATTTGAACTCAGGTCCTCCTGAATCCAGGGCCAGTGATTTATCCACTGCACCACCTAGCTGCCCATCACCATTTAGTTGGAAAGAAAAAAAATGATGCCATCATAGACAGCATGAGTATATTACCTATCCCCTATCCTTATTTTCACATATGAGTTCTTTGTACAGTGAGACCTTTTATATAAAATGAGGAAAAGAGTAAGTAAGCAAACTAACCATCTCTCTCTTGACTAGATGTCTCTTATACAAGGGTTTACTCTTGCACTTATATCACATGCAGTGTCAGAACTCACAGTTGATGATGATCATTTCAGCTATAATTTTATGTGACACCCTCCCCCTCCCCCATTCAGTCTCTATGGTCTTTTCCAGGTATGGTATATTAATCAATCAATCTATGAACATTTTAAAAGCACCTACTATGTGCCAGGGACTGTGCTAATCTCTGGGGATACAAAAGGAGGCAAAAGACAGTACCGGCTCTCAAGACTTAAAATCCAATATGATCATCTAGTCAGGACTCCTCATTTTACAGATGGGAAAACTAGAGCCTAAAGAAGTAAAGTGACTTGTCCAAGGCCACAGAACTAGTTAGTGTTAGAGTTGTGACTGGAATACAGGGTCCTCTATTCTCAGCCCAGGGCTCTGTTTCCTCATAGTTGATGGCATATGGCCAGTGTGGCTCTGCTTCAGGAGTGATTATAGTTTGTTAAGGACATTGGAGACATCAGGAAACATGAAGTAAAAAGCAACAAACAACTCAACCACTGAGTTTTACACTTCTGATATTTTCTTTTAAATAAAGTTTTTGGCATATTATCTTTTAAGAAGCAGATGAATAATTCAACTTCTATTGACTGGAGAGTGTGTTTTTATCTAGGGGAGTCATCACACGAGTGATTTAATGTGTGCCTGGTGCCACCCTCAGCTTACCGTAAGAGAAAGTATACAATGCAGCTGGTAAAAGACAAGAGCTTCTCACTATCTCCAGTGGGGAGGATTTCTACATTAAAGGTTTAAAAGAGGGACAGCTAGATGGCGCAGTGGATAGAGCACCGGCCTTGGAGTCAGGAGTACTTGAATTCAAATCCGGCCTCAGACACTAAACACTTACTAGCTGTGTGACCCTGGGCAAGTCACTTAACCCCCAATTGCCTCACTAAAAAAAAAAAAAGGTTTAAAAGACAAGAGAAGGGAAAAAGATAGTGTGTATGTGCACATGCATCACTAATCTTTATAGGATTCTTATTTCTCTTGTACCACCCCTGCCATTAATGGAGCAGACTGAATGTAGAGTAGCAATTATCCCCGGCTTCATTGTAGGCTTGGTTAGGTGCTTTGTCACTCTATTCCATCTGTCAGAAAGCCAATGGGGTGGTAATTAGGGAGGAGATGTGTATCACAGAGACTACTTGTAACAAGCACAATTTTCTTTTAACCTGCAAAGGTACATTTTTTAAAGGCAAAGACTTAATTGTTTAATTCAAAATCATTGGGCAAACAAATTAAAGCAAAATGAGGTAGTTGCAGCATTAGGCTGGAGTGTAATGACCCTCAGATAATCCACTGTGAAATAATTGCAGTGGGAATAATAAATGACTATAGTTTTTATTGCTACTGTAGCCATTTACTCCACTGGTTTACAGCCCAGTGCTCTTGGACTATTTCTATGTTGGCAAAATAAAGCAAATGGATAGTAAAGGTCTGTAAAATTTGATACTTTCAACATAAGCTTGCTGGATTATTTATGGAAAAGCTATTAAATCTTCTGGGCTGTTTTTGCCAATTATCTGCTCTGTGCCCAAGAAGCCCTAGAGTTCTAGGGGGCTGAACTTTGTTAGTGTAGGAAAACTTTAACTTGCAATACTAGCAAGCTGAGAGAGAGAGAGAGAGAGAGAGAGAGAGAGAGAGAGAGAGAGAGACACGCTCCAGTCCTTCTCTTAGGATTTGGTGGTCTTCTCGATGGCTCTAGAATTTATTTAGTGAAAAGGGAGACATTAACAGGAAACATATATAGTCTAGGAAACTCAAACACCTGACTTCTTTACCCAAACCAACAAGCTTAGGTCACAAGAAAGCCCTAGTAAGAATGCACAGGGCTCTGTGCAAATGTGTAGTATGGCAGAAAAACCTCTGAACTTGGAGTAAGTTTGAACCTGAGTTCAAGTGTTAGTTCTGTCTCTTCCTAGCTCTGTGATTTTGGAGAAGGCACTCAATCTTTCTGGGTCTCAGTTTCCTTAACTGTAAAATAATATGGTGGGTCTAAATGAAACCCAGTGCTCCTTCTAGCTTGGATAGTTTGCTCCATTTCTACTACTGGTAAATAACTATCCTCACTTGTTTGTTTTTTTGTTTTTTTGGTGGGGCAGTGAGGGTTAAGTGACTTGACCAGAGTCACACAGCTAGTGTCAAGTGTCTGACACTGGATTTGAACTCAGGTCCTCCTGAATCCAAGGCCAGTGCTTTATCCACTGTGCCACCTAGCTGCCCCTACCCTCACATATATTGTGCTTTTTTATAGGCAAGTCCAAACTTTATTTAAAACTACATTTTAATTTTAAAGTTACTAAACAATCACAATGAAAAAATAAAAAAGAGAACTGCAGCAAGTCTCAAATCTAGGGAGGATCCGATCTCTGACGTGTGACTTTCCAGAAGAAGTGAGTGTTACCTATTCTAAAAGGTAATGGGTCAAAAACTAAATTACATTTTTATACAGATGGAAATAAGTTTCATGCCTATGGAAGATATGCATTGGTAGAGGGTCAGGGGAAGACAGGCAGCTGGAGATCTCTCACATGCTTTGGGCTGCAACAGTCTCAGGTTCTTTCTGTGTCTGCAAGTCCCTGGCCAGTTCTACAGTGCTTTTAAAATGAGTTCAAATCTGGCCTCAGACACTTGACACTTACTAGCTGTGTGACCCTGGACAAGTCACTTAACCCTCACTGCCCCACCAAAAAATAAAAAAAAATAAAATGATGGCTTGTAAATGATCAATAGCAACAGTATACATACAGATAAATTTTGGAAGAGCCTAAAGAGAGTAAGCCTTGTGGTGGCCACAGGCATCTTTTCTGTTTTCTCTACTGTAAGAGCAAGGTGGTCCATGGGGTGGTACCTAGGCTACAATGCTGCATCCTCTCTAGTCTATCCCAAAACTTCTTAAACTGGGGGTTTAGGCTCCATTTGGATTCATGTATCTGAATGTGGGGGTTGTGAAAAATTTGGCAAGAATAAAAGGTTAAATATACCTATACTTATATACCTGGGATCGCAAAAAGGGTCATGAGTGGAAAAAGCTTAAGAAGACCTTGTCTATCTTCTATCTACTATAGTCTAATCTATCAACTATCTTCTATCTATTATCTTCTAGCCCCGCCCCCATGTTCATTCCTCTTCTGTATCTTTATTCTGCTCTTCTGAGGAGAATGCATCCCCTCCATCCAAATCTTACCCATTCTTCAAGATTCATTTTATATCCCCTCAATAGACTGTAAACTCCTTAATAATAGTATTACCATTTATTTAGCATGTTAAGGCTCAAAAAGCACTTTACAGGGGCAGCTAGGTGGTGCAGTGGATAGAGCACCAGGCCTGAATCCAAGAGGACATGAGTCAGATACTTGACACTTACTAGCTGTGTGACCCTGGGCAAGTCACTTAACCCCAATTGCCTCACCAAAAAGCAAAACAAAACAAAACAAAGCACTTTACATATTTGTAAAGGGCTCATTTCATCCTTTCCACAACCCTACGGGGCAGATGCTATCATTATAACTCAATTTATTAGATGAGGAAACCAAGGTTGAGAGTAGGTAAGTGACTTGCCTAGAGTCACACAGCTAGTAAGTATCAGAGGCCAGGTTTGATCTCGGGTCTTCTTGATTTCCAGCACTTTTTGTACTGTCACCTTGAGGGCAAGGACTACTGTGTCTTTGTGCCCCTCACTCCTGGCTTAGACAGAAGCATTAATAAATCTTTATGGAAAAGAATGAATGACTTATACCTATCAATGGAACAGGCATTTACTGAGTACTAAATACTTGTGGTTTTCAAGATACTGTGTTGATCCCTAGCAATATTTTTTTTGCAGGGCAATGAGGGTTAAGTGACTTTCCCAGGGTCATACAGCTAGTAAGTGTCTGAGGGTGGATTTGAACTCAGGCCCTCCTGAATCCAGGGCCATTGATTTACCAACTGAGCCACCTAGCTGCCCTTGATCCCTTGCAATATAAATGCAAAAATAATATACTTCTTGACCTTAAGAAATTTATATTCTAAATAAGAGCAATATCATATATACTGATGAAGTATAGACAAAATATGTAAAGCAAATTCAAAGCAGTTTTGGAGGGAATAGAGCAAAAGGATGATTTTTACAAAACATGCATACATAAGACAATGACATTTCTAAAAGCTTCATCATGTTATTGAGTCAATACTATCTCCAGTTCCTTGTTCTTCTATTAAATAGCTTAGTTCTTATTATTCTGTAAACTTGGACTGCAATCGTGAGTCAGCTGGCAGTATAGCGGATAGAACACTGGACCTAGAATCAGGAATACCTTAGGTTAAATCTGGCCTCAGATGCTTATAGGCTGTATGACCCTGAGCAATTCACTTAACCTGTTTGGCTTGGTTTTCTCAACTATAAAATGGGATAATAATGCACCTACCTTCTGGAGTTGTTGTGAGGGTCAAGTGAAATAATATTTATAAAAAATGCTTAGCACAATGCCTGGCACATGGTGAGTATTATATAAATGTGTATTTCCTTCCTTTATAGTAAAATACTGATACTTTAAAATGCTTTTGAAATATTAAAGACAAGATAGATTTTCTCCAACTTCTATTGGTAGAAGTTCGTTTGACCCCTCAAAGCCCAAGTTAAGCTTCTAAGAAGTGTCAAGGTGGCAATATGTGGTTCTTCTTTCAAAGCAGTCTTTTTAGATTGGCTCTCCCTTTTCTTTGAAGTACCTCCTGACATTCAACATCTCTATTAGCTTAAATTTCCTGTCTTGTTCCCCCACCCCACCCCCAGACTCATCATCTTATGTTGATGACTTGTGCCTCCCTCCTAGTTAGGTTCCCAGATGGTAACTGATCAGTGTGATGATTTGAGACAGACAGGACAACAGGTAACAGGGGCCACTATCGAAGTTATGGAAGATTTCAAATAAAGTGAAGTCATATCTGACCCAGAGGTTAGCTTCTACCTAAAACCAAAATACAAAACCCCCATATAGTCTAACATACTCTCCTTGAAGCAGGTCTTGAAGGTAGACAGCATCTGGAAGGTTGGAACAATATAAATAAGGGAGGTTCATGAGCTAGATCTATAACTTTGGATTAAGGATTGACTGGTGGCCAAAATGGAATTGAGTTCAAGATTGGGTTACACAAGGCACTACTCTAGGTGCCTGGTTACTATTTCTCTCCCTGTTACCACCTGCCCATGAGAGGGTGAGGAGACAGATTCAAAGTTCCCCTCTCAGACTTTACTCCAGGTCATCTGTTTATTGTGTAAAATGTCAGATGGAAAAACCAGCCCCATTTAACTTCTCAGTTCTCTTTCTTTTGATCCTGTATAATTGGATTTGCATACACTAAATTAATGTATCCTGCAGCTCCACTGTACATGCCTGGTAGAGAAAAAACATCAATGAAAGTCAGAGGAGATAAATAGGATTTACAAAAAAGAAAACATCTCATTTTTCTTTGATGCCTCAAATCCTTTCTCCGATTGGGTTTTCTTATCACCTAGTACTTTTCATGTTGTAAAATGATCAGCTTTTGTGATAACTCTCCTTTTAGAGATTGGCTAGCCCAGGAACATGTTCTTATGGGGGCAGTCTAAGAGAAGATGCTTCTATTGAATATTATCAGTGGTACATGATTTGAACTTGGGAATATGAAAAATGCAGTCCTGATCCATGTAAGCCCAGAATGTGTTTAACCCTTTAACCCTTTTTGAACCTATGTTTTTTTTCTTTTGATAGTTGGTATAACCTCTGAGGGTAAAGAGTATCCTCCTTCCATGTGCTCCAAACTATTGTTTATCGGTTCAAGACTGGAGACAATGTACTGGCCTTTTTTATTCTTCTATTTTCCATTTGCAAATTGAATAGGATTATGCTGACCATAGTGATCACTTAGGAGGATACAAGAGACATGTAGATGGCATAGATGGATAGAGTACCAGATGTGGAGTCAAGAAGACCTGAATTCAAATCCAACCTGAGAAACTTACTAGTTGTGTAATCTTGGGCAAGTCACTTAACCCTGTTTGCCTCAGTTTCCTCATCTGTAAAATTAGATGGAAGCAGAAGTAGCAAACCACATCAGCTTCTTTGCCAAGAAAACTTCCAATGTGGCATCAAAGAGACACAACTGAAAAGAATTGAACAACAACAACAGGAGGACATAAAGTGTTGGGGTAAATGTTTTTGTTGTACACTACACCCTCGGGGTCTTAGTCAAAAGACACATGACTTCAGCCAAGTCAAAAGACTTGGTCATAGCTGAGACTGCGTTGTAAAGAAGTTTTCTAGTATTTCAAGGAAGAATTAGAGATAGTTGACAGTACATCAAGGAATGCAACATGTTTCAGTCATCATCTCATTTGATTATCTCTATTTTTCAGATGAAGAAATTGAGACTCAGAGTGGTTAAGTGGTTTGTTTGAGCTCAAGGGGATTTTTTGTGGCCTGAGGTATGATTTGAACCCAGCTCTTCCTGACTCAATGTCCAGCACTGTTCATGATAGTTATTCCAAATTCTGTGCCATCTCCAAGTCATTTTAAATGAGACTCTCTTGTTGCACCACAAATTAGTATCATTTTAAAGGAGTTTAGAAAGCCAACTGGATGATTCATGGATGAATGACATTCTCCTTTTAAAGTTTCATTTGTGTTTTTCCCCTTCTCTAGGAAATTTGTCAGCCCTTTAAAATAGCACAGTCTGTAGGTCACAGAGAAGTTGCAGAAATAAGTAAGATGCCATGTTTTCAGTTATTTCTTGACTATTATCTAACAATTCTCTGGTGATAAATGAGGAAAAGCCCATAATGATTTGTTAGCTGCTCAGTAGAAAACTTATTTTTAACTTGCTAGTGGCTATAAAATGCCTACTGTCTAATTCTCCCCTTTAAATTATGCAAATGTACCAGGGTCTTTAACTAATAGTGAATAAGAATTAATATCTTCAGTGATAGCTAAAATTCTAATTCAAATTAGAAATGTTACTCTCCCAATATTTAAAAGAGAATAGAATGTTGGAATGGGAACAGAACTTAGAGATTGTCATTTTTCATATAGGGCAGATCAGGCTAGAGATATTAAGTGGCTTGTCTAAGGTCTCAGCTAAGCAGCTGTAAGTACCAGAATAATCCCCCCACCCCCTGCCCATGCCTGATGACTTCTGATCTAGTTCTTTTTCTTCTGCCCTTCACCTTGGAAGAAGAAAACCAATATATGACTTTTCAAACCAGATATAGTTAAATTTATTTTAAGAGAATTCTACTCAGCTAAGGAAGAGCAGAATTCTGAATTACTCAATAACCTTCCAAGGAGTAAGACCCACAGGACTAGATTGCAAATTTCAGCTACTGACATGCATGTTATATGCCATATGTACCAGATTGTCAGTATAAAAGTCAGGTTCTTGCTTATGAAATAGGGGGACTTTGGAGGATGGGGAAAATGCCACAGACTCAAGTTTAAAATGTCATTCTTAACACTTTTGTATGCTCAGAAACAAATTATGGTATACTGACTTTAAGGCATTTTTTTGGTCTAGATATTCCTAAATGTATACATCTATATTTGTGTATATCTCACTTTCATTTTAATGTCATTTTATGCCCACGCTTCATGTTTGGAACACGAGTTCTCATTTATATGGTTCTGTCAGAACACTGGCAATATTAGTCAAGTAGAAGACATTCTAAGAACTATTCTTTCTGCCCCAGTTTCATTTTACTAGTATCTCTAGCAAGAGATGCATGTAGCCCACATGTGAAAATAATGTCTAAATGGGAACTTAAAGCATTTCCTAAGTTGATAGATATTGTAGTAGTCCAGTCCTCCTATTTTACTTAGCTTTAGGTAAGTATAATTGTCCATTTCTGAATTAGGCCACTTGAAAGGAGGACTTGAGGAAGGTTTAGGAAACCACAACAGAGAAGATTAAAGGGTTCCCGAGGAAGAAATTGAGGTTGAAACTGGGGCCTATAGTTGTAAAACTAGCAAATGTCACATAGGATTAGAGTCCTGCTTCCTCCTGAAATCCAATTACACTTTTGTTCCTACAGCCCCAGTCAGATTAGGAATGCCCTTCTACCTCTGGTTTCCATGTTTTTCCATGTTTTCTTTTTAATAGAATTATTTCCTCTCCCTTAATGATGCCATAGTTTGGGTTCTATAGTTCTCTTTTAATGAGACCTTGCAAAGTTGTTTGCCACTTCCCTTTGCCAAGAAGATATGAAGAAAAGGTGACTGTTATGCTATATCATGATCTAAAGGTAAGCAAAGTGGTAAAGTACAAAATTTGACTTCTGTTCCACCTCTGAACAGTAGTTGCTAAATACTTCTGTAAAGACCTCATCCATTTTTCTTATCCATATTCCAGACTAGTTTAGTCCATCATCACCATGTTAATAAGTGTTTTAATAAGTACTCACTTGCATGTCATCTTTTATTGGCAAGGTAATAATGTATGGTACCTATCTTCTTGGAGATTATGAATTAAAATACAAATTCCTTCACTGGGGACTCAGGCACAGGCATTTGGGAGGGGAAATTGCATCATAGTAAGCCGTCCATTGACTGAATGATCAAAATTTCCTCCTTTGTAAAATTATACGGTTGGACTGGATAATAACTAAGATCAGTAAGTCAGTCAGTAAATATTCATTAAGTACCCACCATATGCCAGACACTGTGCTAAGAGCTGAAGTTACAAAGAAAGACAAAAGACATTCCCAACTTTCAAGGAGCTCACAGTCAATGGGGGATCCTAAAGATTCCTACTGGCTCTAAATTCTAATACTGAGTCAGTTATCTGTATAAGGTCAGACAGGTAGTAAGCAGTAGAACTGAGCTTCATTTCCAAACTTTAAGAGCCATCAGCTAACACTTTAATTATCAATGAGCAGAGGTTTGATGTTAGTCAGCTGAAAATAAGAAGAGAACTACTGGGTAAGGGAGGGAAGGGAAAAGGCTACTGGATTGAACCCTAAGGGTTGGGAGAAAGTACTGAAGGACTTTTATTAGTATATCAGAGGGACCTTTTTCAAATAATCCATTAAAATCAATTAATGCTTAGATTCTAACACCTGCTATAGTAGATTAGGTTTTTCATATTCCTTGACTTGCCATTTCCTGAAAGTTGTTTGTTTCTGCTACAAATTCCCAATATCAGCTTTATTTTAATAAAAAAATTGCATATATGGATTAATTAAGTGTTTCATTTATTAATTAAAGGTTTTGGTCAAATTTTCACTGAAAATTTAAGCCAAAGGTAAGATGCATTTTGTTTGGGGTTTTGGTTAAAGAATGATCAGTGATGGTGGTATCAGCATGAACAAGATTGATGTCCTCTTTCAAATTAATTGCTACTGCAAATGGATTCTTCTCTTTGTCAGGTAATGCATTTGTAAAAGTAAACAAACAAATTTTATATAGTCTGCTATAGTGATAGAAGGAGACAGAGGCCTGTTTTGAGGATTTTAGGAAGCTGCCAGGTAAAAAAAAAACAATGATCTAGGATGGCTAAATGAAAGTATTTTTAGCAGAGGTTCATTTTATTGTAATTCTGTCATGTCACCTGGAGTTAAATGATAACATTCTCTTTTCTTAATGTCCAGAATTTAAGAATACCTAAAAGACTAAGTTGCACCAATTGACTCAGTTCTTTTTCTTTTTTTATCCAAAAGGAAAAGCAAATAAAGATAGAATATAAATTTTTAATTCCAAGTAAAATGATAATATCTCCTTGTAATTATTTGTAAAGTATACTTGCCCAGAAACTATAGTAAATTATTGTAAAATTACTTTTTGAATTATAAAATAGTTATTATGTCAACTGATGCAATTGATATAACCAATCCCACTGATGTTAATACTTTCATTTTCTGGGTCTGTTGAGCTAAGTTTGGAAAGACCAAAGAGTTATTCTGCTTAAGCTCTTCTCTTGAGTTTTGATTTCTCAGTTTCCATTTTTCTTCTTTTGTTTCTTAACCTGTTATTGTTTGTCTTTTGTTAAAGAGGACCATGACATTGGGGAGATGTCATGGCTTGCAATGAATTGTATTTAATTGAAAGAGAACTGTGCAAAGTCACCAACCTCACTGTCTCCTCCAGAGCCATCTGGGTCCAGTGACAAGATATACATCAGGATGACTGGAAATGACCCTGGATGTTTAAGGCAATTGGGTGTTACTTGTGTTCTTAGTCTACAGCCTTTTTCTTCTTCTTCTTCTTCTTCTTCTTCTTCTTCTTCTTCTTCTTCTTGTCAAAAGATCAACAGGATTGAAAAGAGTCTTGGAATGTCATCTAGTTCATTTCTCTGAACTCAGGCAAGCAGGGGCCCTCTTGACTTTTTCTGCAACAGGAAGGGGAAACAGAATGCTCACAGCCTGTTCGTTAACTGTTGTTTCTTACAACTGGATAGGGAGTTAGTTACGTGTGGCTGTGAGTCTCAAATATCCACATTTCCGTTCTTACTTTCTCCTAGTACAAGGAATGGATATATAGCTTTGCAAATCACAACTGATTCAGCTAATCTAGGGTGAATCACTCTTTGCTTTTTCAGGTTTTCATAAAGTTGTAGGATCATAAGTTTAGAGAAGGCAGAAGGAGCCTTAGAGATAATTTAGTACATGTCTCTCATTTTACTAACAAGGAAACAGACCCAGAAAAAGGACATAGCTTGGCTTCCAATGTCACACAGATAGTATACAACTGAGTCATGATTTGACTAAGATTCTGACACTCAATCCAGCATTCTTTTCATTATAGCCTGGTACTATATCAGCTCATTTGGTGTGGGGCAGTTGTTTCCACTCCCTTGCAGGTGGAGTATAAATGGCTTGCCATAGCCTCTAGGACATTTTAAGCCCCTCCCAAACTGTCTCTTCAGGTTGATTATATATTGTTTACCCTCACAGATTCTCCATTCCTCCTAAACAAACCTACTTGCAGCTTGGTGGCCCAGTGGATACAGCACTGACCCTGGAGTCAGGAGAACCGACCTGAGTTCAAATCTCACCTGAGACACTTACTAACTGTGGGACCCTTGGCAAGTCACTTAACTCCAATTGCCTTAAACATTCAGGGCTATTTCTAGTCATCCTGATGTTTGTCTTGCCACTGGAACCAGATGTTTCTGGGGGAGAGAGTGAGGTTGGTGACCTTGCACAGCCCTTCCGCCCTAAATTCAATTCACTGTGGATCATGATATCACCCCATGTCCTCTTTGAGATTGAAGGACAAACAACAACAGCCTACTTGCAGTTCCCTACATTTAATCTCTTGCCCCATAGTCTCTGCATAGGTGGTTTCCCTTGCCTAACATACTTTCTCTCTCCTTACCTCCATCTTTGTAAACTCTAGTACCCTTTTCAAGGCTTAGCTCAAGTGCTTAGCTCTTCAATGAAAGGCACTTTCTAGTTCCCCCTAGTTGCTATTTCCTGCCATTGTTATGCATACATTTTGGATACAACATACATATATGTGTCTGTTGCATCCCAATGGAATTTCAGCTTCTTGAAGTCAGAAACTATTTTGTTTTTGTCTAGCCCTTCATTTTGTTTTCTCAGCCACATGATGCTCAATGTTTTTTGAGTGAATTGAATAGATGAATTTTGTCATGAGGTGGTATGAAGTGAAGTCCAAAGATTAAACCACTAAGATTTGTACTAAAGAAAGACTGTACTATTGACTACCTTCTTAAATTGTAGCAAGTATCTTGTCAATGTTTGGTTTTGATCACAAGAACTACTGAATGAGAAAGAGTGGATGGCTCCATATTGACCCTCACAATTCTTGAGGAAAACCATTCGGAGTGTGCTCAGCCTTTGCATACCCATAGAGCAGCTAGTTTTTATTCTGCTTCTTGTGGATATGACTGAGACTGAATGAGATAATGTTTGCCTAATGCTTTGAAATTCTGGTTATAATGAGTACTCTGGGTTCTTTGAAAAAGGAGCTGATTGAAGATAGGGAATTGCTATGGTGATGATGGTTTTTCTTTTTGTTCTTAAGATATCATATCACAGGCAGGTTCACACAGGTTTGCAATCTCTGTGTCATCCTAGATTTTTCATTTTCATTCACCTCATATATCCAATCCATTGCCAAATTCTGTCATTTCTATCTCTACCACATCACTCAAGTCCATTTCTTTCTCATCAATCTCACAGTTAGTACTGTAGGTCAGGTTCTCATTATCTCTTGCCTAGACTACTGAAATGGGTCTCCTAATTGGTTTCCTTATGTGATATCTCTCTTACTCCAAAGTATCTTCCAAACAGCTGCCAAAGTGATTTTTCCTCTAAAACACCATTTTGATCAATATACTCTTCTACTTAGTAAATTCCAGTGGCTTCTTATTGGCTCTAGGTTCAAATATAAACTCTTTTGTTTGGCATTACAGCCCTTCACTGTCTGCTGTTTGCCTAACTTTATAGTATTATTATATGCCACTCCTAAAACACAAGTCTGAATATGTCATCCCTCCCACATACAGGCACAGGCACAGGCACACACTTCAGTTTATACTGGGGTTACAGGTCCACTAAAGTAACTAAATATTTTTCAAATAAATTCTTATCTTGGCAACCTCTCTGATCCCATGTTTGGGTCATTATTTACCAAAAAAATTCCTGAAGGAGAGAGATCATCATAGTATTCCCTTTGGCAAGTATTCAAGACATTATTAATACCTGGCTTACTCCATTAAATCAAGGCAAGCTAATAGGTGACAAAATATTGGATTTGGAGTCATAATCCTTGGTCACATTTCATAAGGGGTATATGTGCATTTAAGATAAAATTTATATTCTGACAAGTATTCACTATGTGACCCTTGACAAACAACTTAAATTCTGTCATTTTTTTTTTGGTTGGGAAGGCAATTGGGGTTAAGTGACTCGCACAGGGTTACACAGCTAATAAGTGTCTGAGGTCAGAGTTGAACTCAGTTTAGGGCCTGTGCTCTACCCACTGCACCCCTTAGTGAATTTTCTAGAAGTTACAGAATAATGGTTCATCTATCAGTGAGAAAACTTCCTCAACATACCAATGAAACCACAGAATGAAACACCCCATAATGTTCCTTAGTGAATTTTGGGGCTCTTTACTGTAATTATTATCAAGAGAGTAAATGAATCTAAACTAAAGTGTGCCCCATTAATTCTTACATGTTAAGCTTTTTAAAATGAATGGATGGATGGATGGATAAATACATGAATGATTGAATGAATGGATAAATAAAAAAATAGTCATTTTGTTATTCCAAAGGAATTAGTGTCTAAGTAAAGGTCAATAATAGTCTTTGCTGTTTAAATCACATTTAGACTATTGTTTCTGGGTGTCATATTTTAAAGGGGACCCTGATAATTTAGATAGAATTAAGAAGAGCACAACTGAAATGAAAGGTCAGAAACTGTAATATATGAAGAAATGGATGAACTTCTAGGTTTTTAGAATGTATAATAGAAGACCTAAGAAGAAACACTGATATTCTCCTTGAATATCTGAAGAGCTGGCATGTGGAAGAGGGATAAGTCTTATGTATAGTTCCAGAGGAGAGCAATAGGATCTGTGGATGGACGTTATTGGGACTCAGATTTGGGCTCCATGCAAGAATTTTCTGACCGGGGAGCTGTCCAGCTCCAGAACAACCCACATCCTAAAATTGGTAAGGTGATTAGAAACATTCAAATAGAAGATGAAAAACTCTCTCAGACATTCTGTAACAGAGGGTCCTTCTTTAGGGGAACTTGGGCTTGATGGTGTTTAGGCTTTTCCCAAACCTCAGATTCTATTAATCTCTAATGGAAGGCTTTTAGGCAGTGACAATTTGGAAAAATAATGCTGGGCAAAGAAGCCTTCCTATTTCCCTAGAAGTTAGTCTATAGACTAATGAGTATTCAACATACAAAAGTAGGTCCCATTTTGAAGAAGTAAACATTTATTTTCCCCTTTTTTTGGACAGCAGGCAACATACTTCAGGCAGCTAGGTGGCACAGTAAATTGAATGCTGGGCATGGTCAGGAAGACTTGAGTTCAAATCTGGACCCCAGACACTAGTTGTGTGACTGAGCAAGTCACTTAACCTTTGCCTGTCTTAGTTTCCTCTGCTGTAAAGTGGGAAGTAATAACATCACCTACTTCCAGGGTTGTGATGAACAGATGAGATAATAATTGTAAAGAGCCTAGCACAGTGCCTGGCACATAGTAAGTGATATCTAATTATTAGCTATTATTATATTTCAGGGTTGGAAAGTTTTCCATGTTTGTGTTATGCCACATTTTTCTATCTGTCCCCACCCTCTCCTTCCTGAAGAAAAAAGGATTTTGTTGATTGCTTTAGCTTTTGAACACTTACACACAAAATCAGAGAAAGACCTTACTAGTGTAACACAAAATCCATCATTAACTATCCATAAATCTGGTATGTGTTCACAATTTGGTCTCTTCGTTTTCATCATTGTCCACACATTTAAATAATTTCCATAAATCATAATGATAATTAACATTTATTTAGTACTTTAAGGTTTGCAAAGTGCTTTTATTAATATTATCATGTTTTAGTCTCACAACCCTTAAGGATCATGGGATCTTTCTATCTGATGTGCTGCTGACACCTTCCATGTGTTGTCTCTCCCATGAGAATGTAGGCTCCTTTAAAATAGGGACTTTTAATTTTCTTTTAGGGGCAGCTAGGTGGCGCAGTGGATAGAGCACTGGCCCTGGAGTCAGGAATACCTGAGTTCAAATCCGGCCTCAGACACTTAACACTTACTAGCTATGTGACCCTGGGCAAGTCACTTAACCCCAAATTGCCTCACTAATAAATAAATAAATAAATAAATGAAATTTTCTCTTAGCACAGTGCTTTGTACATGGTAAGTGATCAATAAATTCTTTATTCATTCATTATCCCCAATTCCAGATAAGAAAACTGAAGTAGACAGAATTGAAGTAGCTAGTAAGTGTCTTAGGCAGGTTTTGAACTCAGGTCTTCCTGACTCCAGGTTTAGCACTCTTTCCACTGTGCCACCTAGCTACTGAAACTACCAGGGTCTCTATTGTGGAATGTTTTAATATGTTGAAATCCGACATGAAATATCATACATCAAATATTAAACATTAAGTTTTGAGTTAATTCAATTGTTAGAAGTGCATATTTTAGGGTTTAAGTAAAAGGTAGGAAAATGAAAAGAAGCCTGTCATAACTCACCTTTTGCATTTCACTCTCCTATTAAAATGGCAGGGAGTTTAGAACTTATAAGATAAAGCTAAATGAGGCTTAAAGTCCCACAGGTGCATAAATTGGCTAAAGTCTAGATATTCAGCCTAATAGCAACTATGACAAGGTCTTCATGTGCATTTAGAGGGGAAAGGGTTGAAGTAAGGAGTTGAGTATCTTTGTAGGTTTTGATGACACACCTTTGGAGCTGAAAATTAATGCTTTCAACTAATTACACTTAGAGGCTCTCGATCATACTTGTAATTAGCACCCTTCACCTTTAAAATAGGGTGAAAATATCTGACAACTTTTAACTATTCTTCAGGAAACAATAATTGTGTCTGAAACAAGAGTAATTGGGATTTAAGGCAATGTGGGATTTATAAAACTATAGAATAAGAGAATTTTGAGAAGAGTGGATGGTGGTTGGCTTGTCTATTCCTTAAAAAACCTCCTCACTCCCTCCCCCAAATTGCATCTTGCTTCATCAGGGGAGATGAAGTGGGCTGGGGGAGATTGCTTATTTCTTGACTAGGTTTCTCTTGGCTGTTGCATCTCAGCTTCCCTCCAGTGTAATTGCTGGGCAGAATTCTGGGTGTCCATTCAACTGCCGGCTGCTCAGGCTACATTATTTATATCTTAAAGCTTACTTCCTGCTCCATGCCCCCAAACATTTCCACCTTTTTCCCAAGATAGGAGCAAAGTACCAAGGAAGAGACTGAGCAGGCAGCATTCGCCATACTTCTTCCTGACCAGAATCTAGGCAGTGTCCCAGATCTCATCAGTCTCTGGAGTGAATGTTATGAGATTGTCGCGTGTATGGCCCAAAACACAAGAGACCCTGAGGGTCTATAGGTCAGAGCACTAGCCTGTAAATTAAGTGATATAGATTCTATTTCTAAATTGACTGGGCAATCAGTAAGTGGCCTTGGAAAAAACTTCTTAAATGCTTGCATTTAAACTTGTTTAAAAACCAAGATATTTTCCTCCCCTCCCCCAAACAACTCTGCTGGTAAGGGACCTCCAAGGGATTTCTGACCTGATATGTAAAGAACTCTGAGTGCTTGAGAGGAAAGATGCTATGTAAACAGAATGCATTATTAATAAAATGTTAAAAAATAGCATCATACTCCTTTGCTAATAATAGCCATCTTGGCTGTGCTATCAGATAAGTGCCAAGGTACAGGCTGACAACCATGTTAGAGAAAGGCTGACAGTTCCTTTTAAATTCATAGCATTAGAAGGAAAATTAAAATTGTAAAAAGAACTCCTCCAGGCTCTTGGTTTAAAAAGGATTGGATGATGGGGGCAGCTAGATGGCGCAGTGGTTAAGCACCGGCCCTGGATTCAGGAGTACCTGAGTTCAAATCCGGCCTCAGACACTTGACACTTACTAGCTGTGTGACCATGGGCAAGTCACTTTACCCCCGTTGCCTGCAAAAAAAAAATTATAAAAAGGATTGGATGCCTAGTTTTTCTTTTTTCTTCTCAAATACACAGAATTTCAAGCATCCTGGGTCAGAAATGGATCTTAAGACCTTTTTTACTTTGATCCTCTGCTCACAGGAATAGTGGTGAAGGATATATAATCAAAAAAAAAAAGAGCACAGGTGTGCTTCCTTTTATGTAACAGGGAAGTTCTGATGAGTTGTGTGTAAAGTCAATTTTTGACAATCAAATTGTAGGCCTTTATTGATTTTTTTCTTACACTTCAGAGATCTCTTTAAAATTTCTGATTGATCTTCATCAGACGTTTGATTCCTAATACTTTGACTTTGAAGTTCATTATTTTCCCTCTTCCTAGACTGTTTGATAAATAAATGATTTTAAGAGATCATTAGCAATTAAATAAAATTTAAGATTATTGGGCATGGGTACTAATAGCTGCTCTCACTTAAACTTTAAGAAATGCCTTTTGCAAAGGAATCCCTTCATGATGTAAAAATAATTCTATAATCTTATTTGTATCATATAGCGGACATGGTTTTCTTTTTTTGTGTGTACTTTTTTGCAGGAGGGAGGAGTTGGTGGAAAGAAGGGTTCATTTCATCAGTACAGGGAGCTCCCAGTCTGCAAACTCCTTCCATTTACTGAGATCAGTAACTTGTCTTTATTTTTATAGATTTAGAGAATTACACAGGGGCACTGGGAGCTTAAGTGATTTACTTATGGTCACACAGCAAGTATGGAAGAAAGTCAGAATTGAACCCTGTTCTTTCTTATGCCAAGGCTGGCCATCTACCCATTACACCACATTGTATATATGTACTTGTAGATACAAATGTGAATATGCCTAAAGTGCCTTTTTGTGTGATGGAGATGATTATTTTCCTCCCTACTTTAACCATATTCCTTTGGGAAGCTCTCTGAACCCAGTGGTTTTTTGAGTTTTTTGTTTGTTTGTTTTTGTTTCTGTTTTTTTTTTAACTGAAAACAACCCCACATTTAGTCTGGTTTCCAGAGGAAAGGAATGGTGATTCCTTTGCCTTTGTGGCTGTCATACACAAATACTAGCTACTCTACTAGTTTCTTGAGGTAATGAAGATGATCAGGCGTCACTATTCCTTTAGAATTTGTTAGATGCATTCTTTCCCTATAAATTAAGATGAAATGATTGTTTAATAATTAAGTCCCAGTGATTTTGCACAAGATCTCTATAAATGGAAATAAATTCTTGGGGTCCAGACCTGAAGGTTTTTTTCTCTATGCAATACCAAATTATTCTCAAGGTAAGGATATATTTCCCCCTGAAATCTGTCCATATTTTTCTCCTTTCAGTGTTCTCATTTTAGGGTTGCAATCCATGTTCTGGGAGCAGCTTGGCAGGCCTTGTATATTAAGATTAATCCCCCAGTACTCTCCCCATTCTCTACCAAACAAAAGACTTTGGAATGGAAGTGCTTACTAAAAAATAGAAAGTGTTTTGACTATATGCAGAGTTAGGACTAGACATATACATTGAAGCAGATAGCTGCCTAAGATGCATCTCATGATGGAGTGGAGCAGGATCAGGGGAGGAAAGAAACAGAGGGACAGTTTTTAATGTTTTTTAAAATGTTTTAAAAATATAAATTTATACTGCCAGAACATTCTACTGTCCATAATACAGATATCTTGATTACATTATAAATGAAGTCATATATCAAGTAAGGTTCAAAGCTTTGAGTGGACAGTAATAGAGAATGTGCACTTTTCATTACAGATAAAATTAGAATCTTAGAGTTAGAAGTGACCTCAGAGGTTATCTAGTATAACCTATTCCTTTTGGGGGGGGGCAAAGAGGGTTAAGTGACTTGCCCGGGGTCACACAGCTAGTAAGTGTCAAGTGTGTAAGGCCAGATTTGAACTCAGGTCCTCCTGAATCCAGGGCTGGTGCTTTATCCACTTCACCACCTAGCTGCCCCCTAGTATAACTTATTCCTAAGCAGCAGCCCCCTCTACAATATACTTGGCCATAAGGTTATCTTGATTGGGTTTGAAAACCTCCAGGTTGCTTTTATTAACTCAGCTATACCTTGTTCACAAAATCTCAGGGCTACTTTTATATATTTTTTATATTTGTATACTTTTCATACTGTTTCCAATGCCATGAAAACAGCATACATTTTTTCCCCTCTTCCCTTCTTTGTAGGCTTTAAAAATCACTAGTAGCTTCATCTAGCTCTTTGATCCTTCAATTTCTTCCTCTTCATCACACTGTCACTCACTCAGCTGCTGTCCATGGTCCTCCCTCTGTCCAACTTTGAATTTCAATAGGAGCCATAGTTCTCTGCTTTATGTTAACAAACTCCAGTTTGGAATTCTTCACTTTATCCTTCTTCTGTGCTATGTAGTTTGTTGGTGATCAGTGGCTACTTGTTCATAACCTGATTTTGGCTTTCTTTTTTCTTCTTTTCTTTTCCATTTAAAGGCAACGAGGTGTCAAAAGGAGGACCTAAGTTTAAATCCTGCCTTAGATCCTTATTTACCAGCTGTGTGACCTTGGGCAAAACACTTTCGCTCTCCGTCACTTTTGTGAAATATAAAATAAACATAATTAAAATCACCAACTTCCTAGAGTGCTTGTGAGAATAAAATGAATTGGTAATTGTAAAGCACTTTGGAAACTTCGAGTGCTATATAAAGACTAGCTAGCTATTGTGATGTTCAATCATATCTTCTCTCCCAAGTGTCTCATTACAAAGATTTGACATAGGTGGACCTTTCATCCCACCTTCCATGTGCTGCTCTCATATTTTTATTACTTCTTAGCCATTATTAAATTGTCCTCTATCTTCCATCTTATTCTTTTTGAAATGATTAAAATTTCTTGCCTTTTAGCCTGTGACCATGTCAATTTTTAGATTCACACCTGTATTTTAAGAAGCATTGAATATCAAGAAATCTGACTTCAAGATGCTATGGATTGAAATTCCATAAAACTGACCCGAAGAAACCTAAATCATTCTACTTTGCTAATACAATTAAGGGATAACATCAGTTTAGTAAATGATCAGCATTTTCTAATCTAATTTGATCATGTAACACTTTGAAGCTTGATATATACCAACAGAGTGACTGAGTTCTAGTCAAAGAAGTCTAGGGATATGAAATATACATATGGTTGTATATAGCAATATATCTGTATATGCAGATCTATATACATGCATCTTGTGTATTGATGGATGATAGGTTTACCTATTCATCATGTCATTCATGGGACTGTTAAAATTAATTTGTATTATCTGAACATGGATTAGGTCTAGAAATATGTTGAATTGTAGTGAAGTCACATGGATTAAAAAATTTGCTACATATAAGGCATACAAAATAATGAACTGACAAAACTAGAATAAGTATTGTCTTTTCTTTTCACCTCATAGTCACAACCTATGATATTTTATTCCTATTGTTCTCTAACCTCTCCCTTGTCATTCTCTTGCCTTTACCATCTTTCTTCTCTTTCCATTTTATACCAGAATTAGCATTGCTAAATTATGGTCTTCCTTCCTAAGTACTATTAGGTTTACTTCCTTAAACACCTTGCCTTGGTCTCCTTCATGAAGATCAACTTCTAAGGTCTTATATCACTATCTCATCATTATTTCCTTCTGAGTCACTTCCCCAACCTTGGTTTACTCCTACCCTTTACCTTGTCTGTTCTTCCTCTCCTGCTTCTAAACTCACTGGAAGAAGTCACATAACCAAACTGATAGGAGCCACTAAAATTTATATTTAAAATTTTATATAATTATATATACATATATATATATATATGTGTGTGTAAATTACATAATTATATACAAATTTATTTAGGGCCATCACTGCTATATGCTGATCCTTCTTTCTTTCAGTCACCTATCCTGCCCTCCACCCTTCTTTCACAGCAGAGAACCTTGATTCATACTTTAGTGAAAAATTAGAGCCATCTGTTTTGAATTCCCTTTTCTGCTCTATACTTCAAACTCCCTCCACATTATTCCTTCATTGTTTCCCTTTTGGATCCAGTTTTAGTGTCAGAAGTATCCCTTCTCCTTGTCAAAGCCAACTCCTTCACACATGTCCTTAGTGCCATTTCCTCCATGAACTTGATCTTTTAGTTATTTGATTATAGTCTCTATCCCGCTTCCCCCCCATCCTCTCTTTCTCACTCTTCCTTCCACTGACTCCTTTCTTTTTGCCTAGCCCAGTTCTCTGTCCATTAAGTCTTCACTTGACTACCACCCCTTCAATCTATTGTCCTATACTTTTCTTCACTTTCACAGCCAAAGTAGTAGTAAAAGCTGTTTATATTCATTCTCTCAACTTCCTAATCTTCTACTCACTTTTTAACTCCTTGCAATCTGGCATCTAACCTCATCACTAAACTGAAATTCTCTTTCCAATTCCATAAGAAATCTTCTTATTGTTAAATCCAATAGATTTTTCTGATCATCTTTTTTTAACCTCTCTGCAGCATTTGGCACTCTTCATAATCTCTTCTCCTTGACACTTTCTTCCCTAGGTTTTTGTTACACTGCTCTCTCCTTTCTCTACTACCTTTCTGACCACTCCTCAGTCTTTTTCAGGATCATGATCCATGTATGACCCTCTCTGCATGAATGTATCTATCATGGTTCTGTCCTAGACCCTCTTTCTTCAATACATTCTCTGTGATCTTATTAGTTTCCAGGAGCTCTACTATCATCTATTTGCAAATGACACCCAAAAACTACAATTCAGCCCTCATTTCTCTCCTGACCTTCAGACCTCTATCTGGATGTTTTATAACTACCACAAATTCAGTGTATCCTACATAAAACTCATTGTCTCCTCTCCTCTCTAAACTGAACTCCTCTTCCTAATTTCCCTATTCATAATGGTGCTAATGTTGAGAATACCACCATTATTTAGTCATCCATGTCTGCAACATTTACTCTTCCTTTTCCTTTCCTTCTTTTCCTTTACCATTTTTCTTGACTGTTTCATATCCATGTTGATTTTACCTCCCCAAATGTCTTATCTCTGTCCTTTTCTTTTCATTTGCATGACCACCATCATAGTTCAGTCAAACATCACCTGGATTACTAGAACAGAGTCATAACTGATTTTTCTACATCTACTTCCTTCCTCCCTAGCCTATCCTCAGAATAGCTGTCGAATTGATCATCGAAAAACATGGATCTGATTATGTCACTCCTCTGCCCAAGATTAGTGCCTCAAAATTGCCCCTAGGATAAACTACAAACTCCTTAATTTGTTATTTGAAAGTCTTCACAATGTACCTCCAACCTATCTTTCCAGACTAATTCCAGATGAATGACCATCAGGCACTCTACATTGCAAACAAACTGGCCTACTTGCTGCACCTTTATCCCCTTCCGTAAATAATATTCCAACTGCCAACTTCCTGCTTTTGCATAGGCTATCTCATGTGCTAGGAATGTTCTCCCTCCTCCCCTCTGTCTTTTGAAATCCCCAGCTCCCTTAAAGGTGCATGTCACCTTCTACGAGAGACCTTTTCAGATCCCTTTTATTGTTACAGTTCCCTGCCTTCAAATTATTTTTTAAAATTTATTTTGTACATATTTTGTATATACTTATCTGTGTAATGGTGCTTCTTTCCAGTGGAGTGTAAGATCCTTGAGGGGAGGAATGGATGGCTTTTAAAAAAATCTTTATATCCCTGGCATTTATCATAGTACCAGGTACACATAGATGCTTGTTGAATTGCATTGAATTCCTGCTTTGTCTCATATCTAGATGTATTGTAAAACATACTTCCCTCTATTTCTCATGTCTGTTTTTGCACCCTAAGTTTCACAGGCTTTCTTGTTTTGAGAAAATTATATCTTTTCAAGTATAGTCTAAAGAGTTATTGTCAATAAATTTCTCCTTAAATGACTTCCCTCTTATAGAGAAAGAAGATTTAAAAATGGAAGTTAAATCTATTCTGATCTTAGACATTTAACCTTCTTACTGATATACCTTGGGCATGCTTCATAAGGACTGTTTTTTAATAAAATAGCACATATTCCTATGGCATTTTAAGGTTTACAAAGCCCTTTGTCTCTCAATAAACCCATGAGGTAGGTAATGCAAGTAGTAGAACTTCCATTTTACAAGTTAGGAAACTTCTCCTATTTCCCTAAATTCTTGGGTCTTTTAAATGTCTAAATTCTTTAGTCTGCCTTGCTAAGTCATTTCATACATTTGCTCCATATAGAGTTCCTGTTGGTATTCTTTGTTTATTTGTCAGCTGCATGATGAAATGTTCACCCCTTCTGTAGGACACCCATAACAAAAGTGAGTGCCAGAAATGAGAGAGCCCAACTGTCTAGACTTGTTTGAAGTGGTTTACTTGACTTTTTAAGCTTCTTGCTTTAGGACTATGTAGGGAATGCACAGTTAAAAAAGCAAAGGAACATAGTGGGCTCCATTTGCCTTAAATCAAACAGTTTATAGCAATAACAGATGCATAGTATAGGTTTCATCTGGCTTGTATGCATTTAAATGTTCTTTTGCAAGGTGGGGGAATAATCTCTGTAAGTTCACTCTAGTTTTTACATTCATGGGGTTTGTGACATTCATGTGTCCTTAAGTGCTTTTCACATTGTATTGACTTTTAATGGCTAGCCTTTGGTGTCTGGTCCAGTTGAAAGTTAGTTATCAGGTAGCCGTATTGTAACATAGATGGCACATTGCATAGAGTTTGGGGCTGGGATTCAGGAAGACCTGAAATCAAATCTAGTCTCAGACACTTATGAGCTGTGTGATCCTAGGCAAGTTATTTAACCTGTTTGCCTCAGTTTCCTCCACTATAAAATGGAGATCCCAATAATACCTATCTTTCCAGGGTTAATTTGAGGGCCAAATTAAATGACATTTGGAAAAGCCCTTAACACAGTGCCTAGTACATAGCAGGTGCTTAATAAATGCATATTCCCTATAGTAGCAAAGGCTATTTAGATAGCTCAAAGGACTGGGTTTGAATATGAGCCTAGCTATTTACTCACTGTATGACCTTGTGAAACTCACTTTACTATCATGAATTTTAACTTTCTCAACTATAAAATGAGGGTATTGAAGTAGAAGGTATATAAGGTGCATTTTGACTCTAAATTTTTGCCTTCCTGGGAACTCTGGAAGTTGTTTGCAGCCTCAGTGGGAGATTGGCAAGCCATAACCTTTTCAGAATTGCTCTATTTATCCTTTTCATGGTCACTGTTGATTGTACTAATGCCTTTGTAGGGTGGTATATTCTAAATTAAGATTCTCAACTTCTTGTTTCTTTGCAGAGCCTGTGTGATCTTGGGGGTGATATTCCTTCTGTCATCTATATGTATAGTGGTCAAAGCCATCCATGACCTTTCAACAAGGCTGCTCCCAGAAGTGGTAAGGTCACTCTTATTCATTAAAATGCTCTTTTTTTAAAGCAAAACCGGTCTCCTATGGAGTCCTCAAACCAGTAAGATTGCTGAGAGTGATGATCACATTGAAAAAGAACACAGCATGTCCATGTTTAAGAAAGATATGAAGATTCATGTTTATTTTGGTAAATTGACTACAGCGCAGAGGGAAATGACTTGAAGAGCAGCAACAGGGAAAATGGAAGCAGCCTTTCTCGACATATGGGCCATCTGCTTTGTCACTACTGTGTTCAGCATCGTTCTCTGTAGATATTTGGAGCTTGATGCTTTTTTTAAACTTTAAAGTAACATATCTTTAAATAGCTCTTTTGTATTAGGAATTTGTTTGTTTCACATATGGCAAAGTGATACATTTCATATTGCTTCCATCTGTCATTCTTTGTCCATTCAGTAGAATTAATGGTCTTTCCTCCTCTCTCCCCTTCCTCTTACCCCCTAAATTGTGTTACACTTCAGTACACAAAGCTATTTGCATTAGGTTTTCCAGTGCAATGGAAATTCCAGTGACACAAACAAATCTTTGGATTGGTGGGAAAAAATGACATTGGATATGATTTTTAAATGTCCATGATTTAAAAAAAACACACAATGAAGATACTCCTGTGGATGCCTAGCTCTTTGGACATAACTCATTACCTGCACTCTGATCTTTTTTTTCTAAGAATGCCCAAAGAGTAGGAATATTTTAACAACTTTCTATCAGTGAATCTGCATAAAAGACAGCCACTGGGATTACTCTGAGATGAAAACCCTGCCCTTATCATAACTCTTCTGTGTACACAAACTGGGCAGTGATTCAGAGGTAAAATATAGGCTGATCTTGTAGCACATGATTTGGTGAGTCAGACTGAGAGTCTGTAGTACTTCTGCAAGACCAGAATTATTAGACCTTATATAATTTTGGTTTGGGATCATGCAGGGAACCTATGTGGAGGAAATATGGCAGGCTTTTTCTGAATTCTCCTTATTTAGGAATGATTTTATAGTTATATTGAGGAGATGACATTGAAGTGAATTTCCCCAGTTTATGAAGGCAGTTATATTGTAGTCCTAGAGATTACCTCAAGGTATTCATTCTCCTTATAACAGAGACTGGATCACACAAGTAGATTTTCCTAATTTCAGCTTTTGGTATTCCCATTGACTGGTGATCAGACTTGTGTCTGATCCTTCAAAGATGGAAAAAAGAGGGTGCAAAGGAATCACTTTTGCCATCAGTTTGGGGATTAGAGTATATTTGTAGAATTGGGACATTAGACTGTCCCATTCCTCTTTACCCATGGTCTCATTTTTTTCTTTCTTTTTTTTTTGGTGGGGCAATGAGGGTTAAATGACTTGCCCAGGGTCACACAGCTAGTAAGTGTCAAGTGTCTGAGGCCAGATTTGAACTCAGGTCCTCCTGAGTCCAAGGCCAGTGTTGTATCCACTGTGCCACCTAGCTGCCCCTGTCTTACTTCTTTTTGAACTTTAATTGTCAAAGTAATAATTTAGTGTGATATTACATAGTACAATTTTAGGGGTCAAAGGAGGGCTTACTTCTTATTTGACATCTTTCCTATCTAGTGCATGACATGTGAAATTCTTTGAATAAGGGAAAAAATCTTCCATTCCTTAGTTTGGCATAAGAGTATAGAAGTATCCCTGGGAAAGAAGGCATATTGTCTTAAATTCACACTAAGGTATAAATGACTAATGTTATATCTGTTTTGATAATGAGTTTAGTATAGCAAAGATAATAGATGGAAGATAATAGGCAATTGACTGGATCACAGAAAAGAGAAAATAGCGTATAAAGAAAAGTTGGGGGGCAGCTAGGTGGTGCAGTAGATAGAGCACCAGCCCTGGATTCAGGAGGACCTGAGTTCAAATCCAGCCTCAGACCCTTGACACTTACTAGCTGTGTGACCCTCGGCAAGTCACTTAACCCCAATTGCCTCACCAAAAAAAAGTTGGGCTGGCCTTGACATCAGGGAACCCAGCTAAAACCATACTTTGTTAGACCTTCCTCATACTCTATTTTCACTTAAGAATCCATTGTGAATACTAAGAATGTAAAGTATATTCCCTATGCCCTCCCCTTGGAAATTTGGACTAAAACTGTTCTATACAGCTTTATATAATTTCTACTTCACATGATTTTTAGACACATCACTTAAATTTTTTGCACCTCAGTTTATTTATCTTTAAAATCAGAGAGCTGGATTAATTGATATCTAATATTCTTTATGGTTCTAAACTCTTTAACTGTATTCCCATTATAGACATGTCTTTGGAGTTCCCTTTTCTGACCAACTCTACACCTCAAACCTACTTAACATTATTCCTTTCTTCGATACCTTTTTGCTAATAAGATAATAATAAGAGTTATCACTTCTTCTTGTGAAGGTCATTCCTCAGGACAGCAGCTTAAACAACTCCTACCAGGGAATGAGTGTGTGAGTGTGTGTGTGTGTGTGTGTGTGTATGTGTGTGTGTGTGTGTGAGTGAGTGAGAGAGAGAGGATGATGATGATGAAGAAGTTAAAAGGGGAGACTAAAGTTGCAGTCCATTTGTCCTAAACTCTAAGCCTCCACTGCTTCAAAAAAGGACAGTCCCAGGGGCAGCTAGGTGGTGCAGTGGATAAAGCACCAGCCCTGGATTCAGGAGGACCTGAGTTCAAATCTGGCCTCAGACACTTGACACTTTCTAGATGTGTGACCCTGGGCAAGTCACTTACCCCTCATTGCCCCACAAAAAAGGACAGTCCAATACTAGGCTAAAATGATCAATATGGCTTATACAGATGGTTAGCCCATGTAAGGTCAGAGGCAGATAAGAATGTCACTTGAGTCCTTCCTTTCCTCCTTTTCCCTCCCCTGTATTCTTGGAAAGTGAGAAATGTTCCCTTCTTATTGAGTGGTCATGAATTGGGGTTGGGAGTTGAGGGGTAGATTTCCTTCCTCCTGGATAACCTGTGGCCACAACAGCTGTTTGCATGTGTGGCGGATTTTCTTCTTAGCAGGTGGCTAGTTGCTACAGCTGTAGTGTAGAAGGTACATTTCTAGAGTGCTGATTTCTGTGTTAAACCTTGGATAACAATTCATAGAAAACAGTGTTCTATGTTACATTTCCTAGATTATGTTGCCAGGTGAATCTGTGAATGCCTGTCCAACTCCTAATGTGCATTACAATAGCATGGGTCAATGAACTAGTAGTTTACTATATTGGAAAGATAAAAGAAGTATTGAGTATGGCACAGAGATAGTACTTGAAAGTCACACAGAACAAGTTTAGGAGCAAGACACCTTGAAGCCAACATTCCCCAAACAAAAATTTTTCTGCCCAAATTAACTCTTCCTTGTGACTTTGCTAATTCTGACAATTGTATTACCATTAAAAAAAATTAAAACTGGGTGACTTAAAAAGCAATTTGGGGGGGGAAGCAATTGCAGGGGAAGCTAGGTGGTGCAGTAGATAAAGCACCATCCCTGGATTCAGGAGGACTTGAGTTCAAATCTGACCTTGGACATTTGACACTTACTGGCTGTGTGACCCTGGGCAAGTCACTTAACCCCAATTGCCCTGCCAAAAAAAAAAAAGCATAATTGGCACTTATAAGAAGTGATATAATGCTATCACCAAGGAAGTATATGATTGGAAAAAAGAGTTGGGGAAATAAATGGCAGCTTGAGTACTGTCCCTCTTATACTGAGAAGCAGTGTGATACAGTAGGCAAAGCACTCAATTTGGAATCAGAGCACCTGGGTTCACCTCTTAGTTCCATCACTTATTGTCTGTGTAAGTGCACAAGTCACCTTAACATTTCTAAGCCTCAGTTTTTTTATCTGTAAAATGAAAGGATTATACTACATGGCCTGTCCTGGCCTTTTAGCTCTAAGTCAATGATTTTGTATTATAAGATTTAAAAGCAAGCTTCTTCCCCCCGTACATTGGCTAGGTTCGATCAGGAGAATTTTCTAAAAGATAGGATAAGAAGACATACATTGAACATGGATGATCTCTATGGGTGTGGGGAGAACCAACACAATACCATCTAATTCAATGCCACTCTCCACCTAGTAACCAGTGCTTAAAGCAACAGTATTTTGTTTGTTTTTACTCATTCTTCTCCATCTGACATGTATAATCACTTGCTGAGGCCTGTTGATTCTGTCTCTCTGGTATTTCTAGAAATCCTTCCCTCCTTTTTCTATTCCCACTATAGTGTTCTGTATGGAGGAACATAATTTTATATTTTATATTTTATAAGATAATTTGGAGCTTGGGACCTAGTTTCCCCCCTTTCTTTGGGAGCTAGATTTAAAAAATATATTTATTTATTTTTATCCTCAAAAAAAGATGGGACTACTTACTTTTTTGTCCTGTAGTTTTCATTTATGATTTCTTGAAATATAGCTCTGAAAAAAACAGGCTTTTAAAAAGTCCATTGTGGTTCAAATGGAGGTACTTTATTTTAAACCAGATCTCTATGGCTTTCATTGAAAGGCTAGGACCCAGCCCAAGCCTCTGTTGCTCATTGATTTTGGTTTCGATGGCTAAAAATGAGTGTAAACAGCAATTGTTTTCTGTTTTGCACAGAAACTCTGAGAGTCTTCCCAAATTGATAATCTTCTGATGGTGAACTAGGCCATCTTTCTTTCCATTCTTACCTAGCCCTTAGTCATTGAATTGGCATTGCCTCAGACAAACTGAGACTTGGGAAAGACCTAAATTTAGAAAGGCTTTTGTCTTGCCCCTGGACTTAGATGAGTCTAAAGGAGAGAGTAAATATGATGGCTGTGCAGCCTTAAATCCAATTCATATGCAAGTCAAGACATCACTTTCATGGTGTCATTGGTCCTCTTCAAGAATGAAGGACAAAGGGCAGCTAGGTAGTGCAGTGGATAAAGCTCCGGTCCTCAATTCAGGAGGACCTGAGTTCAAATCTGGCTTCAGACACTTGACACTAGCTGTGTGGCCCTGGGCAAGTCACTTGACCCCAATCACCTCACGAAAAAACAAACAAACAAAGAATGAAGGACAAACAACAACAGCATTCTCACTATAAAAATTTTAGTACATACTCTTATTGCTACTCACCTGTATCATTTATTATAACTGCTTCTTACCTGGCTTCCCTACCTATCAAGTGACTTGTAAAAACACTTAGTACAGTGCCTAAAAATAGTAGATGCTTAACAAATGTTTATTCCTTTCCCTTCTTTTTTCCTACTTCCATCCCTTACCCACCTCTCTAAATTATCTGTGTTACTACTACCACATTAATTTTCCTCATGTACAGATCACATATGTTCAAAACTTTTTAAAAACTCCTTTTTAGAGAGGCAATAGAATAGTAGAAAGAATAAGCAAGACCTGGGTTTGAATCCTGCCCCCCCCACTTACTAGCTGTGTGACTCTGAACTAGTATTTTAACCTTTCTTAATCTCAATTACTCAACCAAAACATGTACAATAATAACTCTAGTATCCACACCAAAGACTTGTGAATGAGCCAAATGACAAAGTTTGCAAAATTCTGTACATATATCAGTGTAATGTAATAATGTCAGCTACCTACGTGTAAACTACCCCCAACTCCTACTTCTCAATCCCCATACTCTTCAGCCAATGTCTTCATTTATGTCCTACTCCAATTCTTCCTATCTCTTCTACTGTGTCCCTCTGGAATTCCCATTCCATGATAAACAAACGTTCCCATTCTGAAACTCTTTCTTTCATACCCCTTCCATTTATTTGCATTCACTGAAAGCTGACATCCCCAGATTACATTTCAGCCCTGGCCATCCCCTCTACTACTGTCTGTACTCTTTCTTATATCCCTTAACGCACTGATCCTGAATGGGAGATCATAATACTATTTATTCTTCACTGTCACTTCCAGACTTTCCTTTGGCCACCATCTTCTCCTTTTGAAGCTTGTGCTATCAACATTTTTCACCCTGTACATATCATAATGTTTATTGACTACCAGCCTTCAGCTCATTCTCCTTTTATCAAGTCATTCAGCATGTGCCTCATTACTTTCTTCTCTTAACCAACTCTTGCTCTTATACCAGGAGGCTTCAACATTCATATTGATGCTCCCTCACTCAGCCTAATCTCCTAGTTCTTAAGTCCCTCATATTCCAAGACCTCCTCTTCACCTAAGTCATGCTTAAGGATGGTCATTCCTTGGATTTCACTATTATCTTCAAGTGTTTCACTTCCTTGATTTAAAAAAAAAGACAAAAAAGGCTCTCATGTATCTCTATCAAAAAATGACCCAAACCTCCTATCATTCTATCTTTCCCCATGTCTCACCCTTCCTAAAATTATTCACCCATGTTGCAACCTCCAAACTTGAGTATTTTTTCAAGTACTCCTGCTCTGACTTTACTTTCTTCTCTTCCCTGTCTTGCCCCTATACTTATATAATTCGTATCCATACTGTTTTTTACCCTTTACTACTTTCTAATTCCTTTCCCTCTTGAATTCTCTGAATTTTAGAAGGCACTTCAGGATTTAATAGTGCCTCTGGGTCATAATTATCACTGTATTATGGGCGTGCCAATTAATAGAAAATCTTAATAGATGGAATGCCATAAGATTAATGAGGAGATATCTTTTAACCTATTATTGAACACAAATGATAGTATTCTTCTCCAAACAAGAGTTATTTGTATTGAGACAAAAATTAAAAAATAATTGGTCATCTCCCAGGCATCCTTCCCTTTAGCTGTGTGTGTGTGTCATGATCAGGAGAGACCTTAGAGATTATCTAGTCCTATTCTTTCATTTTATGGATGAGAAATTTGAGAATCATAAAGATGAAGTGGTCTTTCCAAAGTCACATATCAAATTCATGGCAAGAGCTGAGACTAGAACTCAGGTGTTCTGATTCTGATTATTGTTGTTAAATGTTGAGTGAATGAATACTGGTGCCATTCAGCACTTCATCCATTAGCCTGCGAACATTTGAAATGCCAGAGAAATAAAGATTGGCTCATGGCCATTGTCTTGAAGCCTTGATCTAAGCTATTTTCTTAAATCAATATTTGAATCAAAGAGAATGCTATTCACTGCCTTGTTGGTCTTTTGAGGCATATTCTATGATATGAGCCAATTCTGTGATATGAATGTGGAATTAATAGGTAACTTGAATATTGCCCCAAATTAAAAAAAAACACTTCATTTTACACTTTTGATTTATGTATTAAACTCCATTGCTTCCCCCAGTCACATTACAAAGCAGGGTTTTCTTAAATGATAACTTAATCTACATAACTTTTTTAGAAGGAGAACAATTACAGCAGTGCTTAAGTTTTGAGTAGGAACTAAAATTACCAATTTCTTAATTGTAAAGTTCTTTGGATAAAAAGCCTTGATGTTGCTCACTCCCATTGAATTATTCTGAAGCAATCATGCTAACTTTATTCTCTGTTATGCTATGTATAACTCGAGTTAAACATTCAGCTGCTAGGGCATAATGTGCAAATAACATAAGGAGTGTTGTTTCCCAATGTATATGAAGGTTCTTTGGAATGTAAATGAAATAAATTTTGGAAAAGAAGAAAATAACCTTCTGCATAAATGTGTGCATATTTTTTTCTTGTTCCAGACCTGAAGTTTTATTGGAGTGAAGAACCCTAGGCATGTAAAATCCCTCCATTGATGCACATTAGTAACTTGTCTATAACTTAAGATCATGGTAACATTGTGTTAAAGGTGGAAGGGAACTCTTAAGTTGTTTAGTACAACAATTTCAATTTCCAGATGAGGAAACAGATTAAGTTTACTCAGGTAGAAAGAACAAAAGATAAACTTTGAATTTAGTTCTTCTCTCTCTAAATCCAATGCTCTTTCCAATTTACCATATACTTACAGACTTGGAGAGCTGCCTATGGCACTGAGAGTGTGGCTTTCCCATGGTTATACACTCTACTTGACTGTGGGTCTCCTTGATACTATGGAAAGCACTCTGTCCACTGTGCCATACTGCCTCCCATGCTCGTATATACATATATGTACACATTCCAATACACAAGTGAAACTGAATCTCAATTTCCTCCAAAGATGCTGACTGCAACCCATCCATGCCTGCCCCCACTGTGTAACTCTTGTCTCTGCTCTCTCATAAAAGTTCACATTGTGGGGGGATAGCTAAGTGGTACAGTGGATTAAGCACTGCACCTGGATTCAGGAGGACCTGAGTTCAAATCTGGCCTCAGACACTTGACACTTACTAGCTGTGTGACCCTGGGCAAGTCACACAGCCCTGCAAAAAAAAAAAGTTCACCTCGTGGGTAGGAGGTGTAGATATATGTGGTAGGAGGGATCCAAGAAGCTAGAAGACTTCCTTACTTTTTACATAGCCTGGTTAATCTTCCTTTTCCTATGTGACCAGTTCAATTTTCTTTTATTCATACATTTATTTGACAATGTCCTTTATTCTAGGACTCTTTCATAAGTCCTTATTTATAATGCAACATCCACCATATACCTCTCTATTGTCATAAAATATATATGATATAAGTACTATGCTTAGGATCAGCATATAGTGGGAAGAACACTGTATTTGAAGTCTGAAGATAGGTTTGACCTCCCATCTGTACTACTTACTACCACCTGGATGACCTCGGACACATCACTTCCCTTCTCTAGTCTTCAGTTTCCTCACCCATAAAATCAAGAGATGGCCTGGCCTGCTGCATGTGTTGGTACTGAGCTGGCATATTGAAAAATGTTTTTTTAAAAAAGATATTCTTAAAAAGAAGGTGCTTAGGCCATAGTTTGCCAACCCCTAGACTAAATTATCTCTTTTTTAACTCTAAACTCCAAAATCCCATAGTCATCCTCCCAGCACTTTAAATTGTATACACAGGATTTTAACAGTTTGTAATAATATTATATGGGACTTGTATCAAGGAGGTATGAGATAGCGCTGGCCTATATTAATCTTTATTCTAGTAACTAAAAAGATCTAAATTAAACATAGACATAATAGATATGTGATTTATAAAATATGTTCTATATAATATATGATGCATAGATATAATTAATATGATTATATCTATAAAGTAATATAACTAATGGATGTCATCTATAATATATAGATATAACTGTACATGTATGTAATTATAGCTATGTAACAATATATAACATTGTATCTAATATTAATATGCTATGTCTATTAGTGTGTATATATATATATGTCTACAGATAACCTATATATAGATTAAATAGAATTGACCTCAGAACCAAGAAAACCTGGGCTCAGGTGTCTCCTCTGAAACATAATGGCTGCTATGTGACTCTGGACCATCAACTAATTCTCTTATTACCCTAGACAACTCTTTAGTCCTAAAAGTTACAGAAGAAGTGCTACTCTGCATTGCATTGGTCATGAAAATTACTTACTGGGAACTTCCTTCATGGATGGAATCACGGTTCTGGTAAAAGAAAAATGGTATCATCATCCTTTACATTGGTGAGGGTATCTTTGCATGGCTACTTCTATTTCATTTTCACAAACACCATATAAGGTTGGTAGGTCAGATAGTATTCTTTTCATTTTACAGATGAGGAAAGTAAAATATAGAGAGAGTCAGTGACTTGCCTGAGGTGACCCAGCTGGAATTTTACAGAGCCAGAACTAAAAGCCAAGTCTTTAGGAATTGGGCTCACTTTTCTTTCTCCCTCCATGTATTTCTTCTGATAAGCTAGAAACTTGGGAATTGCTTCTGTGATGTTTAAAATCTAAATTGTGTGGTCGCCTTAAATGAGAATCTTTAGCACCAGTCTTTGGGCATTAAGCATTTATTAAAGCATACAGCTATTCACATGGAGTTCAGAAAGTTAAGAAAAGGCCTATCTAGCCTAGAGTTCCAGCCTGGTCTAGTTCTTCCTCAAGTCCTCTGCCTTGAGCCTGCTTCAATCATGAACTCTCTCAAACTGAATGTGGAAGCTTTTTATAGGTCCAGAGCATTGGAGATCCTTACACACTGCTTCAAGCTGATTGGTTAGTGTCATCCAAATCCATTGATTCACTGGACTTGAAGGTGGTCTAGAGTTAAGTTCAAAGTCTTTAGCTTCTGAGAACAATACCTTCTTAAGGGCTAGCCAGGTGTGCTTACAATCTAGTTAACTTGAAGTAGGCTAATCAGCAGTCAATCATTCTCACTTAGTTCAATCAGTTTAGATTAATCTCCAAGTGGGCCTTTGAGTATCTGCTAAATCCCATTATTTTATCACACTTCCAATGCAATTTCTACCTGTCAGTAACTCCTAGTTAATGTTGAGATATCATGGTTGATAGGCATAGATAGACAGGTAACTTCCATCTAATATCTCTTATCTTGTTGCTAATTCAACTTCAAATTAAGTCCTCAAAGATGAACAACAGATTTTTGTGGCTAAAGTGACTTTATTAACAACAACAAGGGGCAGCTAGGTGGCAGTGGATAAAGCACTGGCCCTGAGTTCAAATCCAGCCTCAGACACTTGACACTGTGTCAAGTAACAACCCTCATTGCCCCACAAAAACAACAACAATAACAATAGCTAGCATTTATACAGTGCTTTAAGGCTTAAAAACTCTTTACATATTTTAGCTATTTGATTTGCACCCTGTTTGCTTTTCAGAGACAAATTCGTTACCTTTCCTAATTCTACTTCTTAGCATCTATCCCCAACAGTCAGTCCATACTTTATTCCTCCTGGGGTCTCTTCTTCTTCCCCCAAACACACACACACACACACACACACACACACACACACACACACACACACACACACACACACACTGACTCTACTCCTTTGACTTCCTTAAGCTTTGGGGTGGGCCCAGGCTCTGCCAACAATATAGCATTGATTCCTAACTCTGCTATGCCATTTGTGGAAACACTCTTCTTTCCATATAAACTAGACAGTTTAGTCGGGTAATTCTGCTAAGAAACTAAGGTAAATGAAAAGCATCAAAACTATAGAGAAGGTTACAAGTGAAATGATGGAGTTGCAAGAAAGACAACGCTTTAAAGGAAAAGAACACAGTTTTCTGAATTGGCCTACATACTGAATAGAGATATTCTGGTTTTCTAGCCTGAGGTGTGGTTGACGTGGCATTGCTCCCAGGAATGGTGGGATCCTAAATCTTTCAGAATTGGATTCCTGGTCTTTATCTTGATGTATGAGCCTCAGGCTGTTCCCTGTGACTCTGGGCTATTTTCTGTAGCTGCTCTAATTCCCTTGAATAGGAAGGATGTGACACTCCAAAGATCACTCCTGGGGTTTGGGTCATCTTTTATTGACCTTACTTTTGCTTTCTTTGACAATTCTGAAGATTTCTATTCCTATAAGACTTACTTTTCTCCTTGACACATTTTATTTTGTCCTGTTCAATTTACCTAAATCACTCAGTTGTTAAAAGCGGGTTCTACCTACCCTTCATTTATTTTCCATTTTTATAGTGATTTTTAAAACTTAAAAAAATTATAAACTTAATAGTCATCAATGAACATGAATATTTCCATATAGAAAGGTCAGAAAAAGAAGCATGCATTGTAAAGCTGTTATTCTACTATGTATAGCTTGTTTTATTTCTTATTTTATCTTTATCATCTTTAATTGGAAGACTTCAATGACCCTTCTTATCTATGTTTCCTGAAATTCTTTCTACTTTCTTCTTTGTAGTTTATACATGCTTCATTGATGTTCTTTTCTTTTTCACCTATAACTATCACTCTCACACACACCCCCATAAAAACCTTTCTTGTTACAAATAAATATAGGGATAAAGACTAGATCTTTAATATCATTGGCATAGGCAACTCTCAGCTGAGGAAACTCCCAGTACCACTGCAGATTTGCACCTTCTCTGAAATTTGAAGTCTTAGAAAGTTGTTTTGTGCACAGAGTTAAATGACTTACCCAGGGTGAGTATATTTTAGAGGCAGGATTTGTATCCAGGCTCTAAAGACAGCTCTCTATCTATTATAGCATGCTGCTCCCCAAGCAGAGTGAAGCAAAACAAATTGTCATTGTATTGTTTGGGTCTGAAAATTTACGTCATTCCTTCACTTATTCTTTCCCTAATTTCCTAAGCTATCATTTGGGCCTTGTCTCTAGTATCCATGTGTGCAACATCAGATTTATTGGAGCTCTTCAGCATTAGACCTATTAACCAGATGGATCTACTAATCAGATTCAAATCCTTTATATCCTTCTATTTCAAAACTCTCACCCCTTTGGGGCTACCCACTAAGTTCTTGTTTCATGTCCAGGGAGATACCCTATTTGCAGTATAGACAGAGGTGTACTAGTAAATGTTTTACAATTGACTCTCCAAGATGCATGCTATATCTTTAAGTTTAACTTGCATCCATAACCTTTTCTCCATACCTTGTTAAATCAAGACAATCAACAAAGCAATAAAGCAAAGCCATGATTTGTAGCAATGACCAATTTCTGAGAGTAAATGCTGATATTAGAAATTTAATAATTGGCTGAAGTGGGTATGGGCTGCTCCAGGATACCTAGAATGTGGGGACAATAGACATACTTGGGCTGCCAGGGTGTGTTTCCTCATTTGAAAACTAAGGTGTGTGGGGGGGTGATGTTAGACTAGATGAACTTGAATCTCCCTTCACATCCTAGGTTCCTATGAATTAAGCTCATGGGATGATAAAAATCTGACTCAAGTTGCCCCTCTTCCTTTTTATTCTTCTTTTTTTTTTTTGGTAAGGCAATTGGGGGTAAGTGACTTGCCCAGGGTCACACAGCTAGTAAGTGTCAAGGGTCTGAGTCTGGATTTGAACTCAGGTCCTCCTGAATCCAGGGCCGGTGCTCTATCTACTGCACCACCTAGCTACCCCCTTCCCTTTGATTCTTGAGAATATTCTCTGATGCCTCACCACTGAAGTATCCCCATAAGAGAAACTGAGCTTTGCATAGTCTCCTCATTCCTTTCTTTTCATTCCTGATTGCTTAAATGTGAAAACTAGAGAGTACTTCGACCCCCTCCCAGGTAAGATGAGGATCATTCTGACCCATTGTTCTACTCATTTTGAGTTAGATTTGATGTATGTCTTGTTCCAGTGTTGTCAATTGTCTGACATTGCAATGGTTCCTCTTTTCTTCTGCTAATTAGCTGGCAGGAGTGAAAAGGCAAAATGGCTGAAATGAGGATAGAGAGTTTTTAAAAGTGATTGTGGTTTGTGAGAAGAATTAGATCTTACATCTCACATTAACCTCAGAGTGTAAGAGTCGTTTTGTGTTTGATTCAAGACTGTGCGGGCAGACGTGTGGCCATTTAGTTCTAATGTTGACCAAAATTATTTTAAATTTTTTATCTCATTGGAAGAAAAACAATGACTGGGCAGGATAGTAAGGAATGTACATCTGTACCTTTCCATGCATATGCTATGTAACTAATTTAGTTGATAGGTACTTGTCAAGTACAAGTAAATCTCATTGCAAGGAGTGATATATATAAAAGGGATTCTCTAATGCTTCCATGAAATACAGATTTGATGTTCTAGTTATCAAAAATTATTTAGAACAATAAAATCTCTACTTTCACTGGTCCCTATACACCCAATATCCTTGGAAAGGAAAGAAGATGAAGGAGAAAGGAAGGAGGAAAAAAGGGGAAATGATTAGGGGAGGGAGGAAGGAGGAGAAAAGGGAAAAAATAAGGGAGAAAGGAAGGAGAAAACAAGGGAAAGGATTGGGAGAGGAAGGAAGAGAACTCTGCATTATGGGAAGGAAAGTATTCCTGACGAAAATTGTTTCCACTTTATTCCTATTCTTTATTCCATGAGTAAAATAGTTAACCTCTAATTGTCCTGGACTATAAAATGGGATGATACTTTCAGTACTACCTCAGAGGGTTGTTGAAGGATTCAAGTGAGTTAAACTATGTTAAGTGTTTTGCAGACCTTGAAGCACCATGTATCAGATATTATTATTATTGTTCAATTTCCTTTGTCCACCCAAATTCTCTAAATGCTTAAACAAAATCTCTCTAAATTGTCAAATCACTCACAAAACAAAACCTATAAAGATGCAGAATCTTTTTGTCTTCTTTAGAAAGATTTTTAAAGTTGTAAATAGCTTGGATTGAAATATTTAACTGTAAAGTTAAAGAAGTTCATAATGAAAATGACTTTCAAAAGGGAAGCTCCTCCATGAAAAGAAAGCATGTGACTTCAGCTTCTGGAAGTGACCTTTTCTGGGGTTTGGAAGGTCCGATTGGCATCAGGAAGTGGTGTCTGCCACCTGTGGGTCCTGTCAATCAGTGTTACCAGCCAATTAGCTTGGAGCTCTGTGTGTGGATGGCCCTGTTTCCTGTTTTACAGGAGACTTCTGGGAGAAGCCACGGGGAATCAAGGCCTTTTCAATTCCAGACTTTGGTGTGGTAGGGGACTTCACGTAGGTTGCTAGGAAAGGAAGGTTTTTTCTCTCTGGCTATACCAAATAGATCTAACCTAGGATTTTCCATGCTATAAGAAATCTGTTCTTCTCTCTCTCACTAACTTCTAATATGCTTTAATAAATACTTAAAAGGTAAACTCTTGCTAAGCTTCTAATTTAAGGCAACCATTCATTAGACTTTAGACATCACAACTAGAATTTTAGATTTTACACTGGGTCCAAAATGCTTTTCACCCTTACTCATTCAACCTAGAAATGATATTCTTGATATGAGGGTCAGTCTGTTTTCATCTATTTTTGCTCATACAGATTGGAAATGTGAGCTCTAATAATACATACATTCATTCATCAAACCAATATTTATTGAGCACGTATGATGTTCCAGGTACAATGCTAGGAGTTGAACAAAGAATGGAGCTTCAAGAGTGCTTAAAAAGAAAACTTACCTGTGATGCTTTCCTTTAGAGTTTGGCAATCACCAGCATTTCAGGAGGACAATCCTACCCAGTGGAAATGAATTCTGGTAAAGGAGGAGTAGAAGTAATCATTACAGTTTGACCTTTTGCCCTTGTAAAATATTTTAGAGTTTGATTTTTTTCTTGTTGATCTGCTAGGAAATTATTTGAAACAATTCATCTATATTCATTTTGTCTCTTCTTTACTGTCCTCATCTTCCCTATCTATATGTGTTAGAAACTTCTAGATTCCCAATTATTTACATTTGTATAGTGCCCTTTATTTTATCAAAGTGGTTTTCATGAAGCATATCTCATTGGTAGGCTCATAATGTGTCTTATCATTGTCTTTTGGTTTATTTTTTATCTTGAATCCTCTTGAAATCATGGCATTATGTTATTACTAGATAATTTTTATGTTGGGGGTAAGCTTTTACAGCAGTGAGCTGTTTGAGATCTTTGAAAGAATATAATTTTCCAGATGCAATCTATCCCCTTCCCTTCCAGCATAATTTTGGGCTAAGTTCATCTATATTACCTGTTCAAGGTCTACATTTCAACTGATTAATTTGATAGATTACCTGAATGTCTCCATGTTATAGTTTGGCCAATATTTTTTCATCCACTTTGGTTTTACTCTGTGACTAGTTAGGCTACTTTTTTCATCATTGCTTTGAATATTATTGAAGAGGTTTCAAGATTAGATGAAACTTAGTACATTGTCATTTTCGAATAGGAACATCGAGAGAACTTCACCTTGTTTTGTTTGGAGTTTATACAGGATGTCTTCTATGACTGAAAATCTTAGGTGAACAAAAGACATATACAAAAGAAATAATACAAAATAGAATAAAATCAGTGGCATAATGGAGGTTCAAAGTTTCATGGACTTCAGTAGGAGAGATCACATCAGCCTGGGAAGGAGTGTTGTAGTAATTTCTGTTGTATCTGAAACCCATGTGGGGTTTTCTTGGCAAAGATACTAGAATGGTTTGCCATTTCCTTTTCCAGCTTATTTTATAGATGAGGAAACTGAGGCAAACAGTGACTTGTCCAAGGTCACATACCTAGGAAGTGTCTAAGCCTGAATTTGAACTCAGGTTCTCCTGACTCTAGGGCCAGTGTTCTATTCACTATATCACCTACCTACCCAGGTCATTTGGAATAGGTCTTTAAGTACTTAATAGGCAGAGATAATTGGGGAGAACATTTTAGATGGAGGAAACTATGTGAGTAAGAAAAACTGCCTTTAGAGAATAGTTTAGTTAGAGCTTAGGGTACATAGAGGAAAGTAATGTAAGAGAAATCTCAAAAGATATGTTCAACTTATATATTGTGGAGGCTCAAATGTTGGGCTGGATTCAGATTGATACAATAGATGATAGAAAGCCATGAAAAAAAATTGAGCAAGAAAAAGATAGCATTGAGTTTGTACTTTAAAAACAAGTTTTTAAAAGAGTTGTATTATAGGAAGATTAGTCTGGCATCAGGACTATGAAATGGATAGGAAATGACCTCTCCTGCTCCCTTACTGACAATGTTTTCTTGAAGTTTCTTGGTGATTTTTTTTTGCCTAATCCAATTATTAATATTATAGACATCCTTTTTAATCTTTCTTTGGCATTTGACCACTCTTTCTTTCTAGGTCCCTTCTCCACCTTTGATTTCTTTGACTGTTTTTTACCCCAGATTCTGCTTTTATATTATATTTCCTTGGCTGATTCCTATAGCAATGGTTCTTCTTTTCACATTTCCCTATGAAACTTTATTGCATTATTCACACTGGAAAATTCAAAGGTAGGATGCCTACATAGTATTTTATCTGCTACAAAGGAAACTGCCTTGCTATTTTATAGCAGTGGTTCTTAACCTTTTCTTTGTCATGTCATTGTCTGTCACTTCTTTGGCAGTCTGATAAAGACTAGATTCCTCTTCAGAATAATGTATATGAATGCCTAAGATAAAATAGATATGATGGTAAAAATGATTTTTTTCTGAAATACATTCATCAAAATGTTTTAAAGGTTAAGAACCCCTGAGTTTAGCCTCCAAACTGTGGGTGTTCCCCAAGGTTCCACCCTTAGCCTGCTGCTTATCCTTAGATGTTTCTTTCCCTCAGTGAACTCATATTGTCCCATGGCTAGAGCTGGTCTTGAAGCCTTTAAGAAATGAGTTCTTGTCCTGCCTCTGACTTATTGGCTGTTTGGTCCTGGCCAAATCAATTAACCTCTCATTGTTCTAGACAATACGCTAAGACTTTAAATTGCAGAGAAGATGCTAAGCTGCAGAGTTATGCAGAGTTAGAATAATTTTATACACACACACACACACATACACATACATACATATTTGTGTCTAACGGTAGCTGTCTCTAGGATGGAGGAGGGGGTAGGGGAAAAAAAGAAAAAAGAGAGAAAAAGGAGTTTGTCTGATTACTTTATTATATACTTAAAGGAATAACAAGTTGTACAGAATAGATTTGCAGTTTCATGTGCAAACATCTTTTTATTACATTATGTTATGGGACTGCTTATTTTATTCCATAAATTAAAATAAATAAATGTGAAAAAATAACTTTTTGAAGGAGTACTTTGTTAATTTCAATTTCTTTCTTCCCAATAGCCTCATGAGGTATATAGTAAAATATTATTCTCATTTTATAAATGAGAAAACTGAGGCTGAGAGATTTCCTACCAATCACAGAGCTAGTAAGAAGCAGGGCTGAGCTTTGAATCAAAGTGGGTTCTGTGACTTCAATTCTAATGTTCTTCTCTAAGCAGCCAGGTGGCACAAATTTAAAGTTATTCATTTGAGGTTGTATTTACTTATATTAAAATAAACATCAAGCAAATACAATCTGGCCATATTCTGGAAGGCAGCTCTGTCATCAGTGAACTCTGACGATTCTCCTTTTAAAAACCCTTAGGTAGGACAGAGGGGTAGAGAAACCCCTAAGTCCATGCTATCAACAACTCAATTTTTGTTAGAAAGATTCAGACGAATATTTTAGGTTGCTAAGAGAATCTGCCTCTTCACCTGCCCCTGGGAACATCCAGGGAGAACCTCTAGCTTCTAAGCTAACAGAAACAGCATGACATTCTGCCTGCTATAGTCTGAGTGTCAATGAGTTCAAGAGCTGAGCTTGGGCAAAACCTAACTATAAAGAGGTAGGGCTGGTGGGAACCTTGATCAAATCTGTGTAGGATAAAAATAGAAGCAGCCTAAAATTTCAAGTTGCTAAGCAGGACGGTTTTGCCTGAATGTAATCAATCCATTAAGCACCTACGGTGTTGCCTGTTCAGCCTGGAAGTTGGAATATAATAGAGTAATACTTAGATTTTTTTAAAAAAGAGTTGATAAGAGCAGAAAAGAATGTAAACAGCAGGCTATATAAAACAGCTGTTACTGGATGTAGATGGTAAGAAATGCTTTTGCTGAAAAATGGTTCTATTATTTAAGATCTGAGAATATATCAAATGGGTAGCAAGGGAATATTCCCTGCTACTGACCTAAGCACACTTTGACTGGAACATTAAACCTTCTGAAACATACAGGACAGTTTAGCCTTTTGTAAAGTGGTATACTTCTCACTTCAACTGTTACCTAGGAAATAACTGTAATAGAAACAATTGGTTCTCTTCTGATTAGCAAAGGTTTAGACTGAGCTCAGAAATCAAAATGTGGTATTCCTTAAAAGTGTCTACTTCTCAATTTCCATTATTTTGAATATAGTTGTATGGCCTATTTTATGTTTTTAAAGGTATTTTTAAAATATTTTATTACATTTTGAAGAGAATGCAATTGTTAGAGAATTGGACTTGGATCAAGAAGACCTGAATTAAAATCTGTCCTCAAACACTTATTAGCTGTGTGACTCTGGATAAGTCTTTTAATCTATTTCTGTCTTAGTTTCCTCATCTCTAAAATGGGGATACTAATAGTACATACCTCCCAAGGTGAGGATTAAATGAGATTTTATATATATATAGATATAGACATAGACACACACACATATATATGTATAGATGTATGATCTATATACATGTGTATATATAGATGTATATATACATCTATACACACACGCACACAAAGTTCTTTGTAATTTTAAAGTGCTATATAAACGCTAGCTATTTTTATTATTAACTTTAAGGGGCGGGTGAGATCTTGGAGAAAAATTTGGAACTATGCCTAAAGGGCTAAAGAATTGTGCATACCCTTTGATTCAGCAACACCACTGCAAGATTTATATCCTAAAGACATTCCAAAAATAGAAAAAAGATCCATTTGTACAAAAATATTTATAGCAGCTCTTTTGTGGTGGCTAAGAATTGGAAATCAAAGGAATGCTCATCAATTGGGGAATGGCTAAACAAACTATGGTATATGACGGCAGTAGAATATTATTTTGCTATAAGAGATGACAAGCAGGATATTTCATAATAGCCTGGAAAGACTTGTATGAATTGATATCCAAACAGAATAGGAGAACATTGTACACAGTAATAGCAGTATTGTATGGTGAAGAATTGTGAAAGACTTAGTTATTCTCAGCAATACAATGATCTAAGACAATCCCAAAGGACTATTGGTGAAACATACTATCCACATCCAAAGAAAGAACTGATTTTGACTGAACACAGACTGAAGCTTGCTACTTTTCACTTTCTTTCGTTTTTTCTTTTATTCAAATTTTCTTGTACAAAATGACTGATATGGTAATGTTTTACATAATTGCACATATATAACCTATGTCTGATTGCTTACTGCCTCACAGAGGGGAAAGGAGAGGGAGGGAAGGAAGGATAAAGTTTGGAACTCAAAACTATAAATACAAATGTTTATTATTTTAAAAAAGAGGTGGGTGAGACTAGTCAGTCAATAAACATTTATTAAATGCTTAGTACAAGTTAGGCACTGTGCTAAGTACTGAGGATTACAAAAAGAGGTAAAAGACAGAACTTGCTCTCAAAGAGTTCAACATCTAATGGGCTGGGCAAAATGCAAACAACCATGTGAAAATAAGCTATAAACTGTATAAGTTGGAAATAACAGAAAGAAGACACTAGATTTAACAGGTATTGGTAAAGGTTTCCTGTAGATGGTAGGTAGGATTTTAGCTAAGACTTGAAGTAAGCCAAAAGGTAGAGATATGGAAGAAAAGTATTCCTGGTATCAGAGACAGCCAGTGAAGATGTCCAGAGCTGAGAAATGGAGTATCTTTTTTGAGTAACAGAAAAGAGGTAAGATGTACATGTGGAAGGGGGTGAGGAGGGGCATGAGATATAAGAAGACTTGAAGGGTAGCAGCTGGCCGAGGTTGTGAAGGGTTTTGAATACTAAACAGGATTTTCATCTGGGAGATGATAAGGAGCCACTGGAGTTTTTTGAGTGGAGGGGTGGCATGGTTAGACCTGCACTTTAGGAAAATCACTGTGGATGATGGATTAGAGTAGGGAGAAAGTTTTGTGAAGTAGACCAACCAAAAGGTTTTGCAATAATCAAGGGGTGAGGAGATAAGGGTCTGTACCAGGTTGGTAGCTTATATCAAAGAAGAGAGCAGGGAACATTTGAGAGATGTTATAAAAGTCAAATTGACAGACCTTGGCAACAAGTTGGAAACAATAATGATAATGATAATCTTACATTTATTTTTATAGCACTTACTATGTGCCAGGCACTGTGGAGAGTATTTTGCAATTATTATCTCATTTGTTTCTCACAACACTGAGAGTAGATGTTATTATTAATCCCCATTTTATAGATAAGGAAAACTAAGGCAAATAGAGGTTAAATGACTTGTTCAGGGTCACATTGCTTCTAAGTATCTGAGGCCAGATCTGAACACAGATCTTCCTGACTCTAAACCTGGTCCCCTATCTACTGTACCACCCTAGCTACCCTATGGATATGGGGGCAGGAAGGGCAGGGAGAGATTGAAGAGTCAAAAATAAAACCTAGGTTGTAAGCCTAGAACATTGGGAGGATGTTCTGTCCTTGACAATAATAGGGAAGTTCTGAAGGAGGGAGAATTTAGGGGGAAAGATAATAAATTTGGTTTTGGACATGCTGAGTTTAATATGTCCACAAGACATCTATTTTGAGAAATCTAATTGGCAATTGGAGATGCAAAACTGGAGGTCAGCAGAATGGTTAAGTTGGATAAGTAGATTTGAGAATTGTTAGCATTGAGATGATAATTGAATCCATAGGAGCTGATGAAATCACAAAATGAAACAGTATAGAGGAAAAAGAAGTAGCCCATGGAAAACCCTATAGAACACCCATCATTAGCAAGCATGATTTGAATGAAGATCTAACAAAGGAAACTGAGTAGGAGCAATCAGATAAATAGGAGAACCAGGAGGGAATAGTATCCCCCCCAAACCTGGGGTAAATTGATAAATGGTCAAAGGATATGAAGAGACAGTTTTTAGATAAAGAAATCAAAGTTATCTATAGTAAAAAAAAAATGCTTTAAATTGCTATTGATTAGAGAAATGCAAATGAAAACAGCTCTGAGGTACCATCTGTGGGGACCAATTTTTAATTGGGGAGTGTTAGCTAAGCGGCTCGCTGCAATATTGGGGCAAGGAATAAGACCGGCAGCCTCCCTCAAAACAGAACAGGATTTATTTTAACAAGAATGAACTTTAAAAAAAAAAACAACACAAACAGGATCAGTAGGATCAAGGGAAAGGAAATAAAATGGGGAAAGGGAAATTATACAACCTGAAAAATACCACCACCCAGGAATTATCTGAGAATACACAGCAGAGCTCCTGTCGCCTTCCAGCTTCCAGCCAGAATGCCAGAAAACAAACAAACAAACCAACAACTCCCTTCTCCCAGCACCCCCACACAGTCCCCAGCCAATTGGCTGGCCGCTCTGATAGTCACATGACTGCCCTCACTAGGCTTCCAATCATTATAATTTTGCCAGGCCCATGTAGGCGTCGGGAGTGGTGATGACATGAGGTGCCAGCGCCATGGCAACCAGTGGATGGAGCACCCTGTGGTTTGCAGAGCCCCAGGCCAGTGTGCTCCGAGGCATAAAAACCTCAAATAATTAATTCTTTACACATCTCACACTATCAGATTGGCTAATATGACAGAAAAAGAAAATGATAAATGTTAGAGAAGATGTAGGAAAATTGAGACACTAATGTATTGGTGAAGTTGTGAACTGATCCAACCATTCTGGAGAGCAATTTGGAACTTTGCCCAAAGGGCAATCAAACTGTGCATACCCTTTGACCCAGTAATACAACTATTAGGTCTATATCCCAAAGATATCATAAAAAGGGAAAAGGACCCACATATACAAAATTTATAGCAGCTCTTTTTGTGGTGGCAAAGAATTAGAAATTGAGGGAATTGGGGAATGATTGAACAAATTGTAGTTTATGAATGTAATGGAATACTATAAGAAATGATGAGCAGGCAGATTTCAAAAAAAAATTTGGAAAACTTACATGAACTGATACTGAGTGAAGTGAGCACAACCAAGAGAATTGTATACAGTAACAGTAACATTGGTCAATGATTAAATATGATTGACTTAGCCCTTCCCAGCAATGCCAAAAAAAAATCCAAGACAATTCCAAAAGACTCATGACGGAAAAAGAAAGAACTGATGGAATTTGAATGCAAGTTGGAGGATTTTATTTTCACTTTTTTTGTTCTTTGTTTTCATGTGTTTTCCCTTTTTATGTTTCTTTTTTCACAATGTGACTAATTTGGAATTACATTTAATATCATTGCACATGTATAACCTATATCAGATTGCTTGCCATATTGGGGAGCAGAGAGGAGAAGGAGGGAGAAGAATTTAGAACTCAAAATCTTTCAAAAATGTATGTCAAAAATTCTCTTACAAGTAATTGGAAAAAATACTATTAAATAAAAAAGTTGAAAAAGGAGAATAATAAAAGCCCCTTAGATCCATAAAACAAAATAAAATAAAATTGTGTCAATATTCATTAGGGAAAAAATAGCCTAAGGTAGAGAGAATAAGGAGACAGAGATGGGGGAGGGGCGGGCACAATTGACACTATTGAAGGTTGCAGAGAGGTCAAAAAGGATGAGTACTGAGAAAAGTCTATTGGATTTGGCAATTAAAAGATCATTGGTCAGGGGCAGCTAGGTGGAGCAGTGGATAGGGCTCCGGCCCTGGATTCAGGAGTACCTGAGTTCAAATCCGGCCTCAGACACTTAACACTTGCTAGCTGTGTGACCCTGGGCAAGTCACTTAACCCCAATTGCCTCACTAAAATAAAAAAAAAAATTAAAAAAAAAAAGATCATTGGTCTCTTTGGAGAGAGTAGTTTTGGTTAAATGAAGAAGTCAGAAGGCAGACTAGTGTTAAGAAGAGAGAGTGAGAAAAGAGGAAATTGAAGCAACTATTAATTGTATATGCCCTTTTGCAAAAATATTTTTATTTATTTCATTAAATATTCCCAATTACATGTAAAATTTTTAAAACAATCATTTAAATTTTTTAAATTTCCAAATCTCCTCCCTTCCTCTCTTCCCTCCCTCCTTGAGAAGGTAAGCAATTTGATACCAACCATACATGTGAGGTCATGCGAAACATTTTCATATTCACCATGTTGCAAAAGAGAACAGACAAAATAAAACAATAAAAATAAAGCAAAAAAAAGGAATGCTTCAATCTGTACTGAGGGTTTATCATATCTTTCTCTGGAGGTGGATAGCGTTTTTTATCATGGGTCCTTCGGAATTGTCTTGGATCATTATCTTTTTTTTTTTTTTAAATGTATAAGGTATTTTATTTTTTCCGTTACATGTAAAGATAGTTCTCAATTTTTGTTTATACAAGCTTTACAATTTCAGATTTTTTTCCCTCCCTCCCCTCCCTCCCCCCTCCCCTAGACAGCAGGTAATCTGATATAGGTTATGTCTATATATCTCTATACATATAGATATAGATATATACACACACATATATATACACATAATAACATTAATCCTATTTCTGCATTAGTCCTGTTACAAGAGAAAAAATCAGAGCAGTGATGAAAAACCTCAAAATAGAAAAAAAAACAACAGCACCCAAAACAAAAGAAATAATATGGTTCAATCAGCATCTATACTCCACAGTTCTTTTTTTCTTTTTTTTTTCTTGGATTTGGAGATCCTCTTCTATCATGAGTTCCCTGGAACTCTTCTGTACCATTGCATTGGTGAGAAGAATATAGTCCATCACAGTAGGTCAACACTCAATGTTGATGATACTGTGTACAATGTTCTTCTGGTTCTGCTCATCTCACTCATCATCAGCTCACGTAAGACCCTCCAGGTTTCTCTGAACTCTTCCTGCTCATCATTTCTTACAGCACAATAGTATTCCATTGTATTCATATACCACAACTTGTCCAGCCATTCCCCAATTGATGGGCACCCCCTCAACTTCCAATTCCTTGCTACCACGTAAAGAGCAGCTATAAATATTTTTGTACATGTGGGTCCCTTTCCCCCTTCCATGATTTCTTTGGGCAAAAGACCTAAAAGTGGAATTGCTGGGTCAAAGAGTATGCACAGCTTTATTGCCCTTTGGGAATCATTCCAAATTGCTCTCCAGAATGGTTGGATCAGCTCACAGCTCCACCAACAATGCATTAGTGTTCCAATTTTCCCACAGCCTCTCCAACATTTATTATCTTCCTTTTTTGTCTTGGATCATTATCTTGATCAGAGTAACTAAGTGTTTAGCAGTTGATCATCCTTAAAATATTGCTGTTACTGTATACAAAGATCCTGTAGGTTTGCTCACTTCACTTTGCTTCAGTTCATATAAGTCTTCCCAGGTTTTTCTGAAAGTTTTTCTGCATCTATTGATAGAGTCATATGATTTTTGTTGTTACTGTTATTGACATGGTGTATTATACTGATAGTTTTCCTAATATTGAATCAACCCTGCATTCTTGGTATAAATCCTACCTGGTCATAGTATGTGATCTTTGTGATATATTTTAATAATCTCTTTGCTAATATTTTATTTAAATTTTTTCCATTGACATTCAGGTGCTATGGAGTGTTGAGAGCTTGACCAAGACATTGCAGATCATTTTTTTTTTTGTCTAGCTGAATGCAAAGGAAGTGTTGAAATTTTTAGGCCCTAGTAGACTTAAAGGTTCAATGTGAAATAGCCATTCTTTTGCCATGAGAAGTCCCAATATTCTCTTTTCCTAAGATATTTTTGATGCTTAAGATACCAGTGCTCACATTTGATCATATCTAGCCCTTTCTTATTCCATGCCCACTTTGAGGGGAAGGAAGGGATCTATTCCATGAAGAAATACAGATAATACTCAGGTGTAGTTAGAACATGAGGTATATATGAGAGTTAAAGAGTATTCCAGATCACATAATTTTCCACTCCATTTTGTATAGGTGTTTGAGGGATTGACTGTTGACTCATTCTAAGTACTACATCTGCCTCCATTTTTCCATCTTAACACCTGTGAGTCAGTAATGATGGAGTTTAGGAATTGGTTTGATAGATTCATGACCATGAGAAATGACTGAAATTCCCAAATCACATAGCCACTAATGGAATAGCCAGCCCAAAGAACATACTGAAAACCCAAGTTCAGTATTCAGCTAATGTTCTCCTACATTTTTAGAGGCATCATGTCAGCCATGCATAATTTTGCCTTTGATAGTATTGCTGTTTTTAATGACATTCCCTTTCAGTGGTCCACATTTAAACTCCTGACCCTGAGGAAAAATAAAAGTAAAAACTTCTAGCCAGTGAAGAAATATGAAAAATTAAATATTAAAGAAAATGGAGGCAGCTGAAAGGAGCTTGCCCCTTTGCTCCAATTTCATCTTGCCCTCTTGCTTACAGTATTTTCAGGCTGAAATAATGGGCGAACGAGTAACTCCTGAATGTTTAGAAGAATTCAGCCGAGGCACATGTTATACATAAATGCTACTTTGTGGGGTTGTAAAGGTCTCTAATAATGCCCCTGTAAATATTCCCTAGTTGAACCAACAGGCTCAAGCTAATCAATTTCTAGTGGGTCTTCTGTGACTTGTTCATTTCTCTGGGTCTCCCGAAATTATAGGGCTTGGCTGGGCAGCACGCCTTGCCTGTACAATAATCAGTAAACAGCAAAGGGAGTTTTCTCAGCATTTAGATTAAATGGCAATATTTTAGCCTCCTTTTGAGAAGCATTCTACTGTCTTGAAGTTTTGCTTTCCCCCAACTCCAGTGTCATTTGTGTGTCGGAGAATGGGTATCTGACTTGGTGCATTCTTTGTGTTTGATTTGGTGCATTCTTTGACAGAAGCCAGTCTTAGTCCCTGAATATGTTAGCAAAGCACTTCAAAATATCCTCTTTGTCCTCCAAGGACATGGAAGCTTGTCAGCGGTTTCTGCTTCCCCAACTTTAACAGCATCCAATGACCTATTGTGACTCTCAGCCTCTTGGTGCTTGTCATTCTGTTCTTTTAAAGGGAACTCACAGGTTCTGAGCTGTCAGATCTGTAAACCAGCCCAGGAACACCAGGGATCTTGTCTCCCATGACCATCTGCTGACTCTCTCATGTGACATTGTCATGATTGGCAGTTGAGCCCTCCTACCATCCTTACCTGCTTTGGTAAACACTGACCCTTAACCCTCCTTGACCCTCAGTGATGGAAACTCCATTTAAAAAAGTTATTGAATGTGAACCCACAGCAATCCATCAATATAATTTAATAATCATGGAGAAGAAATTGCAGGCTGCTCTTTGGAGCAGTGGCCTCTCCATCAGTAGGTTTTCCTCATCGGCTTCAGAGACTAAAAGATCCAGCAAAGAGAGTAACTGTTTTAATTTCACCTGGGTCTGTAAATCGATACCCATGTATTATTCAGCCAGCACTTGCATTTCCCTGGGTAATAGTATAACACGTGTAGTGTCAGGGCAGTTGGAAATTTGTCCTCATTAGTATGGCAAAGGACGCCTTTTTGCAGACATAAGCAAACCAGCTTCCATATTTCCTCTACTTGCTGTCATACATCTTGCAAAAAAGGCATGTGTTGGGTACAGACCATGCATGTCAATGACAGAGGTCTTTGTGGGCCTAGGAAATGGAGTGTGTAGTAGCTGCTGTCCATGGTGAGTGGGAATTAGGACTACAGATGTGTCTTGCTTTAAGAAAATCTGATTTGTTCCCCAAGTGATAGACACAGACATAGAACATAGGGGTGATACTTTGTACAAAAGTGGTTATCTTGTAGTGCGAGAGGACATCTTGTCCTATCACCTTCATTTACAGATAAAAGACCTAAGGCCCATGGTAGTTCTGAGTTTTGAAACCAGGGTCTGTCTCCAAATTCAGCATTATTTTGACCATGCCACACTGTCTACAAAAGGCTCGCTTGATTTTTATAAAAAGGGTTTGCTGGAAGGTGGCTTAGAGAAAGAGATTTACAGAAGGTCTGTGGGGGCCACAGAAATGCAAGATCCACATGTTAAAAAAGCAACTGGGAGTAGCTAGGTGGCACAGTAGATAAAGCACCGTCCCTGGATTCAGGAGGACCTGGGTTCAAATGTGACCTCAGACACTTGACACTAGCTGTGTGACCCTGGGCAAGTCACTTAATTCCCATTGCCCCACAAAAATAAAGAAAGAAAAGAAATAAAAATAACAAAAAATAAAGAAAAGCAACTGCTGATTAAAGAGAAACAGAAATGAAGATGAACTATCTTACAAATCATGCTACTTATCAGAAGGAAAATAGGATTTGGTTTAGAAAAGTTGAATTTCTCACTTCTTGTCAAGAATTTACCTATTGTATGGTGGTATTCATTGTGAATACATGATGTGGGTTAGGAGGAAGTCACAGGTAGAGTTTAGCATCACAAAGTAAGGAACTGGCAGATCAAGATTGGTCTAAGCTTAACTGATAACTAGGACTTTGGATGGTGAATGGGCCAGAGACCCTAGGACTGACCTTGGCTATTGACAGGAGTTACTCAGACTTAGGGGCAGCTAGGTGGTACAGTGGATAGAGCACTGGCACTGAAGTTGCTAGGACCCAAGTTCAAATCTCACCTGAGACACTTACTAGCTGAATGACCCTGGGCAAGTCACTTAACCCCGATTGTCTTAAACTTGTGGGGCCGTCTGTAGCCATCCCGATATTTATCTTGCTCTTGGATTCTGGTGGTTCTGGAAGAGATAATGAGGCTGGTGACTTTGCACAGCCCTCCCTCATTTAAATCCAATTCACTGCAAGTCACGACATCACCATGATGTCATGGTCCTTTTCAAGAATGAGGGACAAACAACAACAACAAAAACTCAGGTTTAACTCAGGTAGCCATCTCTGAATGTGTGGGCTTTCAAGTATGTGATTTGAAAGTCTGGGGAAGGGAAAGGGGGAAGATTCCAGTCTATACCAACTACCAACTTTCTACCTTCTCCATTTGGTTCTCATCTCTGCTTACTTCTAAATAAGAGGTCTATATTGTTGTAGGGATACTTTAATAATATAATTATAATAGTTAGCCTTTATATAGTATTTTAAAGTTTGTAAAACAGTCGATAAATATTATATCATTTTATCCTCACAGCAACCCTGGAATATAGGTGCTATTATTATCTTCTTTTACAGATGAGGAAACTGAGGCAGGTGCCAGTTAAGTGACTTGTCCAGGATCACACAGCTATTAAGTGCCTGAGGCCAGATTTGAACTCATGTTTTGCTAGCTTGAGGTCTCAGGGATCTATCCACTGAGCTATGTAGCTACTTAGCAGGGCTTGAAGTGGCCTGAAGTATTCACTAGACTAATCCTCTCATTTTAAAGATGAAGACATTGAGGTCCAAGGAAGAAAAGAGACTACCTAACATCACACAGCAAGTTAGTGGCAAAGACAGTACTAGGTTCCTTGACTTTCAATTCCATATTCTGCTACATAACAGAGAATCACAGGACTGGAAGGGACCAGAAGAGTCATCCAATCTGCCTCAAACTTGAGTGGGAATACCCTCTGAAGCAACTGATTTTCTAGGTTCTGCTTTAAGATCTCTACTGATGGGGAACTCACTACTTGTTAAAGCAGCCCATGACACTATAAAGAAGTTTTTCTTTTTATTGCCTTTCTTCAATTTCTACTTTTTCCTCCTGATTTCTCATTTTTCTTATTTTAGGTCAAACTAAAAAAAGTTTAATTTCATTTCCACATATTAAGCCTTATATGTTAGGTGATGATCATGTTTTTCCCAATGCTTTCTTCATATTGATCCTATTATGCCATGGTTTCTAGTCCATCCCTTCACTATCCTGGGTGCCCACCTCTGGATATACTCCAGCCTATCAGTTTCCCTCCCCAAATGTGTAATCCAGAACTGAACATTAAGTTCCCCGTGTAGTCTGACTCAGACAGGTTACAAGTGGGACTATAACTTCCCTGCTAGGTCACTGTACTTTTATTAATGCTGCCTAAAATATGATTGGCTTTTCTGACTTCCATGTGGCCTGTATTAAAATGGTTAGTCCATCAAATTCTGCAGGTGTTTTTAAGTGAATAATTGTTTAGCCACATCTTCCTCCATGCTATATTTGTGCCTTTTATTTTTTGAAGCCAAGTGTGTATTTGCATTGATTTCAGTTATGTTCATGCCTTATTAGAATTGGCCCATAGTTCTAGCTTTTGAGTCTTGTAGTCCAACATGTTCATCGTCCCAGCTCTATGTTAGCTGTGAACTTGATATGCATTTTATTTAGGTCTCAAGGGGAAAAAATCAGCAATAGAGCTCCATAGTTTATTTCTCCTATGTTACTGAGAGCCATAGAGGTTAAGTGACTTGTCCAGGGTCACACAGCTAGTAAGTGTCTGGGGTGAAATTTGAACTTAGGTCTTCCTGACTCCAAATTCAATACTCTATCCACTATACCTCCTAGCAGCCAATGAAGTGTAGCTAGGTTGATTCGATGGGCCTCTGTAGACTTGGGAGTGATTGCCACTTGTCTTTCCAAATTTTACAAACTATTGCTTTATTTATATAGTCTAAAATTTTTAGAGAAATCCAGGGAAAACTTAACAGCCTATTTTTTAAAAAAATCTACCTTTTTAAGAACCTTTTTTGAACCATCGGGACATTTGCCCATTTCCAGTCAGGCCTGCAACTTTTCTCTAGCTTTCAATGATTTCCACTTCCCCCCTCCCCAGGCAGGATTTTGATAGTAGCTCAGCAGTTGTCTCTAAAAGAACTTTCAGTAGGTGAAGAAGTATTTCATGAAGGCCTTTTGACCTGAATTTCCTGAGGTCAGCTTACTGCTCCCTCTCTTATCTTCTGTCTTTGGTTTCACAGAATCACAGTAACTGAGAGTTGGAAGGAACCTCAGAGGACTAACATGACCAAACTTCCTCTCTATAACATATCCAAAAAGTGCTCATTCATCTTTTGCTTGAACCTGTGTAGTGAGGCTGAGCTTCTACCTTCTGAGGCAGATCATTCCACTTTTGCATAGTTCTATTAGAAAGTCTTTATGTTAAGCATAAAACCGCCTCTGAAACTTTCACCCATTGTTCCTACTTATGCCATTTGGTAGCAGAACAAATTCTAAGTTCTTTTTGACATGTCAGACCCTTAGATATCTGAAGTTGGCTCTCTTTTTTCCATTGTCTTTTCCCCCTTCACGCTAAATCATTTTAATTTCCTTCTACTATTCTGTAGATGGCATGAACCCAAAAGGTCTTTGTTTTCCTTAATTGTTCTTTTGTATGTGCTTGATAAAATGGGGGTGTCCATAACTGAATAGAATACTCTGGATTTAGTCTGACTAGAGCAGAGCATAGTGGATGATCACCTCCAATGTCCTTGGATATTCTATGAATGAAGTCCAAGATCCTATTTTTTCATATATCACACTGTTGACTCATATTAGGTTGACAGTCTACTAAGCCCACAAAAGTTTCTCAGATGATCTGCTACCCAAACAAATATTTCCCATCTTGTTCATTTGAAATTGATGTTTTTAGCCCAAATAAAAGACTTTACATTTACCTCTATTTAAATTTCATCTTCTCAGAATATCCCCCCATTGATTTTTTTTTGTTTTTACATTATAAACATTTCTAGATTACTCCCATTTCATGAGAGGTCTCTTATAATCAAATAAAACAGTTAAGTATGACAGATAATGCAGTGACTTCATTTGAAGGTAGGTGCAACATTTCATATCTGTACCATCCCTCTCTCCCTATCAAAAAAAAGTGAACAAAAAACTATTTTTTTCTCTTCTTATTCTCTACCCCATTGGGAAGAAAAAAGAAAAGAAAAACAAATTTCTTGTAAAAAAGACGTTTGGTCAAGCAAAATATCCCCTCAATGACTATATACAAAAGTATAGATTTTCCATTCTACACTTTTCATCTATCACTTTTCTGTAATGGATATTGTATTTCATCATCAGTCCTCTAGGATCATGAATATTCAGTATTCTCATCTTTTTTTTTTCGGGGCAATGAGGGTTAAGTGACTTGTCCAGTGTCACACAGCTAGTAAGTGTCATTACATTAGTCTGAAGTTGGATTTGAACTCAGGACCTCCTGAATCCAGGGCTGGTGCTTTATCCACTGCACCACCTAGCTGCCTGGTAGTCCTGTACATAAACAGGAATCTCCCACAAAACACAGGCAACAATGGCAGATTCAATAAATCTGTAAACATTTATTAAATGCCTACTATGTGCCAAGTACCACAGTGCTTGTATCTGGGTATATAGGAACAAAAAAATAGTCTTAAGCACTTAAGTATTAAGAAATTTTAGTCGGGGGACATAACATGTACATGTATACATAGATATACATATATGCGTGTATGTTTATCCATATATCTATATCTATATTTATAACTGTAAATCAGTTACAAGGGTAGTTTGGGTTTGATAGTGCTAAGAGCTAGGGGGATCAGGAAAGGCTTCATGAAGACAGTGGCATTTGAGCTAAACCTTGTAGCTTCCTGAAGATATGAAGTTGTGGAGGGAATGAATGGAAGACTGGAAGGATAGCCAGTGCAAAGGCACAAAGATGGAAGATAGAATGCAATACATGGGGTCAGGGGCAAAAAGAAGGCCAATTTGGCTGAATATATGTAAAAGGGAGTGATGTCTAGGCTGAAAAGGGAGGTTAGGGCCAAGTTGTAGAAAGCTTTACAGAGGAATGCTAAAGGTAATAGGCAACCATGAGAACAATTTATACAATAACAATAATATTGTAAAGATAACTCTAGTTCACTTTTTAATCTACTGAGCACATTTGTGTATCGACGTCTGCAGCCATAAGATTGATTCCTTGCTCCTTTCATAATTTTGATTTTTTCCTCATGAATTCCTGAACATTTCCACTGCCATTCTCCCTACACTGTAGGAATTATCTATGGGATATAGCTTTGTGGCTATACAAAAGCAATTGTCTCCTTCCCTTTTCCTTTTCAGGTTAAAGCCCTTTGAGATATACTAGCCTTTCTTGGACGAATTCTCTGACCAAAAGTTTGTCATTTTAATATTTTAAACTGTAGTATAGACATCCATATCCAACTCCTCAATTATCACCTTTTGATCATAGATTTAGATATGGAAATGACCTATGTATAGTCTAGCCCTCATAAATTTACAGATGAGGAAACTGAGGCTGAAAGAAGTGACCTGGGGAAAGCTAGGTAGTGCATCAGATAGAGCACCGGCACTGGATTCAGGAGGACCTGAGTTCAAAACCGGCCTCAGACACAACACTTACTAGTTGTGTGACCCTGGGCAAGTCGCTTAACCCTCATTGCCCTGCCAAAAAAAAAAGTGACCTGCATAAGGACACTTGTAGAGGGAGGATTCAAACAAAGAATCTCAGACTACAAATTGAATACTTTACCAAGTTATTTACTTCCCCATAGCTATTTTAGTATCCTGTTAGCTATTTTTATCTATCACTTCTCCATCTGACAAAAAAACCCAGAAACAAACCGGGAGTTGAGTAGTCAGTTATACCAGCTATCCATTGTTCCCTACCATCTCAGCCACCACAAAAAGGGATCCTATTCCTTTTTAACATCTTCATTTTGCTTCCCATATAACTTAAAAGCCCCTTTTTTGTTTGCCTTAGTATTCATTACAAGCCTCAGGTGGCCCTGGGCTTTATTTAGCTCTCTATTATTCTTATGGTATGATACCACTTTTTGTATTCAGTCCCTGTTACCTGCTCTTGCTTTCATCTTCTGTACTTCTTAAAATCTGAGATGGTTGATGAGTTCCTTGGTTGAGGGACACATCTATCTGTTTAGACAGGTGCCCTTTTCTTCTTCATCATGATCATTGGTGTTTGTGTCATCAGAATTCATTCTTGAGAGTGTCCCATCCATCTTGAATTGACATCCTCAGTGGAATTGCTGGCCACAAAATCCTACCTGTTCTTCCATCTCTAAAATCTGTTCCCCCAAAGTTTTCAGTATGTATCAGACTATGTCTCTATTTAGATTGACTAAAGAGAATTCACTATCAGTAAAGGCAACCACAAAAACAACACAGTAGTGATAACAATTGATATTTATATAGCACCTTAAAGTTTGAAGGTGCTCTATCTATATTATCTCATTTAATTATTGATTTACAGTGAGAAAGATAGTAAAATCTCCTGCCCTGGAGATCCTAAAGAATATACTCTGGGGTGGCTAGATAGCACAGTGGATAAAGCACTGGCCCTGGATTCAGGAGTACCTGAGTTCAAATCCGGCCTTGGACACTTGACACTTACTAGCTGTGTGACTCTGGGCAAGTCACTTAGCCCCCATTGCCCCGCAATAAACAAACAAACAAACAAATAAATAAATAAATAAGAATATACTCTGGGAGCAGCTAGTTGGTGCTGTGGATAGAGCACCGGCCCTGGATTCAGGAGGACCTGAATTCAAATCCAACCTCAGACACTTAATTACTAGCTGTGTGACCCTGGGCAAGTCATTTAACCCCAATTGCCTCACCAAAAAAAAAAAAAAAGAAAGAAAGAATATATTCTGAAGTGGAATGATTTAGGTTTGCTTGGAGTTAAGGGGCTGAATCAGTTGGCTTCTAGCCAACTAATGGCATCTAGGTGGTATAGTAGATATGGTACTGAGCTGGGCAAGTTATTATACCTCTGTCTGCCTCAGGCTCCTCAAGTGTACAATGTGGATAATAACTCTTACCTCCCAAGGCTGTTGAGAAGATCAATTGAGATAATAATTGTAAAGTACTTAGGACAGTACCTAGCATCTAATATGTGTTTAATAAATGCCTGTTCCCTTCCCCTTCCTTTCTAACACAATGTTCTTTGAATCAAACACAGTCAGAGAGGTTCACAACATTTCTATGTCCTTTACCTAATTTCTCCATTTGTTGTTTCTGACATTTTAAAGACAGCTGAGGCTTGTTCTAACTATTGCGATGTGTTTAGACATGCTCATGCCATTTCCTGGACCATATAACCTACCTTTTATAACTACCACCCCCAAGAGAAAGTAACTTCTACAGCTTCACTTGAAAGCTGACTATCTTTAAATAGCCTAATAAGAAGTGTAAAAGTTAGCAAGAATGACAATTTCTTTCATTATTTAAAATGCCATATAGTATTTAGCCAGTTTTGCTCTGCTAGATTTATTTTCTTTCCTTCTCTCCCTCTCTTCCTCCCCTTCTTTCCTTCCTTCCTTCCCTTCCCTCCTTCTCTCTCTCCCTCCTTCCTTCCTTCTTTCCTTCCTTTCCTCCCTCTCTCCTTCCTTACCTTCCTCCCTCCTTCCTTCCTTCCTTCACTCCTTCCTTCCTTCCTTCCTTCCTTGCCTCCCTCCCTCCCTCCTTACTTCCCTCCTTCCCTCTGTCTTTCCTTCCTTCCTTCTTTTCTCTCCTCCCCTTCACTTTATTTCATTTCAATCTAAGTCTAAGTCTGCCATGCAATGGTTAGGAAGGCTTATGGTATCTGTGAAGTCTTTGCTCTGTAGGGTCTCTCTGTAGTAGCAGAGTAATATCACAGTGAGTGAAACATGAATGTTTCTTCTTTCAGCTTAGGCACCACTGAGGACAAACAGCAGGAGAGGAATAAAGTTGAATGAGAGCCTTACTCTAAGTCATTTTAGTACCTATGGTGTAGGAGCAGCACTCAGCTTCTAGGTGTTTGACTGATAAGTACCCCTCTATAAATGATACTAGACAAACCTCGTGATGCTAGACTAATAGATGGAGCTTATTTATTTAAAAGATTTGGGGAGCCACTGGACTAACCTGCCAAGAATCCCAGACTTCTCATGGATAGATAAACATTTCACTATATAGTGTGATTTGAGATGTGTTAGCCTTAGATGTATCTCTCAAATGTCTCAAATTCCACCTCTACATTAGTTATTCCTTCACACTCAGTCCTCTTTTAAAATGCAGTTACATGATAATGACTTGGAGAAGAGATTAGAAAATGTGCCTGCCTCCTTTCTTTGCCGATGTGGGGGACTATGGGTGTGGAACATTGCATATACAATCAAATTTTGTTGACAGGTTGTTTAGTTTTGTTAAACTTCTTTTTCCTTTTCTTTTTTATTCTTTAATTTAAAAGATGGCTTAATGAGTAGAGGAGAGATGAAGGATATATTCAGAAATGAAAATTATGTAAGGACAAAAGAATTCAATAATAATTTTAAAGGATGAGATTATACCTGTATTAAATGATCTACCACCAGTAACTTAGGTATTAGCTGCTATTTGCTCCTTTCATTTTGTTTTGCTAAAATTTTGATTACTAATAATGTAAAGAGGGACTTGACAAATAAGATGGGGAGGGCTGGATTTTGGAAAGTTTTGGGCAGCATTGGGAGCATTGAGCATTGGCGGGGTGGGGCAGAGAGGTAGGGCATAAGGAAGAAGGAGAGAATAGGGAGTACAGAAGAGGGAGACATGAGGGCAAAATTTATTTACATCACAACTGTGTAAGGCTGATGGGCCCTGTTTCAAATGAATTCTTTTTCAAGTATTTTGACTTGCATTATTTTTAATATAGCAACTCAGGAACTGCCTCAAGTACAAGGTCCATCCATCAGAGTACTTTATTTCCTCTAAAGGCCCCAAGGGATATATGGTGACAAGTGTGGTGGTTTTATGGATTTGGTATATTCTAATTTCTCTTAGTGGCCATTTGGTGACTTTGTCATTCGTAAACCCTTTCTGAATCAGTGTCATTTGTGGGGATAGAGGGCAGTGATGATGAGAAATCAATTTATCAAAGAACATTACCCATCTGTGCTTGCCAATCCTTCCTTGTCTTAGGGCAAATGAATTCCTAAAGCTTATTCCCTGTATGACTATACACTTTTTGAGGTAAATTTACTTTGATCAGATTGGAAAGGATGCTTTCTCATCCTATCTCGGAATTTGGTAGAACTATATTTACATTCAAGACCTGGTAATTCTTGATCATGTGGTCTTCATTTTTCCAGGAAGGCGTATCAAATATTTTAGGATGTGTTCCATACTATGGCTAACACTCTGGTAGCCATTCTCTGCATCACCTCTGGTTTAATTATAGCCTATTTGAGATATTGGCTTCAAAATGGTGCATAGTATCTTGGAGAAGCTGGGCTCATCTTTTAAAAAATAAGAATAAGATAGTGCCTTATGTACTGTTGTCAAGCTCTTTATTGATAATGTCCAGCACTTTGTTAATTTTAGGCCCACAAGAGCACATTGGACCAATGTTCTTGTTTACAATGTCTCTCTAATCCTTTTGCCTTATGAATATAATCTCTTCAAGGGCATGGATTCTGTTTCTTCCTTCTGATAATGTCAAACATTACTCCATGGGAAAGGGTTTAGTTTCTCAACTTTTCCTGTAGAAAACATTGCTTCTTCTCTTTTGAAGCAAGTAGCACATTTTATTGAATAGAACTTATTGTGCCCCTGTCTTTAGTTATTCATATCATGCATTGTAGAAGATACCATGATTGAAATAACTGTTCATCCTTTTCCTGAGGAACCTTATAGTCCAGTTAGGATGAAGGAAAAACACTGGGTCAAAAGATAAATTATCACGACAGAGTGGATATCTGGATATCTACTCCTGACTTTGTTTTTAGAAAAATGGCCTTAAGAAAGTCACTCAATTTCTCTTTTTTCCTCATCAATCAAATAGATATAATGATAGCTCATTTGATTTTGAGAATTACACGACATCAGAGATGCAAAAATCAGCATTTCTGGAAAGTATAGGAAAGACTAAAATATCGTGGGGACCTTGTGTTAAAAGCTAGCTTGGTTTCTCTTTCTGTCATGCCAATTATTATCTCTACACCAAGTTCATGCTGGTCTGTCTCTTAGTAGAGAAGGAAAAGGGTCTCAAGGAATGTCTCTCTACTTTCCATATTATCAACTGGAGATGCCAACGTATAAGGCAAATTTGACCTCAAAGATATTTATTGGATTTGGTGTCTATAGTCTGACAGTAATATGCCTCTGGAGGGCTAAGGAGAATTGCTCATTAAAAACATGCTTCTATGAGGAAATCTAGGTCCCAGGGCAAGAGAAAGTGACATTGATGGGAGCAGAGAAGATGGGGAAAACATTTGGATGAGGATCAACAGAAGCAAAACAGAAGAGATATTGCCATCAGGTTATACTGCAGACCACAGTGACAGTCAGAGGAAACATATGAATGTGGGAACACATGCTTAGCATTGAGGTAAACTTCAATTAGTCAGACATATGTTCAAGATTCTCTCTCTCTCTCTCTCTCTCTCTCTCTCTCTCTCTCTCTCTCTCTCTCTCTCTGTCTCTCTGCCTGACAAAATCAGAGGAGCTAATAATTCTAGACTTTATGTAATGATAATTTCATCCTTCAAAAGATGGAGAAACCAACAATGGGACATACAATCCTGAATATGACATTATTTTTTAGAGGGATAAATATGAAATTCTAAATTTTGGTTTAAGAAATTGCCTTCACAAATCCAAGAGACTGTATAGTACAAATAGTTATAAGTTCATTTTTAAACGATCTGGAGGTTGTGGTGGGCTTTGAGCTTAATATGACCCGATGGTGTCACATGGCCACTAAGAAAGTTAACACAGTCTGCCCTGTGTTTTTCAGCTCTAGTTACCACATTTTAGAAATGACATCAGTTGAGGAGAGTAGCAAGGAAGGTGAAAGGTCTTTAACATGTGGTACATGAAGATCATTTGAAGGAATTGGGCCTCTTATGCCTAAATAAGAGAAGCCTTAGGGAGAAACATGGTTAACTGTCTTCATAAATTTGAAGGGCTGCCACATGGAAATGAGATTAGTCTTGTTATTGGTACCTAAAGAAAGAAATCATAGCAATGTATGAAAGTTGCAGAGAAGGAAACCTAGACCACATATAAGGGAAAAAAGGATTTCTAGCTAGAATTATCACAAAGAGGGATGATCACTTGAGGATTTTTTCTCCCTGGAGATCTTTAAGAGATGGCTGGATGATCACTTGGATTTGGTATGCTATAAAGTACATTATTGTTCAGATATGAATTCAAATAGATGATCTTTGAGATCCCTTCCAATTCTGAGCCCTCTGAGTATGATGCATTATTCAAATATGAGATTTATACAAATGAATCCTAGCTTCTGATCTCTATCCCTTTAGCCTATTTACAGAGTTCTCATCTTGTACTATCAACTGCCTACTGGACATTTCCACCCATACCTCAGACTCAAAATAGCCCAAACCAAAGTCATCTCCCCCCCGGCCCCCATTTATCCTGCTGTCCTAAATGTCCCTATTATCTTAACTTCCCTGTTTCTGTTTAAAATGGCATTCTGCTCTTCACTCAGGGAGTCACTGAAGAGTTGGTTTGAGAAGAGTTATGATGTCATTGGAGCAATCCATGAATTAGTAAGGTTCCCTGCCCTCAATGTGAAGAATTGTGTAGAGTTAGGAAAAGGTAAATGATTAGATTTCCCCCAAGAGGAGGTGCTTTCTCCTTTTTTCACTCGTCCACAAACCCTAACTGGACCCTTCTCTTGTAGTTTTCAGTTACTAATGTGTATTATTGTTTTTCCCATGCTTCTCTCACACTAGATGGTATATGTTTTGAAGGCATGAGTTGTGTATCATCTTGGGATCTACATTGCTCAGTACAGTATTTTGCACATAGTAGGTGGTGAATGACTATTTGTGGAATGCAATTGAATAAATGTACTTTGAATACTCAGTTGTGTTTGAAGTAGATTCTTCCTTTATTAACTTGTTGCACTGGTTGACTTGAGATGTCTCTTTGACATTATGCCTATGCTAATAATAGATTCTGGTATCTCTGTGTGAATAGGACCACCTGTGTGTTAGTTGAGCCTAGCAGCAAGTTGTCACATTTATTTTCTGACATGGAAAGTCATAAAAATGACTATCAAGGAAAGCTGATTCTTGATACTCTCATAACTTTGCTTAGGGCCAAGGTCCCCAGTTATTTTAGAGATATAAATCTCTGAGGAGATTCTGTATGGGTTATCTTTTGGCACCATGAGAGTTGATGAGAGCCGTTCTCTGATTTCAGGAGCTCAGGTGCCATAATTGACGCAACCTTTGCTCTTCCGATGAGAGGCCCACCATTGCTCCAACATTTGATGGGAGAAAGAGTCCCTGATGGAAATAACACAGGGAGAGGTATTTGAGTATTATCTAGGCCAGAAAGTTCTTTATCCCATGGTTTGTGGAGATGGTTCCTTATGACTTGACAAGGTTTCTTTTATGACATTGTAACTAATGGATGAAAGTGTTAATTCCTGCTGGATTGTAAACTGTTATGTGATGGCATTTCATGTAGTTTATAATCTTAATTATATTTAGATCTCTCCCAGCACATAGCAGAATGCTTTGTAGAGGATGATAGAAGCCTGGAATTCTTTCTTTGACAGTGATGACAGGATCATAGACTCTTAGAGTTGGAGGACATCTTATTGGTCCACTGTGTACCTGATGCTTGAATTCCCTCTATGCTATCCTCAACAGTGTTTTTTTCCAGCTTTTGATAGAATATCTCTAGAAACAGGAAGCTCATTATCTTTTTCCTTATTTGGATGGCTTTAATATTGAGGAAGTCTTCCCTTATGGTGAGCCAAAATTTTACTCCCCATGATATTAAATTTATAGGTAACACAAAGATGGTAATGATTACTAACATGTTAGATACAAAATGATATTAATAGAATAGAACATTGGACTAAATCTAATATCATTAATTTTGGGGGGCAGGGCAATGAGAGTTAAGTGACTTGCCCAGGGTCACACAGCTAGCAAGTGTCAAGTGTCTGAGGCTGGATTTGAACTCAGGTCCTCCTGAATTCAGGGCTGGTGCTTTATCCACTGCACCATCTAGCTGCCCCATTAATAGCATTCATTTTTAAGGGATATCTGAAATTCTAAATTTGAGTTTAAAAAAATCACCTTCACTGGAATGGTCTTGTGCTATAGGAAATTACAAACAGGATGATCCCAGAAAAACCTGGAAAGACTAATGAACATTGATGTATAGTGAAGTGAGCAGAGTTGGGAGGACATTGTGCATAGTGACAGCAGTATTGTTCAATGAGCAAATGTGAATGACTTAACTACTCTCAGCAATGCAATGATCCAAGACAATCCCAAGAAACTAATGACTCAGCTTACTATTCATCCCCGTAGAAAGAACTGATAAAAAGAACATTTGTGGATTGTATATATATAACCTGGTTGTGATCTTGTGGAGGGGGAAGGAAAGGGAGGGATGGAGGGAGAAAAATTTGGAACTCTAAATCTTATGAAAATGAATATTGAAGGGGCAGCTAGGTGGCGCAGTGGATAGAGCACCAGCCCTGGATTCAGGAGGACCTGAGTTCAGGTCTGACCTCAGACACTTAACACTTACTAGCTGTGTGACCCTGGGCAAGTCACTTAACCCCAATTGCCCTGCAAAACAAAACAAAAAAAAAATGAATATTGAAAACTACCCTTACATGTAACTTGAAAAAATAAAATAAATGTTTGTTGCTAAAAAATAAAATAAAATAATCACCTTCACAAATATAAGATGTAGGGTAATGTAGATAGTCAATGGTTGATTAAAATAAAAAGATTTGGACTTTACTGCAGTAGGCTGGGAACTCAAAATGAGCCAATGGTGTGATATAGTCACCACAAAAGTCACTGCAATTTGCATTGGTAAGAAGCATGCCTGGTATATTGTATTCATGTCTGAATGCTACATTTTATGGGAGATGTTGTTAAGATGGTGGAATGAAAAGTTGGCACCCTTGCCTCAGCTTCCTTAAAGCCTCTCCCACAATGACCTAAAACATGACAAACTGAATTCTGATTGGGAAGAATGAGGAAAATTATTCCATATAAATGAGGTGCTTGAGGAAGTATTTATACACTAAAGGGTAGAATGGGGGAAAAGCAGACATACACAGAGATGAGTACAGAAACTCATCTTACCCAACATGGAAGTAGAAGGGAAATAGGCTAAGAAAAAGAGGAGGAGGGTAAGAGAGTGGATTGACTAAGGGAGACATCTTAAGAAGAGGTCAGGGTTAAAAATAGAAGGATAGATATGGGGAATTGGATGGAGGGAAATTAACAGTTAGCAATCAAAACTGTGAATGGGAATGGGATGAACTCACCCATAAAACAAAAGAGGATAGCAGAATGGATTCGAACACACTTGAATTAGAAAGGTACACATAGAGTTAAAATAAGAGACTTGAGCAGAATCTATTATGCTTCAGCTGAAATTAAAAAGGCACTACATTTTATGACAATGCAACTATGGTAATGTAACTCACTGGTTTCCAGTTCTTCTGGCTTAGGTCAAGCACCATAAAACTAATCTCGCTTCCTCAGCACAGCTCTTCAAACTTTAAAAAATACTGTTATGTGTGTTAAGCTACCTATTTTCCAGGTAACTATCCATAGCTTCTATAAGAATCAGTACTATTAGCTGTTTTGTCATGGTTACTAGTATCTCATCATGGTATATGTTACACATACCTTTGGGTGTGCTTCAGATTATTGATGATCCACCCTGAGGTTTAGACTTAGCATTAGTGTGCTGTAGTGGAAAACAATTTGGACACTGGCTCAGGAAACCTGGATTTGAATTTTGGCTCTGACACATGCTAGTTTCATGACTGTGGATAAATCATTTACCTGCTCTGAACCTCAGTTTCCTCATGTAAAATTTAGGTAATATTTGTACCACCTGCCTCAAAGGATTACTATGAAAAAGTAAGTTATAGATTTTATAATGTACTGCTGATTTATTTTAAGCTTGTTGTCCAAAAAAATCTATAAGTAGATTTGTGGGAACTGTGGCATGGTTGCAGTTTTCTGATCTTTTTCTTGTGCAATTTAATTTTTGAATCAAAGTACAAGTCTTTACATTTATAAAATGAGGCAGCTAGGTGGTGTAGTAGAGTGCTAGGCCTAAGTTCAAATATGGCCTCAGATACTTGTTAGCTATGTGACCCTAGAAAGTTATTTAACCTTTGTCAGCCTCACTTTCTTCAACAGTAAAATGGGGATAATAATCCCACTTCTCAGTAGGTGCATAGTAGGTGGTTAATACATTTTTGTTTTCTTCCTTCCTGTTTCCTTCTATACTTGTCAAATTTATCTTATCAAATCGATTCTGCCTTTTTGTTTTTATTAGTTGACTCACCCAATATTCTAACCTGTTGTTTTATTTTTTTAATCTAGATTCATTATACTATCTATATTATCCCTTCCTGCTCTATGTCACCTGAATAATTTGATAAACATGCAATCATTGTCCTAAAGTTCATGGAAAAAATGTTGAAAAGAACAATACCAAGAAGCGAGCCTCAATACAAGCTTCTAGAGATCAAATTGATAGCAGATCCAAATTGTGCTAGTTAGTGAATTAATCGTTCAACCAGGTCTGAATTTAGGTAATTGTACTATCATTCATCTCACCTCTCTCCAGATTTTCTATGGGGATATTGTGAAAGCCTAGGTAAAAAGCCTTGCTGGAATCCAGGTAGTCATGACTGGATTATTTCTTTGACCTATTAGTCTAATAATCCATAAAAAAGAAATGAAGTGACTTGTTCTTGTTGAACTCAAGCCGATTTTTAATGACCATCATTTCCATGCCTAAGTGATTATGAACTACACATATCATTTATAATGTCAGCTTGTAAGAATGACAAGTATATAACAAACATCCCTTAAATCCATGAAATAACCTTTAATGGATTTATTACCCATTAATCTTAATTTTTCTTGAACCTTTTTGCATTTGAACTTGTACAGTTCTCATAGAAGGAATGAATTCCATGACTTGACCTCCCACCTTGTGGTTTGCCGTGGGCTAACCTTGCCAGTGACTCAGAAGCAGTAGTTAGGGTCTATTACAGCAAACTAATGGCTGTTTAGAGCAGACTAGAATGCATTTAACATGTCTACATCTCCTTATCTCTCTCTCTCTCTTTTTTGTGGGGCAATGAGGGTTAAGTGACTTGCCCAGGGTCACACAGCTAGTAAGTATCAGGTGTCTGAAGTCAAATTTGAAGTCAGGACCTCCTGAATCCAGGGCCAGTGCTTTATCCACTGTACCACCTAGCTGCCCTCTTCCTTTGTTTTTAGCTCTCTTTTTTCATCTCCTTATATCTCTAAGCTGATTTAGTATGTTCATTTTCATGGACCAGGTAATGATGATGCAAGGTCCCTGAGCTATCATTTATGATAGAGAAAGATATGGTGTCACTGTGTACTTTCCTCTGAGACAGCAATCCAATGTTGGCTAGAAAAGGCAACAAAATATGGGACACCATAAAGGGGACAAAGAGTTGGAAGCATAGGCTTAGTCTCATCATTTTCTCACAAATATAAAAACTATGCTTTTCTAAATGAGGAGTTGTAAATATTTCCTTGGGGATGCAGCATGGCAGAAGACTATTCATATTTTTCTCTTTGAGTCTTGATGGCATTTAACCAATAATAAAGTGACTGGTCAAGGCTCCTGAAGGCTCCAATGCCATAGCACTTAACTTGTGCTCATTCTATCTTGACCTTGCTCTAGGTTAATTCTTAATTTTTTTCAAGAAGGTTCATATACTTACTGTCTGCTTTCCCTTCCCCCAATCTGCAGATTAAGCCTCTCAGGGTTGAGGGATTATGTCTTTTTTTCCTTTAAATATTGTATTGATTTTTTTCATCACTATAACTTCCCAATACCACTCCCTATGAGTCTGCCTTCCCTTGTAAAAGAGAAATGATAAAATAAATAAAATGACTCAGTAATTGTGTCTGACAAGTGTATGCAGCATTCCTTATCCACCTTCCATCCATTGCCTTTCTCTCAAAAAAGCAAATATTTTATCAGTCTTCTGCAATCAAGATTTGTCATTATGTTCATCTAAATTCTGATATATTTTAATATTGTTTTTCTTTATGTCATTGTAGGTATTGTGTGTATACATGTTTGGTTCTGCTTTCTTCACTATGTATCAGTTTATATAAGTCATCTCAAAGGTTTCTAAATTACTCAGATTTGTTGTTCATTTTTAACCTCCTGATTCTCTTGACTTTCCCATTTCCAGCTGCCTTCTCAAGCTGGAAATGCTCTACTCGTGTGGCCCCCTCCTCCAATTAGCAAGTTCCTGCCCTGAATCTCCATTTGAAGAACTACCAACATCAGCCATGTTTTCTTCTAATCTATCTCTAATCTTTCCTGCTTTTTATTTCCCTTCTAGATGTTGCTCCCCCATAGTGTAAGCTCCTTGGTGCTAGGGTCTGTTTTTCCTTTTTATTTGTATTTGTCTTCCACATAGTAAGTGCTTATTAAATGTGTCTATCATTGCTTCTTTTGGTGGCATAATGCTATTCCTTTATATTACTATATTAGAATGAGAGGAATGGATGGACAAATGAGTAGATGTCTCATTTCTTATTTATCCACATGTCTTTGTGGAAAATCACAAATAGTAAGCTATCCTCTGCTTTGTTGAAATAGATGTTTGAAAAAATAATTAATTATCTAAAAAAAAAAAAGAAAAGAAATAGATGTTTGGAGGACTTAAAACTATACTAGTGTGAAAGTTTTAAAGTTCCTTTCTATTGACCATGTCCCTCCCTATCATTTCTTTCTTTTCTCTTTCTTTTCTTTCTTCCTTTTATCATTTCTGAACTCCTTTTGCTTTCCTCAATTATAATTGTGATTTCTGCTGATAAAATATTTACAGAATCTCTTTCCTTTGTTCCAGATAGTTCCAGATATAATAAAGTTTCCTATTTCAGTCAATCAATGATAGTTTGTCAACCTCCTGGTTATTTTGTCAATTTGAAAAAAAAATACAGAATCAATAATTAATATACATGGAAGTCCTGATGCCGAGTTGTTTACATGGACTTTGGGGCCTGATTTGTTCCAGATGGGTCCCAATGTCAGGGGAAGGTTATTGGTATTGCATAAGAGTGACTCATTAGCTTGCCATGATAAGGTAAAATTTTATTGTAAGTGTTGAGATAATGTCAGTAGCACATTTTATTTTTAGATCTTTTTTTTTACTGAACTTAAAGGCTATATCCAAGTTCAACTGCATTGTGAATTCAGTGGAAATTTAAGTGTTTTATCACCTCCATCTATATTTAACCTCTTGTTGTATATAGCTGTCTAGCCACTTTGTGACCATGGGGCTGTTGTGTACCTCTGAGGAACCCAAATTCTCAATTATCTGCATGTGGTCTATCTGCTTGGTGAATTATTTATCCATGGACAGTGTTTAGCAAGTGGCTGATTTGCTCTTATTATCCTAACAGCTCCCACTACCCATCAATCAGTGAGCTTTAATCTTGCATCAATATTTCAAGGATTAGTCACAATTTATTGGTAATTTCTAACATTAGCTGCCTAAAGCTCAGAAAGTTAAGTGACTTAGCTTGGAAAAATATCAAGACAGTTTCTCTTTTGGAGGGAACATGTGCATGTGTGTGTGTTGAATTGCACTGAAAAATATAAACACAAGTTTGTTTTCTCTATTGGCTCCCCCCTCCATTGCTCTCATATAATAAGGACTTTAGGAGTTTTTATATACAAATTCTCTGTTTGCTATAATAGTTATTTGTGTAGCACCTTCCTATAGACTATAAACCCCATGAATTTAGAGGCTTTATCTTATCTAAACTTTGTATGTCCCCTAGCCGGTTCATAGTAATCACTTAATTGTCATTAGATGCATTGATTGAACTGAATTGAATAACTAAGAAGTATTGTTTTAACTGATATTTTAGACTAATTTGGTTTATGATAGATAGCAAATGATCTTCTGAAATCTTCAATTTTCTTTTTCAGGATGATTTCCTGTTCAGTGTTTCCATTTTAAGTGGGATCCTATGCAGTGTCTTGGCTGTGTTAAAGTTTATGTTGGGAAAGGTTCTGACAAGCAGGGCTCTGATAACGGATGGTAAGTAGGACCAACTTACCTAGTGATCTTTGTATTAATGTAGAAAATCAGTGACCTAGCTGAGCGTCTTATATACAAATAACATAAAAGGGCTGTATTTGTCCACTGAGAGCTTTGTGGCCCCTTATTATTTCTGATATACTTGGTTAGATGACCCCCCCCAAAGAAGAAGATACCTCCATTGCCTCTAGAGCATTAATATTCTCTTTATGAATTATAAATGTTCAGCTCCTTCTCTTAGCAGTGTGTCTCTTGGCCCTAAGCTTTTTAAGAATAAAGCACAAAGGTCTTCACATGTGGTTGACTTTTCCCTGTGTTGCTCCAAGCAAAAAATAAATCACTTTCCAGAATCCAAAATATACTTTCTTCCCAACCTTGTTAGGATTTTCCCCTTTAGCTGATTAAGATCAATACTCATCAAGGATATTTATATAAATCCTTCTTAGCTGGATGAGTATCCCATGTTCTTTATCTGAAAACCGAAGACAAATCAGATGTGTTTTATCTTTGGAGTGGGCAGAAAACAGGGTACAGGGTTAGTACTGTGAAAAAATACTGAACTTGGAATCAGAAGAACCTAGCCCATATTAATAATAATAATGATAATAATAATAATAGCTGGCATGTATAAAGCACTTTAAGATTTGCAAAGTATTGTGTATGTGTTACCTTATTTGATCTTCACAACAGCCATGGGACCTTGGTGCTATTATTATCCCCATTTTCCACATGAGAAATATGAGGTGGAGAGAGGTTAAGTTCAGTCAGCATTTATTTAATATCTTTGTTGACTCGCCAGGGACACACAGGAAATATCTGAGGCAAGATTTGAACTCAGGTCTTCCTGATCCCAAATCCTGTATTCTCTCCACTACATCACCTACCTGTCTTGCTACTTACTAGCCATGTGTTCCTGGGGTAGGTTATTTAAATTCTTTAAATCCCAGTTTCTTTAATTGTAAAATGGATATGATAACCCCTAAATTACCTACGTCACAACATTGTGAGGAAAGTTCTTTATAAAAACCTTATAGCACTATTTAGATGTAAATTACTATTAATAAAATTATAGTTTATATTAATAATATCATCAGTAATTACTACTTTTTAAGTGTATAGAAGAAGTTTGACAAAGTGGGATTTCTTCTTTCCTATTTATATTTGATTCTTTTTTGGATTTTATTTGTGCTTGACTCAACTCCCTGAGCCTTTATTAAACCTCTGCTCTGTCCATGGTACTGTGAAAGGTGCTTGGGCTATGAAATTAAAAAAAACAACACACACACACCACCAAGCAGTCTAGGTCCTCAAGGAGCTTACCTTCTAGACAGGGGTGGGGGTGTGGTGGGGCAAGAGATACAATTTGTACACAAATAAGAAAATGTAAAATGTATGTAAAGTGATGTGAAGTAATTTCAGGTATAATCAAAGTAGTTGGAGGAATTGGTAAAGAAGTAATATGGGAGGTGGCACCTTAGCTATTGACGTAAGTCAGGGATTCAAAGAAGTAGAGAGAGGTAAGGAAAGGGTACAGGCCATGAGGTGCGAGTGGGGTGGGGAGAGACCACCCTCGCAAAGGCCTTATAGTGGGACAAGTAATGTTGTATATGGGAAAGAGGTAATAGACTTTGAGTGGAGTAGAGAATGAATGAAGAGGAGTAAAATAAAATGAGATTGGAAATGCAGGTGAGAGTCAGATTATGATGTATTTTAGATGCCAGGCTGAGGATTTTGTTTTCTTGGAATCAAACAGGAGTCACTAAATATTTTTTGACTAAAGGAATGACCCAGTGAGACATACTTTAGGTATACCATTTTGGCAGCTGTAGACGGGAAGTCTAGATAGATGTCCATCCAACTAGATCTATTTCTCTTGTACTTTAAGGTTTGTGAGGCACTTTATAAATGCTATCTCCTTTTATCTTGACAACAACCCTGGGTGGTAGATGCTATAATTGTCTCCATTTTACAGGTGAGAAAACTGAGGTTGAGAGCTTAAATAACTTTTCTACCCAGCAAGTAAATGCCTGAGTCAGGATTTGAATTCAAGTCTTCTGGCTTCAGGTCCATCTCTTTATCCATTGAGTCATCTAGCTGCCCAGATTAGCTAGAAGAAAAGAACAGAAGAAGGGAAAGGAAACAGGACAATTATAGTACTGTTGAGGTGAGAGGTGTGGGGTTCTGAATGGGAATGAAGGCTGTGTGAGGAACAAGAAGGGGACAAGATGGTAGAAATGTTGTAGAGATAATACATGGCAGTTGGTGAGATATGGGGTTGAGGGAAAAGTAAGTAACAAAAGTAACTCTCAGCTTGTAAACTAGGGTGATAGGAAGGATGATGGTTCCCTTGACAGAAAAACTTGGTGGTAGGATGGGCTTTGGAGAAAATATAATGATTTGTGTTCAAGATGCCTATGCATATCCAAGTGAAGAAGTCTTAGCAGGTAGATGGCATTGGTATAGCCACATACACTAGGGTTCAGGAGAGAGATTTGGGAGGTACCAGCATAGAAATAATTGAATCCATGAGCATAATGCAAAGGAATACGAAAAACCCAATAACTAAAAAACAAAAGAAAACCCATCTACTCAAATTCACAACAATACTTTCTGTGCTAGCAAAAACTTTTTTAATCATGAAAGTATTTTATTATTTTCCAGTTACATGTAAACATAGTTTTTGACATTTGTTTTCATAGGATGTTTAGTTCCAAATTTTTCTTCCTCCTTCCCTTCCCTCCTCAAGACAGAAAGCAATCTGATATAGGTTATGTGGTAAAATTATTTGTGGTATAGGCAGCTTTTGAAGGACATTCCCTTTTGGGGGAGAAAAGATTGAATGCTCCCTGAAGGGAGGTTAAAGGGCACTTCCAGAATGCTAAGCTCTCGAGGCTTTTCTGGAACACCAACTCTAGAGTGACTTTGGGACCACAAGTTCACTCTCTCTCTGGCTGGTGACTGAAGTCCTGGTGGCGCGCTGGCAACCTTAGACTGGAGGGCTGTTCAGGTTGGCGAGTTACTTACTGAAAACCCTAAATTCCTTTGAACCAGCTTAAGCTAAGTTTAGAGTTAAGATCATTTCTCTGTATTTCTGTTTTCCTCTTTCCTTATCTTTGATTTTTATGAGTTTCACCTTTGTTGTTTAATTAATTCCCAAGTAATAAAATCTGATCCCTTTGTGAACTAAAGCTTGGAGGCTCCTTTCTTATTGGCCTAGGAGAAATATCTAAAAAGGGCACTTTAGAGGGGAGGTTAAACCTAAAAGGGTCCCTCATATTTCCGGGACCCCAATATTAAGGCGAGTCACCCAAATAATGCTCTGTATATCAAATTTTGGCCCTCCCAGTTTTATATGTACAATCATATTAAACCTATTTCTGCATTAGTCATGTTGTGAAGGAAGAATCAGAAAAAGGGTAAAAAACCTCAAACACACACACACACACACACACACACAAAGTAGAAACAGTACGGTTCAATCTGCACTTAGAATCCACAGTTATTTTTTCTGGATGTGGAGAACATTTTCCATCATGAGTCCTTTGGAGTTTTCTTGGATCATTGTATTGCTGAGAAGAGTTAAGTCTATCACAGTTGATCATCGCTCAATGTTTCTGTTACTGTGTACAGTTTTCTCCTTGTTCTTCTCACTTCACTCAGCATCAGTCCACTTAAGTCTATCCAGGTTTTTCTGAAATCTGCCTGCTTATCATTTCTTATAGCACAATAGTATTCCATTGCATTCATATACTACAGCCATTCCCCAACTGATGGGTATCCCCTTGATTTCCAATTCTTTGCCACCACAAAGAGAGATGCTATAAATATGTTTGTACATGTGTGTCCTTTTCCCTTTTTTATGATCTCTTTGGGATACAGACCTAGTAGTGGTATTACTGGGTCAAAGGGTATGTGCAGTCCCATAGCCCTTTGGTCATAGTTCCAAATTGCTCTCCAGAATGGTTGGATCAGTTCACAATTCCACCAATAATGCATTAGTGTTCCAATTTTTCCACAGCTTCTCCACCATTTATTATTTTCCTTTTTTGTCATATTAGCCAATCTGATAGGTATGAGGTGGTACCTCAGACTTGCTTTACTTTAGTAAAAACTCTTGAAAAAATTTCCCATCACTTGGAGAATGGTTAAACAAATTGTAGCATATGCATGTAATAGAATATTATTCTACTTTAGGAAATTATTAATATGAAGAATTCAGAGAACTATGGAAACATTTGCATGAACTGATGTGGAATGAAGAAAGCAGAATCAAAAGGACAATATGCTGATTAAAATAGTATGAATGAAATTGTCATTAAAAGGCAGGAAATTCAGATTAAATAAAATAGTAATTGGTTGCAGAAAAATGATTAAAAACACTTCCATCCTCTCAGTAGGGATTGGAGTCAACTAAAGGAGATAGATGTTTCATATTTTAATACGTGTGATCACTATGTAAACTCATTTTGTTTAACTATTTTTCTTTGTTACAAGGGTGAGTCTATTGGGTGGGGGGAAAGGGATGCCTATCAGAAAATGACTGTAGTGTTTTGTTTAAAAAAAAAAAACACCAGTAAAGCATGTTGATAATTGAAATTATAGTTGCTGATAAGATCATGAAAGAGTATTGAGAGAGAGGAGAAGACAGCCTAGGACAGAGCTATGGGGGAGACCTATACCAAGTGGGCAGGAGAAAGGTGATGAGTCAGCAAAGGAACTGTCAGTCTTCCAGTCCTAGAAGCCATGGGAGGAGAATGTTCAGGAGGAAGGGATGCTTGATTGTATCAAAAACTATACGGAAGTCAGGTAGAATGGGAAACTACTTTTCAGTTTCTGTGGGGAAAATGTTGATCAACCATCCATTTGCCTAGGGGATTGAAAGCTGAACAGATGCTTGCTTGTCCAAGACTAAAAGCACAGGATCATAGAATTTGGGGGACCTTAGAAGTCATTGAATCCAACTCTTACATTTTGACAAATGAGGAAACTGAGTCTCAGAGAGGTGAAGCAACTTGTCAAAGGTCATACTAGTATCAGAAATAAATGTGCCAGAATAAAAATTCCTTAAAGTTTGAGAGTCATGGAAAAGCTGAAATATTTTTCAAATATAAAATACATAAAAGTGATCGGGATTAATTATTTTATATACAGGGACATATAAAGAATAGATTTAATAACTTTCCCAAAAGTACATGCTGATGGAACACTTTCCTGGAGTCCAGGCTTCTGAGGCCCAAATTAGTCAGCTGGCCATGTATAACACCAAAGCACATTTATATATTAGTCTGCAACCTCCTTGAGGTCAGGGACTGTCTTTTGCCTCTTTTTATATCCCTAGCACTTAGTGTAGTATATGGCACATTTCAATTTGGGGTTCTCTTGGTAAAGATACTGGTGTTTGCTATCCTCTCACTCATTTTATGGATAAGGAAATGGAGGCAAACTGTGTTAAGTGACTTGCTCAAGGTCACATAGCTAGTAACTGTCTAAGGCTGGATTTGAACTTAGGTCTCCTGGCTTCAGGCTCAATGCTCTATCCACTATGCCACCTAGCTGCCCTAGTAGGTGCTTAACAAATGTATATATGTGTATATGTATGTGTGTATGTATGTATGTATGTGTGTATGTATTCACTTTAGAGAAGCAATATCTGCCCTCAAGGAGCTTATATTCTATTAAAGTCACAACAGTGGCTCCCCTAGTGGATAAGACGTATACTATTGTAGCAGTGATTGGCTCATGTGATGTCTTTGGCAAGCATGCCAGGTGTGGCCAACACCCCATTCTGATTATTCTAGTACTTTTTTGCATTTATGCTGCTTTTCCTTCTAGCAGGGAAGCAATCTTCCCCCATACCACAACTTTTTCATATTCAAAGCATACAAAGACATCTGCTTATCAGTGCTGTGGTAGATGGGTCAACTAGATGCAAGACGGAGTCTTCTTCACCGATCTGCTTTTAAGAAGTGTTAATGCACTGATATGTGTACCTGGCAGCCTGACCCAAGGCTTTCAAGGACTGACCACAGGGATTTCTTACTCAGGCAGGTCTGGACCCTAGACAGGATCTGCTGAGTGAATGTCTTGTACTTAATGCTGTTTGAGTGCAGTGCTTCAATAATATTGAATCAATAAGTACTTATTGAGCAATTCCCATGCACCTAACCCTGTGCTAGATCCATCAGCTGGGGGAAACCAACAACTTTATGTAAGATCTCTGCAACCACCAGTATGGACACATAGACCTTACCTCTGGGTACTGCCTCCAGAATTTGACTTCAAGCCACTTCTGTTTTCCACTGGTTTTCCTATTTTCAAATAATCATAAGGTCAGACATTTGGAGCTGAAAAGGACCTTAATCAATCAATCAATCAATCAATCAGTAAACATTTATTAACTACCTACTGTATGCCAGTCACTATGCTAAGTCCTGGTGATACAAAAAGAGGCAAAAGATAATCCAGACGGGGTTTCTATCTCATTCTGAGTCCTGAGGACTTCTCTGGGAGAAGGTGCTGGTTGCTGTTGATTCCACTCTCCTCTCTTCCATATTGGAGGGTTTTGAAGACATATTCCTGGGAATAAAACCTGTTTAAACTGCCTCAGTGGAAGATGGGAGTTGGAGAGAACAAAGCAAAGGGTAGAAATACTTTTCTTAAGTTCACCTCCATTTAAATTAGCTCTATAAAAATTGTTATGAAGTCCCTAATTTGTGCAAACCTTTTGGATATGAAGACAAAAAGGAATCAGTTCTGGCTAAAGGCATTTGTCATATACTGAGAGTATTCTGTTCAGTAGGAGGAGCTGACACAACATACTTAGGTAACCTGTTCTAAATTTTCCATGAGCTAGAATGGAAAGCAAAACTATTTTGATGGCCTAAGAAGAAGCTATTTCCATATGCACTTGAAAAATTGCTTTGAGTGAAAGGTAAGGCTTTGTAAAATAGCAGGTGTTTTTTTGTTTTCTTTAAATTTTTTTTATTGAATTCTTTTTTTACAACACCAAAATTTCTGCCAATATCATACCTCAAACCCTGACCAGAAAGCTATCCCATATAACAAAAGATATTTTTAAAGTAAAAAAAAGAGATGAAAACTGACCAATACATTTAAAAAATCTGAAAATATGTACAATACAGCACTTCTGTGGACTTTCCACCCTGCAAAGGAATTGGGTGGGGTTGTCTTCTCATATCTTTTTTTTTGAGGCCATAGTTCTTTGTAATTCTGTAACATTCACTCTCGATTGGTTTGTCCTTGTTATTTCCATTTCCATTGTTGTAGTCATTGTATATGTTGTTTTCTTTGATCTGCTTAGTTCACTTTGCATCAGTTCATCTATGTTTACCTATGCCTCTCTATTTATTTTCTTTTTGTCATTTCTTCCCAGTACAGTAATAGTACATGACATTTGTGTACCACAATTTGTTTAGCTACTCCCAATTAGTGGGTTTATGCTCTGTTTCTAATTCAGGAGTTTTAAATAGGCTAAAGAAACTCCATGCTCTGGAGATAGAGAAGAGCTATGATGCTCTCTGCTGAAGATCCAGTGATCCCCCACCCTACTACATGATCCAGCTTTTTTTTTTCTAAGAAAGGAGGTAATTACCTAAACCATAGATAACAGGGAAGTACCACTGAAGACCACAACAGCAGTGCATGGGGTTAAGCATACATAGGAACATAGTTGCTGGAAGAAAACCAAAAAAAACAACAACACCACAGAGCACCACTGTGGAAGAGCCCATTCTGTCCTTCGTTGGGATCCCACTCAGGGTAATACTCTAAGTTCCTGGGGTAGAGGATTGTTGTTGTTTGTCCTTCATTCTCGAAGAGAACCATGACCTCAGGAGGTGATGTTATGGCTTGCAGTGAATTGGATTTAAGTGAGGCAGGGTTGTGCAAAGTCACCAACCTCACTCTCTCCTCCAGAACCATCTGGTTCCAGTGGCAAGATATATATCAGCATGGCTGGAGATGGCCCCAGATGGTTAAGGCAATTGAGGTTAAGTGACTTGTCCAGGGTCACAGAGCTAGTAAGTGTCTGAGGTCAGTTTTGAACTCTGGTCCTTTCAACTTCAGGGCCAGTGCTCTATCCATTTCACCACCTAGCTGCTCCTGGGGTAGAGGCTGGTCCACAGTAGATGAGGGTCCCTTGATTACCTCCCTGGGGTCAGAGGAGAGACCTTTCTCTACCTTTTACTGTATAAACAAATTTTTGAAGCCTTGTGAGCTTGGGTGCTTATAAAGGGAGCTGATGGTTGCTTTTGAAGAATATTCTGATCATTTAAGCTGATATTCTCAAATTTCATCTGTATAGGGACAATGAACCAAATATATTGGTAGTCTCCAGAGCATACCTCTAATACAAAGAATGCACAAGTAAGAATTACATAATTTCTAGTAATGATGAATGGAGTATACTGATAAACAGCTGATTTAGGTACTAAGATTTGAACAAGGTGTTGTACAAGACAGAAGTCTTGGGATGGACCTTAGAGCTGTGGACATATTCCAGCCCTGGTCACAAAGTAATAATTTATACAAAGCACTCTGATGTATGATTTAATTTGACCACAGTCATTTTATCTAGAGCTCAAGAAACTGTGATTCTTGGAGGTTGGGACTTGGTGAAGGTCACACAACCAGAAAGTGGCAAGAACTGGGTCTTGACTCTCGGGCTACTGATTCCAGACTCAATGTTCTTCCCACTTCACTAAACCTCTAGAATATGTCTTTGAGGTCTGCTGAGGAGGCTATACTGTCCTTTGAATTCTTCTCTGGCTCAGTCAGTGGGAAACTCAGTGTTGGGCACTTAGGGTAAAAGATGACAGAGAAAAAGAAGGCAAAACATGAGCTCTAAATGGCATTGTTTAATAGTTAATGTAGTGACTGATTCGATGCATTCTTTCCAGGCATCTTGTTTGATGTATGTGCTGTTTCTTTTGTGTACTGCATTTATCAAGGAGAGACATGGAAAAGAGCCCAGAGAAAGCTGGGTCGCTCCCTGAAAGTATGCCTAACTCCCCTGGGGGCATAAATGACATCTATTTCTTTCTTTTTTTAAGCCAAGAATATAATCTATATTGAGTTCTTAGAACAGAAAGATCAAAACAACATTATTATTTATAGAGGATGTTGAATCAGGTTCTCACCACTCGCCTGAATTTTCTCTTCTGTATGTGAAGTGCTTTTCCTTTTTTTTCTCTCCTCTCCCTCTCTAGAATTGGGCTAGCCAGCTTATTCTTTGGGGGTCTTGCTTGCCTTTACTTTCACAGGATTTAGACCAGGGAAGTGACCTTAGAGTTCATCCATCTGACTATTCAGGGAACTCATTTATTCCTCTGAAGCCTGTCCTTCTACCTTCATTAAGGCTATCTATCGTCAGGCATCTGTAAAAGATGGCATGTTCGGTTTTCACAAGTGCTAGTGAGTAGGGATTTCTCATTTGGGTTTCACAGCTGGCACCTCCAGTCCTCTTGAGCTTTCTGGGTCTGATGTTAATCAAGGCCTTGGGTCTGCATAAAGCTGACAAGTTTATAAGCCTATGAGGTATGCCTATAAGGGTATGAAAGTGGTTTTCTTTTTAAACAAATGCTAGAATTGAGTCATTCAAATGTGCTATCTACCCCCTTCAAAGGTGTTACCCTGAACAGACACATTAAAGGTGGCTTTCCCTATGTAACCATAGAAAATCAACCTGAGTGGTATGGGAAGGGAAGAGTGGGGCTGAGAATTCTTTTTCCTATTCTCAGTAGTGGTGAGTCTGCCTCCTTCTGTGGCAAGTTTGATTTTTTTTTAATCCTCTAAAATCATTTAGACTCAAGCCTAATGAATTAGGTGAGAGATCCAAAATGGGATCAGAAGATGGTGTGAGGAGTGAGGATCACAAAGGACTTCAAAGTACATAGAGTTCAATGCCCCCATTTTGTGGATAAGATAACTGAGGCTCGGAAAGGTTCCAGTGACTTGCCCATAGCCACAGACCTAATAAGTATCAGAGACTGTATTGGAACCCAGGACTTCTTGCCTCTGAGTCTAGCTCTCTCTATTATACCACATTTGTTGATTCTCATGGGGCTAGAAAGTAAGGAGATGATTGTCTTGTGATGCTTGTAAATTGACTCTGAAGCTAATTCTATGAGAAGTTTTCAGAATCAGTTTAAGCAATAAGTACAAACACTGAAATAATAAGTGGCATGTCCTAAGTTCCAGTAGACTTTGGCGGGGGGGGGGGGGGGGGGGCAGGACAAAGAAGGTTAAGTGACTTGCCCAGAGTCACACAGCTAGCAAGTGTCAAGTGTTTGAGGCCAAATTTGAATTCAGGTCCTCCTGAATCCAGGGCTAGTGCTTTATTCATTGCGCCACCTAGCCGCCCCCTCCAGTAGACTTGTTTTAAAGAAAATCAGTCATTACATGGTAAGACACTTCTTATTATGGACACACATGTGTATTTTTTATATTAATAAATGTATAAAGGAAATGTGACTTTGTTAGGCTAGAGGACTCCTGGTGTAGAAAAAAGCAGTTAAGTGACTTTCCCCATAATGTTCCCCTAATTTGTGTGAGAGAAAGCCTTGAATCCGGGTACTCCCAACTGAAAACACATACCCTATTCACTACCTTTAAACTTCTATCTCTCATAGTATTACTACAATCTACATGAACAACAACAACATCTAGTATTTATATAATGCTTTCAAGTTTGCGAAATACTTTCTTTAAGACAACATGAAAAAAGAAGAAAAAAAGAAATAACAAAGGGGCAGCTAGGTGGCACAGTGGATAAAGCACTGGTCCTGGATTCAGGAGGACCTGAGTTCAAATCTGACCTCAGACACTTGACACCTACTAGCTGTGTGACCCTGGGCAAGTCACTTAACCCTCATTGTCCCACCAAAAAAAAAAAGGAAAAGAAAAGAGAAGACAATATGACATGTGAAAATTTAAATTTAGGAGTAAGCATCATTTATACAATTTAAAGATTGATTCGATTCACAGCAAAAAATCAGGTACCCCACCTGGGGAATTTTACTATGTCATAAAATCTCAGAGTTGGGAGGAAGATGTCTCTTAGCTTGATCTTTGCCTGAATAGGAATCCCTTCTAGAGAATCCCTGAAAAGTGGTCATCTAGCCCAGGGCTTCTTAATCTTTTTCCACTTGCCCTTTTTGTCCAAGAAATTTTTACATGACTCCAGGTATAGAGGTATATAAAATAAGTATACATAACCTTTTACTGCTGCCAAATTTTTCACAATCCTCCCATTCAGTTGTGCAACCCCATATGGGATCACAAACCACAGAAGCTTTGCTCTTGCCAGATTTTGAATCATTCTATCAATAAATATATTTATTCTACTTTTTGGTCAACTCTAATTGTCAGGTAGTTTTCCTAAATTATGAACAGAATCTTCCTGTTGTGTAATTTTCATCCATTTTTCCTAGTTCTCTTGTCTGGTGCTAAGCAGAATGTCATCCCTCTTTCACATTTTTGTTGTTGTTGTTCTTTGTTCAATAATTTTTCAGTCATGTCTATCTCTTGGTGACCACATTTGGGATTTTTCTTGGCAAAGATACTGGAGCAATTTGGCATTTCCTTTTCCTCATTTTACAGATGAGGAAAATGGTGCAAATAGGGTTAAGTGACTTGCCCAGGGTCACACAGCTAGTAAGTGTCTGAGGCCAGATTTGAACTCAGGAAGAGAGTCTTCCTGACTCCAGGCCTGGCACCCTATGAGCCACCTAGTTGCCTTTCTTCTACAACAACCCTTCAAATACTTGAAGACAGCTACCATTTCATACCTTCTCCTACCTCCTCACCTTCCAGCATAATTTTTTTCTTTAAGCTATTCCTTAGTTCCTTCAAATGATCTCAACAGTATATTTTAAAAATTGTAATCCCTGGAACTAAACTTAATACAGCTGTTGTTTAAATAGGCAGAGTACACTGTGAATATCATCTCCCTCATTCTGTACACAATGCCTCTCTCTATGCAATCCTTCTTCAATACTGTGTAAACCTTTAGTGCTGTGGAAATTTGAACTCTTCATCTTATTGGATTTGAGCTGTTCTAGTCTGCCAAGTTTTTCTATATCCAGATTCTGTTTCTGTCATGTTAGCTAGTCCTTCCAGTTTCCCATCATATAATAATTTTATAAAGATACCACTCTACCTTCACCAAAGTCATGAACAAAAATGTTGACCAGCCTAGAGCTAAGTATAGAGCTCTATGACAATTGACAAAAGGCTTTCTTTAGGTTGAATAGAATACTGATAATAATAATAGCATTTACTTAACACTTCAAGATTTGCAATTCACTTTACTTATTTTATGCCCTTGAAAACTCTGTCATGTAGGTATCATTATAATTTCCATTTTACAGTTGGGGAAACCAAAGCAGACAGAGGTTAAGTGACTTGTCCAGGGTCACACAGCTAATAAGCTTCTGAGACAAGATTTGAACTCAGATCTTCCCAATTCTACTTCTAACAATCTGTCCACTGAGTCACCTAACTGCCTTTGACATTGAACGTTTAAGTGTAATCCTTTGTGTCCAATCATCCAGTGAGTCCTAAAGCTACCTAAGTGTATTATTAGCCAATCTGCTATAAAACTTCATCGAATACTGAAATCCAGGTATATACCCTCTATTGCTTCCAATTAGTCTATCATTCCCACTTCTCTTTCTTTGCTCATGGTTTTCCCTCCACTGCTCAGTTGTTCCAGACTCCTCATTGTTCCAAAGTACTCCTTCTCTCCTTCTACTACTCACGCCTTCTCCAAATTCCTAGTCCCTTAGAGTTTTTCTTTCAACCTCTATATTAGATGTATACAATTTGATGAAATTACTTTGTTGGAAAATTCTTACCAAATTCTCTTTTCCTCCCTCATCCCCAACAAAGCTTTATTTCTCCTAGAGATGTTTGTTAAATCCAATGAATCCCTAATTTCCAGAATTTCTAAGTAGTACATGGAGGAGATTTGACTTGTCTCTTCAAGCAAGAGGTTATAATTCCCATAACTGAATCTTCAGATCAGCTCAGTGCCAACTCCTAACATACAAGGATTGAGAGCCCCTGCCAGTTGCTGGCTTCCTGAATGTCTTTGGGTATCTGGATATCCCTTTCTAGAGAAGGGGGGAGGCCATTTCAACTTGACCACCCACCCTTGTATTGTGGATTCAGAAGTCCTCACAGAGGTCTCAGAGTACCTTTGGACTCTTTACTTTCTCCTCTCAACTTCCCTTTCCCTCATCATTTCCCTTAGCAGATCTCAGAAAATCTTGCTTTGACTAGGTGAAAATAAGAGTAAATTATCATATGAAGACTTAGCAGTGCTTCTTAATTAGCATAACGTTCAATAACAATTTTGCCCCCTCAAATATGTCAGATTAACTTTGTAGACTTTATTGGATTATATCACTAAACCCAGTTTATATATGTAGGTATCTATTGTTGCTCATGAGACAATCATTTTGGAGAAGAGTCCTATGATATTGGACGTCACCAACACCTACCAATGAAATATCACCAATAGGCAAGAGTCCTGGGAAGAAGCAGTGTTCCCTGTCCCCATTCCCACCACCCTCAGACCACCAGCCTGACTTCCAGGCTAGTTCCTACAGTCATTTTCCAGAGAAGGACCTTTTCAGGAGATGCAACCTGGTCACTGCCTCTGAAAGCTCTGGAGCCCTTACCTTCTCAGTAGCCACAATTACTGAAGACCAGAAAAAAAGAAAATCCTTGTCACCCAAGTACTTGGTACTACCAAATTGTTCAGCATCAGAAACTGATATGGTTTACTTAATGAAAATGCCACTTCACCCTGTTTGCCTCAGTTTCCTCATCTGTAAAATGATCTGAAGAAGGAAATGACAAGCCACTCCAGTATCTCTGCCAAGAAAACCCCCAATGGAGTCACAAAAAGTGAAATGCCACTGAAATGATCGAACAACAACATTTTCAAAGATGCATTATTGTGTGTCCTAAGGATTACTGAAAGATCTTTTCATCTGATTTGCAGCTAATATCTCCTGTATGTTTGTATTCTCTTATTAGAATGTGAGTGCCATGAGAACAAAGACTTTCTTACTTTTCTATTTGTGTCTCCTGACTTAGTGCAGTGTTTTGCACATAGTAGAGGCTTAATAAATGCCTTTTCATACATTCATTCATTCATTCATTAATCCCTCCCTCCCTCCATCCATCCATCCATCCATTCATTCATTTATTCATTCATGACCAGTAGAAGACACAACACAAATCCAGGGCTCAGTAGAATAAGACTTTTATATCACAGATTAAGACCTGAAGGGAACTTCAGAGGTCATCACTGAAAATTTAACAACAGGTTCTCTGCTCTCTGTTCAAGCTGCCTCCAGCAAATCTCTGCATCCTTTTCTGTGGGTCCATACCTCTTTTTGTTGCTATTGGCTGACTGACTTAAAGCTGCAAGCCAGGTTTCAAAAAGGTCTCAAGAGATCAGAAGAGATGGGGCCAAAATGAACAGATAAAAGTCTTATTAAATTAATTTTAAAGTCTTGAACTTAATTTGGAAAAACAAACAAAATACAAAAATGAAAACCACTAGGAAGACCTGAATAGGCAGTAGTTAATCTTAAAACAACTTGGACCTTTTAGTTGACTGCAAGCCCAACTCAGGTCAGCAGAGTGTTCTGACAGCTAGAGAAATAAATTCAGGCTTAGGCTGCAGTAAGAGAAGTTCATAGTGAGGAAGACAGTAGTCTCATTCATTATATTCTGTGCTGCCCAGTCTATATCTGACTTCTTTTCCAGATGCCACATTTTTGGAAGGTCATTGGCAAGCCTGTCTCCAACCAGAAGAGGCAGGCTGATGGCAAGGGGAATTCCAGCTGTCACAGCAGGATTACTGAAGGAATAGAGATGTTGAGACTGGAGCTAACATGGTGTTGGTTAGGAATGGGATGATGACATTTCTATCTTCAAATATTTGAAGGGCTGTGGCACATAGAAGAGGGATTATACTCCTCCTCTGTGGCTCTTGAGGACCAAACTAGGACCAAACTAGTTAAAGAGATGGATTTAGGCTCAATATGATGAACTGTTGAATGATTGGAGCTATCTGAAAATGGAACTGGCTGCCTCTGAAGACGGTAATGCCATCACTGTGGGACTGTCCCAGTAGAGACTGTAACATGGAATCCCACTGTAGGCAAAGGCTTGAGTTAGGTGATTTCTGAGGCTTCTTCCAACTCCATTGTCCATGATCCTATAAAACAGGGCTAAATACCCCCAAGTGATATGGCTGTCTCCAGGCTCTGTGAATAGATTTCAGGGGGTTCGTGAACTTGGATGGGAAAAAAAAGTTATATCTTTATTTCATCATAAATGATTCCTTGAAATACTTTGTATTTTATTTTATGCATTTAAAAATATTATTCTGAAGAGGGCTCCCTGACACACAAAAAGATTAAGAACCCCGGCTATAAAGCCTGGCAATATTTGTGGCTACCCATAAGTAGGTCCTGTCCTGGTATTTGTCAGAAATGTCACGCGAATGATTTCAAAGAACAAAGAGGAAAGGAAGCAGAAGGGGAAACTGGGACCCAGACCCAGAAGAACCACAATTTGCCTCCTGTGGCTGCTATTTGTTTTCTTACCATTTTCTACTTTGTGGCCTCATGACTGTTTTGCTTCAGACCCCTACCAGGCAGAAGTGGCAGGGAAATCTGTCTCTGTAATTACATTGTATTGTTTAGGACCTGGAACTTGTGCATTCATTGATCAGGAGAATTAGGAGGCAAACTATGATTACAACTGTTTCAGCTTTCCTATTCCTGTGTGTGTGAAAGGGAGGGGAGGGGGAAGAGTAGAGAGGTGCCCCAATGGTGGTGGTGGGGGGGATGAGTACAGTTCTTCTGGCTGGCAAGATTTGAGATTTCTCTCCTAGGTGGTGTTGCCTCCCTCTGAGCTTTGCAAATGCAAGCAGTACCCCTGGGGTTGCCTTCCTCATCACCTGGTTGCTTCTTTCTGCTCATTTGCTCCCTGATGCATCAGAGGTATGGGCCTCTCTCCTTTATGGCAGGCTGAGCCAAGCATTTTCTCTCAGAGAAGGAATTGGCTTCTTAGGTCAGCAAACTGTTTCTCCTGTAAGGAGCATCCCCTTAACCCTAAGAGGGTACATTTTGAAAGCCCAACTTGTAGTGGGTGAATTGGCTCACAGTCTCCTCACCTGGCTTACTTTGTTATGGAGCAATTACCCCCCTTCCCTTATTAAAAAAATAGACTGAAAAGGAAAATGTTGGCCTTTCCCTACAGAAAAGACTGGATAACTGAGAATTTGAGGATCAACAGCTTCCCTCAGCTAACTCTAGGCAGCAAAAGCCTCATTAATTGGACCCACAGATGGTGTCTCTGGAGTAGGTTAAAGTTCACCTCTACTCTAAGAAGGAAAAAAAACAATTGCTAAATAAATTAATTGTAGACAGGATTATAAGGGCAGCATTTAAATGACTAAAAAGTGTTTCCCCAAATTTCCAAACACTAGCTTATTTGCGTACAAATAATATGGTAATGTCAGTACCTATTCATTGAAGCAAGTCTATCATTAGGTACTGTATTTATACTTAGAAATAATCAACATTTTCCTAAAATTATAGTATTCACAGAAATAGTGTCCCCTAACATCTATACATGCACTGCAGACACATAGCCCACTTTTCTGGAATCAGTAAATTTTTATGTTAGTTTTGTAAATCCCCGACAAATCCTTGGCCAAATTTGTTAACAAGGGACCAAACAGATTGATTTGGATTGCCCTGGCCTACCCTGGGAAGGTGCTAATGAGCATTAAGAAACCTCCAGCTAGAAGAGAATTGCTAGCAGCCATCAAGTCAATAGAAACACAGCTCACTAGGACTAACAGACATGTTGAGTTCCCAGTGGCAGCTGCCTTGCTGTGGAAGGGCTAGTTACAATGATTTCCTCTTATTGGCTTTGATAAATTATAGATCTATAAAAGTAGAATAAAAGGAGTATTGGCTTTGCACCCTGGATCTGCTACTTACTCCCTTGGGCAATCAATCAATCACTGTAACTTCTTGGGCTCCCATTTTCTTATCTATAAAGAGAGGCTCCTGGACCAAATGAGCTCTGGGCTGATCCCGTCCAGGTAGAAATCTATGATTCTCTAAGGAATGGGATGTGGGCCAGGGAGCCCGCTCATGAGGATCTTGTTTTTTTGGAAAGAAAAAGACCGTGGAGGAATCTTTCGTTCATTTGCTCTGTAATATGACTTCATTCCTGATGATAGTTTGGAAATCCTGAAAATGTTGAAAGGTATCAGTAACCATTATATCCGATTCAGGGGTAGCCCTTCAAGTTTCTTGGAAGAATAAAAAAAAACCCCATCTTCTCCATTCAATTAGAGAACTCATGTCAAGATATTTAGAAGAGATCTCATTGGTTGGGGGGGTGAGGGAAAGAGGGGGGTTGGCCCTTCCTCTGGTGCAAGTCCTGCCCACTTTCTCCTCTTGCGTGATTCATAGTTATAGCTTTCTATATCCTAGTCTTCATCTGGTTCTTTGAACAGTTTAGCATAGACAGTATAAAGAGCCCTGGACTTGGAGTCAGAGGAGACCTAGGTGCAAATATTGCCCTGGCCTTACTAGTTACATGGTTATGGCCACACAATTTCTCTCTTAGCTTCAGTTTCCTTATATACCAAATCTGTATAATTTCATTTACAATAAAGAGTTATGAGGATCAAATGAGATAATGTACATGAAGAGCTTTTTAAACCTTAAAGTGTTGTGGACATGCTAGCAATTATTTTTATTGTTAATTAGTAGTCCCTAGCCCTGGGGTATATTATTATTAATAATAATTATTATTACAGGGTGGGCCAAAAGTCACAATGCTTTAATAACCTTTTGAAAATGATTTTTCCTTTATTTTTAATCATTTATGAGATTTGATTTTTCACACATAATTTAAATTCATTTCTTATTTATACTGTATATGATGCTATGGTATTAAAAATTAAAAACAAAAAATAAAGTGATTATTAAATATTGAAACCCCCTTGTGACTTTTGGCTCACCCTGCATTATGTAAAACAGAGGTGTCAAATTGACTGCAACTAGAAACACTCTTGAATTTGGCTGAAACAGATTAAAATGTTATCGGGAAATATTTAATAAAATAAATAAAATTACAGAAAACCATAGATAACTAAACTGTCATATGCAGCCCATAGGATATCTTATGTATAGATGAGGGGTCCTTATTTCTACTTGAGTTTGATAGCACTGAAATAAAGCACATTGAAAACCTTAAAGCACTCTATAAAATATTAACTGTTATTGTTATTGTCATGTGTCAATATAGTTATTCATTCACCATCTTTTCATGTAGCTACATAACTGGACCACCTCATTTTCCAGCTATGTATATCCTTAGTAAAGTCTCTTAGGCTACTTATTGAATGCAAGTTACCTTTTATAATGGAATGGGATGCAGCGTCCTTGTGCCCACCCAAGTGTCTTCCTGTTGTCCCTGGGGTACCTGTGATTATGGTTTTTTGAGATCATACATAGTGTTGTGATTGGAAGTCATATGGCCTCTCCAAGAGGCAGTAATATACATGGAAAATGAAAGTGGTTCCCCAGAAGAGATCCATACCATTCTAAAGGGGGAAAGTATGTCTATGTCATGGATCTTTTCACTGCATACTCTTATACCTTTTGCCCTTGGGGAAAAAACAGGACATTGAGCTTGGGTGAATGGGAAGAGGTCTTAGTGTGTTTTAATGGAATGACCACCAATATGCATGAACTAGCTTTGTGACTTCATGGAGCTGAGTGGACATCTAGTGGTCATGTTAGGAAAAAACATGGGGCTTCATCCTTTCCCAGATTCACAGAATGGTAAAATGTCAAAGCTAAAGAGTTCTAGAAAGAATCTAGTCCAACAGCCTCTTTTTAAATATGGGAAAATTAAAGCTCACAGATGTGAGATAATTCAGCTGAAGTCCCAAAGCTAGTTCATTCTTTTGAAGCAGGCATTGGGCATTGACATAAGGGAGAATTTTTTCCAGTGCTGAACACATGAGAAATTTGGAGCTGATGACCTGAGTTTAGAATAAACTTGCAGAGAAAAGAACTGGAACATCAAAGCCATTTTTCTGTGAGGTATTTGTCCTGATTGCATTATTTAGAAATCACTAAAGAATTCAAAGGACTGCCAGAGAATGAGAGATCAAATTCTGGGGACATTAATGGAAGATACTATAGGTAATAGTCACTTGGTGTTTAGAATTAAACAGATGGTGTCATTTGAAGGTGCTGATACCTTTCTCCTATACCAGCCTCAGTCTTAATGCCTGAGCTGTTGGCAGGTTATTCATATATTCTCTGAATACTGATGGACTGCTTTTGAGGTGTTGTGCTAGGGCCTGGCACTCAGGACCAAGGAGGAAGAAGGAGTCAAAATTTACCGTGAGAGCAAAATATCAAAAAGAAGCAAGATTAACTACCCGGTTTGCCCATTTTAGGGAACAGTCTATTGAAGTAGTTTAGCACACCAGGATCATTCTGTGGGGCATGGGCTCTCTCTTGCCACTTGAACTAAGTGGATGGGTTGGACAAGTCACCTAAATCTTCCTGTGCCCACAAACCTCCCCTTGAATTGCATCCTTCCTTCCAAGTTTAAGCCAGTCTTCTGAGGATAAAAGAACACAAGAGCTAGAAATCATCCAGTACAACCCTTCCATTTGATCGATGGGGAAACTGAGATAGATGACCTGACTTGCCAGAAGTCACACAGTGTTTACTAGTGGAAGAACTCGAACTTCCAAGGTATCCAGATTCCCAGTGCAGCTCCCTTTTGAACATACTGCATTGCCTTTAAATGAGTTGAGTTCAGATTCTGCCAATACCCCAAATGATCTGGGTGACCTTGGGCAAGTTACTTCACATCTTTGAATCTTAGTTTCCTCATCTGTAAAGTTCAAGGACTAGACTTAATTTCTTAGGGCTCCATACCACATCTAGATTCTATGCAGGGGTGTGCCTGAGCCAGCTCTAACCAGCAGGTTCTAGAACAAGCTAAATCGCTTATCTGAAATGCTGGGAGTAGCAGCTCACTAGAAGGTGATTACAGAAAATGCCTTCTTTTCCACTATTCATAGACTAGCTACTGAGCTGCTCAGCAGGCAAAGTTCTGGAATTTACCTATTTAGGGGCAAGTGAAGGAGATCCTCATGGCTCTGTCTCCAGCAAAATCCCTCTTGGAATACTTCTTCATGTAGGGCCAAATTCTAATTGGGGAGTATTAGCTATGCGGCTTGTTGCACTATTGGGGCAAGGAAGGAGACTGACAGCCTCCCTCAAAAACAGAACAGGGTTTATTAACAAGAATGAACTTAAAATCACAAGCAAAATCAGTAGAATTAAGGGAAAAGAAAGAAAATGGGGGAAGAGACACGATACAACCTGAATAACACCACCGCCCAGGAATCAGCTGAGAACACATAGCTGCGTCCTGTTGCCTTCCAGCTTCAAGCTAGAATGAGGAAACTCCTCCCTTCTTCTTCCCAGCAGACCCCAGGCTGACCACACACAGCCCCCAGCCAACTGACTGGCAGCCCTCACTGACAGTCACATGACTGCCCTCACTGGGCTTCCAGTCATTATAATTTTGCCAGGCCCATGTAGGCATCAGTGAGTAGTAATGACATGAGGTGCCAGCACCATGGCAACTGCTACAACCAGTGGGTGGAGCACCGTGCTGTTTGTGGAGATGCTGCACCTGAACCCCAGGCCCGTGCATGCACTGGGGTTTTTTAATTCTAGCCAAAATATGGGGTCATAAAACCTCAAATAACAATTAATTCTTTACATTCAGTGACCTCCATTTCTCTGCCTGAGGAGTCCATGGAACTTTTTAGGCTTGAGGATCAGGTTAATTTTATCTTTGTATTCCCAGCACGTACATTATACTTTTCTGTGGCTCAGGTCATGAGGGTCTGGGATTTCACTGCCCTGAGAAACTCTCCATGTGGGCATTTGCTCCTCTGAAGCAGACTGACAACTTTGTAACAATTTTGGAAAGTTGCTTGGGATGTCACGACCCTTGTAATAAGTAGGTGATTAATAATTATTTTTTAAAATTTTAATTCAATTTTTACTTCTCTTCCTCATGAAGAAATCATGAGGGTTAATAGGTTATACACCATGATTTTATTTGTAAGACTACACTAGGGGTCAACTAGATGGTGCAGTGGATAAAGCACTGGATTCAGGAGGACCTGAGTTCAAATCTGGCCTCAAACACTTGACACTTACTAGCTGTGTGACCCTGGGAAAGTCACTTAACCCTCATTGCCCTGGGGAAAAAAAGAACCCACTACACTAGAAATTAGGATAAGTAGACTTTAGTCTTAAGTCTAGCATTAACCAGGGAAGGCCCTTCTGTTCTTTGGGTCTCAGTCTGTTAAATGAGGGAGCTGGATTAGATTTTATCCAAGGATTTTTCCATTTCTGACACTCCCCGATTCTTTTATCTCCATGTGAAACCCTTAAGAGACTCTTCTGAGGCCCCGGGGAATTTGGTCATTTGCTCAGTCCTAAAGGATGTTTGTTCTTTGAGGAAGGGGGCCCAAGGAAGCTGTCCAAAGCTTCAGAAAATTCTCAGGAGCTGGGTTCTCTTGTATGATGACTTCTGAGGTTGAGCACTCTTTCTTTGAACATTCTGCTTCTTATTTCCAGGCTTCAACTCACTTGTAGGTGGAGTGATGGGATTCTCCATTCTTCTCAGTGCAGAAGTATTCAAGCACAATGCATCTGTCTGGTACCTGGATGGGAGCATAGGAGTGTTGATTGGCCTGACCATATTTGCTTATGGAGTCAAGTGAGTTGAGTTCATGTTCTCATTTGTAACTTGTTCTTTAAGCGTGCTTCTCTGTCATCCTCTTCCCCCATTCACTCTCCCATTCTATAGCCAAGAATAAGTAAGTAAATGGAAGGGCTGCTTTATACCTTCCACTAAAGTGTGTTAACTTTCAGGCCATTAGGAGAGCATGCATTCCATAGTAGCTATAGTGTGTTAAAAGTACACTGTGGGGGGCAGCTAGGTGGCGCAGTGGATAGAGCACCAACCCTGGAGTCAGGAGTACCTGAGTTCAAATCCGGCCTCAGACACTTAACACTTACTAGCTGTGTGACCCTGGGCAAGTCACTTAACCCCAACTGCCTCACTAAAAAAAATAAAATAAAATAAACAAAAGTACACTGTGGAGGGCAGCTAGGTGGCACAGTGGATAAAGCACTGGCCTTGGATTCAGGAGGACCTGAGTTCAAATCCAGCCTCAGACACTTGACACTTAACTAGCTGTGTGACCCTGGGCAAGTCACTTAACCCTCATTGCCCTGCCAAAAAAAAAAAAGTACACTGTGCTGAGATACTAAATACTAAATTTCAAGTTGTTTATTCTAACAGTGAATGAGTACAGTAACCTCTCACTAAGCCCCTGATTGGGGAGAGTTAGAATCACTGTATCTAATGATGTGGGGGAAAAGTCATGCTATATTCCAATAGCTTTGGGTTTGTCCTTTGAAGTTGTAGTTTCCATTTCAATTAACCATTTCTAATGGCCATTTGCAAAAAGAGCAAACTAATTCTAAGCTTCAGTGTTTCACCAATGGTTGAGTGGAGGAGGAGGATGCTGATGATACCGTAGCATCACTTTATACAGCACTTGAAAATTTTCAGACTGCTCTACAAATATTATGTCATTCAATCCTCCTAACAAGGAGGGGAGGTGCTATATTGTCTCCATTTTACAGATGAAGAAATAAAAGCAAACAGAGGTTATATGACTTGCCTAGGGCAACACTAGTAGCTAATGTGTGTCTGAGGAAGCATTTAAGTTCACATGGTAGTCAGACTGATGGTGGGGTATTGAAGTGACCTCATTTTGGTTTTATTTTTCAGATTACTCATCGACATGGTGCCTCGGGTGAGGCAGACCCGCCATTATGAAATGTTCGAATGAAGGTAGTTGGTGGGGGCAGAGTCAGCTGTCCCCTGCCCTGCATCAGTAGCATGAGGACTTTCAAGAGTACAGGCAGATGGTGCCAACATTATTTAATTGAACATCCAATTTCTTTTTGGGGAATTTTCTTTTGTAAAGTTTGTTCTAATGGGAAGTAGATCCATCAAAACAGCTAAGTCTGTGCACTGCTCATCCTTCAACACCACAGGCTCTCTTTCCCTATTCAAGTGCATCATTGAATCATGCATAGAAGGGAGAAATGAGGTCTTGATTTTCCAGCCCTAACTAGTGGACACTTTTTCATTCTCTAGAGTGAAAAATCTTCCCGTGGGTAAGATGAAACCTCTACTTAGTAATCAAGGCCCATTTGGAAAGAGTTTTACCTGTGATGTTGGGAGCTCTGTTTCCACTTGGTGGGGTGAAGGGGACCCATAGCTTTCTTCTAACCAGTCATATCACTTCAGAGACATCCAAGTATGGCCCTCTAATTTCTAACAATGTATTTAATTGGTTTCATACTGTTTTACTAATCTTAAATCTTAACCAATTAGTTTAAAAGAGGCTACTCTATTTTTAAAGTACTTAGTGACACGTGTATGAGCTTTGCATGGATCAACCAAGCACATGTCCCTTTTCAGTGACCGTCAGAACTTGAAAGTAACTATTAAAATGGATCCATTTTTTGAGAAGTAAAAACTGAAGTCTTTTATTTGTAAAAAAATTAAAATTATATATATATATATAATCTATATGCATATATCTATATGCCCTGTTAAGAATGGTAAATGGTATATGATGGTGTGTTAGTGATGATGCACTCTTCTCTAAAGAGCAGAATGTTTTCAGTTTGTGCAATTTGTTAGACTAGATTCTTCTGTAAAAATGTTCATCCAACACAAGGCATTCTGTACCTCTAACACTGTTGCTTCTCTAAAGTAATGGTGTATGATCAATAAAAATATCTATTTTATATGGGATGGGGAGATAATATTTTGAAGTATTTTTCACTCTGCAAGTATGAGGCTGGTATTTTCCCTGGATGATGCTTTTCTTAGTTTTGTTTTGTTTTTTTGGTCTGTGATTTCATTGTTGAGTAAAAGTTCCATCCACCAATGGATATCGAAAGTACCTCTGCAGCTTTGTTTTAAAGTTGCTTAGAGGCGCCAAGAGATTATGATTTTCCATGGGTCAGACAGGTAGTTTGTATCACATAGTTTTATATCTTTTTTTTTTTTCTTGGTGGGGCAATGAGTGACTTGCCCAGGGTCACACAGCTAGTAAGTGTCAAATGTCTGAGGCCGGATTCAAACTCAGGTCCTCCTGAATTCAGGGCTGGTGTTTTATCCACTGCACTACCTAGCTGCCCCAACATAGTTATATGTCTCAAGGCAGAACTTGAACCCAGGTCTTCCCAATACCAAATCTGGCCCACTATCCACTATGCCATACGACCTCTCTAGATGATCATAGAGTCTAAGGAAAATAAGTTGATCCTACTGTGTGTAATCCCTTAGTCTCTAACACTTTTGTGTTCAAAGTTTTTGGTGGTGAGGAGGTATGTGCGGGAGGATAGGGAACAAGCATTTGCTAAGTTCTTACTATGTACCTGGTACTATCTCATTTGATCATCAAAACAACTGTGTGAGGTAGATACTATTATTACCATCAATTTTACAATTAAGGAAACCGAGGCAGAGGTCAGTGACTTTCACAGTGTTACATAGCTAGTAATTATCAGTGGCCGTATGTGAACTCAGGTCTTCCTGACTCCCGGTCTAGTGCTCTATTCACTCTGTTTCTGGCACTAAGTTTTCTGGCAGGGAGCAGGAAAGGTGCAACAGTATAAATAGGACAGTTCCTTTTAGGGTTAACTCGGTGGGTGCTGAGATCCCTCCCAACTCTCAAATTCTGTGATTCTGAGAGTATATCTTTAGACCACTGGATAGATGAATAAACCAACATCTTCATTTTAGGGGTGAAGAAATTGGAAGTCTAGAGTTTGTAACATTAGCATTAGAAGCCCAAGGTAACATTACCAGAGCTGACATTTAAACCAAGGTGCTCTGATTCCAAATTCGGGGTTTGTTTCACTCAACCAACATGATGCAGCAATCAAAACAGCAAATGTAACCTTAGGCTGCACTAAGAGACACATGGGTATTGTCACACCAAAGTCTGCCTTAGTCAGCCTATGCCTGGAATAGTAGGTTTGGTTCTGGGGATAACATCATATGGGGAATGTTGGTACACTAGGGTATGAACAAAGGGGAATGAGGGTAGAGAAGGATATGGAAGAATTGAAAGATTTTGAGCTATTTGGTTTACAAGTAAAAAGATGTGTGAGGAATGGTGTGGGTTGTTATTCAGTCCCATTTGATTCCTTGTGACCACATTTAGGGTTTTCTTGACAAAGATACTGAAGGGGTTTGCCATTCCCTTCTCCAGCTCATTTGACAGATGAGAAACTGAAGCAAATGGGATTAAGTGACTTTCTCAGGGTCACACAGTTAATGTGTCTGAGGCTGGATTTGAACTTAGAAAGAGGAGTCTTCCTGATGCCAAACCCAGTGCTCTATCCACTGTACCACTTAGCTGGTGTGGTTAGATGAGAGAAATGATAGATGTCTGCAAATACTTAAAAGAGTGTCATGTTGAGGAGAGATTAGACCCATTTTCCTTGGCCTCAGAAAAACCAGTGGGGAATTATCCAGGGAGGCAGATTTTGGGTCAATATGCAAAGAAGAACCTTCTAACAATTATCGCTATTCAAAAATGGAATGTGGAGGGGGCAGCTAGATGGCACAGTGGCCCTGGATTCAGGAGTACCTGAGTTCAAATCCGACCTCAGACACTTAACACTTACTAGCTGTGTGACCCTGGGCAAGTCACTTAACCCCAATTGCCTCACCAAAACAAACAAACAAACAAAAATTGGAATGTGGAGTTTATGTTGAACTTTAAGGTTTATGAAGCCCTTGAATGTCACTACAGCCCTGGGAAGGAGAAAGTATAAGAATTATGCTCCTTTTGGTGTGGTAGGAATATTTTCCCTGGGATGCAGATCGACAACTGGTCCATAACTGAAGACTTAGACCCTAAGAGATTATGACTTGCCTGTGGTCACATAGCCAGTGTAAGTCAAAAGTAGAATTTGGAGCCAGAGGGATATAGGTTAATGGCTGGTCCTCTATATACTTTATTGTCTCCTTATGGGATCACACCATTTCTAGTCAGAGGTGACCCCTAAGGCCATAGCATCTCCTGATCTCAACCTCTTGCATCAAGCTTCATTGGTGCTATCAGCTGTCTGTGGTTACCTGGGGGTATTTGCTCCAAGAACGCATCTGATGCCCTAAAAGGACACCTTCGGAGGATACACTGGCCTCCGTGGCCCAGTTGGGCTTTCCCCAGCTTTCTCTTCATTACCTCCAAAGCAAATCAGAGGGAAGAAGGCTTTGGAACTTCTCTCTAGCTCTGATCATTATTAAAGCAGGGTACAAATGGGAGCTTCTGTTCTTTTCAAAGCTACTTTTCTCAACCCAGAAAGGTAGGTAATAGAAATAATTATTTACTTTTTAGAGGGGAGGGGAAGGAAAGGAAAGGAAAGAAACATTTATCTAGTGCCTACTATTTGGTCTTTTATTCACTTCGGGCACAGTGCCTAGCCTCAAAGAAAAACTACATTAATACACAGGTATGCGTGTGTGAGAATTTGCTCCTTCCTAGGCTGTTTTTTTATCAATGTAGTATTATATAGGATGTAAATCATAAAATGGAGCTAGTTTCCCTAGTTCCATTTTAGATACATGTGGATAGAGAACATACAGGGACATGTGGTCTGAAGTTGATGTGGAAAAGAGTAAAGCGGGCCCCAATGAGTATTTTAAATCACTAAAGCTTTGGTTGTCCCTATTTCCTCTTGAACCACAACCTGGTCTTGCCATTAGATTCAATGGGCTGTATGTTAAGCAAGCAGATAGAATTCAAGTGAGTGCTGTACATGGATTCTGGATTTCCCCTCCAAATCAAAAACGAGTCCCACCAGTCACACAAGAAAAAAGTTTATTGAAAAATAAAGTTCTCCCTAGTTTTCTCTACAACAGTGAAAAACAAGCATCGCTTTCTATGCCAGTAAGGTACATTCAGACATTTACACCTTATTTTTAGAATCCCGGACTATGAAACCTCAGGAACTGAACAATAGGAAATAGTTGTAACCAGTATTTGGTGAGCTGTGAGCTGCTTGAAGAGTATAGTGGAACACACCAGTCTGCATATTTAAACTAAGCTTAAAAGTATCAAGGTCATGAATTCAAATGATAGCAGAAGGGATGTTACATCCTTTGGCATCAGATTTACCTTTCACAAACCCATTGCTCTTAATAACTGGGCAGACTGGTTAAAAACAAAAACAAACCCCCAGATTTCATGGATTTCAGCCATCCTGTAGTTTGCTACCTATGACTGATATAAATTGATTCTGAGGTACATGGAGATGGATGGCAGAATTTCACCTAGCTAGACCCCCTTTAGCCTGAGGCCCCTACATTGTGCCTCAGTCACAAGCCCCTGCTCATAACATTTTTGGCTTCTGTATCTTTCTCCTCTCCCCCAATTCCTCTAAAAGCACCATTTACAAAGGTAAAGTTGGCAATATTAGTATCAATTTAATGAAATCCTTCTAAAAATGTGGCTCCCACTTTGGTCCCTATAGATTATTCACTTGCCTACAACTCCCCATCCAGTGGGTTGAGGTCCATTTCCCTGACTGCAGTAGTTCAAGTAATTGGGATGGAGGTGGGTGGCGATAAAATACATTTCATTCCATCTTCCTTTTTTATATCCACAAAATGGGAGAAAAGTACCAAAATGTCCATTCAGTTGAAGATGCAGTCCAGGTTTTCCTATCAAGGGATTAGTTGGTGTTCCTATATCTTTTAATTATAATCATATGAGGTGGGGCATAGAACAGAAATAGCTTTTTAAATCTATGACAGTCCTTCAAGGGAATTAGCAGGCAGATTTATCAGGTAAGGAAAAGTCTAGAAACCAGGAAGGATACACATTAACTGTCATTTCAGTAACAACTGATTTTATTTAAAAAGAATGTTAATAACCTTGTCCAGTTCTTGACCTCTTTGGGAATTATACTTTGGAGAGGTAACATCCAACATTATGTTCCTATCAGCTTTGAGGGCAACTTTCAGAATTCCATCTCCTTGGGACTCGATCAACTACAAACAAAACTTTGTTTCTTTAAGTTTGGTGCAAAGACCACAAGATGACAAACAACTAAGAACCCAATTATGGTGATAATATGACTGCTCACACTGGGTATTTATGGATCCCCCCATCCAGCAGGGGGCAGTGGGGTACCCTAGAAAGCAGAGAGAAAGAGATCATCTCTATATTGAGTATCTGAAATATAATAAAGTCTCATTTATTTGAAATTCAGAGGGGAAAACTAAATCAACATTGATTGGAAAGGTGCTTTTCATTCAACATACAACTTCTACAAGGCAGAGGACACTTTAAAGATTAAATAGAAAATCTGTATGAATGGTTCTGAAGATACTTATGAACGAGGGTCCAGTTGTTAGCAAGAGAGACCCATCCCTAAATTCTTGTTTCATTTAGGGCTAATATGCTACATATTTCAAGTGTACCAATCTGTTTCAGGTCACAAAGTATTAGAAACCCATGAGTTAGAATTTAGATTAACAAGGTGAAGTACTCAGGGTAGTCAAGATGGATAATCCCTACTAGGTCAGTCAAAAATAGTATTTTCATTTAGACACTTTGAGATCAACATATATGGAGTGCATTTACCTTTACTATATTTAATATTATGGAAGGGCCTGAACTGTTAAGGAATCAGTTGGTCCTATATAGCCTTTTGGAATGAACCACACAGAGACCATGGCTTTTTGGCCATTAAAAACCTGGTTTTCCATTTCCCTTGGTGCCAACAAGAATGAAAGACAGTTTACTTCAGCCATGGGAAGTTGAGATCTTCTTAAATTACATGTGAATCTATTCCCATTTGCCTGTCTCTTCCAATGAAAATGCTTTACAGCCAGGTAAGGATGGGGCTTGAAGAAAGTTGTTAAATGAATTTAAATAAGCTTTTAATTAATAAATAAAATAATCCAGGCTTAGGACAGAAACACACACAGTGGAGCCTGTCGTTAATAAAATAAACACTTTTCTAAGAATTGAGAATTTTTCATTAAACAAACCCCTTTATTTATGGGGAAAGCAAAAGAGTTTCTCTCCCAGGTTTAGACACAACCTCATATTGTAAGAGAGGGTAAAATGTTGAGGAAAACCAGCTAGGCCTTTGGAAATAGCTGTTCTCAGGAGAATGACTTGAACTGGTGTTTTCTAAAGAGCATATAATTGTAAACATTTTCAGTTAGACCCTTAACTCTTTACTACTCTCCTAAACTTGATCTGGGACTCATTGAAGTGTTGACAAAATCTCCACTTCCAGTTTCAAAAAAAAAAAAAAAGAATCAGTCTCTCCTTAGGTTTTGCAAATACTTTAAAAATATGCCCCCCCCCCCAAAAAAGTAATTCTCCTCTTTCCTCTTATGTGGGCAACAAGCTAATATCCTAGAGCCAAACTTGGAAAATCTTAGTAGAGTTGAGGCTCTTCTTTTAATGCTAATCCAGCCATGATAGCCATTTTATAAAGGTCCTTCTTTGATTCCCTGTAGGGCTGGGTGAGGACCCCATGTGTGTCCCTCCCACCAAGAGACTGAGAATTGGATGTAGACTCTACTTTCTCACTCAGTGCTCTCTTGATGAGGATGTTTGACTGAGGGGAGGCCACAGAGAGTATACCTTTGCAAGGAATCATGAGAATCAATTTTCCCCATGTTATTTTTGCCTGTTTTGTTCATTTGTGGGGACAGAAAGGGCATTTTGAAGAACACACACTACACACATCTACACTGAGAACAAGGTAGACTCATGGAGCAGAACTGGCGTTCTGTTATACTCCTTCAAACAGCACCTGGCTCCCAACATATAACCCCAAAGAAAACTGAAAAGGCACATGATTTAAACAATAAATATAGCCTAGGAAACAGAATCTGACGTTTCTAAGCACGAGGCCATGTTCAAGAAAGGAACAAGGTATGGGCGGCAGCAGCAGCAACAAAAAACCTAAGTCAAAATGCAGAAAGCCTCTTCATAAATGTGCAAATCAAGTTGCATATATGAAATAAATGAGGTTTTTATTGGCATTTAAAAACAGTGTCTATTTCTCCACTTTACCTTTCAAAGGTAAGCTTTTTCTGTTAACCATCTTTAATAAATTATGTTAATTTTTTTCTTAAATTTTCTAAGATCTTAGGATCACAATAAAAAAAAATCAGAAATCACTTGGAACAAAAAGGTACAAGAACAGAAAGGAAAGTCTAGGAGAGCTATGCTTACAGCTTAGGATAACATTGGTTATGCTTAGGGGTTTGCATCCCCCCCTCCCCCCTCCCCCAATGACACACATTGTCAATGACTACAAATTTGCTTAGGGTTCCATCCAGGCCTGTAATTGGCACTAAAGTTAGGGGCAGGGATATGAAAACTCCCTGACCAAAACAACGAGAGCCTATGTGACCAGGGCCCACCTGAATCTCCCTCCTGAAGGTTTGACCTATAATTTATGACATGTTAGTCCTTTTGCTCTTCCCATAAAGGGAGGATGGGAGGGGGAGGGAAATAATAGAAAGTTGTTATCCATCTGTTTCAATAGCCAATTGACTTGATATTAATGCTCTTGAAACTCAGCTGATTCCAGTTGTGCCTTTTGACCTTGGGCCTGATGAAGGCATAGGTCCAACTCTCATCCCTGGGGTTGGGGAAATGTGCCCTGGGCAACCACCGGATTGGCTGTGATACCGTGAGGTTCACAAAGCTAGTCCTCACAACAACACTGTGAGGTGGGTAGTTCAAGTATTGTGATGCCAATTGTACAGAGAGGTTTAAGTGATTTTCCCAAGGTCATAAAGCAATAAATGTCGGAGCCGGGACTCCAACCTGGAACTCTTCTGATTCTAAGACTAGTATTCTTCATTATAACACACTGCAGGGTAACCAAAAGAAAAGCCAAGAAATCTCCTCTTCGGCCTATATCCAGTGTGTGATTGGGAATAATGGAAAAAGGGGGGGGGGAGGAGAAAGGGAACTTAAACTATTTAATCTCAGAATTTTCAAAGCAGCAGTGGCTTCTCTTGGATGTCTGACAGGCAGGCTATATTGGAGGAAGATGCAATTCTGTCCTAGTGACCAGCTTCATCCTTGAACCCAGAAAGGGGAGTGGCAAAGGAAGCAGGCTGGGTTCTGCTTTCAGAGAGAAGGCCTCTCTTTGTCGGTTTCCAATAGCTCTCTCCTCCAACATGGGGGGAACTGGCAGAGTGCACAGAGAGCCAGCCTTTGTTTGCTGGCAAGAGCTGAGAAGCCAGGGGCTCCCTCTGCTGGCCTCAGAGCAGCAGTGCTGGCTCACCGGCTTCTAGAACTTAGCGCTCACAAGATGTCAGTGTCAGCTTGTCAATGGGGATAGGAAAACAGCTGGCTTCCTTTTGACTCTCCAGAAAGTGCAGGCAGCATGTTGCTAGTACAATGCTGCCCTTCTCCACGTTCCCAATGTAGGGTATGGGTGCCTGAAATGTCACTAGGAAAGGGAGCAGGGGTGTGCCTGCATACATACCCTACCTGCCAGGGGTTTAAACAAGATCCCTCTTGGACTTGGTATAGCCCTCAGCATGAGGTCCAGAGAAGCAGCATCCTAAGCAAAGTCTAGTGTCACAAATTAAGTTGAGACACTCTTGCATTAAAGGCTTATGACAGGGATCTCTCTCCTGTGACTAAACCTGCAACATTACTGCCCATGAGTGACCAGGGCTGGTGAGGTTAGGGTTTGTGGAGCAGGGACAGAGAAGAAATCAATTCAAAGTCTAGCTCTGGGTCTTTGGCAGCCCATGCAGAGCTGAGGCCATACGTTAGGTACAACTGAGGAGAAGGAATAGGGTCACAAAGGCAGAGAGAAATCAAACTTTCTAGACACAAAGGCTCATTAGCAAGGGCTCCTTCCCTTTCTTGTCTCTACCAATTCTACAAACCACAGCTGCGGGCATCAACTGTATAGAAGCCAAGTGCTCCCAGGGTGACCTGAGCATTTCTCAAATCTGAGCAGCAAGGATAGTCCCATCTGTTTCTTCCTACTTGCTTGCTTCAAATTCTTAGAATCGCAGTGGGGGATGAGAGACAGGGAAGGAACATCTTATGAGAGATATTCTCAGGGTCCGTTTTCCTTTGATAGAATACATTTCAATTCTATCATTTTCCTATCAGGAGACACAAAGTCAACAGCAACCTTCCTGACTTTGGTCCCCCCAAACCTGTCAGCTGGCCATATGGAAATCCACAGAACTTTGTGGGACCAGAAGTTAATTCACATAAGGAGAGAACAAAGGACCACCATCCCTTCCCAACCCCCATTCAAATATAGTAGTGACTTTTTAGGAAACTGATCAGCTAATCAAAACAGCCAACAGTGGGGGCTGAGCCCACTGAATTATTGAGTGAGAGGAACCCGACGGCTAAAGGAGGTAAAGCACTCCTGGGTCCTTACAGGCAAAGTTATCTCTATTCTAGTTGTTGACCCTTTCCTCTTGGCTTTTCGACAAGCATCCACAAAGACCTTTGCTTGACTCACAAAATTAAAAGAAAATGCTGCCACTTGAGAACCCCCAAATGTGAAGATTCAGGTGGAATAATTTACAGTCATTTATTCTGCCAAAGAAGCCTGTTTTGTCTCTTTTCCCTCCCTGCCCTCTGTAATACTATACCCTAAGGAAAAAACATCACCCAACCCGAAACCTTTAGAATGTGTTCTGGTTAGGGAGGAGGGAGCAGATTCTTTCCCAGTGTCTTAACATCACTCCTGTGCATATGGTTTCACATCAACTACTTCCCTCAAAGCCAAAGGCTAGTAGGTCATTAAGTCTTAGGGTGGATGTTTCATCTTTTCTATTTTCCTTCTCACCTCCCACTCTATGCTGTAACCTTTAGGGGAAGGGAAAGTACTGCAAACTGGCAAGCTAACATGAATATTATTGATACAACATTGACTCCTTGTTTTATAGAGATTACTGGAGCAGAAGGGGAAGAGAGCTCTTTTCTCTTACAAAAGTGCACCACTGGATGGATGGGTTTGGGCGCTAGGTTCTTGGGGCACTCCCCAAGCATTGCTGTCCCTAATCATAAAACTGATCCTTTTCTCAGTTGCCTGAGCCATCTCTCTCACCTTTGCTGAGGAGACATCCAGGTAAACTGACTGATGCCTTGGGGTGTGCCATTTGGTTTTAAACAGCGAAGATTTGTGTCTGTTCTGTGATTTGCTACTCTTTGGGAACCTCCTCAGTGCTCCCCTCAACCTAATTTCCTGACTATAGCTGTACATCAAATCTGGGCACTTCCTTCCCTTCCTCCGCCATCCTAGACTATACTGGAAGGCTATTTAGTGAAAGTAGAAGATGGACGGTAGAAGGGAAAAAATGCATTATTCATTCCCTTCCTTCCCTAACCCTCCCTAACCCTCCCACAAATAAATAAGTTAATGGATTTAGGAATTTTTCCCACACAAGATTCTTCATGATCATCTTAACTTTTTTTTTTAAATGAAGCATGGAACTTCATTTATTTTTACCCACGAGCAGCTGGATGGTTTTAGAAGAGTCTCACCACAGTTGCTCCATGAAGATTTTTTTAAAAATCCTGACCACGAGGAAGTCAGTCCAATGCACTGTCTTCTCTCTGTTTTGTTGTCATTTAGAACTCCATTTTGTTGTTTTAACTCCACCTGTAGCAAAACCAACATCTAAACTAAAAGACCAAAGAGTTCTGGTAGCCAGGTCAGTCCTTAGACTATCCTGTCGTCCCTCCCTGACCCCAGCTATGCTCCTTCCCAGTTGAATCAGTCGGGGCCTGGGACTTCTGCTGCTATAGGCAGTCTTGACAGAGAGCTACTTGGCCCTTGATATAGTCCCTGCAAGGGCATATCCTCTTGTGCTTGGGGTGGGCTCCTGCGCAGCTGAACAGCAAAAGATCACCTTGAAACACACAATGTTTTCTCTTGTCATCATATGAGGGCACCAGGATGTCACTGGCCAGTTCTGTGGTGTGGCATACCACGTCGTACCTATAAAGGAAAGGACAGAGAAACATGGAGTTTAGATCAAGGGTGTAGCTTGTTTGCCACTAGTGTCCCGGAGATGAATCTGTTCTCTGGAATTGGATTGCTCTGTTGGATCATTGGTGATGTCAGTCTTCAATCTTAAGCTAGAGAAACTGGTCTCAAATACCAGGTGCAGCCACTTACAACCTGTGTGGCTTAACCTCTTGGGTTCTTTCATTTGTAAAAGGAGGAGGCTGGATCTGGTGATCTCTAAGGAACTTTTAAACCCTAAATTCTATGGTCTGGTAAGGGGCCTGGTCACAGCTTGCCAAAGGTCAAAATCAACAAAACTTAACTAAGATGTTGACTATAAACAAAATTCAACATTTTTTACTTCATTATCAGTTGCCACTTGGTAGCCTCATGTTAAACATTATGAAATACACAATAAGAAATACTTTGTATTAAATACATTTTGGCTCTCCCAACCACCAGAGAGCACAGTGTGACATCCTAGAAAGCAAGAAAGAATATACTAATCTTCTATTGAATACACTAAATATAGTAAAATTTCACTTAGAATGACATCTACCCCACAATCAATAATTTACTCTGCTATCACCCTTCCAAGTCTTTGCTCAAACTGTTCCTAAAACTACCAATGTCGTCCCTTCTCTCAAATTTATGCCTTTACTCTAAAGCCCGATTCTAAAATGCTTCCTCCTCCAAGAATCCTTCCCTGATTACTGTAACGATTGGAATGACGCCACCTGCTGGAGACCTACTGTAGAAGAGCTCCACCCATGAAGCGAAGGTCTTTGAGGGCAAGACCAGGAGTCTTTTCTTTGGCATCAGGAAGTGATGTGGGCTAGTGGGAGGAGGAAGGAAGAGACTGGCGCTCGGTCTCACTCTCTTTCCTGGGGACTCTGGTGGAGAGCGGAGCTAGAAATGTGCTCTCCAATAGATAGGAATCTAGGCCTGCCTTTCTCTCTTTACCAAATTCTTATTCTCTTTAATAAACGCTTAAAAGTCTAACTCTTGCTAAAGCTTATAATTTATTGGTGACCACTCATTGGATATTTTAGACAGACTAGCTAGAATTTTAGCCCTTAACATTCCCAAGGCTGGAAATTACTTTCTCCCTTGTACTTCATGTAGTAATTTATTTTACAGCTTGTGAATGAATTTGTGAATGAGTGTGTATTAATCACATCTGTGTCCTCATGTGTGTGGGTCTTATGTTCCTTGTAGGTTATAAACTCCTTAAGAGAAGGGACCATTTTAAAAATCTAACTTTTGTATCCCTCCCTTCAGTACTGAACACTGTCCAGATTGCGCAGTGTTTGGCATATAGCAGGCACTTAATAATTTGTTGTTGTCGTTCAGTTATTTCAGTTGAGTCCAACTCTTGGTGATCTTATTTAGGGTTTTCTTGGCAAAGATAATGGAGTGGTTTGCTATTTCCTTCTCCAGATCATTTTACAGATGAGGAAATATAGGCAAACAGGGTTAAGTGACTTGCCCAGGGTCACACAGCTAGTATGTGTCTGAGGCTGGATTTGAAGTCAGGTCTTCCTGACTCCAGGCCTGGTGTTCTATCCACTGCACCATCTAGCTGCCCTAATAAATATTTATTGAGTTTATATGGATGCACAACACATACATATATATATGATAATACAGAAACATCGCGGTATAGTAGATAGAGAGCTGCTTTGGAAGCCAGAAGTCCCAGGTATGTCGCCTGCTAACTAACTATGTGACCCTGGTCGAGAGGTGTGTGGGTAAATGTATAACAACATATTCTTCCTCCAAAAATATGCAGGACACATTTTTTAGTTTAATCTTCATTATTAACACTCTATTAAGTCTAGACAATCGACAAAACAATAAATCAAGCCTAGATTTGTAGCATTTGGTGATTTCCCGGGTGTAAATGCTCACAGTAAAAATTTAACAATTGTTTTGAGCTGCTCCAGCACACCCCTGGATCTGGCACAAGTCGCTTAACCTCTCAATGTTCCAGGCAACTAGAAGACTATAAATTATAGAGATGGCGCTGACCTGCTCTAATAGGTATTTCCTCACCTGGGATTTCCCTACATAAGTGCAGTTACCAGCCCAGGCCCTACTCCTAACTCTCCATTATTGCAAAGTGATCCTTTCATGTGTACATTGCTTATCCTGTCCAGATGCCTATCTCACAATGTTCTATGGGATAAGTGTTGGTAAGAACTGAGAATAATCCCTGATTCCTGCTTAGGTAAAACAGTTGTTTGGGGTTTTCCCACCTTTCCTTTCAAACTGATGTTCTGATACTATGTTCCAATGATAAGTCAACTCCTTCCAAAACTTAGGCCACCAACTCTTCAACACTGACAAAGGCAGCTCCTGCTCCATCATGCTGGAAAGTCCAACTGCTTATAGGAGTTTAGGACTTTGTACACTCTGGAATCCTCTACCAAGCCAAAGAAGCCCAGCTCAGTTAGCATGTGTTAATTAGGGACATTTCTCAGAAGGACAGCCCAGTCTCTTATCTCTCAGTTGCAGTTGCATAAAGTTCCAAGCTAGGGGCCCACAGGAGGTTTGTGACTTCTTTTGAACTCCCAACACTTTCAGCCTCAGAAGGCCAGGGGGCATAAAGGTCATCCTTCCTGAGGGGATCAGAGAGGAAGAAGGGGTTTTACTGATTTCCTAAAAGGAAAAAAAGAATGTCTGGGACTTTGTGGCCCACGCAGCACAGTGCATCCCTGTTGACGTCTGGGCTTGGATTTTTTCTTTCTCTTTGCAATTGGATATGATTGAAAAAGAAATCCTAGAAGCATCTCCCAACTCTGAGGGTTACCCAGAGAAAGGATGCACTAGGATGGTTATTTTTTTGATAGTTCTGAAAAACTTCCTGATTCTGGCTCTCCAACCCTGCCCTTTCCCTAACAACCAGGGAAGAACTTTATAGAAGGATCTACCCAAGAGCTACAAAGGTCTTTAGAGCTGTTTACAGATTACACCTTTATTTTATAGATAACAAAACCAAGCCCTGGGGAAGTTAAAGTGCCCAAGGTTACACAAGGAATAAATAGGAGGGGCAGTTAGGTGGCACAGTAGATAAAGCACCAGCCCTGGATTCAGGAGGATCCGAGTTCAAATCTGGTCCCAGACACTTGACACTTACTAGCTGTGTGACCCTGGGCAAATCACTTAACCCTCACTGCCCTGTTCCCCCCCCCCCAAAAAAAGGAATAAATAGGAAAGGTGGAATTCAGGTTTTCTGACTTGGGTTCAGTGCCCATGAATACAGTATTCCTTCCATTATATCCATATTACTGTCTTTGCCCTTAATGTGCCCAAAATGTATGGAGTCAGCTGGCATAGATTCAGACTCCATCAATGAATTATTCAGAAAGGAATAAATGACCCCTTCTCTGAGGGAGGGAGTAGCTGGCAAGAAGTGGCTTCAATGGGGAGCCTTTAGGCCTGGGACCCACCAAGCAACTGGAATCAGTTCAAGGCTTAGATAAGCTGGATCCACCCTTTTAGTACTAGACAAGAAGGCCAGATAATAATAGGGGTGAAATTTAAATCTAATGGGTGGTGCCCTAAGAAATAGCTATTTTACTCAAGCCTGATTCAGTCTGCCACACTGGGGTCTCTTTATCTATGACATCCTGCCTTAGTACGGGATTCTTTATAACATGGGTTTGTCTTGGACACTAGCCAAACTAATTGAGTTGTTGGAAGTACTGGAATGACCTCACTGTTTCCTGGTGTCATCTTCCACCTGGTTCCATGGCTTAGAATCTGAACAGGGACTTAAGAGAAAGGTGCTGGGATGGAGGCCTCACTATCAGGGCATGCTGTTTCCCAGGATTAGGCCATTGGATTTTAAGAGCACACCTCAGAGCAATGATGACAGTGGATGATAATCATGCAAACAAGACTGGTGATAAGATAATAAAGATGATTACAAAATAGTTTCTATCCATAGGGTTAGACATATGATATGGAGAAGTTCACAGGGACAATGGATAACAGGCAATAAATGCTTTGATCAACTTTAGCAAAGGCCTCTCAGGGGGATAAGATTATATGTTCCACTAGATAACTCACCACCAATCTACTTCCCTCCTGTCTACATTAGCTATTGTTTGGGAGGTCTTTTCATTTATTATCTCATGTGTCTTCCTAAGGACTGTGATTTAACAGAGCACCTAAATCATCACTCTGACTTTACAGATAAAACAACTGAGGCACAGAGAGGTTATATTACTTTACCCAAGACAACCAAGGAGTTAGGTAGAGCTACATCTAAGGCCCAAGCCTACTGAATTTCCACTAGAATCCCTGCCTTTATACTATCTGTTACATACACATGCTCACACACATACACTTTCCCCTGGGTATATACAATCTCTTCCCTATAGCCTCCAAATATACACTTTTTTTTTCTTCTAGCAGTCATGGTCAGAAATTCCTGTAGGCCAGAGGCTATTTTCCTGGAACTGGGGCTTTTTGAGACAATTGGCATTTAGGCTACCTTTAACTGCTCTTAGAAAAACAAAAGAGTAGCTCTCAAACATCCGCTTAGACCACCTGCTTCCTACCCTGCAATACAGGAAGTGACCCAAATCACAGGAGCTCATCTCCTGTGCTTCTCAGTGATTTCCAAGCAGGAGATGAGGCTGGCTCTCCTATCAGCTGCTGGGAACCAGTGCCCGGCAGAGTGATGTCTGGTGGCTGGAGATCATTTTGGTTGCACTCTCCCATGAATATGCCTTCATTCACATTGTTTCCCTTGTGAAGAATATGCTTCCCCTTCTTTCCTCCGCTTATACAAATCTTATTTATTCCTTTTCTTTTTTTTCCCCCTATTAAAAACATATAAGGGGCAGCTAGTTGGCGCAGTGGATAAAGCACTGGCCTTGAATTCAGGACAACTTGAGTTCAAATCCAGCCTCAGACACTTGACACTTAACTAGCTGTGTGACCCTGGGCAAGTCACTTAACTGTCATTTCCCTGCAAAAACGAACAAAAAACCAAAAAAAACCCACATATAATAGTTATCACGTAAATTTCTCTTTTTTTCTTCCTCTCTCCAGAGATGGCTACCATTAGACACACACACACACACACACACACACACACACACACACACACCCCATTAGAATGCAAGCTCATTGAGAAGAGGGATGGTTGATTAAGTGGCTTGGTAGTAGGTAGCAAAACCTGGGTTCGAGCCCAAATTTGATTCCAAATCTGGGATTCTTTCCACTAAACCTTACTGTCCAAGTTACACAACGGGCCACAGTACATTTCTTGCACTTCTTATGTATGTCTTGTAGCCACCAGTGCAGAGTATACTCTAAGGTGCTTAGTCACGATTGAAACTCAGCTGAGTTTCAGCCCCTTGTCATTTAATAGGAATTCCCAAACTCCAATAGCTTGGGATCTCCTTAGTGTGGGGACTCCCTTCTCCACTGGATATCCCTGAGAGCTGCCAAGGCTGAAAATCCCTTGGCCAGTCTAGTGATGATCCTGTCTGAATTTATCCAGGCTGTTCCTAGGACAAGGGGGTCTTTGGTCTATCATTAGAACTATACTTGAGGGGCAGCTAGGTGGCGCAGTGGATAAAGCACCAGCCCTGAATTCAGGAGGACCTGAGTTCAAATCTGGCCTCAGACACTTGACACTTACTAGCTGTGTGACCTTGGGCAAGTCACTTAACCCCCATTGTCCTCCCCCCAAAACAAACAAACAAACAAAAAAAGAACTATACTTGAAACCTTTCTGGCTTGCACTGTAACATTTTGCTGATACAAGGATAGGGACTGGGATTGGTAATGGGATGGTGTTGATATAGACAACTCCCTGAAGGAGGAAACCTTCTCTATTAGTACAGGATGGGACCTTCTCTGAATATTTATAGACTTAGAGCAGGCATTGGCAAACTAGGGCCCCAATGGGTCAAATCGGGCCCCACCATCTGTTTTTGTACCTCCCCAAGAATGTAGTCTCAGTTTGTAGGCCACATCAAAACAGAGGAGGAATGGATTTGGCTCTTAGTTTGCAGACCCCTCCTGGTCCCAGTCCCAGAACTCTGAGAGGCTCAGTCATTTACTGAGGATCACACAGTCAGAAAGGGTCAGTGGCAAGACTTTAATCTAGGTCTTTCTGGCTCAGAAGTCAGCTCTCTACCTTGCCATACTACCTCTCTTCTGCCATAGCCTTCAAAGACCGAGAGTCACCAGTATGCCATTACAATATCACTGGAAGGTTTAAACAAATCACAGCATATCGGAGTTTGAAGGAACCTCAGAGGACATCTATTTCAATCCACAGCTGCAACGTCAATCCATTAAAAACATCCTAGGTATATACCCAGACCTTGAAGTCCTCCAGTACTGGGAAACTCTATGTCTAATGAGGTAGCCCTTTGCTGTTTCTTCCTCCAGATAATTTCTATTATCTATCTATTTCTTTCCCCATTCTTATGATTAAGCTTTAGTCTGAGTCCCTATGATCACATTTGAACCTAGACTTTGGCATTTACCTACTTTTTAGCCTTCAGACTCTATTCCCTCCAATCTACTCTGTAATGCACAGAAATGATTGCCTTCCTCCACAAAAAACCAACCAAACAACCAAACAAAACAAAAAAACAAACCAAAACAAATCAAAACAAAAACCAATGGGCCAGTTTGGACCATCTTCAAATGACTTTCCACTGTAAAAAAGAAACTTATCATGGATTTCAAAGGCCTCCACCAATCATTTCTCCTAATGCCTTCATCACTTCCTTTTTTGTGAAGTCCATACATTCCAAGCAGGCTCCCTCTTGCTGGTTCCTGCTGTGCTTTTTCTAGTCTCTAAAGAAATCTCAGGCCACATTTCCCTCCTTGCTGTGTCTTTCCTATTTATCTCTGCTAAATTATATTCCTTTCTTTCCAAATTCTGCTCAAGCCTCACTTCCTTCACAATAACTTAAATACATCATCTTAACACGATGGCAGAAATGCTCCTATTCTCACACGTTCCTTATTTGTCCATGTCACAGAATACTGCCATTGGAAGAAGGAATCTTAGCGACCACCCAATCTGCTGATTTTATACATAAGAAAACCAAGTCTGGAAGGGTGAATGATTTATCAGTTACATTGCTATTTAGTGGAAGAACCAGGACTACAATTCAACTCTCCTTACTTCCATGTTCTCTTTCTACCATAGCCATCAAATTTTCATTAAGGATTGATTCTGAATGGGACCAGTCTGAATAATATGTGAAAAACTGCTGTGTTAAATTTTAAACTTTTGACAATAAGGAGTTCAAATGAGAGAATGTAGATAAAGTAATTTGAAAACCTTGCCTCTAATTCTTCACTTCTCACCCACTTCTTAAGTCCTGTTCAGTTGAGCTTCTTCACTCCCAACTCAACTGAAACCTCTCTCTAAAGTGACCAGTGATCTCTTGTTAAATTCAACAGCCTTTTCTCAGTTCTCATCCTTCTTGACCTCTCTGTAGCTTTTGACTTTGTTGGCCACTTTCTAGATAATCAGTCAACAGGTATTTGTTAAACACCTATTATGTACTCCTCAAGGAGTTTACATTCTACCAGACAATTTCTCATCCTTCAGCTTTTCCTTTTCCTTGTTCTCTTCCTACCTGTCTGATTGCTCTCTGTCTGTTGTCATCATCTATGTCCCACTTCCTAAGCAAGGATATACGCCAGGACACAATGATGGGACTTCTGCTCTTCTTTCTCTATGCTATCCCTCAGCGGTCTCATCTATCCCATGGGTGATCAATCCCATGGGCTCAATTATCATCATTATGCATATGATGACATGGCAGGCCTTCGTTTCCTTCTTAAGCCCTAGCTCCACAACACCAACATACTTCCTGGACATTGCTACCAAGAGAGGTACCTCAACACACATGTCCAAAATGAAATTCATTATCTTAAAAGCTAATGATTGCCAGAATGCATACATCAAATACTTGCATATACCTCAGAAATGTAATGGAAGCCCAGGGCAGCCATCATATGGAAACCTGGTCTAATTATAAACAATCAAGCATGTCCTGCCAAATTTGAGGAGATCATTTAGGGCTATTGATAGTCATTATGACCATTAACTCTACATTCAGTTAAGTAGAATAAAGCAATTTCTGACTAAGGAACTAAATCGAAACTAGTTCAGTAGCTTAATTCATCAAAGCAAAACTCTCAAAGCTTAAATGTCTTCCTAAGTATTTTCTGATGAGGTCATGACTTTGTTAGTTCTGTTTTGCTCAAATTAGAAGTAACTTTGGGATTGCATTTTTATAAATCCACTTTCTAAGTCTCTTGGTATTTTGGTTGGTTTTGAATGTCCCCAAAGTAGTCTCTGAACTTGGACATTGCACAAATAGCTATTCCCATATAGAGTGTCTATCTGCAGATAGCCAGGCTTTTATGCATTTGTGTGTCTATATAGACACACACCTGCATATGTTTATGTCATCAAAAAATCCCAAGCATTAAAAGGAACTATAATCCAATCCATACCTGAAGCAAAATTGTCCTCTATAACATGCTTGACATACAGTCATCTATCTGTGACAGAGAGCTCACTACTTTCTTAGGCAGTTCATTCCATGTTTAGGTCACACTAATTGCTGGAGTTGTTTTTGTTTTTTTTTTCTTCCCTCACACTGAGTCAAAATCTGCCTTTTCACAGTTACTTTGTGGACCTTTGGGACTAAATGAAATAAGTCTAAGCTCTCTTATTCTCAGCTGCCTTTCAAAAATTTGAAGACACATCCATTTGTGTACATGTATTATATCCTGGTATAGACAAAAGACAGCCGGATTGTACTATAGATGTGTTTAGAGGGATCCTGGGATTTTCAGGGAAGGCTTCCAAAAGCAGGTGAATTGAAGGGGGAGAGAGAAAGCAAATAATTCAGTAGAAAGAAGCATGGATAGAAAGTGGCCAATGCAGAAAAATTTTTTGACATGATAATATTCTCAAGAGGCATGTGTTCCCATAACTTTTGAACATTGGTTGCTCTAAGCTAGGGCTGGGCTAACCCACAAGGAAAGTCTATCATTTGCTTGACCTGGTGGAGTCCCTGAGATCTTTTTGTCCTTTCCCAAGGAATGTCATAGGAATGCAAGATTTAGAACCAGGAGGCGCAATAGACTTAATCATCTGGACCCACCCTTTATTTTACAGATGAGGCAACTGATAAGAGAGGAGATAGCAAGGACTTCTCACCTTGGCAAACTCTGCTCATTGGCTTTTCCTCAAGCTACAGACATTTCTGTTATAATGAGATATATAGGTTCCTATGCAATATGCGAAATCATGGGCAATAAAAACCACAGAGTTTATAAAGGAAATGGAGTTAGGGGCACAACATTCAAAATTTTTTGTCAGTGACACATGCAAAAAAAAAGATAAAAATCTAATAAAACTGAAAGCACGGGGGAAGCTAGGTGGTGCAGGGGATAAAGCATCGGCCCTGGATTCAAAAGGACCTGAGTTCAAATCCAGCCTCAGACACTTGACACTTACTAGTTGTGTAACCCCGGGCAAATCACTTAACCCTCATTGCCCTGCAAAAAACAAAAACAAAACTGAAAGCACAGTTTTTATACATGTTGAATTGTTAAGAAATAAAAGAATAGGGGCAGCTAGGTGGCGCAGTGGATAGAGCACTTGTCCTGGAGTCAGGAGGACCTGAGTTCAAATCCGACCTCAGACACTTAACACTTACTAGCTGTGTGACTCTAGGCAAGTCACTTAACCCCAATTGCCTCACCAAAAAAAAAAAAAAAAATACTATGCTCAGCAAACATCCCAGGCTGCACAAGCAAGTTGGGCAGCCTTTAACTCCTGGCCTGAGGCTAAGGCTAAGGAAGAAGTGTGGACCAGCCCTTCCCTGTCCACAGTTCCCACCACACCAGCACATACACAAGAAGTATGGCATTGTACCTTGAAAAAGACCTGATGTTTGCTTATGGAAGTATATATCAGAATGGTTAAAGCTTTTGAGTTATTGTGAAGTGGCAGTTTTCAGTAGTCTAGCTGTTTCTTGCAAAAGAAATTGAAGCAAACTCAAAATTTGTGTTATGCTCAAAGTGTTCCCTAACATGTCAATTGCATTGGAACAAATTCACGTTTTTGAAACATGCTTTATAGTCCAACCAATAGGACTATAAATGACCCAATCTGGGTCATTCAGCCTAAGACTAGGTCTAAGGGTCTTCCATGTTTAAGTGAAACATGAAGAAGAGAGATAATCCAAGGTACTGAAATAAAGCTAGGCTAGCAGTGACTAAGCTAGGAACTGTCCTCTGTCATTTTAACAGAGAGAAAGACTTAAAAAATCAAGATGAGACTCAGAAGACTTTAGAAGTTAAGTCTTTGAAGGTACCCATTTGACAGGTAGTCAACATAATATCTGTTCACACCTTAAATGACATTTCTACTTCTCTTAACCATTTAAACCAGGAAGCCTCAGCTCTTGGCAAAACAGGCCTTGATTCCACTGACATTTCTCTGTGCCCCTACATCTTATCAGTTTTTATGTCCCTAGAAGAGAAAGACTTGTTTACTGACCTGTATGCAGTAAGACTCATTCAGGATTCTCTTTGGGAGAAAGGATTAAGTGCCTACATGAGCATTTGAATGGGCAAGGTACCACTGAGAAATAATAAAATGTGTTCTGCAACACCAGTATAAGCACGAGTTTCTTGTGACCAGAGGTGCTCTCTGACTTAATACTTCTTTGCAGGGCAGCTAGATGGCGCAGTGGTTAACACTTGACACTTACTAGCTGTGTGACCCTGGGCAAGTCACTTAACCCCCATTGCCCCACAAAAAAAAATACTTCTTTGCTCCCCTAAAGTGCCTAGAACAGTGTTTTACACATAGTACATGAAATAATAAGTACTCAAGGCCTGATATGAAATAGTTATGCTGCCTGCAGCCATGCAATGCAGTGAGGGGTTTGTCATTAGAGGATGGACAGTAGCATTGGGATTACCGAATGCATTAATGACTGGATATTTGGAGGTAGCAAGTCACACTGAAAAAAATGCTAATAGGCTTGGAGTTTGAGGATATGTGTTCAAATCCTGCCTCCACAGTCACATATCCTCCCTGGGCCTCAGTTTCTTCATCTGTAAAAGAAAGAAGTTGGACTAGATGACCTCTTAGGTCTCTTTCGGCTCTAAATCAATGATTTTGTTATTATATTTATATTGCACAATGGCCCACAATTAGTTAGGGTTAGGTGGCCCCTGAGGAAAAGGAGACCCTAAGAATTTGAAAACGGCTTCGATCTAGAGCAGGAAAACATGTGAGAAGTGCCCGGGGGTACCAAAGGTGCCAGAAAACAATCCAGAAGAAAAAAGAAAGGAGCCAGTTTGGAAGAAATAATCGCCTATGAATACGCACGGACCAGGATTACCTATATTCAGAGGGAGTCCTCAAAAGAATCTGTAGATAACTTGGTACAACAACACTATCGGCATTCACCAATGCATGAATAAGTTATTCAAAAAGGGCTCATTTGGACAGAGAATTAATTTAAAACAGCTTTATTACAAACATTAGCATTCCTTTCAGTCTTCTAACACACACAGAAGCAGGGCTGAGGTTTTGTGGCCCCATCCACGTGGTCCCAACACAGCTGGCTTGCCTGTCATCAGATCCCTCCAATACAAAGATGGATACTGGTCCCTGAATTTCAACAATAATGGACCCTCTGGGAGAATAAGACAGATAGCACTATGCTGGGATCTTTCTGCTCCTTTCTCTTGCTTTCCCGTTTTCTGACTTAGGAGAATTACAGCAATGGGTAAAAGGGGGCTGCTATCTTCAGGTAGACACACTTGTTGATGAGGCAAAAAGGCAAGAAGAGCCAGAAAAAGGAGTACAGGCAACTGGTGAGATAAGGACTTTTCAGGTGTTTCTCCTTATGGGGCTGCTGGCACTGAAGGACAGATGTCCTTACATGTCTGTGCCCTGACTGAGAAGGAACAGAGTAGAATGGGGAGGGAGGGAGACAGGACAGGGAGTTAGAGAGCAAGGTGGGGTGGGTAAAAGACGTGGATTTTAAAATTTTTCAGCCTACAATGAAAGAAACTGAGGAAGAGCTGAGACAATAGCACCTTATTAAAGGTTCCTTGGACCCCTCTAATGAAGTAGACCTCAGATCTTCCTCACAATCTAAGATGCCCCCTTCCTCCAGGGCCTAATTTTTATGAGGTTTGATGCCAGCTTTGATACCTGAACACTTCAGAAGGGCTATACAAAATACAGAACCCCAATAGTTGATAGACCTTGCTTAGAGGGCCAAAAATGATGGATCAGCCAAAAAATAGTAGGGGAGTCCCAGGTTGGGCGAAACATGGGACATTTTCACTGACTAAGTGGTCATAACACAAGTTGAGCAATAGAGAGTGGTCTGGAAGTACAAAAATAAGTTGGGGGACTTTCCATGTAATTGAATCACCTCTGCCATGTTGGGCTTGGTCACCACAAGAAAAAACAAGGGTGGAGGGCCTCTAGTTAGCTTCCTATGATTAAGCAAATGAATTTAAAATCTGTTGTTCATAGCTCTAGGACCTAACATGCAGAATTTATAATCACTACCCCTATCCAACTGATTAATATTGATTGGAATAGAGTAGGGGTCCAAATGAATCATTTCTTATAGAGAGAAAGAGAGAGAGGTGTGGGGAGGGAGATTTTCTTCCAGTTTTATTGGCATATGAACCTACTGAAAATTCCCGCCCACTCATAGCATGGGTGGTAGCCTCTCTAACACATGCTTTCTCCGTGTTACATAGGAGCAGACCAAGGCAAAGAGGTGGCATAGTGAAAACACACTATATTAGCAGCCAGGAAACCTATATTTAAAGTCCTACCTTGAACCTAGGTCTGTAACATGGAAGCAATTTGGGACTTCTACTTCTTTTTCATCCCTGACATTTCAATAAACTGTCAAGTCCTGTTGATTTTTAACTCAGCTGCTTCTTTTGTAGCTCTTGCCCTCCATTACAAACAACCAACTAAATTCAGATCTTCATTACTTCTTACCTGGACTAATGCACTGTATTTCCAACTGGGAGGGACTAGTCACTTACCTCTCCTATTCACTGTATATATGTTCTCTCCTAAACTATCTTGTATTTACCTACTTTGTATGTATTTGTGCTTATATATCTGTATACATGTATATGTTTATATATATATATGTGTGTGTGTGTGTGTGTGTGTGTGTGTGTATACACACATGTGATGGGGTCAGCTGACAAGGTATTCTTCTTGAGAAGACATACCTTGAAGCAAGTGAGATAAGCCCATTAGGTATGGCTGCTGCCTTTGTGGAGCTAGGGGGATGGAGATGGGAGCAGACTCTCACCCAATTTACCCCCCACACTCTGGTGACCACCCCCAATAAGGGAACTTTTCACAGTCAAATGATCACCCCATCGGGTTTTTCTACCATCAGTCCTCTACAAAAGCATCTTCCTGTCTCCTGCTTGAGGAGATAGTTAGACTTCTCTCTTGGTTTCCTTTCTCTAGAGCCTAAATAAAATATTATTTTATTCTAATTGGATTTGTGCATGAGAGGGTATAATTCTTTAAAGAGGAATACCTACCTAAGAACCCCAACATCACTACCCCCCACCCAACCATTTCCCCTATAACATATACTAGTTGTCTCTTCTATGATAATGTAAGCTCATTGCAAGGAGGGATCATTATATTCTTTCTGTTTGTATACACCACCATGCACAATGCCTGACCTATATATAGGATGGGCTTAATACAGACTTGTTGACTGATTTGCACCAGACTAATCTTCCTGGTACACAGTTTGGGATTGTGATACTTTGCTTAAAAACATTCAGTTGCTTTCCTCTGCATGCTAGATAAATTCCAAACTCTTAAGCCTCTCTCCCACCTGGCCCCAAACTACCTCTCCAATTTGATATCAATCAATAAACATTTAACAAGTGCCTACAATGTAGCAGGCCCTGTGCTAAGCTCTGGGGATACCAAAAAAAAAAAAAAAAGGCAAAAGATGGCCCCTGCCTTCAAGAAGCTCTCAATCATAACTGGAAAATAATAAAATATTTATATGGAAAAAAAGAAGCTCTCAGTCTAATGGAGGAACTTACAGTCTAATGATTTCACATTTTCCCCTTTCATATATACTATACCCAAAATGGAAGAGTCACTGTTCATACATCTCTACTGAAATTTTGTGTCTCAAGGCTTCAGCTCTTCCACAAAGTTCTCTCTTCTCCCACTACAGCTTTCCCTCTCTTCTCTGGATTACTCTTTATAAACACTCACATCATTATACTTTGTATTATGGTTACTTACACATGTGAGCTCCCTGTTAGGGTGCAGGGGCTTCTCATTTATCATTGTATTCCTCTTAGCACCTGGATGCAGTGTTCTATACATAGTAGGAGCTTAACAAATGTTTGGGGAATTTAACTAACTCTTAAGTAAAGGAGAATATTCATGATTTATACATATGTTTGTTGAATGTCTTTAGTTTGCTGTTTGTGCAGTATGTGCCTGCCTGCCTGTGTCAACATTTACTCAGGCTGTAGGCTCTGAGAGGGAAGAGACTGTCCCTGGCTTCTATCAGTCTTTGTATGGTGACTTGCAGAGGGTCTCACACAATCAAGTATTCGATAAATATACTTGGATGAAGAAATCCTTTGTATGATCTAACTTGACTCAAGAGACACACTGAAAAGGAGTCAAAGGTTGGTCATTTCAGGGATTTTATAATGACAGAACTGGTGCCTGACATCCTCATTATTACATTATCCTTGCTTAATGTGACCTAACCCCAAGCAGAGGTCCCAGGGAATATCAAACAAACTCTCAACATGCATAATTCATCAATCTTTGTCCAAAGAACAGGGGTGTGGGATTGAAATGATTTCTTCTGATTTGTGGTGGGGTTTTTTTTGTCTTTTGGTCAAAAGAGAAAAAAGCTTTTCAGTCTTGACTCTATTACACAAAGAAGGGAAAAAACACAACATCACCCAAAGCTCTGCTCAACAGAATTTTCCTGGAGGTGAAGATACTACAGGTGAAGTTCTTTCTTTAAAAACAAAACAAGAAAAAAGTGTTCAAACACTTGAGTATCATGGAATTTGCAGGAAAAATGATAGATATAGAACTGTTTTAAGCCAAGGAAGGAAAAAGCAGCTGAGTCTTAACTTTACTTGATTATTTAAATTTCCTCTTAAGTGCTTGACAATGTAGATTAGAAATCCACAATTGTGATCACAATTTTTATTATTTATAGGCAATTTTTCTAGCAGAGTCTTATTAATGACAATAAGGGTAAAAAGAGTTCCTGACTCTTTTTCCTGAAAAAATTTTGATACTGGGGAGAGGAATGTGAATCACATAGTAGAACCAATTCCACTAGAGGTTCCAAGTGTGACAGTCATTCCTTCAGCCTATATTTATTGTGTCTACTGGGTACAGAGTACTAGATCCTCTTTAACTAGGGGAAACAGAAGTCTTAGCTAACACCCAGAAACACTAATTCAGCAGAATCCACAATAGTGAAATAAAGATATGTGCAAGGGAGTTGGGCATGTGCATAGAAGTCCACAGATGGACATGAAATATTTTCTGGACTCCTCTTTCCCTTCCTTAAAGACTGAGTTCCCTGAATTTTCTGGTTGGTAACATTTTCTTGTCATTTGTTCTACTCTGATCCGACAGTTATTTGGAGCTTATTTCTGACAAGAAACTCATGAATCATCATCTATATTGACTCCCACAGTTAAGATGAAAAAATATTAACAAGCTGAAAATAACACCCATGATCTCGACCTCTAGCAAGGTAAATAAAAGCAATCATAAAGCAGAAACTGTCACTAAGCTGAATGAGAATGGTGTGTAACTTCATCTCAGATAACAAAAAAATGTAGCCATTTGGGAGGTGTTTCCTCCTCCCACTTTTCTCCTTTGCTCAACAGGTACAGAACTAGGAACCAGAAGGTACTTACAACTCTAAACCAAAGCTGGACATGAAAAGAGATACTTGTTCAAAGGATAAGTAAGCAAACTGGTGGGCTTGGCCACACAAGCACCTAACAGGCACATCATTGCCATCTCTAGCCAGAGCCTAGTCTCTCTGCTTGGCACTTACTTTAGCACATCCTTGTCCTTGTTGAGGTGTTGGAAGAAAGATGGCTCACAGATGAGTTGGTTTTCTTGGCAGACTTGTTTGCATGATTTCCCAGGTTCGGAGAGCTTCACCTGCAGAGCACTAAGTGGTGGCCACATAACTTGTCCATGACAGAAATCCTATAACAATTAAGCAATGAGTTAAGACTCCACTCAAATGTCACATTTTCTAGGATCCAGAGCTAATGGTCTAGTCAGAAATGATCTTCCTCTATTTGGAACTCTCAGCACCTGTCTTCAGCACTTAACAATATTCTATTTTATTTTGTATGCATGAATGGCACCTCCCCTATTAGAATGAAAGCTAATTCAAGGCAGAGACTGAATCTTATTTACTTTTGTACCCCTCTCAGCACCTAGGAGAGTGATTTACACATAGAGTTTAAGAAATATTGGCTGAGGGAAAGAATGAAGAAATCAATTAATCAATAAGCATTTATCAAATGTCTATTTGTACTAAAGGAAACACAAAAGGTAGAGATGAGATAATCCCTTCCTTCAAGAAGATTGCAATGTAGACAGGGCAAACTGCTCAACCAAAGGTTATTTGGATAACGAAACCACTCTGAATGTTGTTCAGACAACTCTTTGTGATCCCATTTGGGGTTTTCTTGGCAAAGATACTGGAGTAGTTTGCCATTTCCTTCTTCAGCTCATTTTACAGATGAGGAAATTGAAGCAAACAGGGTTAAGTGACTAGTCCAATGTCATACGACTAGTCAGTGTCTAAGGACAGATTTGGATTTAGATCCTCCTGACTTCAGCCCAGGACTCTATGAACTGTGCTACTTAGCTGCCCTGCCCTCCTATAAAAGTAGATGGTTTGGTAACTTCAACAGGTTTATTTATTACAATGAAGGTACTTAAAGCCCAGTCACTAACCAAAAGCTCCCACAGATTCAAGTTATCTAACTTTGAGAGCAAAGGCAAGACAGCATCTTTCTTTTCTATTTGTTAGCCTCTGACTCTGCATGAAGGAGATTAGGACCATACCTTTCAGGTCATCCTGAGTGAAAACTGATAAGTGTAAGTACTCAGTCTTGCAGATAAATCATGGAGTTTATCTCTTTAAACGTCACAGATGAGGAGCAAATGTAGGAAAGAATAGCACCTCTATGCCTCTTGGGGGATGAGGCTAGACAGATCTCAGGCCCTTTGGCCCCTTATCTACAACCTACACTATAGGTGTGGAAGGAGGAAAAACAAGAAAATAAGTGAGCGTGGGGAGAAAGATCCTGATTTCATACACACACACACACACACACACACACACACACACACGTTCAGGAAAGGGAATGGAGAGAAGAGCTAATATTTCAGTGTGCTCCTTGCTAGGGATATGCTAACACAAGCTTCGTAATTAATCTTTATGGAGCAACTATAACAAGTGGCATTCTTAGGAATCCTGTATCTGCTTAAAGCACAGGAGGCTGTTATTATCTCCTAATTCTAGAACAGAAGAAAAAGACCCTCGGCTTAAACTGCAAGATGGTCCACCTAGTTAGTGGTGGGTTTTTTTAAGTACATTAAAAAAACACCCATTAACAAGAATTTATTTTATCTTACTCCCACCTTCTCCCACGCTGCAAAAATTAAAAGTAAAATCCTTGTAATAAATATTAATGGTCAAACAAAACAAATTCCCATGAGGTTGGTTGTATGTTTAATCATCAGTTTTCTGGAGTCCAGGCTGATTACTGTACTGAAACAAGTTTTTGAGTCTTTCAAAGCTGTTAGGGTTGTTGTTGGTGGTGTTTTTACAATGTTATTATAGTTCTCCTGGTTGTTGGGGTTTTTGTTTTTTCAGGGCTATAAGGGTAAAGTAACTTGCCCAGGGTCACACAGCTAGTGAGTGTCAAATGTCTGAGACCATTCTTGAGGTTTTTTTTCCACTTCATTCTGCATCAGTTCATACTAATCTTCCCAAGTTTTTCTGTAACTATCCTCTTTGTCATGTCTCATGGCACAGTAATACACTGTTACAGTCTTGTGTCATAATTTGTTCAACCACTCCTTCCACCTAATTAAGGATAATGAATCAAGGATCAGTCACTCAACAAATGGAAGAGTTAAATCCAGTTCTGCCCTCTTCTTCCCTTTTTAAGGCACACTGGGAGATTTGCTAATCATCCCCATGAGATCATCTACTTTTCTTCAAGTTTGATCAGAAAAGGTGAAAAAAAAAAAGGGTGTGGGTCTTTTTGCATGCTCTCCCTGACAATCAGAAGGCCTGCTGGTAAATAGAGACCATAGAAAGGGTAGCCTACTTTACTTGCAAAGTACAAGCTTCCTTGGAGAAATACTATTAGAAGTGAAGGTTTCATTTTTCACATTACAGGGACGAGGCAGTGGCAAGAGACAGAGGTTAAGGGTCAGCAGATCTGAGTTCAAAGAGTAGCTCTAACTGCTCGTGTGCCTCTTGCTATGTTCTGGTTTTCTCACTGCCACGTAGACCAATCAGCTACCAAATATCACTTATCACCATATATAAAAGGAGTAAAACCAAAATGTTCTTGTGATACATGCATAGAATCAATGTCTTTTGATATTCTAGGGCTTCATGAATAGCTATTTTTTAAAAAAGGTTAGATGGGGGCAGCTAGGTGGCGCAGTGGATAGAGCACCGGCCCTGGAGTCAGGAGTACCTGAGCTCAAATCCGGCCTCAGACACTTAACACTTACTAGCTGTGTGACCCTGGGCAAGTCACTTAACCCCAATTGCCTCACTAAAAAAAAAAAAAAAAAAAAAAAAAAAAAAAAGGTTAGATGTTCTCTCTGACTTCAATTCCAGGTCCTTCTCTTAAAGCAGCTTTCGTATCAGACTCTCAACTTTCTAGACCTCCAGGTTCCTTATCTAGAAAATGAGATGGTTGGAGTAGGTCACCTCTAAGCTCTCTATCAGTACTAATAATCATCTATGAACCTATGCATTACAGTTAAAGAGAGTCCATTTGGAACATGTGATGCTAAATTTGTGCTTAGTGCTATTTCAAATAGTCACTCAATTTATACCAAGAATGAACCTTTCTAGTCTCTTCTTAGAGTTCTATTTAGTGATTTTGAGGAAAGGTAATTATTAATCAATGAATTATTTCATAATTGTAGGTGACAGGAGAAGCAAGATTCAGAGCAAATGACCTCGGTAAGCAGCTGGTAAAACCTAACAATAATGCAAATTTCACAGTAACAAGGATTACAAGATAAATTTGCGTTAGCAATTTATACACAGTTCATAGTGTGATGTAACACGATTGACAACTGTCAATAAGTCATAGCCCCCACAATCATTTTCCAGCAGTGGGATGGGTTTGTATTGTTTCATCCATGCTCTCTCATTAGTTCTGCCTTGTCATTGATAATATACTGAGATCACAAGTCAGGGCTTGAATACCATCGGTGTTTGAGGATCAGTGCTGGTAAGTGATAGCTGTGGAAATTAAACCTATAGCTTTGTATCAGCACCATGGTGTACCCAACTGAGCCAAGGTATACACTTGAAAGTCATTTTATTTGATATCTGCTATGTAGGTCACCTACAAAGAACATATCACTTTATCCTCATTACCCTTAGTTCAGTAAAATGGGGGTAAGAATATTCATATTCTCTACCTCATAGGGTTATGGATAGGGCTTTCTAAATGTTAAAAAGCTCTATAAATGTGTTATATCATCATCATCATAAATGTAATTCCTACAAGTCTGAAACCCTTAGGTATCAATTCCAATGGTTTATTAAATCTTTAACATTACTCAAACCTTTCTGTCTTCCCCACCCACCAGACAACAAGAAAAGGACCAGATTAATTTAACGGGCTTATTCTTATGCCTATACATCACTCATAGATGGCTCTCAATGAGAGTCTTCTATTTATAGGCTGATTGTAAGATGGACAACTTTAACTACTATGTTGACTCTTTCGAGACACTAAGATGCTATTAAATAGCATTTCACTTGAAATGTTATTTCATTTGGATATTTAATAAAAGAAATCAGTTTTTTTAAATTTCATTTTATTTGTTTGTTTCTTTATTCATTCACCCAATTTATTTATTTTTGTAGGGCAATGAGGGTCAAGTGACTTGCCCAAGGTCACAGACAGTGTGTCAAGTGTCTGAGGCCAGATTTCAACTCAGGTCCTCCTGAATCCAAAGCCAATGCTCTATCCACTGCACTACCTAGCTGCCCCCAAGAATTCACTGTTAATTAATGCTGGTAGTGACCACAAAATTTTACTTTAAAGATATTCACTATAAATTGAGAATAGAAAGAATCATAAACATATTAAATAAGTAAATCTGTATTATTAATTATTCCATTACAAAACCTGCCACACTATTTGGCTTTAAGGAAATGCCTATGTTTTTTAATAGAGGGAATATTAAAACATTGATTAGAAAGATAATAACCCAGGTTAGAAAGTAACAGAACCCTTGATCTTACATTAGTGGGATTTTTACCATAGCACAAATTCCCCTAGTTCTCAAGAAAGAGAGCAGAGAACTGATTTTAAAATAGGATTCAATTTAAATAAAGTACAGTAAGGGAGGAAAAAGGAGAGGCTTCATGATGTTCCTAGTTAAAAAGCTTTTTCCCCACTGATCATTCATCTGGGTCTTTTAGATTTGGGCTGCATTTGGTCTATCCTGCCCAGCTGTATTCTCATGCCTGATCAGCGTTGTTAATTACAATTTGCTCTGGACCAGGGTGGGCAATGATAGGCAACTTTGAAATATGTCTTGGAGCAAAGTAGAACTAATAGTAAAACGTATGCCATGTAGCACACAGCTTCTAACACTGTAGTTCAATTTAATTAAAACTGCACTGGGATTTTATAGCTCAAGGTTACACAAGTCCTTTACCTTCCAGTCACCTCCTCAGGGTACAAAGCTTTCCTTGGGGTCTATGAGTCTATATGTTTCTGTCTGTCTCCATCTTCATCCTTCTTCCCAGTTTTAAGGAATTATGTCTTTTTTCCCTAGTTACAGGATAACTTCCAATTGAAGCTCTAAGTACCATGGCCTACTATTGATTATTCAAGGACTGATTATCCCATTTGTAAACTAGAGTTTTTGCTCTTCTCCCTTCCCCTCCTGCTGCTTCACTTGAGGCATTATGGTTCATTAACATCTCTGCCAGAAGGTTATTTGGGGAAAGGTTGGGTGGGGGTAGGGGATGGCAGGGAAGGGGGGTGGTGGTGGTTTACTACTAGTCCCAAGGCTACAGGAATCAGGAGTCAATAACTACTTGAATGATATCCCAAGCTTTTAGCACTATCACTAATGTAAAAAAAATAAGAATATTGGAAATTTCATCCCGAGTTAGTCCAATGCTCCATACAACTACAAATGGACAGTGTATGAGAAAGGTAGCATGGGATGGTGGACACATTGTTGGATTCCTTGGTTCAAATATTTACTAGCTATGTGATCATGGGCAAGTCACTTAATTTCTCAAAGTCTCAATTTTCTCATTTTAAAAATGGGTATGGAGGACAGCTAGATGGCACAGTGGATAAAGCACTGGCCCTGGATTCAGGAGGACCTGAGTTCAAATCTGGCCTCAGACACTTGATACTTGCTAGCTGTGTGACCCTGGGCAAGTCACTTAACCCCCCTTGCCCCACAAAAATAATAGGTATAATCATGCCTGCATTGTCTTAAAGTTCTAAATAAATGACAGGATTATTCAGTCTCTGCCAATGGCTTATATGATGGTGTGGTTGTCCTCTTTTATATAAACATCACAACATTAAGGATATGTCCCAGGACACCCTCACTTTTCTTTAGTAACGTGTTCTAGATCTAGATATAAATCCATTTTAGAACCCATTCAGAAAATTATCTAAATTTTTTGAATGCAAATTCTATGTTCAACCTGCACCATATTTTCAGGTAATAATTCTTCAAGTTTACTATCTGTCACATAAAATGGCACTTCTTTCTATTTGTCTTTAAGAAAATTCTCAGTCATGTTTCAAGGATGGCACAATAGTGCCATAATTCTGGAATTTGATGAACAAATACATGTTCACATGACCCCATTTATATGAGCCAGAACCCAGAGGATATGTGATTGTCTTTCCTCAACCCATATATTTTTGGGGGCGGGGCAATGAGGGTTAAGTGACTTGCCCAGGGTCACACAGCTAGTAAGTGTCAAGTGTCTGTGGTCATATTTGAACTCAGGTCCTCTTGAATCCAGGGCCAGTGCTTTATCCAATGCACCACCTAGCTGCCCCCACTCAACCCATATCTTTCTGTAAGTCCTTAATGAACACTTGGCTGACTGAGGAGTTCTACCCTTCTTGGTCTTTAACAAAATCCTATAGAACATTAAATCTTGAAATATTATTTAGATCAGATTCCTATTACTCAACTATACAGGGCCCATGTTCTCTAGTCTTTCCTCAAACTACACACTCTCCTTCAGTAGCTTGTTCTAGTGTCCTATATGATTATGATGATGATGTTAAATGTCTAAAAACTTAAAGGTTTAAAAAGCACTTTACAAATATTATCTCATTTTATCCTCACAACAACCCTGAGCAGTCAGTATTATTACTACCCTCTCCATTTTCCAGATAAGGAAACAGAGGCAGAGGGAGTTCAAATGTCTTGCCAAGGCAAACACAGCTAGTAAGTATTTAAGAAAAGATTTGAACTTAGATCTTCCTGCCTTCAAATCCAGTACTATATCCACTGCATCTTTTATAAAGTAGCTACTTTTATAAACTTCCACTGCCTACTTTCATAAACAACTAAAAAAAGTTTGTCATTTTCTTAAATCTCCCCATTTCAATTTTGCCCTTTTCATTTAACTTCTTTAAGACAGGCAACACTTCAAGACAGGTGTTCTTGATATGGGATTTGTTAACTCATTTAAAAAAATAAATATTTTGATAACTGTATTTCAATATAATTGGTTTCCTTTGCAACCGTATGCAGTTTACTTTATTCAATTAAAAATAGGATTCTGAAAAGGGGTCTATAGACTTTACCAGACCACCAAAGTTGTCCATGCCCCACAGAAATGGTTAAGAACTTCAGCTCTAAGGCTAGGAGCCTTAGCATAGAAAGTGCTAGCCTCCATTGATAGAGAGAATTTGCTTATGCAGAAGTTCCCTCTCCCAGTGAAATGACACAGCCCCAGTCTCTAGTTCTATCCCTAGGAGTGATCTTCTTCAGATATAAAAACAAAACAAAACCAAACCCCCAAACAAACAAAAAACCTAACCTCATGATATGGAAAAAAAATCACCTCTTTGGATAATTAAACTCACTTTTAGCTTCAATAAACCATCCATCCACTTTCTCTAGCCATTAGAGTAGCAAAAGACTCACCAGCATGTTTTCTTTGCTCTTCTTGAAAATCCTGTCATTGAGGTTATATAAAACAGCAAAACTAACAAGGAAGAAATGTTTTAAAGAGACTTACCTGTTTCTCAATAAATGCATTCATCCTCTGAAGCATGCCTTCACATGTAAACTCGTATGGCATGTAAGGTTCAATCTGTTGAAATAGGACACATTATTTCTGTGTAAGGGGAGAACACTACTCACTGATTTTTCCATTGAATGGGCAGTAAGCTCAGGTTTGCTTATGTCTATGAATTGTTGCTTTTGACACAACAGTCATGATGTTCTAAAGAAGATTCATGGATTTTGTTCATTTCAGAACCTTAATAAAAATTAAGTTCCAAATCTAGCAAAAAGGGAATCCAACTCTGTTGCTCCTACTCCAGATACCCTAACAAGACTTACATCTCCAGGACAGAAGGACAAATACTTGTGCCTCCACCTAAGACCTTGTAGCTTTTACATCATACCCTGATGACCAATTCGTAGGGCAGAGAATTGGACCAGCCCAATATTGGTAACCCTTGGTCTATCAACAATGCTGAAATATAACTGGGTCAAATTCAATTTTCTTTATTTTTCATGGTCTTGTATTGGTATATTATATCGTTCATGAAATGTCCTTATGTTATAACCATGATGTTTGCTGGAGGGATGAATAATAACCAAATACACCATTTGTTCCTATATTCAGCTTGTAATGTTTATCAGTAACACTAGTATTTGTGTCAGTGTAATGATTTGAGGAAGTTGTGTGAATATGGGAATTGTATCTCAGTACTGTGGGTTCAAACCAGGGATTTTCATAGAAGAACTCCCATTTCTAGAGTACTTATCTCTGAAGAGCTCAAAGTACTTTGGAGATATTCTATTATTTCTGCATACCTTTTTAAATGTCCTCTACACAGAGATAGCCCTTCACATTAACTATTACATTTTATTTTCTCTTAAAGAATTTGTATTTACATTTCACTTTCAGCCACTTATACTTTTCACATCCCAACAGATATCCACCAAGAGGTTCATACAAAGAACCAAAAGAAAAAAAGTCTCTGTAAGAGAGGACTCACTCACTCACAGGTTTTGGCACACTCTGCTGTAGGCAATATCTTTTTCTACAGGTAGACAAATGGATCAAAGCTACCTTCAGTATGGCCAGCAAATTTGGTCAAGGGCCTAAAACAATCTTGAAAAATCAGAAGCTTTTTCTCCAACGTATCCCAAAAGGCACACAGTAGTGAAATGGACATTTATTAACTCAAAAGGCTTATTTTGACACACTAAATCTGAGAAATCTCTTTCCTGTTCTCTAGCCAGGCAAAGCTCTAGCACAGCACATATGATGAGAGGGCATGAACTGCTTTCTGGCCATTACAGTGTACTAAAAGCTGTTAAATGTAGCAATTTTCCTATCAAGCCAAAACAAAAAAATGTCATTTGTTTCTGAAATAGTTGAACAAAGGAAGTACATTCCTATGGAGAAGGCTCTTGGTAGAACAATGATGATACTCTAAAAGAGATCCACCTTCCTGGAGAAACAGAAATACAATTAAATCACCTGCAAGAGACCAGAAGGCTTAATTTTTGGCCTAAAGAGGCGAAGTCATTTTCTAGTAACCAGCCTCCCAAGCTTCTGGCCACCACTGGTTAGTAGAAGCAGAGGCATGTTTGAGCAACACCATTTTTTCTTTCTTTCTTGTCATCTCTCTCTGTTAAGTTAACATACTCCTTTTTAGGGGCCCACTCTATCTCATGGAATCCACTGCTCTCAGCCACAGAAACCTCTTTGGATCAACAAAGTCTTACTTTTCAGTGAGTGGCAGCTACTCCCCAATAGCATCATTTGATAGAGAAATGGACTGACCCTCTGATTTCAATGTAGAGGGGACTCTAAGTAAGGAAATCCCCTCCATGACTGCAGGTCAGCATGCTCTTGGCAACTTCTGGTCAGAAAGTGAGTCTGAGAGATTAAGTGCCTTGAGATGATACTTGAGCCCAGGTTCTTCTGGTTTCAAATCTAGTTCTCTACCCACTCTATCCTGACTACTATTTCATTAGTAAATAACTTCTTCCATGTGTTAATGTGGTGTGATTGCATCAGTGTGGGCAATTCTTCTACCAAAGTAGATTTCAATCCCTCTATGACTTAGTCCTTCTTCTCTGAGAGTTGATGTAACTGAAAAACTTTCTTATCCTCTGACCAACCTAGGGATGAGCCCGAGTTGAGCTGAGCTGAACTGGAGAGACTAGTCCTTGGGAAGTAAACAGAGTCTATTTCTGGGACTCACTTGAATCCTTTCCAGAACTGTAATGCCTGCCCAAGTTCACACTCTGATTCCACGGCCTTCTAGAGCCTTGGTTATCTGCATTCCATGATGAGGGATCAGCATAGGTCTGGTAACACTTCACTACATTATCAGGTCCTTGGCAGGCATAATCACATTTAATATGGGGGGGGAGGGGGAAAGGGTGGTCTTTAAGGCCAAAAGGCCTTCCACAACCACTGGAAGCAATTCTTAAATGGGGAAATAGGCTGAGAAGTAGAGGGAAAATATTTTGGGAAAAGTGAGATACTAAAATGCTACTTTGGCTCCAATTCTACCTACTATGAATTCTCTGGCGGTAGTAGACAAGGGCAAATACACCGTTTGCTCAACTACCAATGTAGTTCTACCTATGGAATACTTTGTGGTGGTGGTTCAGTTTTTTGGGTTTTTTTTGCTTTGTTTTGTTTTTTGGTGAGGTAATCAGCATTAAGTGACTTGCCCAGGGTCACATAGCTAGTATGTGTCAAGTGTCTGAGGTCACATTTGAACTCATGTACTGCTGACTCCAAGGCCAATGCTCTATTTACTGTGCAACCTAGCTGCCCCACTATTGTTCAGTTGTTTCAGTCACGTCTGACTCTTTGTGACTCCATTTGGGGTTTTCTTGGCAAAGATACTGGAGTTGTTTGCCATTTCCTCCTCTGGCTCGTTTTACAGATGAGGAACTGAAACAAACAAGGTTAAGTGACTTGCCCAGGGTCACACAGCTAGCAAGTATCTGAGGCCAGATTTGGAGGAGGGAAGATGAATCCTGACTTCAGGCCCTGCACTCTATTCACTGCACCACCTAGCTAGGGAATGCTATGCTTAACTAATCTGATGCCCTGAGCATCAGAAGGCTGATAAAGGAAAGTTAATAAATGCTCTCCAGTGAAATACTTCGGGTACTCCCTCATGGAGATTTTCTTAATTGACATAACACAATTTGGAGAAAGCCAAAGGATGTACACAGTTTTATTTCCTAAGCAGAAAAAAAAAATATTGCCACTTAATTGGAATTCCAATCTTCTAATTAGACCTAACAGGGCAACCTTATCTTATGCATATTCATTTAGCACAATAACTAATAGTTACTTTATATAGAGCTATATAATTTACAATTTGAATGACACTAAGGTAAGAATTAGATACTATATAAAAAACCATTTTCAAGCATTTTCTTAATTACTTTTTCTTATCTCTTTATCATAGGCACAGGCTGTGGTTCTAGGCCCATCTTCTATCTGTTGCTTTCAGAGCTTTCTGATGGAATAAAAACCAAGTGAAATTGTGGCTACTCTTTTAATTTCATAGAAAATGTGGCAAACCCCTACATCAAATCCTATAAGTTACACCCATTTTTCTATATTTAGTGGTAAGGTACAATGGTAAAGTTTGACTTGGGAGAACAAAACATTGGGGCAGCTAGGTGGCATAGTGGATAGAGCACCGGCCCTGGATTTAGGAGGACCTGAGTTCAAATCCAACCTCAGACACTTAACACTTACTAGCTGTGTGACTCTGGGCAAGTCACTTAACCCCAATTGCCTTACCAAAAAAAAAAAAGGAGAACAAAACATTTAGGATGATTGCCAAATCAGCACCCAGGACACTTTCTGGTTCATGCTATACATGGAGAAAAAGAATGTGTTTTTTTTTTTTAACCTTTTGATTTAAAATTGCTTTCACTGCATTCTCTACTTCACGATGATCAGTTGGGTTGACGGTCCAGACATGTGGTCGCCCAATGAAAACTTCAGCATAAGGATGCTGAGAAGTTAGCTGAAAAAGAAGACAAAAGAAAACACATTATCGCCCTGCACCAGATATTTCTTTTCTGTGCCAAACACTGTTTCTTCTGACTTTTATGGCACTGAGTTGTACTGAAACAAGTAACAGAACACTTTCTATTAAAACAAAAACAAAAACAAAAACAGGCAAACAAACCAACCTCCATTCACATCCGACCCTCTTCTCCCCTTCCCCCCTCCTTCCCCATCTCCTAACTGGTTTTCAGCTTTCTAAACACCCATAGGTCGATAACAATAAAACAGGGATGACTTCAAGGTTAAGAACAAATTATGAATCCTATTTGGAGACAGGAAAAGGCATGTCACTTCCAGGGTGAGATGGAAGATATAACAGTACCCCCCTCCCCGACAAAAAAGATGAAAATAAAAGCCTGCCACACACCGTCCATCACTGAACATCACTTGTATCAGCCAATGTCTACTAAACAGCAGCTGAGACAGTCAAGTAGCCACAGAAGGGAGGCTTGCAATAAAAATCAAAGTTTTAATGTTATAAAAAGATTAGTGATGGTAAAAAGTAGAGAAAAGAGAAAAAATACATCAGGAAGACACCCCCCCTCCCCTCCGGTTTATGGACTGGTCTGGAGAATGAAGCTTTTCTAGTTAGTAAACACTGACAATACGATAAGTACTGTAAGGGACCTAGGGAATATACAGTTGTAGTGACCTTTAGGTATTCACAACTTAATTTGGTGACTTAGGAGACTAAGTTGAAAGATTTCTCATTAGGAACCCTTTTTAGCCTATAAAAATGCTTGACAATAGGTATATTTGCCTAGCCAACTTGTCTTTACATTTAAGATTTCTATGCTTCTAGGCAGAACCCGTTTTGTCTATATGATACTTTTAAAAATCATACATAAATATTGGTTGAAAGAATTACATTCCCTTATGTCTGCCATGTCTTCCACTCTCCATTTCCTACCATACTAAGGACTTGCACCACCCTTATTTGAGCCAAGGGAACAAGCATAAGACATTGGCCCCTACCATTAACTTTTTATTAATACTAGGCCTATTGTCTCCATAGCCTCCTGCCACAGTCTATACCTATGTGTCCCTCTCCTCTTTCCAAAATCTGCTCAGGGTTAACCTCCTCCAAGAAGCCTTCCCTAACTAAATCCATCTAGCTCCTAGTCACTCCAGTAACATAGAACACTCTTGCATCTTCCTGTAATGATTATTTTGTTCCTATCCTATGGACAGGCAGAAGATCTACTTCTGTCCACTTTCTAAGCCCTCCAACCAGACTGAAAGAAAGCTCCATGAAGACAAAACAAACCCATGGATTATTTAATTTCTCTGTCTCTTTCAGTGCCCAGTGCAATGTTCTACATTACTCTAGTAAGCAGTTAAATATTTGAAATCATGAAGAAGAGGGAAAAACTTCTTTTGATCTTTCAAGGCTGAGTGATCTTTTCCTCCTCTGAATCCCTTGGTACTTTCTTTGTACTTTTTAAAAACGCTATTTATTTTGATTTATTTATTTTGGTGAGGCAATTGGGGTTAAGTGACTTGCCCAGGGTCACACAGCTAGTAAGTGTCAAGTATCTGAGGCCAGATTTGAACTCTGTTCCTCCTGAATCCAGGGTCAGTGCTTTATCCACTGCGCCACCTAGCTGCCCCCTTTGTACCTTTTAAAATGGCTTAACCTTTTCTTTGTTGTTTGATGAACAACAATGCCCTCTATAATCAGGCTCCCATTCACCTTTTGGAACTTATTTCATATTTTGTCCCTTCGACTAATCTATGCTCTAGAAAAACTGGTCTACCAGTTCTCCAGATCTGACAAGCCAGCATCAGTCTCTGTACCTTTACATGGGGTTGTCCCCCATGCCTGTGATACATTCCTTTCTTACATTATTCTGTCTTATAATTCCTAGCTTCTTTCAAGTGCCCTCTTAGCTTTTCTTGATTCCCCCTTAGTTAAGGCTCTGTTCCTCCAGAAATTACTTTGCATTTACTTATCTATATACATGTTGGATTTCTGCAAGGTATACTGCTTGTGGGCAGAGATTATTGTCTTTGAATTCCCAGTACCTAAATGGCTTACACAAAGCAAATGTTTACTGAGTTGAATTAGCCTTTTAAATAATTTCTTTAAATTGGATACCTTAAATTTTATGATCACCAGAGCTAACTCTCTGATGTCTATCCTCAAAAGTCAATTTACATATGGCACAAGATAATTATTTGTTTTGAAGTTAAAGGAACAAACTGCTCCAATTTCCAAGAGCACCTGCCTTTTGGAATTAGGTAAAGTTACCATAAATGTGCCTATTTGGCATGCTAAATACTTATCAGCCTGTTCAGTTTTTTTATGTCTTCTTTTATGTCGCATGTATTTCTAAATAAACACCTCTCTTTCCCCTATCTAACAATCATTTCTTGTAAAATATTAAAAAAAATAAAAACAGTTCAGCAAAACTGATCAACAGATGGACTGTGTCACAGTAAATACAACATTCCATCCCCATAGTATTTCATCTCTTCAGTGAAAGAAAGGAGATGCATTTTCTAATTTTCTCTAGCACCAAATTTGGTCATCATAATTATACAACATTCAGTTTAAATTATTATTTCAATGTACATTTTTTGTAGCCACTGTGGATACTTCCCCCCCACCCCCAGCTCTGTTTATTTCACTCTGTACCAGTTCATAAAACTCTCCTAATGTTTTTCTGAATTCCTCATATTTGTTATTCCTTCCAGCACAATAACACCACTATGGACCACAATTTGCTTAGCCATTCTCAATTAATAGACTATCTAATTCTTTGTTATCATAAAAAGCAAACTTATGAATATTTTCTACACACATATATAAATGTGTACACACACACACACACACACACACACACACACACACACTTTATGCCTTTGATATACTTGGGGAATATCTATGTCTAGAGTGGACATTTTGAGGCACTTTTTTGGGACATAATTTGAAATATTTTTCCTGAATGGATCAATTTACAGCTTCAACATCATTGTATCAGCATTCTTGTCTTCCCACAATTCCCCCCAAATTGATGATTTCCTGCTTTAATCATTATTACTAACTTTTATAATGTGAGGTCAAATCTCAGAGGTGTTTTAATTTGCATTTCTCTTGTTATTAGTGATTTGGAGTGATCTTTCATGTTTGTTTGTTTTTTTGGAATTCATTTTTTGAGAAATAGTTTCCATATAGTTTAACCACTTAACTATTGGGAAATGACTCTTGGTCTTACAGATTTGTTTCAATTCCCTATGTATCTTGAATATCCAATCATTATCAGAGATATTTCTTGCAGAGATTTTCCCTGAATTGACACTTCTCCTTCTCGTCCTAGCTGCACCAATTTTGTTTATACAAACTTTTAAAATTATGTGTTTTTGAAATTGCCTATTTTTGTTATTCCTTCTTTCCTTTGTTTGGTTAAGAATTCTCCCCTTAATCAGGTTTTTTTTTTTTTTTGTTTTGTTTTTGTTTTAGTGAGGCAATTGGGGTTAAGTGACTTGCCCAGGGTCACACAGCTAGTAAGTGTTAAGTGTCTGAGGCCAGATTTGAACTCAGGTACTCCTGACTCCAGGGCCAGCATTCTATCCACTGCGCCATCTAGCTGCCCCTTAATCAGGTTTTTAAAGATGTCTTCTTATTTACACAGTTGTTCCAAGGCACTTTGAAAATAAAAGATGTCCTACCATAATAATTTTTATTCATTTATATTTATTGAGGGTTATTTAATTTTATGAGGCAGACATTTTGTGATTCATTATTCCCTTTATGTTATGTTCTTCCAAGTTAATTTATTTAGAAATGTTTCATCTGAGCTACTTGATAGTATATCAATCAGTAAATTTAGTAGGGTATAGTTTATAAAAGTAATGAAAATCTTATTAAATATGAGGCATTACTTCTGGGATGCTATTATGTCTCTAAGGCAAGGACATGTAAGGCCAGAGACTTTCTCATGGTTTATAAAGCAGCTAAATAATCAACAAGGATTTGCTCATATGTCACCCAATATAAAGATAAAATTCTAACATATAATGTTAAGAATATAATTTAAATCAACAGTTTTACTTGAGATTAAAACATTCTTTTTTCTCCCTTTAACAAGAAGGGTTGTTTTTAAAAAATTCTATAGCAAAAACAAGGCATAACTAAAACTTATATTCAGAAATCCTGACATTTTTTTCCCTCTTTAAATGAAAGCAAAGAAAGGACATATATGCAATTTATATAAAAAAGAAACTGCTGTCTCGGCTCTACTTAAGATTTGTGTGGGCATAGAAAGATAGCTTTGTAATTATGTGTAATTTGGTTTTAAAATTTCCATTTTATAGAGAAAAAATATTCTTAAGCATATGTGACCTTCAGAAATCTGCAGAAATGGTTGTTTTACAATAAAATTCTTCATATAATATGGGTATAACACAGATTCCCAAGTCTAAAAGTGGGGAACCAGGCTTTCCAGGATGGATCAATTCCAGCTAGTATGGCTTAAATCAGGTTATAGAATCTTGATACAATAATCTATGCCCACCTAAATGTTTAATTAATGGTATTTCATGCAGTTGTTAGACCTCACTTAATCTTTCTGCATTTTTTGTATTATATCCTAATCTGTCTCCTTTTCTAAACATTATGACCTTATTATGGTCCCCACCTTCCATCCAGGCTTTGGATAATTATCTTGTAAGCATGGAACTTGCAAACCTCATAGAATTTAGAATTGGAAAGAATCTTAGTGCTGATATCATTTAACCCCTTCATTTTACAGATAAGGAAATTAAGGCATAGGCCTAAAGTTACACAGGAAGTAAGCAGGAGATCCATCATTTGACTCTAAAAGGATTAAATAGTCTATAGTGGTTGAATAGTCCATTCTCCAATACAATGACATGCCTCTAAATACACTTAGCTAAAGCACCTGTTTTTATATTTTGGTTAATAATTTATCTGTCTTTTGTCCTCTATCACACTTTATGTTCCCAGCAACTGTTATTCAATAAGTGTCCTTAAAAGTGTGTGTGTGTGTGTGTGTGTGTGTGTGTGTGTGTGTGTGTGTTCGGTGGGGAATAAGGGGAGGGTGGGGTGGCACAATAAATACTTGTTGACTGACAAACATTAATATTCTCAATCTATATTCTGCTGGGTCTCAGTTGCTTAGGGAGAATGAGGTCAGTGAAGTCAGGGTGGTGAGGTCATTTGCTGAACAATGAGTAGAAAGAACAACAAGCTTACATTTAGGCCAGAGCTTCATTTTAGGTCTTCTTGAGTCCACTGAAGGGACAGAATGAAATGAATGCTTTTAAGAGCAGCTCAATGCTTATTCTAATGCTACAATGAAGAATGGAAAACCAAGATGACCTCAAGGAAAATCAAACTACTGCCCTCTGATGACTGTTGCAAAAAAATGAAGAGATTTTTCTTGAGAAGTACACATTGTACCTAGCCTGTATTTGCAGATTGTATCATGTCTAACCTCAGAAGATACTATTTTCCTTTAACCTTTTTAATTTTCCTTTAATAAAAATAAAGCATTTATATAGCACTTTATGGTTTGCAAAGCACAGTAATAGATATTTCTCTCACTTAATCCTCACAACCACAATGTTTGGTAGGTGCCTTAATTATCCTCATACTATAGATGAAGCCATAAAGTAAAGCAAAAGTTAAGTGACTTGCCCAGGGTCACAAAGCTGGTAAGTATCTGAAGCTGCATTAGAATTTAGGTCTTCCTGACTCTAGGTCCATTACTCTATCCACTGTGACATCTAAATGATTTTTTTTAATACACTACCACCATGATTTTAAAAAACAAAACCCAAAACAATATAAGTACTGTACTGAGTAAAAAATTTCATTAAAATCTTTGAAAATTTATTTTAATAAAGTTTATAAAATGAAATTTATTTTAATAAAAGTAGTTAGGTCCTTTTAGGGCCTGAAATCCTCAGTTGCAAGAAAGTAGTGTGTGTGTATGTATGTGTGTATGTACATATATGTGTGTGTGTATACACAGACACACAGAATACATATAAAAAGCATAAACAGAAGTAAATAAAAAGTAGATAAATGGTGGTTCGAGAGTGAGATTGTCAGGAAAGACTTCTGTAGAAGGTGATGCTTGACCTGTATCTTGAAGTACAGGAGGAATTCTATGAGGCAGAGGTGAGGAGAGACATTTCTCGCATAGGGGAAAGACATTGCAAACCCACAGAGACATGAAGTAGAATGTCGTGTGTGAGGAACATAGAGAGGCCATTTTGACTGGATCATGGAATATGGAGGTGGGGGAAATTAATACTAAATGAAGCTAGAAAAAGAGGTTGTGGCAAGGTTGTGAAGAAGGGCTTTAAAAGCTAAATAGAGGGGGAAGCTAAGTGGCACAGTGGATAAAGCACCGGCCCTGGATTCAGGAGGTCCTGAGTTCAAATCCAGCCGCAGACACTTGCCACTTACTAGCTGTGTGACCCTGGGCAAGTCACCTAACCCTCACTGCCCTAAAAAAAAAAAGCACTAAATAGAGAAGTTTATATTTGGTTCTACAGGAAGTAGGAAACCACTGGAGTTTATTGAGTAGAAGAGTCATGTGGTCAGATCAGCCCTTGAGGACTCATGGGAGTTCCCCCAACAAAATGTCTTAGGTTCTCTTCTCCCTCTATAGTATTTCACTTAATGCTGACCATGTTACTCCGTAACTTGAAAAACATACATGATTCCCTATTACCTCCAGGATTAAATATAAACTCTTCTTTGACTTTTAAAGTCCTTCACAACCCAGCCCAAGATGTTCAATAGGCAGTTGAAGATGCAAGACTAGACCCAGACCTTAGAAGAGAGGTTAGGGCTCTATTGACTTTCTTTTTAAGTATACAATAAATTCAACATGGAACTTTCAAAGCTATCTTCCTTGATTGTGATTTACCATTAAGGATCCTGAAAATTATATATCATTGTGTTTGTTTGTTTGGTGTGTGTGTTTTGTTTCTCTGTTTGTTTTGTCCAGCAAAATGCTGGAAACAAAATGGGTACTTGTTATATGGAGGAATGGCTAAACAAATCATGGTATATGCATGTAATGGAATTATGTTTGTGCTTTAAGAAATCATGAATATAATAGGATCAGAGAAACAGAGAAGACTCATATCAACTAATGCAGAGAGAAGTAAGCAGAAAAAAGGAAAAAATGCACACAATGAGAACAATATAAAGGACAAGAAATGAACTCAAGAAACTGAACAGTAACTGAATGACCATATGTGTACTTTTTTCAGTAGAGGTGTAGAGGATTATGGGTGTGGAATGTTTTACATACTCTCAGATGCAATGAATTCACTGGTTAGTTTTGTTTTGAACTGATTTTTAATAATTTATTAGCATGAGAAGGGTCACAGAGGGGAGGCATATAGGACTGTGGTGTCAAATAAAAAAGCATTGAAAAGGCTTTACTTCTACTTGTGAAAGGCCTTGCTGAGTTGCCACCTGTACTGTTCTGAAGCCCTCACACTAACAGCACCTCTCTCTTCTCAAATGCTTTTGAGCACTGGTAGACTTATTGGAATATAGCCTCCCAAGGTTACTGTTTTGAAGGGAGAACATTCATTTCTAATTGACTTGTTAAAACATATCAATCACATTACTTTATAGTCATTTCTCATAGATCTCACCATCCTGTTAGACTTCCTCCTTGAAGGCAAGAAATATACTTTGGTTTGTTTTGAGTTTTTTTTGTACAGTTTAACATGCCTAACTTAATGCTTTGCACATAGCATGTGGTCAAGAAATGTTTGCTATTTAATTTCATTTACTTCTCATTCCCTGCTCAGAGAAGTCTAGTATAATCAGGAAGGCTAAAGATAACATTCCTTAATGTACTAGGCTAGAGTCATACTTTTTTGGTTACTACTTTGATAGATGCTTACCTCTCTCAGGGTTGGTTTGCCTATAAAAAAGTCCGTGTTTTTGCTGCTTTTTGGTGGGTTAAATTTGACATTCAGGAATGCACATCCATTAGCGATAGCCTCAAGGGGAGCTGGACCCTCGTATGGGAACCCCAGTCCGACAAACAACTGCAAAACAATGACAACAACAACAACAACAAAACAGCATACAATTCAGGATTATTTTCCTTCACTTTAAATTCATGATCACTACTTAAATTTCTCAACATATAAGATGCTGCAGTTCTGAAAGACATCCACATATATCTTATGTGAGAGGTAGGGGAAAGGTGTCTGCTCCCAACAAACTCTGCAAAAATACAACTTTGAAGCTTTCTAGAAATGTAACTAAGGAAGGTGTGCTATATTCTTCTTCCTATCATGGAAGGAGTGAGCTTGGCAAGAGGGAAGAGGAGGTCCTAACGTCCAACAATAATCTTTCTGTAATGGGCCAGAGAACATGACTAAGAAAACGCTTGGTAAATTAAGCAGGCGGTTTCTTCATTGAATGGATGGAACAACAGAGCCTTTCAGTGCTACTGGGGGTTGGGGGATGCCACAGAAGGTCACTTGGTAGCTTGATTACATTTCGAATGACAGTATTCTAACACATGATGGCCGACTGGAAGACACGGGTTTTTAGAATGGTTACATCACTGGACACCAACAGATCTCTACTTTTTTTTCCCCTTAAAGGAAGGCTGGTAGGAAAAGGAAGGCATTATTCTTTGCAAAATCAGTAAAGCTGCCAGTACCCACCCCTGAAGCAAAGTTCGGAGTTTTTCCTTCTGAAGACAGTAGATGGCAGCAGAATGACAGCCTGTAGACCTCAGCAGAGCTAAGAGAGGGACAATGAGGGGTCAACTTGGCATTGTTTTCCCCAGTCCAAAATGAAATAGGATTTAATTGGCATAAACCAATCCTACTGTCTAACATGTCTCCTTAGGAATTTAAGTTCCCAGATGGTGAGGGCTTACCCTCTGGAGAGTTTGGTAGTATAATAAGTATAGTGTGAAGTGTGTTCAAACAATAAATATTAAGTATGCTATCAGCAAATCCATTGTGTTGTCTTCATAGGCAAATCAACTTAAGACAGATCACATTCCACTGAGGATCATTTACTTTTGTAGTAACTGTGGAGAATGCCAAGAGCCTAACCTCTCATTTTCCTGGCTCTCAGAGCTAAGGAAGCTGAATTAGAACTATGTTTATGAATTAAATTCCTTCTCCTCCCCCCACTCACCTCTGCTTCTACAGTTGGTTTGATGGGGAAGTAACTTAGAATAGATTAATTAGAAGGTTCTAAGCAATAACTGTTTTCTCCCCTCTTCTCTCCCTACCCCCTCACCCCACCCCAGTACCTAGGGATCTGGAATGCCTTAAATCCTCAGTCAAATTCCAGAGGTGGACTTTAAAGTGATTTTGCCCCATCTGAATAAAGGGTAGAATTTAGTTGAGGAAAGAAACAAAATTTCAAGTTAAGTTTTCAGAAATGATGGCTAGTCTATAACTAGCCATAAATGTAATGTGCTTTTTTCCTGAAGGAAGGGGATACCTAACATTGCTTTATGGGGAGACACTATTCCTTTTCCCAAAGATCCTGGAATCACTGAGATAGAAGTAGATGGTTATCTTACTGGGGATACTGAGAGCATGAGAAAATAAACACTTAATAGTCTCTGAGCAGGGAGGGGTAAGTTTCACATCGTATCCAGCTATATACCCAGGGGGGGTTGCCATCTGCCTGCTTTCACTCATCTGTACCTCTCCACCTGGACTAATGTTTTTCACATTAGATCTCTATGTATGAATTTTCCAGAATCCAGGTCCCAGGCCCTGGTGAAGGTCATTTAATCATATGTGAAATTCTCACCTTTAGGGTCCAACCCAGCTAATTATGTCAGTTCTATCTTTGCATCTCTCATCCAGTCCTTCCTCTTCACTTCCACTGTACTCAGCCTACTTTGAGCCTTCATCTCTTCTTACCTAGACTATTAATAGCCTCCTAACTGGAGTTTCTACTTTCTCTCTATCTGTTCTCAAAGTCATCCTCTGTAATACTCCGTAAGTGATCTTCCTAATGCTCTGTAATGATCATGTCAGTCCTCTACTCAAAATTTTTACTGGCCCCTCATTGCCTACCAAATACAGTATAAACTCCTGATCTTGACAGTAAAGGCCCCTCATTATATCCTGCACCTATCAACATTTCCATTTTGATCTGCTCTCAACCTTTCTCTTTTGATCCAAACCCTTCACATGTCCCCCTGCTTCAGTACAGCTGGATTAGGGAGGCAATATGTTGTGGAACAAAGAAGTCCCAAGGGACCAAGATGGTGCAGGGGAGACTGTCCTTGATATAGCTTCTCAGTAAATATGGCAGGAAGGAAGGAAGGAAGGAAGGAAGGAAGGAAGGAAGGAAGGAAGGAAGGAAGGAAGGAAGGAAGGAAGGAAGGAAGGAAGGAAGGAAGGAAGGAAGGAAGGAAGGAAGGAAGGAAGGAAGGAAGGAAGGAAGGAAGGAAGGAAGGAAGGAAGGAAGGAAGGAAGGAGGGAAGGAGGGAAGGAAGGGAGGAGAGGAAAGGAAGGAGAGGAAAGGAAGGAGAGGAAAGGAGGAAAAACTTGATTTAGAGTGAGAGGGCCTGAGTTCAAATGTACTTTTGCCACCTACTACATGACCTTGGAAAACTTACAACCATTTTGAGCCTTAGTTCCCTTCCCTGAAGGATGAGGGATTTCTGCTTGCTGACTTCCAAAGTTCCTTCTGGCTCAGATATATCATCATTATTCCATAACCGATCCTTGCCCTAAACCCTGGTGGCTATTGTTTCTTTGCTTAAAGCATTGCCCCACACCTGGAATAATGTCCTGTCTATCACTTCCAATCTTCCCCCTCTCTTCTTTCAAGGTCCTAATCAAGGGTCATGTCCTTCACAAGGCTACCTTGACTGCCTCTGGTGAATAGGATTTTAGCCTCCTCAAATTTCTCATAGCACTTATCTCATTCTTCCTTGTAAACTTGCTGCTCCTACCTTTGGGGAAAGGCTAGTGTGGTATCTTTGTATCCCTGGCATCTAATACAGAGTTTTGCATATCTTAAGTGCTTAGTAAATGTTATAACACATACAGCTTTAAGATCTAAGATTGGATTCTCCCTCTACGGGTTAGCCACATCTTAGCAACTTAGCAGTCTTCCATTAGGAGTGGGAGTATATTCACAAGAAAAGGCTATACCTGCAGAAAAAAAAAAGGATTCAATGAAATACCAAATATTGGTAAGGAGAAGGGAAAATGATTTGTTCCTAGCCCAATTTAAAGCCCTGGAGCTAGCCAAGGTTCTTATTCTTGATAGCTTTGGATGTCTGTTACTTGCCTCTATATCCTGGGGAAGGATTTCCACTTTTTGGACAGATTTTGATAGTAGAAAGTCGGATTTGTTAAGCCAGAGGAATCAGGATTATAGAGTAAGAAAGGCCCTTACATATTAAATCCAATGGCCTATTTCTAGTCCACTTTCTGGATCTTTCTATCAAATCCGACTGCCCCTTTTGTTTTTTCTCCTATTGTTCCCACATGTTCTCTATCGACTCCTTCCATCTCTTGCATGTGGGTTCCCACCCAAGGATCTATTTTAAGCCTTACTCCTCTCTCTCAGTATTTTGTCTGCCTTGAAGATCTGAATTGAATTATCATCTTTATAAAACAATCATATCTGTAACCCAATCCTTTCCCTGACCTCTTGAGTTCTGTACTTCTCACTGGCTATTGTACTTTTACCTCTGTCTCACCAGCACATCAAATTCAGTATGTCTAAAAATTTACCCAACTAACCTCAAAAACCTTTTTATCCCCCTAACATCTTGTGCATGTGTGTGTGTGTGTGTGTGTGTGTGTGTGTGTGTGTGTGTGTGTATTATCAATATACATTTAACTAGGCTCCAAAACACAGAGTCCTTCTTGACTCTTCCTCTATAGATAACAAACATCTGTTAATTCTGCCTCCATTATTGTTTATATCCATTGTGTCCTCTCTGATCATATTGCTAACAACCATCTACAAGTCACATTTAGGGGTGTGCTGAATGCAGCTTACATGGGCCCTTGAGAGCCAGTTGTTAAAGTATCGGTATAAGCATTAATACTTCAGAAATCTCCGTGCTAAAAATCAAATCTTGATTTATGTTCTGATTGTCTAGACTTAAGTGATGGAGAAAATGTTAATAATGAAGATGAAAAGTTTGCTGTTCATTCCTCTTTGGGGTTATTTTTTGGAGATATGGTTATTAAACATTTATGATCCTATCTCTAGGTCATACTCCACCTGAATGATGGTAGTAGCCCTCTAACTGATTTCCTTGCTTCTTGTCTCTTCCCTCCCCAACCCATCTGTTAAAGTTACAAAAATTAAATTAATGGCCATATGTCACTCCCCTGTTCAAAAACTTTTAGTGGATTTTTGAATATAAAATCTGTAGCCTGGCATCCAGGGCCCTACCCAATGCTTTCTCATTACCCATCCAACCTTATTACTCCCTTCATGCATAATATCTTTGAATCCTGATCTCATTCTCTACTTTTCTGCCTCTGGCTCCCTAATCTCATCCAATCTATTCTTCCCCAATTCCCCAGTGGAAAGTGTAATATTCCTCTTCCATGTTTTTTATGTAGACCATCCCCCATGACTAGAAAGCACCTTCTCATCACCTCCAAAAAATCCTTCTGTCAAAATTCTACTCTTCCTTTAATGTCTAGCTCAGAAGTCACTTCCTCTATAAATCGGGCCCTGATCATGGTCCCAACCTCAATCCCATTTGAAAATTATGTCTCCTTCCTAAACGTTTTAGGGAGTACTCTGATAACACCTTAAAAGACTTTCCCCTTTGCCCTATTCACTTTCTACCTTGTATCACACCTTTTTGTGTGCATGTTTAACCTCCCCCAGGCCCCATCACTTCCTTGAAAGCAAGGGATGCGTGATTTCCCCCTCTCCCATTTTTGAATCCTAAGCATCTAGTACATTGTCTCTCACAAAGTATGTGCTTTTAAAAATGTTTACTGTTATTGTTGTTTAGATCTGTGAGATTCTTGGGAATAGAGATTGATAGAGGATTCAGACCATGTCCCCAAAGGTTTGAAGCAGAGATATAGGGTTTTCACTGCTTCATAACCTCTGTAAATAAGGGCATGTGTTGAAACCTTCATTGCAAATTACATGGCACTGAATTGCAAATAAGAATTCTGGAGAAAAACAGATAAGACATACGATGCTTGACTATTAAATAGAATGTTTTTTTAAAATTAGCTCCCATGACCAACCAATTTGAACCCATTAATTAAAAGTATTTGGGGCTGTGCTTAATGGACTTGAATGTGACCTAGGTTTAATTATATCTGAATACATCTGAATTGGTACTATCTTCTTTGATGAGTGTCAGTTGTGAAGTCCCTACAAAATACATATTTTCGGTGACTCACAGAAACCATGGCAATTTAAAGCAAAGCTTAAACAACAGCACACGACTTCTCAACAATTTTTCTCATGGTGCTAATTAAGGTTACAGGAAATGAACTACTTGGAAAAATCAAAACAAGAGTTTTAAGTTGTTCCTCCCAGTATGTCTCCCTGAATATGCCCTATTATTTGTGACATTAATAATGGAGTAGTCAGGCCCACTGATGTCAAAGAACACGTGTAAGCACCACTGAACCATAGAATGGTAGAGGAAGAAGGGGGACAAAGATTATTTAGTCCACCCCTGCTCCCATTTTACAGATGAAGAAAGAGAAGCTCAGAGAGGTTATATTTAAAGTCATATAGCTAGTTAATGAAAGAATATAGACTAAGACCCCAGGTTTCCTAATTTTCAGTCCAGTATCTTTCTTACTATGTCACGATAGGTTGTTAACACAGAAAATCAGAAAAACCAGAAAGGACTTTTTCTTTAGAGATTCTCTCTAAATCAAGTCCTGAATTTTATAGTTTGGGGAAGCAAACCCCAGAGAAGCACAAGGACTTGCCAAAGTTCACACAGTGAGTTAATTTCAGGATATTAAGTGGCACCTGGGTTATGCAATTAGTGAACCCCAAAGAGTATTTCTTAAGCCTTCACATGCATTTGGCTTTTGTCACATGCTTATAATCTGACCATGCACAACCAAAGTCCCCTAACTGCCTGTCTACTTGTGTATTTCCTCATCATCCTTAATATGCAGCCAAGTTACAAAAATGCAAGTATGCACTAAAGTGCAGGGGCCGCTGAGCTTCACTATTCAGCTAAAAACTGAGCATATTTTATTTATGCTATCTCTACCCTTCAGAGGTCTGGAATCTAATGAGGATATTCCAGATGATGAAACATCTCTATGGCTGCTCGCCCCAACTCTGTCAATATGCATTTCTAAACAGAGGGCTTACATGCTATAAAATTCAATTTTCCAACCAAACCTAAGCAGTAAAAAACAGATGAAGTACCATCCGCTGTGTTCATGGCACGTTATTGGGACCCTGCTGCATGAGAACAAACATTTTAGAAAAATTACTCAGGTTTGGACTCTTCCTAAGTGATGAGAGAAATGGAACTGATGAGAGTTATGGTTTGGCTGTTTTTTTTTTTTAATGGCATAGACAATGTTTGGACTCTTAAATAGAAGTCAAGATGATTTTTAAAGAGCCTGCAGGGTTAGTTAGTTAAGAAATCATTCATGGGGCAGCTAGATGGCAGGGGCAGCTAGATGGCACAGTGGATAGAGCACCGGCCCTGGAATCAGGAGTACCTGAGTTCAAATCCGGCCTCAGACACTTAACACTTAACTAGCTGTGTGACCCTGGGCAAGTCACTTAACCCCAATTGCCTCACTAAAAAAAAAAAAAAAAAAAAAAAAAAGAAAAAGAAATCATTCATGATGTGGGAGAGGAAAATGGAAGGGAGTGGCCTGGGTAAGTCAAACCAGCAGAAAACCCTGCAAAAAGCTGGCATTTGCTTTGGTATATACTGTATGAATTGTCTGGAAGAAAAAAAATGTTTATTTTCCTCATTCTGACCTGCTCAGTCAAGTATTATAATTAGCTTCATCTTTCTGAGCACACAACAACTAAGTCAAGAAGGAAGGTGGCTCTGGCAAGAAGGGACATTCCAAGTATAGGAAATACCATGAGTAGGGAGGCTGGCAAACATACTGGCACTCACTCAGTGAGGAGTGGGTTTTCAACCATTTGCACAAGCTGCCAAGATAAACAGGTAAGGGCTTCATTCCATGAATGCATCCTGACTCATTCATTGTTTATTTCTAACTGGAAATATAGAATATGTGGGTATTGTGATTTCAAGATAAGTTTTAGTCAATTCCTTTAAGCTCCTGGGTTTTTTTGTTGTTGTTGTTTTGGTTTTTTTGAGATTGGGCCTCTCTCCCTCAAATTAACATCTGTTAAGGACTAAAATTCTAGCTAAACTGTCTAAAATATCTAATGAGTGGTCGCCAATAAATTATAAGCTTTAGCAAGAGTTAGACTTTTAAGCATTTATTAAGGAGAATAAGAATTTGGTAAAGAGAGAGAAAGGCCTAGATTCCTATCTATTAAAGGGAGAGCACATTTCTAGCTCCGCTCTCCACCAGAGTCCAAAGGAAAGACCCGAGACAGAGCGCTAGTCTCTTCCTTCTTCCTCCCACTATACAACGTCACTTCCTGATGCTAAAGAAAAGACTCCTGGTCTTGCCCTCAAAGACCTTTGTTTCATGGGCGGAGCTCTTCTACAGTAAGTCTCCAGCAGGTGGCGTCATTCCAATCGTTACACATCTTTAAGAAGGTTTCATTGCAATGTATGATTGACATTGTAATGATTGAGTGTGCCAGGAGTTAGGCTTTTAGTACACTGCATTTTAGGAAGGACACAAGCTTTTTCAAAGCCATAACAGTTCAAATGGGTGAGGGATTATACGTTTGCCCTCTGGTCAAAGAATAGACAATCAAGGCACAGTCTAGGGCCAGATCCCTCTTCTTGTGATTACGTACAATTTTTCAGTTCTTTATATGAAATGCTAGATCTCTCTCCTGCTATACATACAAGGGAGGTGGGGAGAGTGTGGGATAAGGAGAATATTCTTCTTAAATGTTCCTTACAATGTGGGTTTGTGATTTCTTTCATACCTTATAGCATGAACTTCCTCCTACTTCAAAGTTCCAGGAGGAAGGTGAATAACTAAAAGATGGCCTGCACGTGGTACAGAGAATGTGTGAACTGAGAGGCTCTTGACATCAAGTCTAAAGTCCAGGTTCTTAGTCATAATGCTACGAAGAAATCACATGTTCCTGGCAGGTCTTACTTCCTTTGCTTCAATATGCTGACACTCGTTTCAGAGTGAGGAAAGCACTCAACAAACTGCAAAGCACCATATAAATGTGAGTTGTTACTCACTTTTACCTACAAGAGGTATCTATAAAAACTTTTGTGTAAATAGATAATAGGGCATCCTCCTGGGCTAGCACCAGGAACAAACCATGTGAAGTGGGTGTATAAAACTAATTCACTGTCTAGGGTGCACGTGATCTGAGTCACAGAATATTGCATTCAGGAGACTTCAGGGATCATCCACATTAGCCACTAGACTCATTTGACAAAGGAGGAATATGAGGCCCCAAGGTTGCAAAGTGGGCAATGAGAGCCTCCCTGACTCCTGATTCTCTTTTCCTTAGGTACCCCACACTGAAAGGAGGGGTGGCAATAATTAAAAGTGCTGCTGGACAGCTGGAACATTTCACCTCCAAAACGTTCCTTTAGATTGTAATGTTGGTGAAGAGCAAGAAGGTTCCAAATAAGCTAGAAAGACAAAAGGCTTGATTTTGCATCATTAATGCTTAAAACCTGCTAAAGTCACTGCCAAACCACAGATCCTTTACCAGAGATCAGTCCACTGGGGTAGGCCAAACTTGTACTAAGCAGTCTAGATTCTCTTTGAAAAATCACCCCCACACTTCAGTCACTTGAAATCCCCAGGATGAAAACAAAGCAGCAAGCCTTGCACGGTAGAGTCACTAATTTGAGAAGTGGGGACAAGGAGGAGAGCAAAGTGGCCAAATTAAAATCCAGGAAAACAAAATCCAGAGACTACAATAAAACTACAATAAAAACAATAAAACACTCATTATTTTCCTCTATTTCTTTCCATGTGCTCAGGAAGTACTGGTAATCATTAATAGGTCGTATCCTATAGAGTGAAAAAACTTTTCAATGAGCACAGGCAAAAAGTTGGGTGTCTGCCTTTTGAGTTCCAAGAGGATCCAGAGAACTCCTCATCAAGTGGAACTCCCATGGCCTGAAAAAGCCAATGTCCTTCCTAAAGTTTCTATATACTAAGAGCCTCACACAGAAGTGTCAATCATTGCAATACTAATCATTCATTAAAAGGAAATCTGCTAACTATAGCTATCTGAATAGGAAAGGGCCAAGTCTAAGAAAACAGGGAACTGAAAGGAACCAGATAAAATTGTCCTTGAGATTGAATGCTCACATATTCAAAATTTCTGGTTAGAAATAGAAGATTACTGAATCACTACGCACTTGTCCAGTGAGATCTTATGTTGGGCAAGTGGGTGAAGAACCTGCTCCTGGATGACACGTTTGCCTCCCTTCATGCTCATGCTTCTTCTTGTACCCAGTTTGTTCCTTCCTTCCCCTACTGTATCTCTACTTTTTGAATTAGGACTCATCCTCTAAAGCCTGGCTCAAATGGCGCTTCCTCCATAAAGGTTTCCTTGATTTCTTGGTGTAAAATGATCTTTCCTTCCACAGGCCTAGTACTTACCTATCACTTCCTCATATCCCTACCATATTTTATTCTGCAGTAGAACCACTGCCTTGCTATTGTATACATACTACAGAAATGCAGAGTATTACACCATATTGCATATTTGTGAGTATGATATAGCAGCGCCGTTGCCAGATTAATCCTTCAATGAATAAACACAAAATGCCTACTTTGTACCATTCACTGTGCTAGGTGTTAGGGATAGAAATACAATAAATGAAACAATCCTTTTTCACAGAGAACCACCATTTTAGTGGAAAAGACAACAAGTACATAGATAAGTAGATACAGAATAAATATAGACCAATATAGAATAAATTGCATAATGTAAGGGACCAAGTCTTAATTATGTTTGCTTTTCCTTCAGGCCAAATCAGAGTGCCTTGCACAAAGTAGATACTGATTAAATGGCTTTTGGATTGATGCCACCATGACCATGCTCTCTCATGGATCCAATTTGATGATGAAGAGTTGTTAAAGGCATTAAAAGCAGGATTTCTTATCCTGGGGTGTGTGTGCATACACATGTGTATGTGCACTTATATGTATGTACATATATACATATACACATGTGTATGAACACATATGTATTTCCATGTAATCCGTTTCCTTTGTAAGCCTATGTATTTTAATTTATACTTTTAAAGACATTATTCTGAGAAGGGATCAGTAGGTTTCACCAGATTGACAAAAGGGTCCATGACAAAAAAACAAAAACAAAAACAAAAAAAATGGTTAAAAATTGCTGAACTAAGGGGCAGCTAGGTGGCACAGTGGAAAAAGCACCGTCCTGGATTCAGGAGGACATGAATTCAAATCCGGCCTCAGACACCTGACACTTACTAGTTGTGTGACCTTGGGCAAGTCACTTAACCCTCATTACTATGCAAACCCCCCCCCCAATACAAAAAAAAAACCACACAAAAAACTGCTGAACTAGGGGCAGACTTCTGAGAAGCAATTAAATCATCAAAATCCATTTCTCTGTGTCCTTCAGAATCACCAAGCATCCCAACCTTTCTGGTTCAGATTTAATATATCACTAAAGACCTTTTGTCCTCACTTGCTTCCTACAGTCTGATAGTGGTAACAATGCGCCCTTTGGCTAATGGAGTTCAGAGTACAGATTTCTGCTGAACGGAAGGTTCAGAAATGCAGAAAGATGGTTCATCATGAAAAATAATGAATCAGAAGCTGATTAAGCATCAATCATTTCTATATGGCTCTAAACCTCTTGAGGAGCAGTGGATTCACTTCCTTTTGAAATAATGAGGAGCTGAAGAGAGTGGGGAATTCCATTCATTGCAGTAGCATTTGCTTCCCTGCATCTCCAGTTCTCCACCTCTAATGTGGATCAGAATAAATTGCTTTTAAATTGCCTGGAGACACAGAGGAAGGAGTTATGGGCAGAATGGGTTGTAGATGCAAAGCTCCACTGGTCTTTAGTGTCATTATTTCAAAACTCAAGATTCATTCATTTCAGCTATTGCTGGCATCATGTGCAAAAAATCACCTCAACCATACACTGGCTGATTACCTTCACAGAGACTAAGTGACTCAGCCATAATTCCACTCAGAGTATTTGAACATAGTCTACTAAGATTAAGAAGCAATACATAACTGGAATAGTCCTATAAACCAAAGGCTCTTGGCTTCCTAGAACGAATACTACCTACTTCTCATGGTCCAGCTCCGATGGCCACATCTCTGTGTCAAGGCTGACCTGGCACCAATACTTCTATCTCTCCTGGTATCTCTGTTGTCCTCTCTTGGGCTTTGGATGGTCTCTTTCTGCCCATTCCCCATAAAGTGACAGAAAATAGATCGCAGAGGTGGTGGGTGAATATTCTTTTTAAATGTGCAAGGCTGAATAAGACATTCATGAAGTTAATAGAGGTGTGAACGACAGTAATGACACACCACTGAACAACTACACTGCCAAATGTTATTTTAAAGGGGGATGAGATTTTTCTAACATGCCATGTAGGGAAAAAATAGTAAAGCAAAGCAAATGGCAAAAATAGCATTGCCACAAAAGGGCAGGGACTTTTTGTTCATCCAACAGATTTTAGCTCAGGACAGATTGTACCCTTTTCAGTACTGGGGTACCTGCTGGAAGTAAGTGGCAAAAATGACATTGCAGGATTTCTCTGGGGTTTGCAGACTATTTGAATATTTGCCTGACTGAAGAATAATTTCCTAGGGCAAAGAAGTGGTAATGAGAACAACTTTCAGAATATAATGTGTCCTCATCCAAGGACCTAAAGAACTCATCAGCCTTTATCTACAGGGGGAAATTATCTCCATTTCACAGATGAAAAAACTGAAGCATGAGTAGAAAGACAATAACAACAACATCACTACAAAGGGCATGGAACCAGAATAATTGGGTCCAAGTTCTGACTTTCCCACTTATCATATTACTTGGGCAAATCACTTCTCTATGAGCCTTAGTTTCCTCATATGGATACAAAAAGGGGAATAATTCAGGGGGAATTCAACCCCTCTTCTCAATTTGAGCATCTCTCCCTCTAGAATATGGACATGTGCACTGACACCTTGTTAAGAAGAATGCCCATCTAGTTAAGTGACACAGTGGACAAATCATCACCCCTGGACCCAGGGGGATCCCAGCCAAAACCTGGCCTCAGACACAAGACAGTCATCTTTAGGGTTAAATTGAGGGGTGAAGGGAATTCACTGGGGGAGGGGGAAGGGCAGAAGTGAAATCCTACATGAAAGTAACAGGAAAAGGCTTATGGAGTGGGGGAAGAGATGGGAGAGGAGCAGGGCAGTAAATGAATTTTACACTCATCAGAAAAGGCTCAAAGATCTTAAACTGCCTAGAGCTGCCTCAAGGAGGGACTAAGAGACACACCCAACTGGGTGGAGTAATCTATTTAATCTGGGCAGTAAATGAGCCTAACACTCATTAAAATTGGCTCAAAGACTTCAATCTCATTTGAATTGGCTCAAGGATGGACTAATGTACACACTCAATTGGGTAGAGTAATCTCTATAAACCTGCAGGAAAATAGGAGGGGAAGGGCATAAAGAGAGAGGGGCAAAAGAAGGAAGGGCAGAGTGGGGGAGGTGACAGACAGAAGCAAATCCCTTTTGAAGAGTGATAGGATGAAAGAAGATGGATAATAGAATAAATATCATGGGGAAGGGAATAGGATGGAAGGGAAACAGTTAACAATAGTAATCATGAAAAAGAGAAAAGGGGGAAAAATTGTACAAAAAATATTTATAATAACTCTTGGTGGAGGCTAAGAATTGAGAATCAAGGGAATGTCCATCAATTGAGGAATGATGGAAAAAGCTGTGTTATATGATTGTAGTGGAATGGTCTTGTGCTACAGAAAATGACAAACAGGATGATCCCAGAAAAACCTTGAAAGACTAATGAACATTGATGTATGGTGAAGTGAGCAGAGCTGAGAGGACACTGTGCCTAGTGACAGCAGTATTGTTCAATGAGTAATTGTGAATGACTTAGCTACTCTCAGCAGTACAATGATCCAAGACAATCCCAAGGAACTAATGAGGAAGCATACTATGCACCGCTATAGAAAGAACTGATAAAAAGAACACTTGTGGATTGTACATATATAACCTGATTGTGATCTTGCGGAGGGGGGAGGAAAGGAAGGGAGGGAGGGAGGGAGGGAGAAAAATTTGGAACTCTAAATCTTATGAAAATGAATGTTGAAAAGTACCCTTACATATAAATGGAAAATAAAATAAATGTTTGTTGAGGAAAAAAAAAAAAGAAGAAGAAAAAGAATGCCCAGAACTAGGTGGTGCAGTGGATAAAGCACTGGCCCTGGATTTAGGAGGACATGAGTTCAAAGTTGGCCTCAGACACCTGACACTTACTAGATGTGTGACCCTGGGCAAGTCACTTAACCCTCACTGCCCCCACAAAAATAAATAAATAAATAAATAAAAAGAAGAAGTAGTATGCCCAGATCACTCTGGGCCACAGAATCATAGGAAGATCCACCTAAAACTAAAAGGTGCCCCAGAGTCCAACAAGTAAAATCCCATTCATTTTAAAGATGAAGAAACTGAGGCTCAGGGAGATTAAATAATTCATCTATTTGTAGAATATTCACACAAACAATGAATAACAGAGCCAGATTTGAGCACTATTCCTCTGCCTCTAAGGCATATGCTTTCCCCTCCCCAGACCATAATGCCTTCATAATCTCTTGAGTTTTCTCTCATTTGCTGACTGTGACATATTTATTCTCTTTGCAACTAAATGTGATGAGCTGAGAATAAACTTATGAAATGCTTTATTTTTCACACCCTATAAAATACATCCAACAAGTTGGTTGGGGTGCAAAAGGAACCTTTTAGTTATGAATGACAATTGGTTTGGTCATTTATCAGTATTCTGAGGATTTAGCAACAGGCGAGCAAGAACTAGTCTAGCAAACTACTTGTCAGTTGATGCTAAATCAATGGCTTATTAGAAGTCACCTGAACTCATTTCATGTTTATCTATAAACAAGGAGATATGAAGAATGTGCAATACTGGCTGTCACTTAAATTGGTGGTGAGAACCTCACAAATTTACCCCAAAAATATTGCTTCCTGCTGTTACATCCCTGCTCAAAAACTTCTAATTGTTCCCTGGAGCCTAATGGATAAAATTCAAACACCTCTGCCTGGCATTCAAGGCCCTTTATAATCTGGTTTCATTCTACATCTCCTATTACTCCCCAACACAAAGTCTCCACTTTAGGTGGGTGGTATGCTTCTTCTGTGGTCACTTTTCCCTTTCCCCCTCAAAAAAGCCATTCTCATGTCTAGTTCTGGGATCTATGGTTTCAGAAGAACATTAAAAAATGAAGTATGTCCATAGAAGGATAACCAGGATGGCAAAGGGCACTGACTTCATAAGAGATGAAGACTGGTTGAAGGAAATGGGCATATTTAGCCTCGGGAAAAGAATGATTGAGGGGGGCATGATGGCTGTATGCAAGGATCTGAAAGGCTGTCATGGAGGAGGGATTAGATCTGGCCTCAGAGGGCAGAACTGGGAGAAAGCTGTCATGAGGCAAATGTAGTCTTGATGTCAGGAAAGAACTTCCTAATATGGAGAACTATTCCCCCTCCTTGGAGGTCTTTCAGAAATGACTATACAACCAATGATCAGGCATATTAACTATAAGGGGTGATCCTTTAGGGTTTAGGTTGAACTAAATGACAGCTGAGGTCCCTTTCAATTCTCAAAATTGGTGATTCTGTAATTTATTCACATCATTCTCCCTACCCAAAATGCCCTCTCCTCTCCTTTCCTAAATATTGACATATTATATACCCTTTAGGGCCCAGCAAAAGGCTTCCCCAGGAAGATCTTTCTCACTGTTCCAGTCCACATTGATCTTTTCCCTCTTCTGAACATCTATAAGATTTGTAGCATCCAATAAACACTTGTTAAATTATAATGAGTTGGGAGGCAGGAGAAACAGCCTTGAGTGGCAAGGGGATAGACAGCTCAGTGTCCTTCCTTACAACTAAAGGTTTCATCATGATGGATCTAAGTGCCATCCATAATCCTCCTGAGCTCTAACAGAAAGTCATCCCCTAGAAACAACATTCTAGAGGCTTTCTGCAGCATGCAGGAAGAAGAAAGGCCTGACCCCGATTTCAATAATAATTAGAAATAAATTCATAAATACAACCATTGCATGAACTCAACAAAAGGCTGACTTACCTTGGTTTCTCTGAGAAGAAACTGTAAATCTCGTCCACTGAGGATTCCATGATTCTTCACATAGCTGGGCATGTGGTTAGTGCTAGACCCATAGACAGTTGCATGTACTTCCATGTATGTGTGAATCATGTCCAAGTACTCCTTCTTATTCTAGAGAACACAAATACACATTATGTGTTACTTTAGTTTTGCACCCTATTAATGTGGGTCATAATTTCCTATAAAGGAAAAAAACAACAACCAACCAACCTCATTTTCCAAGAGCCAGAGACTGTGGAACTCACTGATCTTAACTTTGTGGCAATTTAGAAGTAATAATAACAGTAATAATAAGAAAATCCAGGATTCATATAGTATTTTAAAATTTGCAAAGACCTTTACAAATCCAAGTCCTAATTGTTTTCTTTTAAAAATTCTGGTTTGGATATTGAGTGGCAAAAAAAAGTTGTATCTTAGTTACACAGTTTTGCAAAGGAAAAAAAAAATGTTATGCAGCAGCAGTAGCAACTTGCTACAGAATACCAAATGAATAGCTTACGGCAAGTTGTTTTGAAGTAACATCCTGGTTTTGTGATTACCAAGAACTCAACACATCAGTTTTGGCTCATCCTCATTGTGGGGGAGGAAGTTTGGGGAAGAGAAAGGAAAGCCCTGAAAACTCAGTCTGCCTGGAATAGACATTTGGAGATGCCAAGGAGTCCCTGTGGAAAGCAAGCACCCAGTCCCTGCCAATCTATCCTTTGATGAATGGCTCGGTTCCTCTCATCAAAAAGAGAGCCTGTCTATTTCTGAGCTTAAGGAAACCTAGAGGTCTTAGCCAATACTCATCTATTAGGCAAGGAAATGTAGAGAGAATTACAGCACTCAAATAAAGAAAAAAGGAAAAAAATTAAGCAAGCCCATTTCATTTAATGCTTAAATGTATAACTCTGGTATATAAAGTTATTGAAGCAACTGATATATGTATGTGTGTACATACACAATATAAAAATACCGTGCCTAAAAATACATGAAGGGACAGCTAGGTGGCCCAGTGGATAAAGCGCCAGCCCTGGATTCAGGAGGACCTGAGTTCAAATCTGGCCTCAGACATTTGACACTTAGTAGCTGTGTGACTCTGGGCAAGTCACTTAACCCCAGTTGCCTCACCAACCCCCTCAACCCTAAAATTACATGAAATATGTGTATATTTACACATACAGATGTATATATACATGTGTATATGTATGTATATACACACACACACATATATGTATATAAAATCATGAGTTCATAGGCACTATATTTTGAGAATAACTTTATAAGTCAAAATTTTCTGTGGATGGAACTTTTCACAGTTTTTGTCCTCCTTGAGTATTTCATGTTTGCCTGGTACTTGTCAAATCTGCTGTTTGATTTTCTCCCCAATCTCTTCATTTTATAAAGGCACAAGCTTTATAATGGTTTGCTGTTCTATTTTTTTAAAAAAAGGAAAGGTAGATTTTCTTTCTGAGCTGGGTCCCCAAGCCCTCAAGTCAAAGATAATTAATAGTAAACTTTTTTTGAGGGGAAATCACAAGGGCTGTAGGAGCTTTCAAGATCAGTCTTGTGAATGCCTCTATTAGACTGTGAGCTCCCTGAGGGCAAGAACCATCTTTTGCCTCTTTTTTTTTTTGGTGAAGCAATTGGGGTTAAGTGACTTGCCCAGGGTCACACAGATAGTAAGTGTTAAGTGTCTGAGGCCGGATTTGAACTCAGGTCCTCCTGAATCCAGGGCTAGTGTTCTATCCACTGCGCCACCTAGCTGCCCCCCTTTTGCCTCTTTTTGCACACACAGCACTTAGCACAGTGCCAGTCACATAGTAGGTGTTTTATAAATGTTTAATGACTGGTTGTTAAAGGGTTAAAAAAACCCAAACAGGAAGATGAAAATGGGATTCTTTCTCCTGAGGTGACAGTTAAGATCAGAGGTGAAGTTGGTTGGATGCTCACTGCTTAGATAGGAATAACCTGCTGACTTTCAAGGTAGAGGAATAGATAGATGACCTCTCAAGGTCCCTCTCATTCTACATCATCCTGAATCCTTGTAGAACAGACATTGTTTCTAAATGGTATGTTACTCTTCTGAAAGTGAGAAAAAAAAAAATCCCTGCACACTCAGGTGTCCAAAGTCAACAGATGCAGTGTGGATCTGTCCATAGATTATATTTGTCCCAAATTCTCCATGTTAACCACCCACAGGCCCAAAATAACCAAATGCAGTCCAGGAGACCATTAATATCCATGTGACTGGACAGCAGAGAGTCACTTTCACACCCTTGAGTGTTCTTCCCACAACCCCACCTACTCCACTGTGTTTTATAGAATCATAATTCAGTTCCACTCTCTTAAGGAAACTGAAGTTTGGAGCTTCACCAATGGTCTTAAACCTAGTTAATGATACTATCAGTACTCTAGTCACATCCCTTTGCTTCCAGTCCCATGACCTAATTATATTAATCTATCTTTGGACAGCCAAGTCAAGCAGTGGACAAAGCACCAGATTTGAGTGGGGAAGCCCTGAGTTCAAATCCTGCTTCAGACATTTCTTAGCTGTGTGTTCCCAGGCCAAATCACTTAACCCCTTTCAACCTCAGTTTCCTTGTCTGTAAAATGTGGATTATAATAATAGCACCTATCACCCAGGGTTGTTCTGATGAACAGATAAATATAACATGCTTTGCATACCTAAACATGTTATATAAATAAATCCTAGCTATTATCATCATGTTAAAATGAGAAAATCATATATGAATATTAGGCTCTGATAGAAAAAAATGGTCATTTAAAAATATGTCTCAAAAGTACGACAGGATAGAAAAAAAGAAATGTTATTCAATTCTCAGTCATGTCATGTTCTATAAACAGTGGCCACAATGATGTAAAGGAAAATGACGCCAGAAGACATCAGAACTTAGATTAATGCAAGTGACCAATTTCGGCTCCAAAGGACTGATTGATTATGAAACCTCCCTCCTCTCTTCTCAGCAGAGGCTACAAATGAGGAATAAAGCATTTGCTGTCAGATCCAGTGAACATGTTGATTCATTTTGCTTAAATCTACTTCTTAACTGTTACAAGGGAGGGTTCTGTTGGTGGGGTGGTATTAGGAAAAGACAGTAATTTTTAAAAAGGCATCCATACAACATTTAAAAAATACAACAGTGGCTTTAGTTACAGAGAACCATTGAGAAATTAGAGCTATATAGAATTCTATTAATTTATATAAATTGAAGGCAAATTCATATGGAATAGAAGTGACTTTTAAAACCTTGTTTTATTCATACATAAATCCTTCCTAGTCCCCAGAAATCCTCAATAACAAAGCTTCCACTAAGAGCTCTGAGGACTAATTGCTTAAAAAAGCCTCCCAGATTGTCCTGGTATTTCAATAGTCAGTGTAGTTTAAAGAGGCAGTTCTTCCTCGAGAGCTTTCTGTGTATAGTTAATCTTTACATTAATATGGTGCTGCTGATTTGATTTCCCAGACTACACTGCACCTTCCCCCTACAACCCTAACTCCCATTAGGAGGGTCAAAGCTTTAGGTTTTATACTGGGTAATGACTTACATTTTACATTATGATACCCTTCTCCTTTGGCGAGGTGGGAAGGGAGATGAGGGAGGAATTGTGGGTTGGGGAGGTAGAGGGAGTCTGGAGGTGGGAGACTTTGGCAGTAGGTCTCTCCATAAATGAGTCAAGTCCATATTCCTGAAAGCCACCTTCCAGGGTCAAGCCTTCTGTTAACTGCTTCTTAAGAGTATGGTTTTACTGTTAAATTCCAGAATATTCTCTAATTCAAGAGACAGAGTGTTAGTACTGTAAAGTGAAATCAGCATTGTTCTAGGAGTTAGGAGACTTGGGTTCTAGATCAAACTACCATTAACTTGCTCTGGGTTATGGGAATGACATTTCTTGCCTCTTTTTTAATCCCCAGTTTAGCACAGTGCCTGGCACATAGTAGGTGCTTAATAAATATTTATTGATTGATTGGTTATTGTCCCTATGGGCATCAGCTTCCACGTGGGGACCTTGAGGGGATGATGCTAGCTGACCTCTAAGACCTCCTTCTAGATCTGCAAAACTATTATTTTAGCTACCCAATCCTCCCTCTCTAACTTGATCCCAGAGTGAAGCCAAGTGGAGCTCTTTCACTGAGTATTAGAGAAAAACATGTACTGACAAAAGAGCGGAAACATAAAATCCAAGACAGGAGGGGGCAGAAGCAGGGTTTTCTTGGATGCCAAGAATTCTTTTTTTTCCCCAGCTCAATTTAAATTCTCATTAAAAAAAACAACTAATCAAACCTATTAAAATTTAAATCTATGGAAGCCAGAAAGGCACATTTCCAGATTTAAACAAATAAGGCTAAGGGAAAGGTGAGAACTTAGTACAGGAACACTCAGTCTCTCCTGCTTCATTCTCTCTTTGGCTGTTTATGATTATAGCTTGAGGCAAGTACATTTACTATGCTGGTAGTAAGATATTTAGTGCTGGAATTGAGAGCATTAGGAAAACAAGGTAATATGAAATATCACTGGTGTGAGGACGGGTTGTGGGGGGAGGGGTGGAGTGGAAGAATGTAAAATGAATAGTTCTATTCTCATTTCTTCATTCACTGAGGCTTTTTATATTAAGAATTTCATTCCTGAATGCTACTTTTATATGCATTTAGTGACCTTTTAAAAACATTCACAGTTTAAAAAAATCTGCTTCTATTATACACTTCACTAGATTTGGAGCCAGAGGACCTGAGTTTGAGTCTTAGTCCTGCTAATCATTACTTGGAATGAATTTGGGACAAGTTATTTCTCTGGGCCTCAGTTTCTCCCCCCTAAAACTGGGAATTTCTATTAGAAAATCTCCTGAGATTTCTTCCAACTCTAAATCCTTTGAGCCTATGATCTCTATTTGTATAAACACATTTTTATGTGCATAGGGAGCACTCTACAAGGGGAATCATGTCTGTGAGAAACCATCTAGTTTACCCCATGATTATAAGAAATCTCTGTGGGTATAAATGTCATAGCACTCAACACTCCAGCATAACCCAATGTTATGAAAGCTACACACACACACACACACACACACACACACACACACACACACACACACACCCCCTTCAAGTATCTGATGGACTGTTTGGATGAAAAAGGGATCTGGGTTATTCTGAATGGCCCAAGAACATATCATTCTGAAGATGGAAAGGATGGTGGGGATCCATGTAGTTCAGCCTTCTCATTTTATATACAAGGAAACTGAGACTTCGAGAGGCAATGCCACTTGCCAAGGTGACAGAGTTAGTTAGCAGCAGGGCCATAATCAGAACTCCCATGTTCTTATTCCTCATCGAATGCTCTAATTATTTCTCAAACTGCCCTGTTGGATGTTGGTGATCCTTATGATGTGAAAAGGTGCTCCAATGAGAAATCTTTAATACTATAGATTTTTAAAAATCTAATGTTTCAATGAGATTATATATTTAAAAAGGGGGAAGGAAGAGAAGGGAATAAGCATTTATGAAGTGCCTACTATGTGTCAGGCACTGTGCTAAGAACTTTTTACTAAGATTATTTCACTTGACTCTCATAATAATCCTGTAAGGTGGGTGCTATTTTACAGATAAGGAAACTGAGACAAACAGGGTTAAGTGGCTTGCCCAGAGTTGCATAGCTAGCAAAGCTCTGGGATCAGATGTGAACTCAAGTTTTCCTGATTTTAGGCCCAGCACTATATCTACAGCTTCATCATCTGCCATTCAAAAACACATTAATGATAGCATTTTTTAAAAAAAATAAAAGTGTTTTATTATTTTCCAGTTACATGTAGAGATAGTTTTCAACATTTATATAAGATTTTCAATTTCAATTTTTTCTCCCTCCCCACCTCCCCTAGACAGAGGGTAATCTGATATAGGTTTTATATATATATATATATATATATAACACCTCAAAAAAGAAAAACAACAGCACCAAGAACAAAAGAAATAATATGCTCCAATCAGCATCCATATCCACAGTTCCTTTATTTGGAGAGCCTTTTCCATCATGTGTCCTTTGGAACTTTCTTGTACTTTTGGATTGGTGAGAAGAATCTAGTCTATCACAGTTGATCAACACATAATGTTGATGATACTGTGTACAATGTTCTTCAGGTTCTGCTCATCTCACTCATCATCAACTCATGCAAGTAATTTGGAAGATTTTTTTAAACACATCAGAGAAAATGAATGATAGTATTTTTAAAAATATGAAAAAAGGTTCAATTTTCTGTGTTCTAAAAATGCCCACTTTTTAACCTGGTGGCCCTCTGTATCCACAGATTGTGGGACCACCATTTCTATTTACGCTGTAGAGCTCCCAATTTATACTACATATATTTTGTACATACACAATTGCCTCATTCAAATGAGAGATTCTTGAGGGTGAGGGCTGTGTTTTTGCTTTATTTTGTCTCTCTACTGCTTAGTATAGTACCTGGCACACAGTAAATGCTTGATGAATGCTTGTTGACTAAATGTTCTATCGTCAAACAACAAGAGAATGTAAGCAAGCTCTGGTTTGGTTTGCCAGAAGACATACCATACAAGAAGAGAGTAGACAGTTGAGGTGAAATATAAAAAGCCCACCCAGAGGTCCTGCAAAATGAGGTTTAAGTATCAACTTCCTGGAACAATATAACAAAAGTTATTATTATTGTTTGTTTCTGTCAAATTCATACTTGTTCTTTGTTTATTATTTTTCTTGGTTATAAGAAATAAATATCTGTCCCATATCTGATCTATACTCTATGAACATCTTTCTGGAGAACCTCCACAAAAGCAAAAACCTAGCCTTTAAACCTAAATTTAAGCCCAAGCTTTAAACCTAAGCTAGGTTTTCCCCAGGAGTGGAAGATATAATGAACCAGAGCATGGGAAAAAGATGTCTAGTTCCTCTCAGTAGAAGCCAGGCTCTCTCATGATTATATTCAGACTGGATCATACACATGGATCCAAAGGAGAGGGCTCCCTTAATGGAGAAGGGCACGTGGTGAGAGCCCCAGCCCTCTGGGCCTCAAAATATTATTGTTGTTGTTGGATATGTAAAGAAGTTTAGAGGTTATACAAATGCCACCTATTATTATTCAAGAGAAAAACTGGTTCCATGCACCTGCCTTCAATGTCATGGTAACCAGCCCGGAGTATGACAAGTTAAAACAACAATAACTCACATTTAGATAATATTCAAAGGACAGTGCAGTAGGGGAGTTAGTACAAATATCATTATCCATATTTTAAAAAATAAGTAAATTTAAGGATGTTAAGTGATTTGTTGCTGTACAATCGAAATCAGGTTTCCCTATAGAGGCAAACATGGTGTGTTTGTTGTTGTTTAGTCATTTTTCAGTTGTGCCTGACTCTTCATGACCCCTTTTAGGGTTTTCTCAGCAGAGATACTGGAGTGGTTTGCCATTTCCTTCTCGAGCTTTTTTTTTTTTTTTTTTTTTGGTGAGGCAATTGGGGTTAAGTGACTTGCCCAGGGTCACACAGCCAGTAAGTGTTAAGTGTCTGAGGCCGGATTTGAACTCAGGTACTCCTGAATCCAGGGCTGTTGCTCTATCCACTGCGCCACCTAGCTGCCCCTCCAGCTCATTTTTATAGATGAGGAAACCAAGGCAAATAGGGTTAAGTGACTTGCCCGGGGTCACATAGCCAGTAAAGCTTCTGAAGTCACATTTGTACTCAGGTCTTCCTGATTCCAGGCCCAGCATATGTTTGGCTAAACTGGTATCTTACTATGTATGCACTTACAGAATATAATGAAAAATTCACATCCCTCTTCTAGACCTCTCAGTTCTCTCACATTGAGAAGACTGGACCACATGATTCCTAAAGTCTCTTCCATCTCTAATGTTCTATGATCTTAAGTACCTCTATTTGTGCCACCATTTAGCTGATCTAGCAGCAAACTTTTCTTATTCAATGTCGCATCTATCTAGGAAAGAAGAGCTAAATTACTGCTAAAAATTCCCATCTACTATATAATATCTGGAAGCAAAGTGTTCAGGGGGGTGACTTTTTCCAGAAAATGCACTAATTCTGCATAATCATGGTTTGCAAGGTTTGGGGAGAGTTGATCTCTAGGGTTTTGATAGGCCAAAAGGTAGAAACCAAACTGAGTTAGGATACAGCTAGGAATTTGGACTTTTCATTTCAAAGAGAAAAAGAAAGAGAAAAAAAAATTCTCTGTCCCGGATGTCCCCATGGTTAGTATCTGACTACCAACAAGCAAAATCTCTTTGTACCTATTTCAAAAGCAAGAACTTTCACATCTGGATTGCTTAATTTTGGAGCTCTCACAAGAAAGAAAAAAGAAAACCTGGGAGGCTAATTTTAATTTATAAAAAATATAACTGAGTATACCACACTGCTACTGAGAAAACCACCACCCGCCTGACATTAAGAGCATCCCAGTTCTGCAGCTTAAATGACTGTACAAAATTTATAAAACTTGTTTTTTGAAATACAGCATTTGGGGTTATTTTCTTTGTCTCTTTAAGAACCATAGGGCAATCAACAAGACATGGGAAGGTCATAAGAAACAGCTTCCAATGGTGCCCCAGGCCATTACTGAAAATTCCCTGCAAGAGGATTACAGATTTGCAGTATGATACATAATTGAATATGCCAGGAAGCTTCCATTACAATCATGATGATGTCTGTGGTAAGCAGCAATGCCTCAAAATGACTGAAGAGTTTTTGAAGATCTGTAGGTTAGGTGCTGCTTTCCAACATTCAGCAATAACTGTTCTGTCTCCCAGAATGGATGGAGGAGACAGAAAACATGTTGCCAGCATATGTTTTATTATGCAGGGAGATAGGGGACAGGCAAATTTGTCTCTGCCTGAAAACAGCCTTCTCCTGGCGTCTGGCACACGGGGCTAGACTAAAAGAGCAGTCCACTAGTCAAAAGGTAAAAAAAAAAACCCAACAAATAAACAAAAAAAAAACAGAACCCAGCTGCTGCTGCAGTTTTCCTGACCTAAGTGAATCTCCTCAGGCAACTCTGACAAAGTCTCAGAGCACCCTCTCCTCCCATGTTAACACTTAATGAAAAAAGGGATGCATCCAACACCTGATTTTATCTGCAGAGATAGGGAAGGGATTAGCCCAGAAGGGGCAAGAGCCAAGTGACAAATAAGATCTATCACGATTAAAGCTGGTTCCTACTAGTACAAGAAATAGCTGCCTAAACACAGGGTTGTACTAAGAGACTTTTAAGTATCACCTAAAGAGAATGGATCCTTTCTTCCAGAGAGCTTTTTAATTGGCTGTTCTGCAAAAGGTCTGGTAAAGGAAGGTCTTTTCTGAAATCTATGTTTGGAGGCTTCGAATTAAAATACATCACTGACTTCAAGATGAGAATAGAGGTAGGGCAGAAAAAGAAAGAGCTGACTGGGAGAAAGAAATCCTTGGTCCTAATCCCTGTTCTGCAGCTACAACTGGCTGGATGACCTTGTCTGGGTCTCAGTTTTCTCAGCTATAAAATGAGATGAAATGCTTCAGTTTGGGAAATGACTAAACAAACTAAACAATGTAATAGAATGTTATTGTGCCATGAGAACCAATGAGTAGAAAGAATTCAGAATTCCAGAGGAAGATTTATATGAACTAATGCATAATAACAGTTACAAAGTGCTTTATGGTTTCAAAGTGCTTTATAAATATTATCTCATTTGATCCTCACAGAAACCCTGGAAGATAGATGTAATTATTATTCTCATTTTACAGTTCTTGAAACTCAGGCAGAGAGATATTAAATGACTTGTCTAGGGCCATACAGTTAATAAGTGTTTGAGCTAGATTTGAACTCAGGACTTCCTGATTCTCAGGTCAAGCACTCTATCTACTGAGTCACTTAGATTTCTGAAGAATTAAGTAAGTAGAGTCAAGAAAATAATATACTTAGTGATAACAAAAATATAAATGGAAAGAAAAAAAAAACAAAACAAGTCTGAATATAATGTAATTTTAGAGACTAAGCTTGGCCTCAGATAAAAAATGAGAAAAGGGAGCTTCTCTTTACAGAAAGTGAAAGATTATGGGCATGGAACATTGCATACACTGTGAGACTTAGTGGATGTTATTGCTTCCTTTTCCTGAATTGATACCCCCGCATCCCTTTCCAACAAGGGATGGCTGAAGTAAAGGTGATGGAAAAAACAAGCATCAACAAGAATCTATATTATGTGGTAAATAGAGACCTGGACTTGGAGTCAAGAACAAGAACACTTGGTTTCAATTCTTGCCTCAGACACTTAAAAGCTATGTGACCCCCATCTATGACGGTCACTTAATTTTTTCTGGCCTTCAGTTTCTTCATCTATAAAATGAGAGAGTTGGACTCAATGACCTTAAAAATCCCTTTCAGTTCTAAATTTGTGATAATAACATTAAAAAAATTCAACCCTGATTTGGACTGGATAAACATCATAATCCCTTACATGTACATAGCCCTTTAAAGTATTAACTTTACATAATAAAACTTTACATAAAAATCTCATTTAAACATCACAACATTATACATACATGTGTAACATATCAGATTGCTTGCCACCTTGGGGAGAGGGGAAGGGAGGAGGGAGAAAAATTTGGATCTCAAAATCTTATAAAGATGAATGTTGAAAACTATCTTTACATGTAACTGAAAAAAATATATTATTAAGATTAAAAAAAAATAAACATTACAACCGACCTAAGAGGTAGGCACCATAGATATTAACACCTTCATTTTTTCAGAAGAAGACATTGAGGTACAAACTAAATTACCTTGTCCAGGGTCACATAGGTAGCAAATAAACGAGGCAGGATTAGAAGCCAGGTTTTCCTGACTTCGAACCCAATGTGCAGATCTCTACACCACCATGCCCCTCAATAGAAAGAATAGTGGACTATGTCTGAGGAAGGAGGGAGCATCCACATCACAATTGGGGATCCCTGAAGCACTGAAGTTATAAGAATACTTTCCCCTTCCTATTTGCATATAGATTGGTAGGCAATGGTACTGTGGAAAGATTGGGAGAGTTAAAGAGATCTGGGTCCTTAGTATTGGCTCTGATGACAACTTAAAAAAATAAGTATTTTAATTCTGTTTATTTTTTATATCAATATAAAATTCAAATTTAAGGGATGCATTTGGAAGGCTGAATATTTTTATTATGCTTTTTCCAAGGATTTAATTTCTACTTTTTAAAAGCCTGATACGTTTTTTCATTAGGATTTAATAGAACAAAAATTTGCCTATAATTTTCATATCAATTGTTTTAGAGACCTCTGAGTGTTAGTTGCTGAATTAAAGATACTTCTAGAGTTCTCTTTGATGTTGTATTCTTTCTTTTCTTGACTATGGAAAAATGTCACTTTTTATAAAATTGAATGCAATGACTATGGCAGATAAGATTCTATGGGAAAGAAAATGGTATCATCAAAATGATTGCTGAAAAAAATCCTGTGCCTATGTAGCCCTCAATTTTTTTCTATGAAAAATTGACTCTTTTTCATTGGTAGATCTTTTTCCTAAGTCATCATTTGGTTTTTAGGTTTATTTCTATTTCAAAAGGCTTACCACCCCTTAAAATTTTAAACCACTACTTTTAAATACCATGCAGAATAATTCAAAAATATTTTATAAGCCCTAATTAACTTCCTAATATGTTCATTTATGCCTTATAAGAGCATATCTAATGTTTTGCCAAAGAATGTGTATTTATTACCCAAGAACAAAGGAAAAAAATTACCTTCATCACAATGCTTCACATTTTTCTATCTGTTCTTTTAAAATCATAAAATTAAGTTTAATCACTGACAGAATAGCATCCAAAATGAGATTCATATACTAGGCGGCACAAAGTACTAGACTTGGAGTTCAAATCTTTGTCTTAGATACTACTTACGGGACCCTGGGCAAATAACTTAACCTCTGTCAACCTCACTTTCCTCATCTCTAAAATGGGAATAACAATAGCACCTTCCTCCATGGGTTATTGTGACAATAAAATGAGATTTTTGTAAAGCATGTTGCAAGTCTTAAAGTGCTCTACAAATGCTAGCAATTACATATAATAATTTGGGGCTCTATAAACTGTCTAATCTTCATTTACAAATGATGCAATTAGTCTCATTTTAATTTAATAATTCAAGGATCTGTAATTCTGCTCTAGCAGTAATTTAAGGGTGTCAGAGGGCAAGTCACTTAACCTTGAGTCTCTTTCCAAGATTGCCAGACTCAAATTCACTGAGAAATTAACATGGATCTGAATTTGCTCCAATATAGCCGGAATAGAGCACAGTGACAAATCAACAAGACTCAATATCGGAGGTCATCTAGACCAACTCCTTTTTATACATGAGGACACTGAAGCCTAGCAACATGTCATGACTTGCACAAGGTCATGTGGCTAGTTAATGGGTGCAGAAGTAGTGCTAGGACCCACATTATCTGACTTCAAGTCAAGTGCTTTTTCCCTAATAGTAAACTGCTCCCATGCATATTAATGTAAACAATTTATTATTGGATGTTTTAATTGGTGTTTTGGTTTACTTCTCAATGGGTAGTTGGAGTTTTTTGTGGTTCTGTGCATCCTGGTGCATGCTTCCTCAAGTTGTTACTGTCCATTTCACATTTTAAGCCTCTCGAGTGCAAAGAGTACATCTGTTTCATTTGCTTTCCAAGGCACACAGCCCAGTGCCATACTCACTAATAAATACAATGTGATGATGATGGATGTGTTCAGTTTGTAATAATGTGCATAATATCTCCCCTCAGAATAACAAATGTCAACATTTCATTGTTGTAATGTTGTGGACCACACTCAGAGGAATGGACAATGGATAAACCAGGATATTAAAACAACAATGACAACTACAAGAAAAAACCAGGACCCTTCATCTTTGCCTATATTCCCTGCCAAAAAGAACCATGCATGCTGAAAGTCCCATTCACAATCTTTCTGCAATCTTATCATACAGAGAAGAAGAAAGCTCAGGTATTTTGACTGGGAATCTGATTTTGGACTGAAAATTTTAAGAGAGTTACAATAAAACTCTTAGTCATATAGTGAAGAGCTGGTTTTAAAAGAGCTCCATCCCCCTAGAAATCACAGGTCTCTTGAAATTTTTTCACACTACCTTATTGCCTTTTGGAAACATGCAGACAGTAAAAATTAGGGCACTCAGTTTAATTAGAGCATATTCAGCAAATTTATTTGCTAAATAAAAGTAGCTAAAAAACCCAATTTAGAAATGGCAATCTGAAAACAAGAAAAACTAAACCTATAAAAATAATGTAGCTAAATTCCCAGGGCTCTCCATTCTTTTCAGCAATCCAGTCTTCATATCTTCCCTCAAATAGCAATTTCCAACCAACCCAGGCCTTCTGTTGATATTTGGAAACTTATACTTTGAGATCTCAAGAACTGTACTACCGGAATAAATACCATCAAAGTGTTTCTAAATAGAGTCCTTCCAGATATGCTAAATAGCTCTCCTTGGAGGCAAGACCATGATTTTAGCCTTGCTCATCCACTTTAGTGTTTCCCAATTGTCCAGTGGACAAAGTACAAATACCTCTATTAGCCTTTTCAAAGTTTCATCTAACTTAATTTCTAAGTACTTCAAAATGTACCGTTTAGAAAACAGACTAGTTTCTCTATATCGTGTTCTCCTTCTGTCTGTCTCTGTGTCTCTGTATCTCTGTCTTTGTCTCTCTGTCTCTGTCTGTGTGTCTCTCTCACTTTCTCTCTCCCTGAATATCCAAGCTCACTTCTCTCCTGTCTTTCCTCCTAACTTGCAGTACCCTTTCTCCTTTCCAAGCTCCCTTTTATGTGTTATTTTCCCCCACTCACTTAATTAAAATTTAAACTTCCCTCAGCTAAGAATGTAATTTAAACTCCCTCACTTAAGAATGTAAGTTCTTAGAGAGTAAGAATTTTTTTTTTTGGTCTGTATTTAAATATCAAACACTTAGCACAGTACCTGGCACATAAAAAGAATATAAATTTATTTTTTTACTTATCTAATTGATTAATATTTATTTACTTATTGATTAAAAATGATTTATCTGTTTCTACACTCTTGTGTCTATGCTTTTGGCTATGATTCTGTCCCTACTCTAGGCTCCAAGTTGGATTTATCTTCCAATTCCACTTCCTCCATGAAGCCTTTCCTTTTTTTTTTTTTTTTTTTTGCAGGGCAATGAGGGTTAAGTGTGACTTGCCCAAGGTCATACAGCTAGTAAGTGTCAAGTGTCTGAAGCTGGATTTGAACTCAGGTCCTTCTGAATCCAAGGCCAGTGCTTTATCCACTGCGCCACCTAGCTGCCCCTATACTTTCAGTTTTATGAAGGAATCCCTTTCTTTGCAATAAGGAATACCTTTCTTTGTAAGGTAGTTGGTGTAATTATTAATACCCTCATTTTACAGATGAAGAAATTAAGGCGAAGACCCGTTAAAAGAGAGTCAAGCCATTACATGTAGAAGGCAGGATTTAAACACAATTCCATCCTGATACCAAAATACTAATAGAGCATTGCAAATGGAGCATTTGCTCTTGATGAATGACAATGCTGTCCATGGCAAACAGAATAGTGATTTCATTCCTTTTGTCTCCATGGATGAACAAGGCAGCAGAGGGGTAAATTTACTGTCCTTACTGGAAAGATTATATTAAGAACACATCTGTGCTGTTCTCATAAAGTTCTCCATTTAGAAACTGCTATGAAAGGGAAGTGAAGACACACCCTATGTTCCTGCACAGTGAGATGAAAAGGAGGACCAGAGACAGGAGTAAAAAAAGCTCATGGCACTTTCAAGAGACAATGTGACTAAGTCCTGTGTCCTTGACTGAATTTCTGGACCTTGGTTCCCGAGCTTAGTTTCTCCCCACCAAAATATTAACATATCTGCCTAGACAAAAACCATGTGTGATCCAAATTTATCACAGGAAGAGCCTATGATAATCTGCAGTGCTTCTGATTTAAAATTTATTCAGGTCATCTTCACACACCATTAATTCAGTTAGCCACAAAGCATTAGATAACATATGTGCATGACTGTGGGCCAGTTTGTTTCCAGGAAAGAAATTAATCACTAGAGACATTATCTAGTTGGTTATTGGGGGTAGTTCAGCTGGTAAAGCATATGGAAGGTAGCACATAGGCCAGGGTTTAAGTTTTCTTTAATAAAATTAAAATGTAAATGTCTTTAAGAACCTTATAATAAACACAGCCATTTTCAGAAAAGTTGCTGGTAGATATGGGCAGATACTCATTGAGATAGCTTTAGGGATATCTCAAATCCTAAAATTTGAATGGTGAAATTCCCAGACTAGCAGCAGTATCTTTTGGGATTACAACCAATAACAGGAACAGACCTCAAACTGGAAAGTAAAAATGAATCTAGTTTAAAAAATAATTTGGAAGTTTAGGATAAAAAATTAATTTAATGCCATAAGTCCAAATGTCAAGTATGGAAAAGGGTAATCAGGTCAAGTTAAATGATGAGGGAAAGGTAGCAAGGATGGATGACAGTCCCTCTATCCTTCCCATCACAGAGGACTCCATCTTGGACCCCAGGTCTAGCAAAGCTGCCTTGAGAAAACATGAGCACCATAACTCAAAAGAGCAAAAGAACATAATTGCATTTTAGAATTATTATAAAATTATGCCATGAGCAAGAGTAATCATTGGAGCAAGGAGTAGGTAGGGAGTAAAAGTGTGAGAACTTAGCTCGATAAAGCTTAGGTCTGATTTCAATTTAGCTGGAGCCAGAAGTGTCTCAAGAGACATAAGTACTGAACTTTTTTTTGGTCCTTTCCTAGATTTGTGATCTGTCATTATACAACTGAGGGCAGATAAGGGGTGCATGGGATAGTGTTGCCCCTGGAG